>NC_091437.1:144156333-145356333 GCF_964237555.1 Oryctolagus cuniculus
TGTTAAACTGAAAAATATGGTCACTACAGATTTAACTTAACTTTTCTTAGTTGCCATTGGAGATTTCTGTCATGTAGATTTAATTCAATTTTTGTAGCTGGCCTTTGAGGTTTTTATTATTATTTATAATGACAGATACACAAATTTTAATGACCTGAAGAGTCATCAGGGAATTTGGAATATAGGTCAATTTTATGGAATGGAATTCTGACTCACTGGATCTAGGGAGAGGCCTGGGAAAGTATATTCTTACCAAGTACCCTGAATGAGGCTGACACAGGTCATTTGGGGATTATACTTAAGAGAAATGTTAGCTCAACAAATACATTACTTTTTGTGATATTGAGAGTCTTACAAGCTTTGCAAGGTTCATGTCTTTCTTTCTGAGCTATCCTGTTCTTTAGTCTACTAATTTAATTTTTTTTCTCATTTTAGTTCAAGAAAGGACTGTTCTTACAACTCTACCATAATGGCTAAAACTGAAAGTACTGACAATACCAAGTGTTGGCACAGATATAGAAGACCTTAATCTATCATGGTCTACTGGTCAAAGTGCAAACTGAAATAGTTAATTTTGAAAACTCTGGGGTGTTTACCAAGAGAAACATACAAAAGATTTGGAAACTCCATTTGTGAATACAGAACTGGGTACTCATTTCTAGTAAATTACATGTACAAGAATGTTCATGGTTTCTTTATTGGAAATAACTCAATGTCCCTCAGCAATTCAATAAAAAATTAGGATGTATTCATACAATGGAGTATTGTTCAACAATGAAAAGCCAAAATCATAGCTATACTCAAAAAACATGGATGGATCTCACAGAGAAAATGTTGAAGGGAAAAAGATAGGCATAAAAAAGTTTATAAACAACATTAATCTATAGCAGTAGAGGTTATAATATTGGTTAACTCTGAAGACATTAGGAGGGAGAAAGCACAAGAGGAACTGCTAGGGTTCTAAAACTTTCTGTCTTGATCTGAGTGGGTTTTATATATGACTGTTTACATACAAAAACATTTAATGAGCTGTACACTTAAGATTTGGATACTTTACTGTACATGACAGAAAAAAGGATAAAAATGAGACAGAGAGGGTCAGGGAATGAAGAAGGAAGCACTGAATAAAAGAAAAAAATTTTTACTAAAACTTGGAAATTTAGAAAACAAGTTTGAAATTTCTTTGGGTCCTTGCCACTAATAACTTCAATAGTCTTTAGTGTCCCTCCTCAGCCATCATAGTACCAAACCGTAAAGAAAGGTGAGGTGAAGATACAATTTTTCATAAATAAATATTAGCAGTGGATACAAGTCATACATGAAAATACCATTGGCTTCTTCTGATTTCTCTCTGTGGTCAGTCATAAAAATATATTGGCATGGAGCAATGCAATAAAGTTCAATGATATCAGGTGGCAGAGGAATGCTGCTTTAACTTGTTTAATAAGCTGAATTGAGCCAAATCTAAGAATTTCCCTCTTTTACAAAAGAAAAGAAGAGAAATAGACAAGATTTTCCCTAAATTTTGCCTGTCTCCCATATTTCTTATGAGAGAATTAGGTTAAAACAAACATTATACATTCTTTTTTTAAAACATGGTAGTAAACATATAACAATTTATCAGCATAACCATTTTTAAATGTATAGTTCAGTAATGTTAACCACATTCACATTGTTGTATGACAGATTTTGGTAAATTTTTACTTTTTTTAATTTTTAATTTTTAATTTTTTTTATTTTTTGACAGGCAGAGTGGACAGTGAGAGAGACAGAGAGAAAGGTCTTCCTTTGCCGTTGGTTCACCCTCCAATGGCCGCACCGCGCTGATCCGATGGCAGGAGCCAGGAGCCAGGTGCTTTTCCTGGTCTCCCAAATTTTTACTTTTTATAAAAGATTTATTTATTTATTTGAAAGTCACAGTTACACAGAGAAAGGAGAGGCACAGAGAGAGAAAGAGAGAGAGAGAGGTCCTCCATTCGCTGGGTCATTCCCCAGATGGCTGCAACGGCTGGAGCTGCACTGATCCGAAGCCAGGAGCCAGGAGTTTCCTCTGCATCTCCCACATGGGTGCAGGGGCCGGAGGACTTAGTTCCTTCTCCACTGCTTTACCAGGCCGTAGCAGAGAGCTGGATCAGAAGTGGAGCAGCTGGGTCTCGAACCAGCGCCCACGTGGGATGCCAGTGCTTCAGGCCATGGTGTTAACCCGCTGTGCCACAGCGCCGGCCCCAAATTTTTACATTTTACTTTACCCACTACACCACAGCACTGGCCCCTAACTACTTTTATTTTATCACAGCAAATTTTTTAAGTTCTTAAAGTTTAGACTTCCTATATGCCCATCTGTTTACCTGTTCTCTCATTCCAGCAAATCCTGTTTTTCAACGTAATCTACCTTACGCCTTCTTTCCCTCACAAATCGATAAAATCTCTTTTGAGTTCACTTTCTTACTTCATTCTGACAATTGCATATCAGACTGAAACTCAGTGTCCCTTGTACATACGCTGCAAAAGGCCAGGTAAATATAAATAAAAGATTACACCAACCATTTGTTTTTTTGATCTACATATCCTGGGTGAGCAGCTACATCAGGGTGTGTACTATTACTGCCTGTACAAGACATGGTCTCCATCCTACCTGGACACTCAGATCTGCCCTACAATTCTCGCAGAGATTCTCTTCAATTCTGTACTACTGCAGTCCAAGTTCTGCAGGATGATCCATCTCCCTGTCCTGGCACTACTCACCACCATGATCAATAAGAAGAGGTCTGCCAGGGATGCCTGGGAGTTGGCAGAAAAGAGCACTTTTAACTCTATGCTGTAATATCACTAATAGCCTCTGCTTTGGGTCAGACCTAGACAGAGCAGTCAAGTTTTCACCTTCCTAAAGAGATGTTAGAAGACCCAAGGTACTCCATCTTGGATCTTCCAATATAATAAGCTATTTTGTAGCAACTCTACTCCATAAAAATATCATTCTTACTAAATTTGTTATGCTGCTTTTAGTTTTAAGAGCTCTATTATTTGCTGATTGAAAAGAAAATTCACTTATTTAATCATCAAGGGTTCCTTTATTTCTAGCAAAAATCAAAAGGCCATAGTGGCTCAAAGGAACACAGGTAAAGCCTCTCAGTCAGAATTTTTAGAATTTAATCCCAGCATGGTTACGGAATCTTTTTTTTTTTTTATTTTTTTGACAGGCAGAGTGGACAGTGAGAGAGAGAGAGAGAGAGAAAGGTCTTCCTTTTGCCATTGGTTCACCCTCCAATGGCCGCCATGGCCAGCGCGCTGTGGCTGGTGCACCGCGCTGATCCGATGGTGGGAGCCAGGTGCTTCTCCTGGTCTCCCATGGGGTGCAGGGCCCAAGCACTTGGGCCATCCTCCACTGCACTCCCTGTCCACAGCAGAGAGCTGGCCTGGAAGAGGGGCAACCGGGACAGAATCCAGTGCCCCGACCGGGACTAGAACCCAGTGTGCCGGTGCCGCAAGGCGGAGGATTAGCCTAGTGAGCTGCGGCGCCGGCCACTGAATCTTTATATGGCTTTAAGCAAAGAATTTCAACCCAGTTTGCTTTGCTTTCCATTTAAAAGAACAATAACAAAAAAGATATTAATACTGCTAACTCAACTTGGCTAATTTTTGAAGACAACAGAATCATTTATGAGAGTTAAAATGTAAAACTCAAGCTATCAAGACGAAGTTACAAATGGGAAGGGTGCACAGAGTAGAAAACATTGTTAATTTTTATTGAAAATGAAATTAATTTTCCAAATCAGCTTCCAGTGGGAATGCATTTTTTAAGAAAATAAGTTCTAATTGTCCACAATGTTTTGACTAGAACATTGAGAAGATGAATTGAGAGTGACTGAGATTTTTGCAATTTTTTGTTGTAGACACAGCAATTTCATTATTCATTCAACAAATACTGAATGCCTACATTTTTAAAGATTATTTTATTTATTTGAAAGCAGGGTTACAGACAGACAGAGAATGAGAGACAGATGGATCCTCCATCTGATGCACTCCTAAAGTGGCCACAATAGCTGGGGCTGGGTTAGGCAGAAACCAGATGCCAGGAGCCTCATCTAGGTTTCCAACATGGATGCAGGGGCCCAAGGACTTGAGCCATCCTCTGCCGCTTTCTCAGGCACACCTGCAGGGAGCGGATGGGAAGTGGAGCAGCCGGTTCTTGACCTGGCACCCACATGGGATGCCAAGATTGTAGATAGTAGCTCAACCCACCTAGCCACAATTCTGGCTCCTGATTGCCTACTTTGTATCATTCCATTTGTTTAAATTGACTCAGTACATATTTATTGAATACCTCTTTCTCAATTGCTTTGATTACAGTGTGTGTTTGCAACTTCAAGGTGCATACCAGATGACTGACTGAGGTGTGGAAAGAAAATGTGAGATTGAGGCAGGCATTTGGTGTAGTGGTTAAGATCTTACTTGGGATGCCTGTATCCTGTAACAGAGTGCCTTTGTTCAAGTTCTGGCTCTGCTTCCAACCCTTAATTCCTGCTAATATACACTCTGAGAGGCTATAGGTGATAGCTGACACTCGTGTTCCCACCTCTGACTTTGACCTGGTACATTCCCAGTTGCTGCAGGCATTTGCAGAGTCAACAAGTGGATGGCAGAATTTTTTCTGCCTCTGTCTCTCTCCTTCTCTCTCTGCCATTCAAGTAAAGCAAACAACAATTAATAAATGCAAGACTGTATATTTACCTTTTGTTTTAGAAATTAAGTATCCATTAGTTTAGAGGTTATGGTATTTCTAAAGTATCCCCAAGAAAAGGAGTGAGGAGATAGCAGGGCTGCTCATTGATCAGAAACTGGGACTATCATTTACATGTGACTGCTTACATGGATTTGTAGCTTATAATACTTAGTTTTAACTAAACTAGCTCATATAAAACAGGTAAGGAAGTTAAAACAGTCATTGGAAAATAAATAATGGAGAAGTTGCCACTTTTCACTCCAAAAAGAAAAAAATTAGTAAACTGTGTTGCAAGGTAAAAGCAACAGTGCTATACCATTCTGACAAAAAGATAGCCCTGAATTCAAGATTATCAAAAAAGACTAATTTAAATATATTCACTGTTGTTAGCTGTGAATGCCATCTTAAAGTATAACATTTGCCTTTAAACTCTAGCTAGAGATAATATGCAGTCATTGTGAGCTATTTTAAAGTTTTTATATTTATTTTTATGAGGTTCATGTTTACTTTTTATTTGTAAGTAGGTTTTATAACAAGCATAATCATGAGATTATTTATAGAGTGTATATCTAAAAGTATTTACACCTATTGGAGACATATGTTCAAAAGTATTTATTCTTTTGGTTGTATGATAACATACAATTGGAAATGCTGAGAGAAGCTTGGAGAAATGAAGGTTGAAAGACAGAGTTACGGCCGGCGCCGTGGCTCAATAGGCTAATCCTCCACCTTGCGGCGCCGGCACACCGGGTTCTAGTCCCGGTTGGGGCGCCGGATTCTGTCCCGGTCGCCCCTCTTCCAGGCCAGCTCTCTGCTATGGCCAGGGAGTGCAGTGGAGGATGGCCCAGGTGCTTGGGCCCTGCACCCCATGGGAGACCAGGAAAAGCACCTGGCTCCTGGCTCCTGCCAGGATCAGCGCGGTGCGCCGGCTGCAGCGGCGGCCATTGGAGGGTGAACCAACGGCAAAAGGAAGACCTTTCTCTCTGTCTCTCTCTCTCACTGTCCACTCTGCCTGTAAAAAAAAAAAAAAAAAAAAAAAAAAAAAAAAAAAAAAAAAAGACAGAGTTACGTGATGCCTCATTGAGAACAAAGGGATATGGACATTTGAAGTTGAAGTTCTACTATTTCAGCAAGGACTATGAAAAATTTTTCATATGAATTAATATGGTGGTTTTGAAACATGATTTGAATATTGACACTCCTTTCATTGAAAAGTAGGGGCTAAGGCTCCTCTCCGTGGGTCTTCATAGGCTATGTCTGTTTTGACTAACAGACTTTGTTGAGAAGACAAGCAAAATCCATTATTCCCTGGTACTTTTGGGATGTTTGCTACGCTAAGGAGGAAGCTACCTGCTATCCCTGACTTTCGGTTAAGACAGCCATATAGGAGAGGCCATGTGCAGGTGAATAGTTTCAGGTGAACCAAATCTTCAGAGCCAGCTGTCACTGAGGCCACGATGGGCTTTCTAAACCAGTCTACCTGCTGGGCGAAAACCAGTGAACAACCTCAGGTGACAATATAAGTTATGGAGGAATCACTCAGCAGAGTTTTCCTACAACTTACTCACAAATCATCTGAGAAATCATGTGTTTTCTTAGGTCACAGAATCGTTGGATTCCTTGTACATAGAAATACATGACTTTAACCAGAATTTGTCCTAAGAGGTGAGATGCTATATAAGAAAAAAAAATTAAACATGTGGCACTGACTTGGAGACTAGGTTGTGGAAAAAAGATGGAAAGACTCTAAAGAGGCTTTCGGTGAGAAAAGTGAGAAGAATGTTAATGGAAAATGTGTATAATGCTATGAAAAGCTGTTGTAAATGAGAATTATATAACAGTGGTGGGAATTTTAGAAACTTTTGGTTTAAAGATTCATGTTTTTAAAATTTATTTGAGAGAGTTAGAGAGAGAAAGGGAGAGACAAAGAGACAGACAGCCAGACACACACATAGATCTTCCATCCACTGGTCTACTCCCCAGATGACTGCAATGGCTGGGGCTGGGCCAGGCTGAAGCCAGCTTCTTCCAGGTCTTCCAAGAACTTGTGCCATCTTCTGCTGCTGTCCCCAGGCCATTAGCAGGGAACTGGACAGGAAATGGAGTAACTGGGACACACGTGCCCATATGGGATGCCAGTGTTGCAGGCAGAGGCTTTAACTGCTATGCCACAACTCCAGCCCCAGAAACACTGTTACATATAGTATTGTAGAAAACAAAAAATGTACTAATTGACTCTAAGATTTCAAGGATATCAAAAGTTTCTTTTCACCTCGTTTTATAATTTGCAGGAAAACACAGATGAATTTAAAAGTAACTTTGAAGTTTTCTATCAGAATTTAGAAGAAAAATAAAGGAACCATTAATTACTTAATTCTAAAGTAAAACTGTTCCCCAGTATCTCCCAGCAGAACACCATCAACAAAGGAAAGCAAATTAGAACGCAAAGTTCAAATCCAGGACTTTATGAGAAAGATGTGGTCTCATGGTTACTATGAACACACAATGTAAAACCACTTTTTAGTACCTTAGAAGATTTGAGATGATGTATCACAGATAATTTTATGGGGGAAAAATCATGATAGGTATCATGACCAAGTACCCTGTAGAGTGTGATAAAACAGGACTTGGAAAAATTTTAAGGGCATTGTCCCACAGTGGGCCATGATAAAGAAAGGCATTTTTCCAAGATTTTAATGCATATGACTTTGTCTAATAAGGCAAATTCCAATAAGATTTCCTGAAAACCCACTATTTTTTAAAGAGAATTGTATTGGCACAATACACCAACAACTCAGACTAAAAAGGTCAGATACAGAAACAAAGATCATACGTTGCACACAAAGCTAAAATATTGACTATAGAAAAAAGTTTGCTGACAGTCATCTAGATTTGGTAAATCCAAGAAACACAGAGACTCATTCCCAGGGAACAGTAATAGGCTTGGCAATATTTCAGAACTGATAAAGACTTGTACCTATTATGGTGATCTTATCCCTATCCCAACATTTTGTGTGAGAAGGCAGATGACTATTCTCTTTAGTTTACTGACATTCAGGTTGAGAGGAGCCATACCAAGGAATGGCACCTTAAAAGGATTCTTACCTAAATCTGCACCTGAATTAAATAATAAGATCCTGGATTTTGAGCCTGAGCATGTCATGCTAATGGGATAGGTCTTTGGTGGGTGAGTTTTATGAAGGGCTAAGTATAATTCACATAAAATAGTTAAACAGTTTGTTGTCTGAGCAATGACCATGGTGATTTGAACACACGTGTGAAAATTCTTTCATACTCCTGAAGAGAGGTGGAGTCTGCATTCCCACTCCTGGAGTCTGCAAGGATTTGGGACTATTCCAACTTACAGAGTATGCCAGAGGTTACTGCATAAATTCCACAACTAGATTGGAAAGGACTATGCATTTTCTATATAACTCTTCTGAGATATTTGCTCTAGGGAAAGGCTTTGCCATGTAAAGCTTTTGATTCCCCTCAGCCCCCATAATGTTGGAGTGGAGTGCAGTCACTCTTCCTGATAATCCAGCTGGGTCCAGACTCCTAGACAAAAACACCAGACTGGGGAGGGAGGCTCTCTTGGACTAGATGAGTTCATCTACAAGCTGAGTATCACTGAGAGTGGGAAGATCAGAAGAATTGCTCAGTTAAGCCCTTCCAGAATCTCTGACTCCCAGAATTTGTGACATATAATAAAATCATGGTTGTTTTCAGGTACTAAGTTTTTTAACAAATATTTATTCATTTATTTGAAAGGCAGAGTTACACAGAGGGGCAGATGCAGAGAGAGAAATCTTCCATCCACTGGTTCACTCCTCAAATGGCCGCAATAGTTGGAACTGTGCCGATTCAGAGTCAGGAGCTTCCGCAGGGTCTTCCACGTGGGTGTACGGGCACAAACACTTGGACCATCTTCTGCTTTCTCAGGCCATAGCAGAGAGCTGGATCACAGGTGGAACAACCAGGTCTTGGACTGGTAGCAGCTTTACCTGCTACAGCACAGCACCGACCCCTTCAGATACTAAGTTTTAAAGTATTTTTATTATGATTCAATAGGAACTGTTCAATATGTATGAGTAAGATATACATTATGGGGAGGTGCTGCAGACCCAGCCGTGGAACTTGCTTTCGTCAAATGTGACATAAGAAGGGGTTTAAAAAAACAACAAGATTGGGTTTCTCTTCACTTGCTATGAGAATATGTACCTGGGCCAGCACTTTGGAAGACAAAACATAGCAGCAAACTGTCTTACATACATGAACAGCCAGCTGCCTCCAAGACAAGTAACTGCATCTAGCATTACTACTCATCAAATATAGCCTAAATTTCCAGGCTGCAAACTTGTGAGCTAATAGTTACTGTTTTGAGCTGCTCATTTTCTACGTTGCAAATGTATCCTGCTGCACCATTTTAGTAGCAACAGCTAATCAGTACAATGAGAACTTTTATTTTGTTTTATCTTATGGTGCTTTCCTAACAAAATACTTTTGTGTCTAATCTTATAGTTTCCCACACTGTCCATAGTTCTCACAGCATATTCAGTCTACTATATTGTCTTACAATGCTCTTTGGTTCTTGAATATCTATTACTCTCTTTTCTGCCTCTGCTAATACTACATGTTACTCATATTCTTGCTAAAATCATGTAACCATAGAATCAATCAAGATCACACCATCTCACAATAGTCTTCCTTCCCTTCTGGATTCTTCTTTTTTTAAATAAAGATTCATTTATTTATTTGAAAGTGAGAGTTGCAGAGAGAGAGGGAGAGACACAGAGAAAGTGATCATGCAGCTATTGGTTCATTCTCCAGATGGCCTCAATAGCCAGGGCTGGGCCAAGACTAAGTCAGGAGGCAGGATACTGGTCACTCACATGGGTGGCAAGGGCCGGGGCACTTGGGCCATTAATCTCTGCTTTTCCCAGGCCATTAGCAGGGAGCTGGATCAGAAGTGGAACTGGTGCCCATATGGGATGCTGGTATCACAGGTGGCATCTTTATCCACTATGCTGCAATGCTGGATTCTTGTAGAATGCATTTTTTTTGACATGCTCTTTCTTTCTTTATTTGAGAGAGAAGAAGGAGGAGGGTATGGGAGAAGGAGGATAGGAAGTGAAAAAGGGAGAGATCCCATCTGCTCCCAATAGTTAGGCTGAAGTCGGGAAACAGGAACTGAATCCAGGTTCCCCCTGTGGATGGCAGGAACCCAGTCACTTGAGCCATCACCATTGCCTCCTAGAATCAGCATCAACAGGAAGCTGGAGTCAGAAACCAGAGCTGGGTGTTGAACACAGGCACCCTGATAGGGATACAGGTGTCTTAACTTGCATCTTAACAACTAGGCCAAACATCAATCCCTACATAATTCTCTTAACAATTAACTGAAGATTGCTTTGAGATGCCACTTAACTTGTGTTTTTCCTTTCCTATATTTTAAGATCTGCAAAGACAGATATATGTCATATTACTTCCCCCTCTCACTCTGGGTCCTATAGCACTTAGCCCAGTTTCATGAACATAATAGGTGCACAATAAACAGAGGAAGAAGGCAAAGAATGAGCCATAGTTTTTGAAAGGGGCTTAGGTAGACACAACAGAACATGCATTTTATAACATTGCCTATAATCACATTCTATTACTTGAAATTTGAAAGAATAATAGAACTCCTTATGGAAGATAACTGAGCAATTTGGTTCAGGGTCAGAGGGTGGGAGGGAAATCTGCTGAAATCTCTAATGTTTTCAGTGAATCAGAGTCTTAATGGGTAAAAAGGTGTTAAACAATTGCTGTCAGTCTTGACTATCTGCCAAATGACTGATCACAATGGCAGAGCTGTATTTCCCAACTTGGAGGTTTTGCAAGTCGTTAATAAACTGTGCAACACTTACCAGGTGTTTGGTTAAAGCATGCTTACATAAAGAGTTTGCAAATATTTATACTCCACAGAAATCCTCCCACTATATTTAGAGAGTTGAAACAGAATAATTGTTTTCTTTTAAAAGATTGTGTTTCTGATGAAGGGGCATTATATTTCCAAGAATCGTAAAGAGAAGTGTTACTCTGAAGCTTTTGTCTCAACTTCCCCTCACAAGGAAATGATCTATGAGGATAATATGAGAAAGCTGAAGTAAACTGTCACCTGCCAAACATTCTATTTTAATAACAATGTATCATATCTAACATTTTTTTTAAAAAAAAGGAGAAATAAGAAATACTCTTTTCACATCTGTTTGGGAAAAAAAAGCACTCAAACCAAATCAGCTTCAATTTTGTAAGACACAAGCACATTTGTTAACTTTTCTCTTTCTTTTAAGGGGAGTCTTTAAGTAGGAAGTTGGAAATTAAAATGAGGTCACATATGTATGCTGCCACTGAAATAGAAGTATGTTTCAGGGGCAGGATTTTAAGGTAGGGAGGGGGAAACCTCATGAGTCCTTTATTATTACTCTTATTAAAGGATAAGAGCATTCATTTCACATTAGCCATAAGAGAACCCAACGTGCTTGCTTATCTAGCAGTAGAAGATGGTAGGTTTGAATTACTACATCCACAAAGAATGCTCTACTTAGCAACACATGTCTAAGGCCCAGCCACCAGTGCTTTCTGATTAGTGGGGACCAGTGGGGATATATACGACTCTTTTCCTATCATGGGATACCTAACATGGAAGTTGATTAATTGATATCCAAGGATGACCTAATAGATTTTTTTTATTCATTGTGATTGGCTGTCACTTCCTATCATGTTAATTAAGATAGTAATTCCTATCTACCAATGGGAGATCTTGCAGGAAGAACCAGAAAGATAAGGAAGTGGCCACAGAAAGCCCATGTACCAGTGCGAGTACCCTACAGTTGGCTTGTGTGAAAGCTCCCCCTTCAGGAACTTAGAACAACTGCAAAAGGCAACAAGAGGTTGGGACAAAGGAAAAAAAAAACCCAAATTTCTGCCAAATGCCATGCCATAAAAATATTTTCCCCCTTCCTTCGAAGATCTTTTATTATTTAACTGGAACCTCTTGTAAACTAGAGACATATAATGAAACACATTGTCATCCATGCCTGTCCAATCACCCTCCAGGAAAAACTATTATTAAAAGAATAAAGATAGGGGCCAATGCTGTGGCGTAGTAGGTTAATCCCTCTGCCTGCGGCACCAGCATCTCATATGTCACAGGTTCTAGTCCCATCTGCTCTTCTGATACAGCTCTCTGCTATGTCCTGGGAAAGCAGTAAAAGATGATCCAAGTCCCAGGGCCCCTGCAACCATGTGGGAGAACTGGAAGAAGCTCCTGGCTCCTGGCTTTGGATTGGTGCAGCTCCAGCCACTGCGGCCAATTGGGGAGTGAACCTTTCTCTCTGTCTCTCCCTCTCACTGTCTGCAACTCTACTTCTCAAATAAATAAAATCTTCTTTTAAAAAAGAATAAACTCTGTTGAAAGGTATAAGTGTGTGTAGACTGCCATCAAAAATCAGTTATTTATATTCTGAAAACAATGTGAAGGAAAGGATACTTTTTTTTACAAAATGTTATAATTGGAAAAATTTTTATTAACTAAACAATTTGGAGATTCTGCTTTTTGCTCAAGATAAGCACACCATGGGGCTGGAGCTGTGGTATAGTGTGTGAAGCCACTGCCTGCAGCACCGGCATCCCATATGGGCACTGGTTCAAGACCCAGCTTCTTCACTTCTGATTCAGATCCCTGCTGACACGGTTGGCCAAGCAGCAGAAGATGGTCTAAGTCTTTGGGTCCCTGCACCTTGGATTGGCTTAGCTCCAGTTCTTTTGGCCATCTGGGAGGTGAACCAGCAGATGGAGGACCTGTCTCTGCATCTGCCTCTCCCTCTCTGTAACTCTGCTTTTCAAATAAATAATCTTTAAAAAAAACAAAGCACATCATAAAGCTGACTCATATTGAGTATTTCAAAGAATTAGGAGAGTTCCTTTCATTATATAGTCTTCAGTAATCTTCTTGTCCAGGATAAGCTGGTTCCTTCTCCAAGTGTGTTTTAAGAGTGAGCTATCCAATCTGCCTACTTAAGCCAAATAAGCAACCCCTGAGGGGCACATTCCATGCATGGAAATGGCAGCTCACATGTTGATATCTGTCTGCTATGCACTAGACTAGAGGGAGGGTTGCATCAGACTAACAGTGCTCAAGGCCTCCATGACTCAAACAGATCTTCCATTAAAAGTATCTCAACATTCTCATGTATCTAGCATGGCTTCTCATTTCCCTTTACAGTTTTTGGGGACATCTCTCATGGTATAGTGAAAAACAGTCATCTACTCTTGGTTTCCTTTTTATCAATTTAAAGTGTGGTTCCAGTAATAAGTTAATACTTAACCACTGAAGTGGAATCAAGGAGGTACTTTGCAACTTGTATGATTCATCTAAATCATGACTCATCTAAATCATGGTGTGCTGTCATATAAATGTCAGATGTAGGGAAAACTTACAGGAAAAGTTACATGAAGTGATGGGCTTTGTACTTGTATTACTATTAATCATATTAACTATTAATAATCATAATTATAATAAATTAAGCAGACCAGGGGAAGAATTTAGACCAAGAGCCATCCACATTTTTTTCAGAGTATATGACTCAAATTCTGGCAAAAGATAATCAATGACACTACACTTTCACTTCACATCTCTAATATGCCCATGGGAGTTGGCTGAAATCAAGGTAATCTTTAAACCTGGGAAGATTCAAACAACAAAGATTTGGTTTCATATAAAATATCATTTAGTTTGTTGAGCTGAATGTTTCAGCTGCCAAACAGAAGGAACTGTTCCATGTGAAAAACAAACCATCCAGTTAGTACAGTTTCATTCATTTGGGCTTGCTTAACCTGGCCAGTACTACATATGACAACTGGTACAATGGAATCACAAGATAATCTCTACCCTTCATTTAACCCCATTGAACTCTTCCAATCTTGTTTGCTCCCGGTATCTCAGCCATCTCTCCTTTCATCCTTCAAATATTTAATATCAATATCTATATGAGCAGTAATGTATGTATGTTATTTTTGATTATATATAATATAAAATCTAATTTTGGTGACTCAGATAACTTTTTGAATTTTGATTTTTCCAAGTATTTCCAGATTTTTGAAAGGTTTTTTCATTTTATCTGTTTTTAGAAAAACTGTAACAGATGAAAGTTCCTAAAGATTACCCTCTTCTGAATTTTTTTAAGTGGAGCTAAATAGAATTGGGTTAATGAAGAGATACTGCGAACATATGTGTTTGAACTAAAGAATATGCAGTTTCCAAGAAAAGCCCAATCCCCTACTCCGGCTTCTCTGTGTCTGTTCTACTAGAGTTGGTTATCTAGCAATAGCTCAACAAATGTTTATTGAGTAAATTAATGAGCACCAATTCAAAGATAATTGAACAATTAGCAGGTAATGAATGATCTGTAAATTAGCAACTTATAATAAATTACAAATTATGTAGTTAATCAGTAAATAATTAAACTTAGAGATAACAATGGATAAAATGTTTAGTAAGTCAACAAATGGCCAGAATAAAAAAAGAGTAGATCCTCTAAAAATTAAAAGTCCCAAATACAAACTGTTTACAATGGCAGGTATGTTATTATTTTCAAACACTGTAAGATATAAATGGGTACTGAAACAGAATTAGATAAATAGTGTGCATTGCAATTCCCTGTGCCACCTTGCATAATAACCTATTATTAACAGTGATTTAATATTCCACTGCCAAACACCCAATTTGGAATCTTACTGTTCAGATATGTTTGTGAGATTTTCTTTTCAGACTCCATTGTTTTGCACATGCAGACTTTGTGACACATTTTTCACAAATAACCTGGGCTGGGCTTCTGTCCATTTGGGTTATCCTTTCTTTGCTTCTATTTCTCCTGCACATCACTGATTTGATAACCTATTTCAGCAGGGCCTACTATGTGGTGTTCTGATGGCAGTAGGCAAGTTTTTTTTCCTGTGAATTCTGATGTAATGGTTCCTAAATAAATGAGTACAGGAGAGTACTTCAAAAAGTTCATGGAAAATGGAACTTAAAGTTTATTTTGGTGAAAAAAATGAAATCCCATAATACACCTTTTCCATAAGCCTGAAAATTTTTTGAAGACAACTTGTATGTGTAAATTTCAATATTTTTTGTACCAGAACAAAGTTATCTTTTACTCAGATTTTCCAGACTTTTTGAGATCGCCTTATATATGGAACACTTATTTTTTTGGAGCTGTGATGTTTCAAAGGTAGACACTATAATATGGATTACCTCCTGAGTCTGGCTTGGCTTTCCTCTTGGTGGTTTCAGTAACAATCATTTTTATTGATACTGCTTGCAAGAAATGGAGTATACCTGCTTGTAAGATTCAATTTACTTCCTAGGCTTTTTTTCTGAATGTACTAAGAAAATCCAACTCAAATGTGTATAGCCAGAGGTGATAAAGGGAGAGGGTGACATATTGCAAAAAGTTCTAAAGGCAAAGTCAACCAGTTCCTTAAATAAAAAGCAGAAGAATGTCAAGGATAATTTTCTAACCAGGAAATGCTTTTGCCAGTACTGAATCCAATACATGATCAAAGAGAAACCTTGGTGAAACATGTTTTTCCATTGTTTCTAGTCCATCTGTCTCTGATATTTTGTTAATTATCTCAGAAAAGTATTTTGGTATAATTTTCTTTTCCTTTCTATCTCTAATTAAAGGTAACAATTTCTTTTGGTGAATCATAGCTTCAGCATTAAATGATCTTCAACAACTTGGGATATTTACATCATTATAAATTTCTGAATCTCCTAATACAAACTTCTTGATTTCAAAAGTCTTCCCCTACAGTTTGCAGGTTAATGGTGTATACCACTCTATATTAGACAAATATTACTGTGCTGAATATTTAATTGACAAAGGTAAAGTAACAGGAATAAGGCAGGCAGAATTTTTCCTTAAATTGGAGCAAAAATAATTAGCCTTGGGAGTCAGAGGAGCTCAGTACTGCCATCTACTGGCTATGTGGTCTGCATCAATCTTATTTTTGCATTTGTTTTAGATTACCCAACTGAAAACAAATTCACACTAACATTCTATAAACATGGTTCTGACATCAGAAGATCATACATGTAAAATAGCACTTTATAAATTTCAAGTATGATGAAGATATCAATGATAAATTTCTTATGAGTAACAACACCTAGAAATTGTGGGGATCCTCAAAATAATTAAAATGTTTAGGAAATTGTTCAGAGGACTTGGGTATTTTGTCTCTACTCAGCTATCACTTCATCCTTTACTCTGTAGTCATCCATGTCTGATGGGAGAGAGGATCCTGTTTGACTTGGACTCAGCAGGAGTGTATTTCACAGATGTAAGTATATCTTCCCCGCCTTTTCCAATGTTCTCAATGATTCATCACTGAATTTATTACTAAATGGAAGATCCTTCTGGAAAGACTACAGTAGTCCCACCTCCCCTCTACCCCCTGAGATATGCCTCAACATCCACTGAAAGATTTATAAAGAAGGACACCACTGTGGCCACACGTGACCTTCTGAAACTGCTCACTGTATGTTCTCCCCTGGAAGCATTTCTAATGTCCTCATGTCTTATATTACCTGCTGTGTACCAGCCACTGGGGAAAGACTGAAAATTTAATGAATTTAAGAAAAGCTGTGCAAATTTCTTTTTTGGAGAAGCCTTAGGGAAGTGGGAGGCAGATAGAAAGAGAACATTCAGAGAAATTATACCATCCCTAAGGGTGGCATCTACAGAGGAAAGCGACAGGAACTTGGAAATGTATTTTTTTTTCTCTTCTGCTCTTTTACCTACAGAGTTGACTTCAGCACCAGGGCTGGACACAACCATGGCAAAGGGGGAGGGAATCTGATCAATATCAGAGGTACAAATGCTAGACGAAGAAAACCATGACTCTCAAAAGTGAGAGCTATTGATATGGAGATTACAGAGCTTTGTATTTGTGCACGTGTGTGTTTGGGAGTGAGGTAGAAGAACTCAGAATATAATCTAAGAATGTAATACATGGACGCAGCCAGGGAAGGAGGGTAGGATGTTAAATGGAGAAGCAAATGGGACCAGATACACAATTTATTCAGAGTAAAAAAAATACAACATTCAGAGAATAAGTACAAAGAGAGAAAATATTTTACATTCAACAACTGATATATTAATGCCTTAAAATATATAATTTTAAAATTGATGTTTATTTGAAAGGCAGAAAGAGACAGATCTATCTATGAGTGTACCCTCCAAATGCCTTTAACAGTCAAGGCTGGGCCAGGCAAAAGCCGGGAGCCTGAAACTCAATTCTGGTCTCCCATGTAGGTGGAAGGAACTCAAATACTTGAACCATCAGCTGCTGCTTCTCAGGGTATGCATTGGCAGGAAGCTGGAATCAGAAGCAAAGCCAGGACTTGAACACAAGCATTTCTTTATTGGATGCAGGTGTTTCAAGCGGCATCTTAATCACGGCATCAAATGTATACTCCAATTATTTATCTACATATAAAGATATTTACATATTTTATATTAATATAAATAATTAAAAATATTTAAATACATGTCATATATATTTAAAGAATTATTTATTTATTTGAAAGTGAGTTGCAGAGGAGGGGGGAGAGAGGAAGAGGGAGAGGGAGATCTATCTATCTATCTATCTATCTATCTTCCATCTGCTGGTTCACTCTGCAGATGGCCACAACAACCAGGGCTGTGCCAGGCTGAAGCAGGAGGAAGCCAGGAGTTTCATCTGGGTTTCCTACATGAGTGAAAGGGGCCCAAGCACTTGGACCTTATTCTATTACTTTTCTGAGACAATTAGCAGGGAGTTGGATTGGAAGTGGAGCAGCCAGGACACAAATTGGCATCCATATGGGATGTCAGCATTGCAGGTGGTGGCTTTACCTAAAATGCTTTGCCACAATGCCAGACCTTCAAAAATATATTTTAAAGTGGAAAACAGAAGGCTATGCTACCCTCTAAACTAGGATGCCACTCTCAGCAATAAATATGAGTACTGAGAAAACCATTTGAAAGGATGGAGATCAAATCAGTAATTATTTCTGGATGTTGGAATTAGAGGGAAATTTTACTTAAAAACTATGCCTTACCAATTTCTTTCATAGAGCTCACTGAGAAAAAACATTTGGGCAGAGAAGGAAGAAGTTAGAACGTGGATTTGAAAACTATAACCAATAGACCACACCTGGCCAGGTGTTTGTTTCTACAAAGTTTTATAGAAATATAGATATCTAATTCATTTACGTACTACAATTCATTTACATACCTAATTTATTTACATACTACAAAAGTTGAGTAGTAATGACAAAGACCCTGCATCCTGCACAGCCAAATAGCCCCCTGTGTCCCTTAACAAGAAGAATCCATCCTCTAATACTGAGCTGTCCACTGCACAGCTAATTATTCCTAGCTGTGGAAGCCTGGAGAAGTCAGAACTTCTATTCCTCAGTTTCCCCATTTGTAAGGACAGGGATAACAGATGTTAGAATTGTTATGAAAATTACATGAGTTAATGCATAAAAAGTACCAAACATTAAACTTGTATACGTTGTGTGTAACAGAATAAATGTTCAGTAAATGTTATGCTTCTGTGTAGTCTTCCTTTACATAGGTTACATTACTCCACTATTATGTTGAACCTAATTAAATTTTTATTTATCCAAATGGTAACATATTGGCAGTTTTTTATGGTTCACTGTAACCACACTTTAGCCACTCACTCCTATTTAAACTGTGATCTCCATCAGTGTCATCAATACAGTCAATTTTGGGTAAGTTAAATTGCCATGAAGGGCTAGAAATCAAAATCTAGCATTATTATACCAAATTTGGACATTTGGATACCCTAAACAACATACTATCAGCCGGTGCCGCGGCTCAATAGGCTAATCCTCCGCCTAGCGGCGCCGGCACACAGGGTTCTAGTCCCAGTCGGGGCACCAGATTCCGTCCCGGTTGCCCCTCTTCCAGGCCAGCTCTCTGCTGTGGCCAGGGAGTGCAGTGGAGGATGGCCCAAGTGCTTGGGCCCTGCACTCCATGGGAGACCAGGAGAAGCACCTGGCTCCTGGCTCCTGCCTTCGGATAGGCGCGGTGCGCCGGCCGCAGTGCGCCGGCCGTGGCGGCCATTGGAGGGTGAACCAACGGCAAAAGGAAGACTTTTCTCTCTCTCTCTCTCACTGTCCACTCTGCCTGTAAAAAACAAACAAACAAAACAAAACAAAAACCAACATACTATCAAATATAGTGTCTTATGAAACACAAGCAAGTTGGCAGTTAATGTACCTATGCTGTGACAGATTCTGTGCCCTTGCCCTAAACAGAAGCCTTTTAGATAGAGGATGCTCGTTTCCGTCTCACAAAAAAAGGAACTAACTTAACTTTCAGAAGACCCAGGGAGTTTCTGCACACTGACAATCACGCCTGGCACTAAGCAGAGTTTCAGTCTGCCAAAACATCCTGGGAAAACCTGCTCAAATGGAACACTGGGCTCAGGATATTGCAAAATCTGGAGTATCTGTCATTCAGGCACACTTAAAAATGGCATTTTGGAGACTTAGTACAAATCCAAAATAAGCATTCTTTTAAAAAGTAAAATGAGGCTTTCCCAAGAATGAGACAGGAAGACAGACTTGGACATCAATGGAATGTAATTATAAGAAGCTATAGATAGGAAAGTATAGGATGAACTTCATGAAAAGGAGGCAAATCAGGAAACTGAAGGACTAATCAAAACATTCTTATCAACAGGAGTGAAGAAAGCCTTTAAGTTCAGTGCTAAGTCTATCAAAGGAAGAACAAACTCAATTTAATCCAATCACCACTTATTAGATGCTGGTTTTATGCCAGGCTCTGGGTTTACAAAGCTAGAAATAGTGAGATAAATCCAACAGTATTTCTACCCTAGAGGTGTTTCTGGGCTGGTGGGAGGGAAAGAAATGTAACCAAATAAGTTTAGTAGCATGTGGTAAGTGCTACATTAACACTAATAGCTGTCATTCATTCACTGCATCAGGTGTAAAGAAAACACAGAATGAGAAAATTAATTCTGCTTGTAGAATTTTGCAGAGGGTAAGGAAGAGGCAAACACTGTGACTACAAGTTCACTAGGTGGGTACTGAGGCAAGAGTGAGAGTGATCTGCTACAGTTCCAAGGCAGATGGACAGCAGGAATGTTTAAGAAAGATCTCATAAGCCAATCCTTTCAAACGGTTTTCTCTGCACATATATTTATTGCTGAGAATGGCATCATACTTTAGAGGGTGGCATGGCCTACTGTTTTCCACTTAAAAATATATTTTTGGAGGGCCTGGTGTGGTGGCATAGTAGGTGAAGCCATCGCCTGCAATGCTAACATACCATGTGCGTTTCAGTTTATGTCCCAGCTGCTCCACTTCCAATCTAACACCCTGCTAATTGGGAGAAGCAGAAGATGGTCCAAGTGTTTGGGGCTCTGTCACTCATGTAGGAGCCTAGGATTTATTCAGTAGGCATTAAGTATCTGTGAGCAGGGAGCAAACTGATTACACCTGGTTTCTTCTTCTTCTTCTTTTTTTTTTTTTTTTTTGACAGGCAGAGTTAGATAGTGAAAGAGACAGAGAGAAAGGTCTTCCTTACTTTGGTTCACCCCCAAAATGGCCACTATGGCCAGCACGCTGTGCCGATCTGAAGCCAGGAGCCAGGTGCTTCCTCCTGGTCTCCCATGCGGGGGCAGGGCCCAAGCACTTGGGCCATCCTCCACTGCCTTCCCAGGCCACAGCAGAGAGCTGGACTGGAAGAGGAGCAACCGGAACAGAATTGGCGTCCCAACCAGGACTAGAACCCTGAGTGCCGGCACCGCAGGCGAAGGATTAACCTAGTGAGCTGTGGCGCTGGCCTATATCTGGTTTCTAAACACACAAGAATAGATGCTGTCTTAAAGAGCCATGAGGCAGAATCAGAGGAGAAGGAAACAATGAAAACCAAGACCTGAAGGTTGGCAGTAAGGACAGAGAGGAGAGAATGTAGACAGGACACAGCCATGTTTTCAAGTGGAAATGCCAAAGCGGAGGCAGAAAGTCAGAAGACCTAGAAGAAAGGGGAAAATAGAATCCAGTTCTGGTGTGGGAAGAGCCAGGGAGAGTGGACAAGGAGGAGAGCACAAGCTAGGTCATCAGTGTCAGGAGAGACGATGTTTTGTCCACAAACATACAGGAATCAGGTGGGGAGGGATCAAAAGGCAGATAAGAGTACAGGGAGGGGTGCGAGGGAAACTGACTGCTATCGATCTCTACTCTTAGAATACATACTGGGAGGAGAAATGAGAGTTTTGTGGAAAAGGGACTGTATACGAAAACACCCTTGAAGACTGGGCAGGGAATAAACTAGAAACAGGTGAAACAATATCCAATAGCTCCAAAATCTACCTGGGCCAACAAGTCCTGCACTGGTGATACCTCTCATCAGCACACTTACTTGATTTCTACCAAGAGTGCTTTGAGCTTGTCACTTCACTCATCATTAATTATATCACAACATCAATGAGTATCAAATGACACCCAAGAGAGGGAGTCAGATTTTCTCAGCCTGGTCCTCCAAGTCTTCTGTAAAGCATCTCTCAATCTACCCCTCTGATATATCTCCACCTACTTCACTTTCCTCTGCAGGATCTGAATGTCTTCAGGGTTTGGGTAGGTAAGAGTATAAAGATGCAAGGTCTGAGAAAATAGGAGGTGACCCCACAACTCAAATACGAGGATTTTCCTTTTAAATTCTCCAAGAGCCAAACATAATACATACACACAACTTGACATTTTAGGAGCTTTACCCTTATCTTTGGGAACTTTATTTTCAAAATTGTTATGCAGGATAAACTCAGCCTTCTTTAAGCAGACTTCCCAATCGATCAGACTCACAGATCTAAGTTCCTTCTCACATTTTTTCAATACTTACCCCCATGTTTATTTGCTACACCACGCACTAGCACTTGTAATATGCTGTTTCATTGTGTAGAGCCGAAAACTTCAGCTTCGGATTCAGACAATCCTGGGTTAGAATCTTTACTTTGTCACCTTTGGGTTTGTATGAACTAAGAAAAGCTACCTAAGTTCTCTGACCTGCATCTTCCTAATGCACAAAATGGGAAATATACCTACTTCATGGGGTTATTGTGAAGATAAAATTAAAGAATATATGCAAAATATTTATATAAGTCCCTCACATGTAAACACACAGTAAATATTTTTGAAAGTCTATACTTTTTTCTAATATGTTGATCATTTAAAAAGGGCAATAATCACATCTTATGAATTTTTAATACTTTGAATTACTAGAGAAATGTCTTGGGAGTGTTTGATGCTCCATATATGATGGGTTGGATTTGTAATAATCATTATTAGTCAAAATGCACTGGGCAAGGCAAAATTCTGATGGTCTGGGGAAACTGAATCTGAGTGGTAGGTCTTAGGGTCTTAGATCACTGAGATACTTTTAATTAAAACAAACACTACACACGTAGGTACATTTATAAAATTCTTTACCACTTGCAAGTGCTTCACATCTCACAAATCTTTGTATGGAGTTCAAACAATTTCAGATCAATAATAATAATGCTAATATCAACTTTGTACAGTACACATTATAATTCTATTTTTGAGAAAGGGCAACTGGGGCTCAGAGAGGCTATATGGACTTTGCCAAAGTCATGCAGCACGAGCAGTAAGTGGGACAGAAGCCATTACAGGTCTCCATAGTCCACTCTTTCTCTAGTTTTCCATTGTTCTAAATGGTATGAAGTTTGTCAAGAGCATTCTAAATATTTAACAGTAACATTAGTCTAAAGTTAATATAGGAATTGAAAAATATCTATAATGAGACTCTCAAAATAAGGGGCATAAGAGTTCAAACAAAATGTCCTACAACAATCCTGGCAAGACCTCTTGAAGAAAGTTACATTTCATCAAAATAGTGCCACAGGATCTTAAATGTAATCATCCCCACGTGGGTGGGCTTTGGTTTGCTCCATCAGTAACATATGGCATCAATCTCATCACTGAAAATGATGCTATCTGAAGGAAGAGTCATTGGTCCATTAGCTCTATACCTCTAAAAGGTCTAATTTCCAATCTCCCAATAAGGTGCAGCTACAGAAGATCTTCCTATGCAGCCCAGGACTTCATAAGGATGTAAACTCCCACAAGAAAGGAGTACATGGCATGTTAATTGTCAAACAAGAAATAGGAGTAAAACCAGGGGAGAAAGTCTCCAATACTATATTCTGACTCTAATACTTTCCAAAAACCTTCAAAATGAAAGCAAAACAGACTGACAGAGTAATTAACACAGACATCAGTAGTAAGGAATCAAATGGAAATAGGATCTAAAAAGCAAATAGGGACTTATCAAAACATGTGTAATTGACTTAATTTCTCTGATACGGCATACAAAATACAAGAGGATGTAGCTCTTCAATCATTTGATTTAGTGTCAGGTGACATTCTCAGAGGGGACCAGAAAGGTGGAATAAAGGTAGGAAAAATGAGGAAAGACTGGGTCTGTTTGAAGGTGAGGAGACAGATAAAATCTATCACCACAAAAACCTTTATGCTGCTCCTTGAATTTCGTTAGCAGCATACTGGATTTGCATGAGAATGTCTAGCCTTTTCTCCTATAGCCATGTGATCTAGCTCTGAACATTTTCTAGTAATCCAGAAGTTGTGTGTCCTTGTACAGATAGTGAAGCTCTGGGCCTCTGTTCATTCTCCTTAAAACTGGAGAAGTTTCCTTCCAGTCTGACACTGCAGAATCAAGGATGCTCTGCTTTCCCACCTCTCTGCAAGGGGATAAACATCACCTATCTCTACTGACACTGTTTAGTGCTCACTGAAAGTTGATCAATTAGCTAAATGTAGACCAATAATGATGATGAAAGGTCAGCTGTCTCCTATAAGGGCCAGGCACTACTGGATTTCCGAGGTTTTAGCTTCATAATTCTCTACAACAGCCAGTGTGTTAGGTCCTGCTGATGGTAACTGGTCTGAGCCTCTGCTTTCTGAGTGGCCACCTGATGTCTGAGCCTCACTTCCTCACCTGTATCAGTTGGCAAGATTGCTGAGAGCACTGTTTTTTTGTTTGTTTGTTTACTTGAAAGGCAGTTACAGAAAGGGAGAGGGGCTGACACTGCGGCTCAATAGGCGAATCCTTCGCCTGCGGTGCTGGCACACGGGGTTCTAGTCCCGACTGGGGCACCGGATTCTGTCCTGGTTGCTCCTCTTCCAGGCCAGCTCTCTGCTGGGGCCTGGGAGTGCAGTGGAGGATGGCCCAGGTCCTTGGGCCCTGCCCCCGCATGGGAGACCAGGAGAGGCACCTGGCTCCTGGCTTCGGATCAGCGCAGTGTGGCCATTGGCGGGTGAACCAATGGAAAAGGGAAGACCTCTCTTTTTATTTCTCTCACTGTCCACTCTGCCCGTCAGAAAAGAGAGGAAGAGGGAGCGGTTCCATCTGGGTTTTCATTCCCCAAATGGCCACAACAGCTGATGTTAGGCAAAGCCAAAGCCAGGACCCAGGAAATCCATGTGGGTCTCCCACAGCAGTGGCAAGGCTCAAGCACTTGGGCCATCTTCTGCTGTCTTCCCTAGTGCACTAGCAGAGAGCTGGATCAGAAGCTGAGCAGCTGAGACTGCAACTAGTGCTTCAATATGGGATGCCAGTGTCATCGCTGGTGGCTAACCTTGCTGTGCCATAACGCTGGCCCTTTGAAAGCTACTAATTCTGGACATTCAGTACTTTCAGGCTCAGTTCTAGGTACTTGACAGACATCTACTCCCAACAAATACAGTTCCCAGAAGAACCTCCTGCACAAAGAAAGCCTCCAAGAACCAATAGGCATTATCTAAGATGCCAGAGGTTTCTTAAAGCAAGACTGCTTGACACTAGACTTTGCCTTCTATTCCAGTTCTTAGATCTATGAAACAAACAGTTCATTTGCTAACAACTTCCACTCTTCTGTAAATATTATCACTAATATTAAGTAAATTCTGCATAGAATATCCATAAATGTCCTCTTAGAGCAGTTATTGCCTTATGCTGGCCTATAAAGTACTGCTGTTCTGTAATGAAAATGGAGGAAACAATGATAATGTGTTTTTCAGAGAGCAGAATTTACTCAATTTTTAAATGACTCTTTGTACTAAAATTTTTTTGTTTATAAAATGGTGGTGATAGTTTTATCTTAAAAAATATTATGGGTAAAACACAAATGAGGCAATCATATGTGATTTGTAAAAGAACATTTTCTGCAATTTAAATAATCTGTAAAATCCAAAAGTCTTGAATGCACTGATATAGTCTCAATCAGATAGAATCTCAAGAAGACAAAAGAGTTGGTCTTTGATCACCAGGTATCTTCCATGATAAAACTATGCCTCTCTATAAAGATGCCTTGATATCTTCAAATTAAAATGCATAAAGAAACTTCAAATTCAATCTTTGTATTTATAACTATCTGCATTATAGACAGTTGGATATAAAACCATATTCACTCATCTATGTGTACTCTTGTCTAAATGATCCTATAGCCAGTGTGGAAAGCTGCAGGATTACATTTTTCCTTTTTTTTTTTTTTCAGAAATTTCATCATCTAAGAAATTTTAAGGGTATACAAGTTTTTACAAATTTAATTTACCAAGACATTATTTGCAAACAATATATTTCACAAGCACAAAAGGGTAAGTGGATGACTTTTGACAAAGACATAAGAAGTTTTCAACCCCAGAGAGTTCCTTTGCTCCTCTGTACAGTTTCCTTCCCACCCCCATCTCCAGGTGATCTGATCCCACTGTTATCACTACATACTAATCTGTTCTGTTTTGGAATTGCATATGACTAGAATCCCACAGTATGTGCTATTTTGTGTTTAGTTTGTCTTAGTACAATCTTTGTTCATGGTGCATGCATCAGTAGTTGGCTCCTATCAGTGCTAGTGTGTACATATGACAATTTGTTTCTTTCCTCTTGATGAACACAAGGATTGTTTAGAGTTTCTGGCTATTCTAAGTAAGGCTCCTTTGAGTATTAGTGGGCTAAAATTTTTGTGAACATGTTTCCATTTCTCTTGGGGAATCCTCTCAGAGTAGAATTGCTGGTTGACTTCATACATATGTGATTAACTTTATAAGAAACCTAAAGTAGATGAATCAGGTGGCATCCTTTTATACTCACAACACTTTTGAAGAGATTCATTTGCACCATATCCACAACAACACTTAGTGTTGCTGGGTATTTGAATTTAAGCCATTCTACCTGTCATAAAGTGGCATCTTGTTGTGAATTTATTTGCATTTTCCTGATGCCTTAATATTTTTTAATACATTTTCATGTGCTCATTGATTATCTTTCTTCTTTATGAAGTATGACTTCAAATATTT
The DNA here is from genome assembly GCF_964237555.1 of Oryctolagus cuniculus. Classification (NCBI taxonomy): domain Eukaryota; kingdom Metazoa; phylum Chordata; class Mammalia; order Lagomorpha; family Leporidae; genus Oryctolagus; species Oryctolagus cuniculus. The sequence goes on from NC_091437.1 coordinate 144,182,514, forward strand.
TGCCATTATTGGGTTATATGTCTTCTTGAATTTTAAATGCTCTTTATGTATTCTGTATACAAGTCCTTTTAAATACATATAATATATGTGTGTGTGTGTGTGTGATAGAATTACTTTTAATCTAAGGGTTTGCTTTTCCATTTCCTTGATGGATTTTTTGAAGAGCAGAAAGTTTTAACTTTGATAAAGACCAGTTAATCAATTTTGTTTTCTTAAGTGTATGCTTCTGGGGACCTAATAAACACGTGCTTACTCTCAAAGCTTTGAACATTTTCCCATATGTTAATTACAAAATTTAAGTTCTATATTTAAGGTCTATGATTTCAAGCTAAATTTTGTATATAACGTGATGCGGAAGTTCATTTATCCAGCTGTCCCAGGATACCAAATATTGAAAACACTACCTTTTCTCATTGAATTGGGAGATTTTCTCTCTTTCTCTACCTTTAAAATAAATAAAATAAAAATAAAACATTTTACTTTTATTTATTGCTTCTTCTGATGTCTTCCTTTCATTATGTCAGCCAAGATTTCTGTCATAAAACTTTTCTTACTTGAATATTTCTTGCAGAGGAGTTTGCTGGCACTGAATTCAGTTTTTGTTCATCTGGAAAAATCTTTACCATATTGGAGGATAATTTGCTTCAGTATAGAAGGGACAATTTATTTTCCAACTAACCCTTTAAATTTTTCACTCTATTCTTTTCTTGCTTGAGAGGCTTCTGATGAGAAGTGTCCTAACATTCATATCTACCCCTCCATACTCTCTGCCAACAGGAGCAGTTGCTTGTTTTGAAAATCTGATTTCTTTCAAGATTTTACCTTTGTTTTTCCATCATATTCAAACATGACATGCCTACACGTGTTTGTTTTGGTATTTTATACTGACTGGTGTTCTTCAAACTTTTTGGATTTGTGGTGTGATGTCTATCATTGATTTTAGAAAGTTCTAAGCCATCACTTGAAACATTTCTCTGTATTCTCTTCCTATCTAGTATTCCATTAACTCATATGTCACATCTTTTGATATTACTCCACAGTTCTTTAATGTTTACTGTATTGTTTTCACTCATTTTTCTCTTTGAATTTTGGTTTGGTTAGTTTTTATTGATCTTCAAGTTCATTGACTCAAGTGGTAAGTGTCGCTCCCCCTCTTCGTGGAGGAACGACACCAAGCCCTGCCTAGGCTTCATATCTGAGTCACGGCACCATTATGTCGCTCCCCCTCTTCGTGGAGGAACGACACAGGACCCTGCGCTGTTCTTTCGTCTGCTCGGCCCTCCCCGGGTTTGCTGCTGGTTCTTCCCGGGTTGGCTACTGTCCCTTCCACCTCTGTGGAAGGGCGGTTCCCCCTGCCACTTTCCCCACTTCCGCAGGGGAGCAGCACACCGCTGGCCGGCTTTCTCGGGGGCTGCACAGGCGTTCCCCTTAGATGTTCCCCTTAGATGTTCCCCGTGCATGCCGTCTCTCTCCTCCTTTATAGTCCTCCTCCGCCAATCCCAACTCGGCTGCCCACACGCCGAGTACGCTGCTCTCCAATCAGGAGCAAGTCCTACAGTTTATTGGTTGAACTGGAGGCAGCTGTGCGGAAGCTGTTTACTTCTCTCCCAGCGCCATATTGTGGGAGAGCAGATGCATAGAATAAGTCTTAATTCCAGTAACTCAGTCTAGTCCGGGTTGCTCCCCACAGATCCCCCTTTCTTTTTATTTTTGGCGTTGATACGCGCCTGTCTTCGGTGCCCCGTAGCACACACTCTGCTCTGCTTGCTAGAGTTGCCACAGGTTCTTACAAGTCCTATCAGGCAAACCGAATCCGGGTCCTCTCTTCGCCATGTTGTGAGGAGGTTTTTAGGCGCTGATGTGTGCCTGTATTCGGTGCCCTGCAGCGCATGCTCTGCTCTGCCTGCAGGGGCTTACAAGCCCTAACAATCAGGCAAACCGAATCCAAGCCTTCTCATTGCCATATTGTGGGGGAGACTTATTAGTGTTGGTTCGTGCCTATCTTCGGTGACCTGCAGCTCATACTCTGGTTGAGCTGCTTGCTGGTGCTTACCGCCTTAATCAGGCAGACCGAATCCAAGCCTCCTAATTGCTGTATTGTGGGGAGGCCTTACTGATGTTAATTCGTGCCTGTCTTCGGTGACCTGCGGCGCATAAGCTGCTAGCCGCCTGCAGGTGCTCATCGCCTCACTTAATCAGGCAGACCGAATCCAAGCTTTCTCATTGCCATGTTGAGGGGAGGCCTTTCTATTTCTCTATCTCCGGGCATTCCTATTTCTCCCATTTTACTTCTATCTTCCAGCATTCCTATTTCTCTCACTTTACTTCTAAACTTCTATTTCTCTTATCCCTGCAGCTTCCCGGCGCCTCGCCCTGCCGGCAGCTTCACGGCTCCGCGCGGCTTCCCGGCGCCTCGCCCCGCCAGTGGGCTCCGCCCCGAGGCTGCTTCTCGGCGCCTCGCCAGCTCTGAGCCGCTTCAGCCCGCGCCTCTCTCATCTGCGTGGCTTCGCGGCTCTGCGCGGCTCGGCTTTGCGCGCACACTCCGCAGTCTCCGCGCTAGCCCCGCGTTCCCTATGTACTTGAGCCCCGCACGCTCTGTCTGTGCGCGGCAGCCTCTGCGAGTCACACAGCGTAGCTTACGTGTCCGCCACTAGCATTCAATCTAAGTTCCCCGGGCTAGCCTGGCGAATTCAACCCAGCTCACGTTTCCGCCCCACGATCTGGCTTCCCTGTCCTTTGCTCCCCGGGCTAATCAGACGGATCCCAATCTGGCTTACGTTTCAGCTTCTGGTTTCAACTTTTCGCCCCCTATTCCCGGGCTAACTTGAGAATCCCAAAGTGGCTTTCGTTTCCGCCTCGGCCTGCCCCCCGCGGCTTCAATTTCCCTAACATTTTTCTCTACCCGGTATGTTTCCCCAAGCTTTCCTCCAACAATATTCCTCCCTCATTTCTCCTGGCCTCTCCCCACAGTCCGCATCCAAGTCTGTTTGTTCTAGCTTTCACTTTCGCTTTCGACCTTAGAGATTTCTCCCAGCTTCCCCCTGTAGTCCGTATCCGAGTCTATGCCTAGGCTTTCAATAGCTTCTTCCGGCACCTTTTTCGTCCGGCTTTTCCCTAGGCTGTTTGCTAGTCTCTCTCTCCGGTATTTTCCACTTCTTCCCGTTTCTTCCCTCCTAAGTTTCCTAATCCGTCCTAGGTTTCCTATCCGTCCTGGGTTTCCTATCCGAGTCACGGCACCATTATGTCGCTCCCCCTCTTCGTGGAGGAACGACACCAAGCCCTGCCTAGGCTTCATATCCGAGTCACGGCACCATTATGTCGCTCCCCCTCTTCGTGGAGGAACGACACAGGACCCTGCGCTGTTCTTTCGTCTGCTCGGCCCTCCCCGGGTTTGCTGCTGGTTCTTCCCGGGTTGGCTACTGTCCCTTCCACCTCCGTGGAAGGGCAGTTCCCCCTGGCCACATTCCCCACTTCCGCGGGGGAGCGGCACACCGCCGGCCGGCTTTCTCGGGGGCTGCACAGGCGTTCCCCTTAGATGTTCCCCTTAGATGTTCCCCGTGCATGCCGTCTCTCTCCTCCTTTATAGTCCTCCTCCGCCAATCCCAACTCGGCTGCCCACACGCCGAGTACGCTGCTCTCCAATCAGGAGCAAGTCCTACAGTTTATTGGTTGAACTGGAGGCAGCTGTGCGGAAGCTGTTTACTTCTCTCCCAGCGCCATATTGTGGGAGAGCAGATGCATAGAATAAGTCTTAATTCCAGTAACTCAGTCTAGTCCGGGTTGCTCCCCACAGTAAGTTTATTGGTTAGTCCATTAAAGACACTATTTCTGTTATGGTGCTTTTTATTTTTAGCATTTGCTTCTGATCCTTTATAAAAGTTTCCATTTCTGGGGCTGGCGCTGTGGCATAACGGGTTAACGTTCTGGCCTGAAGTGCCGGCATCCCATATGGGTGCCGATTCTAGTCCCTGCTGCTCCTCTTCCCATCCAGCTCTGTGCTGTGGCCTGGGAAAGCAGTAGAAGATGGTTCAGGCCCTTTGGGCCCTGCACCTGTATGGGAGACCCGAAAGAAGCTCCTGGCTCCTAGCTTCGGATCAGCGCAGCTCTGGCCGTTGCGGCCAATTGGGGAATGAACCATTGGATGGAAGACCACTCTCTCTCTCTGCCTTTCCTCTCTCTGTGTAACTCTGACTTTCAAATAAATAAATAAATCTTAAAAAAAAAAGTTTCCATTTCTCTGCTTACAGTACTCAACTGGGCCTGCAAATGGCTTACTTTCTGCCTTAGGAGCTTTAACATTTTAATCATAGTTATTTCCAATTTTCTGTCTGATAAATTCATTACCAAATATCATATCTGAATTTATTTCTGATAATTGCTTTGTCTCTTCATTTGTAATTTTTCTTACCACTTGGCATGCCTTTCAGTTTTGTGAAAGGTGTGAATACTGTATTTTGTAATGAAAACTGAAGTAAATAGGCTTATAGCGTAGGGACTTATGATACCCTAAGTAGTAGCTGGGCTCCACTTACTACTTGTTATAGTCTCAGGCTGCAAAGGATTTTTCCTGTTCTTGGCTTTGGAGTTGCCTTTTTTACTGTTCCTAAGAGGCTGTATCTTTAAACTCTAGATACATTCCATTACTATTATTAGTGGAGGCTTATTAGTGTGATGGTAGATTATGGTGTGAGCATTTAATTTTCTAATTAAGTCCTAATGTTTTAGTGGATTTGTGTAACTGGAATGTAGCTTTATGTAGTGTTTCTGTCCATCCTATAGGAGTAGAGCTTTATTTTTGGCCTGCTGCTCCTTACTTTATTCCTGGCACATCATTTTGCTTGCTCAAAGTCCTTTCTGTTGACTGAGGCATGCATGCTTTTTCCCCCTACAGCTAGATTTGTATTTTTCTATATCATACCATTATCATCATTTGGTTCTAGTATCAGGATTATTCTGATCTCATAAAACACATCTGGAAGTGTTCTCCGTTTCTTCTATTTCCCAAGAATATTAGTGTAAGTTTAGTGCTAATGCATTCTTGACTGTCTGAATTCACTGGAAAAGGCTTCTGGAGCTTCCTTTGTGGGAGGCTGTGAGGAAAAATTTAATTGAGCATCTTGTCACCATTTAGATTTTTCTAGCCTTCTTGAATAAGTTGTAAGTTATATTTTTAAGGAATGTGTTTATTCATATAGGCTTTTAAATATGTTGGCATAATCTTGTTCATATTTTACTATCTTTTAAGATATATAGAAAATTTAGTGATAACATTTTCTGATATTGTCTCTTTCTTGTTCAATCTAGATAGGTTGGAGAGTGAATGCTGTTGATCTTGTCAAAGAACTACTTTGTAAATTTTGTCTATTGTTTATGTTTTCTGTTTGATTTCAATTATTAAATTTATTATTTCTTTGCATCTATTTTGGGATGAGCATGCAATTCCTTTTCTAACTTCTATGGTAAGAATTTAATTTATTGAAATTAAAATTTTCTTCTTTTCAAATATAATACAGGCATTTAATGGTAAATTTTTATTCTATATTCTGTTATAGTTGCACTACAAAAATGTTTCAACTGTTTCTATTATCATTAGTTCAAAATATTTTCTATCTCTCTTATAATTTTTTCTTCCCCTGTAGTTTCTTGGATGTATGTTAAGTTCCTAAACATTTGGAAATTTTCTTGAAATCTTGTTCATGATTTCTAACATGAAATCTCTAACACGTGACCTGAGAATGCATCCTATAGAATTTCAGCTTTCTGAAATTTACTGAAAAGATTGTTTATTTCAAAGTTGTTGGGTGTCGTGTGTCCCTGGCATAAATAAAACTTAAAATAAATGATTTAATTATGATTTCATGAGGAAAAGAATTGGTCAAGGGACTCAAAAGAACTGCTAAGAGAGAAAGGAGGCTGGGGCTGGCACTGGGGCGCAGTGGACTAAAGCCCTGGCCTGAAGTGCCGGCATATCGTATGGGTGCCAGTTCTAGTCCTGGCTGCTCCTCTTCCTATCCAGCTGTCTGCTATGGCCTGAGAAAGCTGTAGAAGATGGCCCAAGTAGTTGGGCCCCTGAACTCACACTCACATGGGAGACCCGGGAGAGGCTCCTGTCTCCTGGCTTCAGATAGGCTCAGCTCTGGCCATTGCACCCATCTGGGGAGTGAACCAGCAGATGGAAGACCTCTCTCTGTCTCTACCTCTTTTTGTAACTCTGTCTTTCAAATAAATAAAATAAATCTTTAAAAAAATAGAGAGGAAGGAGGAGGCCAGTGTAGCTAGTGAAGATTGATGTAACAGAGAAAATGTTCCCAGAGGACATTGGAAAAGGAGATATCTTGGTAAAGCAGAGGCAAAAAGGTTATCTGTAGAGTGAAACAAAGCATGTCTTCTGATATAAGAGAAAGAAGAAGCAGATATATGGGGTAGCAGAAAACAAACTTTTAGGGAAACCTTGTCAGGTAGCCTTAACTCCTCAATGCAGTGGCACTGTGGCTCAGCAGGTTAACGCCCTGACCTGAAGCACTGACATCATGTGTGGGCGCCGGTTCTGGTCCCGGCTGCTCCTCTTCCCATCCAGCTCTCTGCTATGGCCTGGGATAGCAGTGGAAGAAGTTCCAGGTCCTTGGGCCCCTGCATTTGCGTGGGAGACCTGGAGGAAGCTCCTGGCTCCTGGCTTCGGATCGGCACAGCTCCAGCCGTTGCGGCCATCTGGGGAGTGAACCATCGGATGGAAGACCTCTCTCTCTCTCTGCCTCTCTTCTCTCTGTGTAACTCTTTTGAATAAATAAATAAATCTTTAAAAAAAAAAGACATCATTAGAGATGAAGATGGAACTGGGGAGGAAATATTTTGGGATAAGCAACCAATAGTCCAGTGGGATGAAAGAAAGGATTGAGAATGGCCCCATCTGTCACAGGTGCTCATCAAAAACTTTCTTCAGAAAGGATATTTATCTGAACCCAGGGTTATGTTTCAGTTTAATCTAGCCATAAACTTTTTAATAATGAAACTTTACAACTGGCAACTTCATGAGAAAGTCTTACCATCAGATCTATCCTGAGAATTATAGGATCATTCTTAACCCAAATGAGAAGAGGTGCTATCTAAATTCAAGGAAAATTAGGATCATGCAGGTAAGTAGCTGAGTTTCACATTGGCAGACAAACTATGTCATTTGAGAACCTTTTCAAAGCTATTCAGCAGTCCGACTTAGAGTAGGAGGGAGTAAGGGAAGCTAAACACCATAACCACATACTGACAAACTGCTGTCACAAAATTCCAAAATCGAACAGAAAACCAGGGTATTATCTAAAACTATGAAATGCTCATCCCTAGAGGTGCTGAAGCAAGGCAGGCCTGGTCATCTAGCAAGGATATTGGGAACGATATGTAGGGAGACATTTGGTTGCATTGCAAGGGGGATACCAGTTTCCTGCTCTTCCCACTCACTTGTGGGTGGACATTCCCGACTAATGCTCTTAGCCTTTCTCCTGACCTCCATGTAGTGCTTGCGCAGACCAGTCTCATGTTCTGTCCTCTCTTGGGGCCCACGTGCCTGCTGCTGTCTGCTGTCTGCCACGTAGTAGAAAGGACGGTGCCCACATGTGCCCATGAATGGGGAAACCTACTTTAGAGAAAAAACATTCTTAACAAACCGATGTCTAAAGACCTAAATGACATTCTCCAAAAAGACTGATGAGGAATGAATTATGTATTTAGCTAACCACTGTGCTTGTTTCATATTGAAATGGGTATTTTTTACTGACCCCATAAAGTCCTGAATTACATCTAACGCCTTTCCAACATTCAGAAATCTATTATCCTGAATCATCAAGGAAATCAACACCAGTACTCTTGGTTTAAGAATGTTGAGGAATATTTTTTAAAAGTTAGTAATCTGGAAGACATATTTGGTGTAGCAGTTAAAACACTTGGGATATTTGCATCGTATATTAGAATGCTTGGGTTCCAGACCCACTTCACTTCTGATTCCAGCTTCCTGATAATGGGTACCCTGGTTGGTAATAGGTGATGGCTCAAGTAGTTGAGATCCTGCCACCCACGTGGGAGACCTACATTGATTGGCTCACGGCATTGGTCTGGCCCAATCCTAGATATTTTTGTCAATTGAGGAATAAATCAGCAGATGGGATATCTCTCACTGTCTCCATCTCTTTGCTTCACAAATAAAGAAAACATAGAGTTATAAAGTTAATAAGTTAACAAGTTAGAGATATTTCTTATCAAATATTTCCATCAAAAGGGGTTAAAATAAAGAATAAGTATTACTGGGATATTAACTTATGAGAAATAACTCACATCCTAATGATATCAGTACCTTTGCTATATAGATAGAAAATGATGCTCAAGGTTCAACAAAAAATGTAGAGCAGTTCGCACACAAGAGAAATGTGACAAAATAAAAAAATACAGAAAAGTAGAATACAGTATCTAATGGGGAAAGCAATAAAGATGAGAAAATGTGCAGATGAGGCACTGTGGCAGTTAAATCTGTCCACATTTTATTTGATTATGCTGGATTCTACTAAGCAGTACTCTCATAGGTACACCACATAAAGTAATTATTTCACATTTTTTGGACACTTGTTAACTACACACCCTATTGGTCTCTCTTCTATCCATAAGAAAAGACTCCAAAGATAATAGCAGAAGAAAAAAAAGAGTGGAACAGCTCAGGAAAACCAGCACTGAAGAGGGCAATGTTAGCAAATGCACAGAGCCATGTTGCAAAGTTTCAAAGAGATTAAGTGGTTGCCCCTATATGCAATGCTATAAGCAGAACTGCCAGATTCTGGGCAGCTCCAACTCAGCAGAAAAACAAAAAAGGAAAAACAAAGTAGTGGGAGAAGCACAGAAAATGACAAGAGGCATGAACCTACTTTGCAGGAGATCATTTAGAAGGAGGACAAATCAATACAGACCATTTGTAGGTGGCACTCACATGCTAACTACATTTCTATTGGTATCCAAAGGATACCCATTGTTGTGCATGAAGTAGATCCAAGGAAACCCTTTACACATTCAAAGTGGCTTTTAAAAGATATTTTATATTCTGGGGAGCTCTGAGTGCTTCACCCATGAAAATAAGTCTTTCAAGTTGGCAGGGGAAAGAGCCCTTCACAGATGGAGGATTCGAAGCCAGAGGAGTTGAGGCGACTTAGTAACCACCATCCGGAGAACACCAGGCACAGCCAGGGGCTGAAATCTCCTCAAACCTGAAAAGATTCTTAACTGTGCATAAAAGAGAATCCAAAAGTTGCCTGTGAGCTTACACCTGGTCCCAGCGGAGCTTCCTCATCAGCATTCCAGGCCAGGCCTCAGAAAGCTCAGGAAAGAATCTTACAAGCACAGGAAAATAGACAAATTTCTTTCCTTCAAGCCTAATCTGATTTTTAAAATCTATATATCCTAATGCCTCTCCAGTGTTCTAAATGTCTTCTTCCTTTTTAACAGTGCTTCTGCAGGGAGTTAACATGAATAACTTTCCTTCATTAAATACATCAGCCACCAAATAGCAGGTGCCTTCTGGACACAATGAAATGATCAGAAGTTCTAACAGGAAATCTGAACAAGGCTTTGAATATTGTGGGTTAAAACACATCTGATGCTTTCTCAGGCTGTGGAGCAATGGTGGGGGAGAATTTAAATATTTAATGTCCTTCAAACAAAGGCATAAGAGAAGTGTTAATACAGTGACATTGTGAAAACATGAAAACAAAAAATTTTCAAAACCACTGACATTAAAGGTAAATTTTAAAAAAGGTTACAATCATGACTCTCATACAAATACAAAAATGAACACATGCTTAAGATTTTAATTTGACTTATTAATGAGCAAAGTGATGAGATATTAGAACCATCTCAAAGGAGACTGCAAACAGCAGTTACAATTAAAGGTCAGAAAGCCTGAAATGAATGTGTAATGTGGGCAAAATTCACCTTTTCCCTAGAAACAATTACAACTCTGTGGGACAGAGTTTACAGGTTAGTAGAAAATAATTTGGTTACACAGTGCCCCCCAGGCTCCCAATCCATGAGGGATGTTCTAAGACCCCTAGAACCTAGTGGTTGGAAAACTAGCATTCCACATCGGAGAGCCAGGGTTCGATTCCTGACTCCTGCTGCTGATTCTAGCTTTCCACCACTGCCAATGCAGATCATGGAAGGCAGTGGTGATGGTTCAAGTAATTAGGTTCCTGCCACTGACACAAAGGCCTGTATTTAGTTTCTGGCTCCTGGCTCAGGCCCTGGTTAGCTTCAGACCTGGCCATTTTGGGTGTTTGGGAAGTGAACAAGTATTTGGAGGGGTGTGCTTTCCCACTACACCCTCCTGTCCCATCTGTCTTTAAAAAAAATCCTCCCAATGAATACTTGGCATGAAATAAAATACCAAACCCTACATATACTACATTTTTTCCCCCTGTACACACGTGCCTCTGACCAAGTTACTTTATAAATTTGATTCAGTCAGTAAAAGATTAGCAATATCATAAAATACAACATTTATAACAATATAGTGTAAAAATGGTGAGTGGGGTCTTTCTCTCTTATTTTCCATTTAATATGTTCACACAAGTTTTCCAAAACTTGGTATGCAGTAGATGCTCCATAAATACTTGCTAAGTGGATGAAAGCATAGGATATGTCAGGCATTCAGCTAGGTCCTTCATCTACATCCTCCCATTTAGACTTGCCAACGAGGCTTTATGATCAATATTATTTTCATTTTACTGATAAGAGATTGTCTTATGTGACATTATGCAACTATGATGTGTCAACCGTGGGGATGGGGGTGTTGGAGGTCAGCCAAGAGGATTTGCAGCAGATGGATGATCAGACAGTCCACATCTTGTATTTCCACAGTCAATACACTGCATTTTTATTCACCATCACTGGGCCATCCACCTCTAAAGCAAGGGATGGCTATATGTTACACTGATGTAGCATGCTTCCTCAGTAAGCACACTATTGGAGATCCTTACCTTAAGAAAAATACCTGAACAGCAGCCTTCCTGAGAATCCCAGTTTACATGCAACATCTGAAACATCTTTCTCGTAGCCTTTCAGATTACCACTGGATATTTATTGTTTTGTTTCTTTTTAGGTGCTCCTGTCCCAATTTTCAGGATAATCAGACATTGCAAATTGAATTCAAAACTGTCTTGTGTTGTTTTGTTTTCAAAGAAATCAGGATAGCACTTAGGGATCAGCAGTGGCTCACATTCATTGAATGCTTATTGTGACCCTGAAGGACCTTTACAGCAACACCAGCAGGTGGTATCCAGCATCATCACCTTTCCATAGGCAAAGCAAGCTCAAGTGCAGCAAGCAAACATTGCCAACTCACACAACTAACACTGCCGCTCTAGGCTTCCACCTGACACTTGTAATGACTCCCCTGCTTTCTCCTTAAGTTGCTCTACTGTCTGCACAGCCTGCTGCGCTTCGCTCTGGCATTCTGTTTTATTTATAAAGTGTTTTGCCCCATTTATCACCACCTTCCTGGATACTATGTTTCCTATGGCTTCCAGCATCACAGGGCTGGTAACCACAGACAGACTGGCTTAAGTCCTGGGAACTATTATGTAACTATTTGGCACTTCTGGTCACTGGAGCACTTCTGATCATGTAAAGCACTCATTTTAGAGAGAGGCAGGGGACAGAGAAAAGGGGGAGATGGTCATCTTCTGAGGGCTCAAATAGGTGAAAGCCAAAAAGATGTGTACCAAGTGTTCATCTGAAGTCATTCTCTTTGTTCCCTAAATCCCCGAATAATTCCCTCCTTTCTTTTCTTGCCAGAAAATAGGCTGCCTTTAGAATGAAGAAACAAAAGTATGCTTTTCCTGACACTTTCAGATGAGGCTTGTGCAATGCTGCAGGTAGAAGGTGTCAATACAAGGTTGGCTTAGTGGTTTACCTGTGTAATTTCATTTCATCTCAACAGTGATTCTCTGAGACAGGCGCTATTATAACCCTCGCTTTGGAGATGAGGACATGAGGTTAAACAACTCAGATTCCGTGCTTGCAATTTCCCAGTACTGGAGGTGTTTTGCAGAGATGAACTGGGCCATCAGAGGCAGTGTGAATAACTGCTTGAAACACATCCTTCATTGCCACAGCCCTGCTAGCAGAAAACCTTAGGAACAGGCACCATCACTCCAAGCGCACTGGGCACAAGGTCTTTCATTCCAAGAGGTGCACTGCTCATCCTCTACAAACTGGTATGAATGCTTTCCCTTCCTCAAAGGGGCCCCAAATTTCTCAGCCCTATTAAAAGATAACTGCTTTCCAGTATGATCATGAGAAATGCTTTGCCATTGCTATCACATGAGCATTTTTTAAAAATTTTTTTATTTTTTGACAGGCAGAGTGGAGAGTGAGTGAGAGACAGAGAGAGAGAAAGGTCTTCCTTTTTCCATTGGTTCACCCTCCAATGGCCGCTGGGGCCAGCGTGCTGTGGCCGGCACACAGTGCTGATCCGAAGCCTGGAGCCAGGTGCCTCTCCTGGTCTCCCATGCGGGTGCAGGGCCCAAGTACTTGGGCCATCCTCCACAGCACACCTGGGCCACAGCAGAGAGCTGGACAGGAAGAGGAGCAACTGGGACAGAATCTGGCGCTCCTACCGGGACTAGAACCTGGTGTGCTGGTGCCGCAGGCGGAGGATTAACCTATTGAGCCACGGCGCCAGCCCATGTGACATTAAGTTAAGCTGCCTTTATGTGATGTAGACTACCCTACACAGATGAACGGTGACTGATTACTTTTAGGGGTAGAACAATTGACCCTCTCGAGATTTTCCTATCATCTGAAGGGAGAGGCCAAAACAATACACTCTAAGCTAGGTATCACACTGCCTTCAGTATTTCAGGAATTTTATTCTAAAGGAACATTAGCTCTAGCTGAGACATACAGAAGCATCTTTTGGAGAGGCACCAAGATGGTGAAATAGGGAAGGAACTCACTGCTCTAGTCTAGGGGAATATAGTTTTAAAAAAAGCATGGAGAGTGCAATCTCAGGGAAGAGTTAGGGAGAAAATGACAGAGGAAAATCCATGCAAATTAGAGGAACACTGTGGACCTATGTGGAGAGTGTGGACACGCGCAAACAAGGACCCCAGCAGCCGAGAGCCTCAGTACCAGATTTGGAGAGTGAGGTGAGACCAGAATGCAGCAGCCCAAGCCACTGGTGATAAAGCTGTGGAAAGAGCCTGGTGGGAGTCTGGCTTGGAGTCCTATGGGGGACAGTTGACCGACAACCTAGAGGGAAAAGAAGCAGGCATGTTTGAGCACCCGACACTGGTCTTCTGTAACTAGCCAAGAGTGGTTGGGCATCACTTTGGACAAACATAACAGCTGTGCGAGCTCATGTGCACACGCCCAGCAACCAGCTGAGAGGAGATGCCTGAGTCTGGCTGGGAGAATTGACAGGGGGCTGGGTGCTTGTGACTAGGGGAGCCTTGTGTGCTAGGACTGTGAAAACTCTGTTGTTGAGTGGGAGGGTGCAGGGTGTGGCTGGGTCTTTAGGCAGTCACTATTGGTGCCTGCACACTCTCCGGGCTCCCTGATTCTCTGGTGAGGGTTATTGCTGCAGGATCTGTGCTCACACCAAGGACTGCACAGATCCTTTGTGTGGTTATTGTGGTGGCGTGGATGAATATTGTTCCCACTGGGGCTAGCATTCAGGCATTGGTCTCCTTGGAGGAGAGGAGGTGAGCATGAGATGATTCCAACAGAGCTAAACAAACCTCCACTCTGATTAAAAAAATAGAGAGAGATTTACCACGCCCAATTTGGGAGTCACCTTGGACACTCCCCTCACCCTTGAGCACTGAGCAGAGCTCCCTGGCCACACCTAGCACTTGCCTCAGGATATTCACTGAAAAAGCAGACACTCCACTAAGCTACAAAGATAAAAGCCATCACAGGGAAAGAAAGTAAACCAACAAGGGTCTCCACAAATGCTTAAAAATAAATGTAGCAATTCAAGAAACAAGAAAAAGGAAGACAACATGATGCCCCTAAAGGAACACAACATTTCAATACTAGAATGTGAGCATGAAGAGATCACAGGATTACTTAGAAGTAATCAGAAGCAAACTCACAAACTAAAGAAATCCATATATGACATGAAAGAAAATTTTCCTCATGAAATTGAGATTTTTAAAGAGAAAGCGAAATTAAATATTAGAAAGGATGAATTCAATAGAACAAATAAAAATGCTGTGGATAGCCTTAAAAGACTCGGTGAGGCAGAAGAAAGACTATCAGAGTTAGAAGACAAAACTCTGGAAATTTTATAGTCAGACTAAAAAAATGAAGAAGAAATTAGAAAATTAAAAAACAGTGTTGGAGAGCTAAGCACTACTATCAAATGATGCAACATATGGGTCTTAGGAGTTCCTGAAGGCATGGAAAGAGAGACTGAATTAGAAGGCCTTTTTAGTGAAATAATTATAGAAAACTTCCCTAAACTGGATAAAGAGACATCTAAGTACATGAAGCACAGAGAACTCCTAATAGACATGAACAGGAAAGATCTTAACCACAACACATTGTAGTCAAACTCTCCACAGTAAAACATAAAGAAAAGATTCCAAAATGTGCACAATAGAAATGCCAGATTATATTCAGAGGATCTCTAAATAGACTCACAGCTGAATTCTCATCAGAAATCCTACAGGCTAGGAGAAAATGGTGAGATATACTCCAAGTCTTAAGGGGAAAAAACTGTCAACCCAGAATACTGGACCCTGAAAAGCTCTCATTTACGAATGAAGGTGAAATAAAGACCTATCATGACAAACAGAAATTGAAAGAATTTGTCCACTTGTCCAGTCTTACAAAAGATGCTTAAAGAAGTGCTACACACAGCAACACAGAAACATGGTCATCTCTATGAAAGAAGATGAAAGCAGAAAATCTCCCAGTAAAAGCACAAAGGAAATCCAAAGTAAACAACAGGAATATTTATGGAACAATAAGTAAGGGATAAGTCCTTACTTATCAATAGTTACCTTGAATGTAAATTTCCTCAACTCTCTAGTTAAAAGATACAGAATAGCTGAATGGATTGTTAAACAAAGCCCATCTCTTTGCTGCCTACAAGAAACATATCTCACCAACAAAGATACACAGACTGAAAGTGAAAGAATGGAAAAAGATATTCCATGTGAGCAGAAACCAAAAAAGAAGTGGTGCAGCCATCCTAATATCAGACAAAATAGACTTTAACACAAGAACTATTAAAAGAGACAAAGAATGTAATGCTTAAGGAGTCTATTCAACAGGAAGATGTGACTATAATAAATACATACATACCTAATTATAGGGCACCTGGCTATGTAAATGAAATGTTAATGAATCTAAAGGGAGACACACTACACTTCAATGCAATAGTAATGGGGGACTTCAATACCCTACTTTAGCAATGAACAGATCAACCAGATATAAAATTAGAAAGGAAACAGCAGTTAAATGACACTATAGACCAAATGGACCTAACAGATATCTACATAACTTTTAATCCTACAGTGGCAGAATACATATTTTTCTCAACAGTTCATGAAACTTTCTCTAAGATAGATCACAGGCCAGGCCATAAAGCAAGTCCAAAAAAATCAAAATCATACCACGCATCTTCTCTGATCACAATGGAATGAAGCTAGAAATCAACTACTCAAGAACCTCTAGGGCTGGCACCGTGGCTCACTTGGCTAATCCTCCGCCTGTGACACCGGCACCCCGGGTTCTAGTCCAGGTTGGGGTGCCGGATATTAATCTTGGTTGTTCCTCTTCCAGTCAAGCTCTCTGCTGTGGCCCGGGAGGGCACCCACATGGGAGACTGGGAGGAAGCACCTGGCTCCTGGCTCCGGATCAGCATGCAGTGCCGGCCATGGCAGCCATTTGGGAAGTGAACCAATGGAAGGAAAACCTTTCTCTGTGTCTCTCTCTCACTGCCTACAACTCCCTCTCTGTCTCTCTCTCTCTCACTGTCTAACTCTGCCTGTCAAAAAAAAAAAAAAAAAAAAAAAAAAGGAAACTATAGAACATATGCAAACACAAGGAGACTGAACAACATGCTCCTGAATGAATAGTGGATCATAGAAGAAATCAAAAGAGAAATAAAAAACTGTTGAGGAATAGTTTTCTTTTTCATACTATTTGTTTTTGTTGAACTCTACTTAGTATAGAGTTAATCTTTTGTATATAAAGTTAATTAAAAATAAATCAGTAAAAATTAGGAATGGGAATAGGAGTGGGAGGAGGAAGAGTGAGAGTAGGGGTGGGACGGTGGGAAGAATCACTATCATTGTGTTCCTGAAGTTGTATTTATGAAATGCATGAAGCTTTTATATGTCAAATAAAAGGCTTCTAGGGAAAATATTTTTTAAAAAAGAAGCATTTTTACAATTTTAGGAGCATTTCACTCTCTTATTAGTTCAGCTTGGCACAATGGGGTGTGTTTAGATATTACATATTTAGACATTTTTACATATTTAGACATTATCAACTTGGCCAAAGGAAGCTATGATATTCTAACCCAGTAGTTTTTAACATTTAGTACTAGAATTCTTTTAAAAGCCAAATTATGTTTTCCACACAATTTGAATATATAAAACAGACATAAGGGGAGCTGCTGCTAGTTGACATACCCACTTACACACAAAGCACACCTGCTATTCCTTTGTCTGCAAAGGGCTCCAAGGAATCCACTTTGAAAACCAACAACCAAGTCATGCTTTGGGAAGTTGAAGGGATCTGTCCCAGACCACACAGCTACAGAGTAAGATCTGAACTGAACAAAGCAATACTTTCTACTTAGTGCATCCCATTTAAAAGTAAAAAGGAGTGAATTGAACAACCAGAAGGCTTATGATTCCTCAAGGTAGGAATTGGATTGGAAAAGGACTTGGCATCTAGAGTGCTGCTAGGTTATGCAATGGTAGGTCACTTTCTCACGAGCGAGTATGTCAGCATTCTCTTAGAAAAGAAGGAAGCATCTGCCCTTAAATCAGCACTTCTCAACATGGTGTCCCCACTCCACATGACCCCAGCTGTGATACACAGGGCATGGCTCAGTTCTTCCTCTCAGCACAGGAGGGAGGGAGCACTGTCCCACACATATGGGCAGAATCTCAGGATAGGAGGGCCGGTGAGGTCTGGCAGGCTCTGCAGAGGGCAAATTCACTCCATCTCATGACTGAGAGAATTGAACCTAACGACCTTTACATTCATCAGGTTGTCTTATCTTCTGGTTCCTGGTGCTTCTTGACCTCCACATATAATACCCCAAATCCTTGATTAAAATGGCGTCGTAATGCTATGCTTTAAAGGTAACCATCTTGAAGGGACTCAGGCAATTCAGAAACTTGGAGAATCACTGAGTTCAAACAAGGTATCACTGGGGCAGTGGGTGACTAGGGGACAAAAACAACGAGGAAACACTTTCTGCCATGGACTGTCTTATATCACCGAGTAGCTTACCAGTCAGAAAAAAATTCATGAAATTTAACTTAATTTAAAAAAAAAGAATTTCCATACTACAAAACCTTCCCTATTTAGAAATTCCTCTTAGTGATCCTACAACCAAGTTAAATTGAAAGACTTGCTCTTTTTATTTCATTTTTCTCTAGGATTGCTAGGTCTTTATATTCTCTAGGATCCTCCAATTTCTCACCCACAACACATTTTTTTAGTAGACACTCACAATCCATGCATTTCCTATAATAACCACTTAGGTTTGCTTAGTAGCACAGCTCACATGGATCTGGAGTTTATCACCCCTTTTTAACATAAACCCATGCCAGAACACTAAAGCAGGAAGATGCTGTCTCATTGTAAGGGTACGGGAAAGGCCATAAGGATGGGGAAAGAGGGAGTGAAATATCTCGGATATTGCATACTTTACCAGTTATGTCATGCTGTTTGAATGACTCACTGTAGATCTGATACTGATTTGGACAATGTTTCTTCAACCACTTGCAGACATCCTGCTGGGTCCACAGAGCCACTGGTTTTGACAGCTTCACCGTAGCTGACTATAAATAAAGAAGGAAAAGAAGGTCTGTTAATACTGACCTCATGTCTGGGAATATACTACTGTGAAAATTCCTCGAGGGTGGTAAAGGCTTCAGCCTAGATTTCCTGAAGACAAATAGCTGGCTCTTGTCCCTCTCCTAACATCTGCAAACCTCAAAATTGCGGAAAATCACAAAGTTAATGTCCAGGTGGAGAAGGCCATGAAAATTATCTCAGGTTATAATTTCTACAGGGAGAATCCCTAGGAATACCTGGACAGTTGTGTTTGCTAATGAAAACTAACATCTAGGGGATGCCAAGCAATGAATTAAACTTTAAAGGGGGCCAGTGCCGTGGCTCACTAGGCTAATCCTCTACCTACAGCACCGGTACTCCAGGTTCCAGTCCTGGTTGGGGTACCAGGTTCTGTCTTGGTTGCTCTTCTTCCAGTCCAGCTCTCTGCTGTGGTCCAGGAAGGCAGTAGAGGATGACCCAAGAGCTTGGGCCCTGCACCCGTATAGGAAGACCAGGAGGAAGCACCTGGCTCCTGGCTTCGGATTGGCGCAGTGTGCCGGCCGTAGCGGCCATTTGAGGGGTGAACCAAGGGAAGGAAGACCTTTCTCTCTCTCTCTCACTCTCTCACTGTCTAACTCTGCCTGTCAAAAAAAAAAAAAAAAAAAAAAAAAAAAAAAAAAAAAACAAAACTTTAAGGGGGAAAAGAGTTGCCACCAAGTATCTTTCTTTGTATTCCAAGTTGTCCATCTCTTGCCCCTGACATCTCTAGGGCTGTGTACAATATTTGTCCCAGCAGATACTAATACTTGTTTTAGGAATGAATGCTATAGGATTAAGATATCTACATACCAAAAATTGGAAGTCTATGTGCACTTGGTGGGAGGGGGGAGCTATAAAACCTGGGAATGTTAATTATGCCACTGTGGGGAAGCAAAAAGTCAATTCCACCAGCATGTGGGGAATGGTAGTAAGATAAGGGGGTAGTCAGGCTTTATAGAGACTCCAACCAGCTAAGAGCTTTTATTGCTCACTGGATCATTCGTGGAAATGTTGAGGAGGAAAACAAAGAGATGTGAAGGGCACAGCCTTTGACAAAAGGCAGGATACAAATACACTTATTAGAACATAAGCACCAACATGTTGCCAGACACTCATGTCCCTCACAGATCCCAGGAATTTGACTGAGGTTAGATGAGAGCTTTATTGTCAATAATTTTTACCATTCTGGAGGAGTGTTTGCTAAAAAAGTAGGGCTATAGTATTGAATGGTACAAAGATTGACCCTTAATTATTACTACACTTTTCACTTAGAATCATGTTCTTTCATTTCTCTTTCAATCTTTCAGATTAAGGCAGGAAGAGAAGCTGAACTTGGAAGAGGTACAAGAGTGGGTATTCTAAATGTTCATGGAAAATGCACATAATGAAAAAACTATGGATTGATTTCAAAATTTTTGCACCAAAATAAATTTACTTTTTAATTCACTGTTTCCATGAATTTTTTAAGGTATAACTATATTTAACATATTTCAAACACCTGCCAACATTTTTTTTTGTCAAACAGAAGGCTCATGTCAGTTTCAGACCCTTCAACAGAAATCAGCAAATACATTTAATAACTTTATAGCATCTAATTTAAGTATATAGCATCTACTAACTCTTCTGTTTTATTTCCATTATGTTTATCTTTATTTTATGGCAAAAGAATATAATTTATTTGATATTTTATTCATTTAATATATTTTAATACTTTATTAAGTAGAATTTTATTTGGGATTTTTGGAAAGCACATTTCTCAAGTGTTATTTTTTTAATGCATTTCCAGTCGTATGATTTTTTTAGACCAAATCACTTACAAAATAATCACAAATAATACTTAACATTTTTTACTTTGTAGTATAATTTTATTCTTTTAAAATGTGATAGATTATATTTTTCACAGGTGATTTTTTAATGTGTGAATACATTTATATACACTATGCATGTGTCTGTGTGTCCATATATATGTGTCTCTGTTTTACATTCAAATACCCACTGATATTTGAGGTTGATGTTTCCTCCCCTTGAATTTTGGCAGGGTATGGGACTGTCCTCAAGAAAGGGTACAGAGGAATGAATGCTATATGCGTTCTGCTGTGTCATAAAAGAAACAAGTTCTACCTGGTGCACATACTCTAACATTCATCCTTGGGACCCAGCTACAGTGGAGTTAGGAAGCCCAGGTCACACAAAGTGACCACATGTCAGGGTTTTGGTCAGTCCCCTCTAACAGCCACCACCAAACACTGGACAAATGAATAAACAAGATTCAGATGACTCTAGTCAACAATCTTCACTCAAGATACCTCAGACACCAAGATGCAGGGAAAGCTGTCCCCTAAGTCAATTTCTGACCACTAATCCATGAGCATTGTAAACAATTTTCTCATACCACTAAGATTTGGGGGTAATTACTTTTTTTAGACTTTGTTTCCTTTTTTTAAACTTTTATTTAATAAATATAAATTTTGAAAGTACAACTTTTGGATTATAGAGGCTCCCCCCCCATAACCTCCCTCCCTCCCGCAACCATCCCATCTCCCACTCCCTCTCCCATCCCATTCTTCATCAATATTCATTTTCAATTATCTTTATATACAGAAGATCAACTTAGTATATACTAAGTAAAGATTTCAACAGTTTGTGGGACTAATTACTTTTTGCAACTCTGATAAGTAAAACATTGTTATATGTTTCTACAAGGATTACCCTGAATGTTTTGCTTTCTTGTTGTTTTGTTTTCAAAGATTTATTTATTTGAACAGCAGAGATACAGAGTGAGAGGGAGGGAAGGAGGGAGGGAGATAGAGGGAGGGAGAGAGACAGAGGGAATCTTCCATTCACTGATTTACTCCCCAAATAGTTGCAATGGCTGGGGCTGGGCCAGGCTGAAGCCAGGAGCCAGGAACTTCTTCTGGGTCTCCCAGGTGGGTGCAAGGACCCAAGTACTTGGGCCACCTTCTGCTGCTTTCCAAGGAGTTGGATTGGAAGTGGAGCAGCGGGACTGGAACTGATGCCTGTATGGGATGCTGGCACTGCAGGCAAAGGCTTAACCTTCTATACTACAGCTCTGATCCTGAATGTCTTGATTTTGACAGATACTCCATACATGTGAAAAGAGTCAATGAATGAATTAATGACATTTTTCATGGAGTTAGTGTTCACAGACTTGCCTTACTATTTGATTGGAAGTCAGTCCTGAGTCCAGTGCTTGCTGCTGCACCCTGATGTATTGTGAGTTTGCAGCTCATAAAAAAACATATCTGCTTGCCACTCACTCAGCCCTAAGTCACATCATATCAACAGACCCATAACCGAAACAGAAACTGAGTTAGTAATAAAGGCCCTCCCAAAAAAGGAAAGCCCAGGACCGGATGGCTTCACTGCTGAATTCTACCAAACATTTAAAGAATTAACTCCAATTCACTCAAGCTATTCAAAACAATTGAAAGGGAGAGAATCCTTCCAAATTCCTTCTATGAAGCCAGCATCACCTTAATCCCTAAATCTGGAAAAGATACAACAGAGCAAGAAAACTACAAATCAATTTCCCTGATGAAGACAGACGCAAAAATCCTCAACAAAATTCTATCCAATCGAATTCAACAACACGTTAGGAAGATCATTCACCCAGAACAAGTGGGTTTTATCCCTGGTAATGCTGGGATGGTTCAACATTCGCAAATCAATCAATGTGATACATCACATTAACAAATCAAAGAACAAAAACCATCTGATTATCTCAACAGAGGCAGAGAAAGCATTCGATAAAATACAACACCCTTTCATGATGAAAACTCTAACGAAATTTGGTATAGAAGCAACATTCCTCAAGACAATCAAGGCAAATTATGACCAACCCACGGCCAGCATCCTATTGAATGGGGAAAAGCTGGAAGCATTCCCATTGAGATCTGGAACCAGACAAGCATGCCCACTCTCTCCACTGCTATTCAATACAGTTCTGGAAGTTTTAGCCAGAGCCATTAGGCAAGAAAAAGAAATCCAAGGGATTCAGATCGGTAAGGATGAAGTCAAAATATCCTTATTTTTAGATGATATTATATATATATAGAGGAACTAAAAGACTCCACTAGGAGAATACTGGAACTCATAGAAGAGTTTGGTAAAATAGCAGGATATAAAATCAACACATACACAAAAAACAGCCTTTGTATACAAAGACAATGCCATGGCTGAGAAAGAACTTCTACAATCAATCCCATTCACAATAGCTACAAAAAATTAAATACATTGGAATAAATTTAATCAAGGAAGTCAAATATCTCTACAACAAGAGTTACAAAACTTGAAATAAAGAAATAGAAGAGCACATAAAAAATGGAAAAAACTTCCATGTTCATGGATCAGAAGTATCAATATCATCAAACTGTCAATTCTTCCAAAAATAATATATGAATTCAATGAAATACTAATCAAAATACCAAAGACATTCTTCTTAGATCTAGAAAAAATGATGGTGAAATTCATTTGGAAACACAAGAGACCTCAGATAGCTAAAGCAATCATATACAACAAAGACAAAGTTGGAGGCATCACAATACCAGATTTAAAGACAAACTACAAAGCAGTTATAATCAAAACAGCATGCTACTGGTACAAAAACAGATGCATAGACCAATGGAAGAGAACAGAAACACCAGAAATCAATCCAACCATGTATAACCAACTTACATTCGACTAAGGAGCTAAAACCACTCCCTGGAGCAAGGACAGCCTTGTCAACAGATGGTGCTGGGAAAACTGGATTTCCACATACAGAAATACGAAGCAGGACCCATACCTTACACCTTACACCTTACACAAAAATTCATTCAAAATGGATTAAAGACCTACATCTACGACCCAATACCATCAAATTCCTAGAGAGCATTAAGGAAACCCTGTAAGATACCAGTATAGCCAAAGAATTCCTGGAAAAGACTCCAGAGGCACAGGCAATAAAAACCAAGATTAACAAGTGGGATTACATTAAATTGAGAAGATTCTGTATAGCAAAAGAAATAGGAAAGCAAAGAGGCAATTAACAGAATGGGAGAAATTATTTGCAAACCATGCAACTGATGAAGGATTAGCAACCAGAATATATAAAGTGATTAAGAAACTCAATAATAGCAAAGCAAACAACCAAGTCAAGAAGTGGGCAAAGGACTTAAACAGACATTTCTCAAAAAAGGAAATCCAAATGGCCTATAGACACGTGAAAAAATAATCAGCATCACTAGCCATCAGAGAGATATAAATCAAAACTACAATGAGGGGGAGAGGGAGCCAAGGATGGCGGAATAGTGAAGGCATGCACCGATAGTCCGGGAAAAGATAGTTTAATAAAAGTGGAGTTACTGTACCCTCAGGAAAAGGCTCAGGAAAAAATTGCAGAGGAAACTCTTCCGGATCTAGTGGATGTGACACGGAGGACCTACGGGGAGAGCAAGGTCGCCCACCGCGTGGAAGCCGAGCCGTGGGAGCCCAGCCATAGAGTCTGCGCGTGAGCACTGGAAGGGGAGGTGAGACAAAAACCTCGGTAACCCGAGACATTGGCGAGGAAAGGCAGAAAGAGCCTAGAGGGAACGAGGCCTGAAGCCCCACTGGGGAAAGTTCACCAGGCTGACTGGTGGAGAGAAAAAAATGAATAAATAAGGGGAACCGGCATGGACATTAGCCTCTCTCTCCACTCAGCTTACAAAGCCCAGCAAGACAAAGAGCAGGTGCCATTTTACGATATAAAGCGGCACCCGCCATTAGCCAAGCAAAAAACCTTTCTCTGGTAGGGAGAAATAACAGGAGGTTAAGACCTGGTGAAAGTGTGGAGCTAACGAACTGAGACTGCGAAAATCTCAGGCAGGGCGAGAGAAATCACCAAGTACACAAACTCGGTAACCTGGGCAACCTGGTGAGAGACTGCAGAGAAATTTGAGACCACACTGAGGGCTGCGTAAACTCTTTGTGTGGTCCCTGGGGTAGAACAGATGAATACCCACAGGGACCAGATTTCATACATCAACTACCCTCAATTCCACTCAGCTGTGTGGAATTACTTCCCAACTGAGTCAAAACAAACAAACAAACAAACAAAACAAAAAACAAAAGAAACACCTCAACCCTGAAGAACCAAACAGAGCTCTCTGGCCACACCCATCACAGCCTCTAAGGATCCATCAAAAGCAGACAGTCCACTTAATCTAGAGTCATAGTATAATGAGAAAAAACACCACAGTGAAGAAACCAAAGAATATCTCCAATATGCCAAACAAATGCAGAAACCAAATAACAAGAATGAGGAAAACACTATTACACCCCCAAATGAAAAAGACACCCCAATTCAAGATTATGAAGATGATGAGATAGAAGAAATGCAAGAAGTGGATCTCAAAAAATTGATAAGAGAACTAAGAAGTTCTCAAAAACTTGAACTTCGGAAATCCTTAATGGACAAGATAGAAAATCTCTCGCATGGAAATGAAATATTAAGGAGGAATCAAAATGAAATGAAACAACTAGTAGAACATGAAACTGTGATAGTGATGAGAAATCATAATGAAATGAAGAATTCAATAGATCAAATGACAAACACATTAGAGAGCCTTAAAAACAGAATGGGTGAAGCAGAAGAGAGAATATCGGACTTAGAAGACGGAGAACAGGAAAGTATACAGTCAGACCAAAGAAAAGAAGAGGAAATTAGAAATCTAAAAAATATTGTCGGGAATCTACAGGATACCATTAAAAAACGCAACATTCGGGTTCTAGGAGTTCCTGAAGGCATGGAGAGGGAGAAAGGATTAGAAGGCCTTTTTAGTGAGATACTAGCAGAAAATTTCACAGGTTTAGAGAAGGACACAGACATCCTAGTACAGGAAGCTCATAGAACCCCTAATAAACAAACCAAAAGAGATCCTCACCACAACACGTTGTAATTAAACTCACCACAGTGAAACATAAAGAAAAGGTCCTAAAATGTGCAAGAGAGAAACATCAGATTAATCTCAGAGGTTCTCCAATTAGACTCACAGCTGACTTCTCATCAGAAAGCCTACAAGCTAGGAGGGAATGGCGAGATATAGCCCAGCTACTAAGAGAGAAAAACTGCCAGCCCAGAATATTATATCCTGCAAAGCTCTCATTTGTGAAGGAAGTGAAATAAAGACCTTTCACAGCAAACAGAAGTTGAAAGAATTTGTCACCACTCGTCCAGCCCTGCAAAAGATGCTTAAAGATGTGTTACACACAGAAACACAGAAACACGGTCATCAATATGAAAGAAGGTAAATGAAGGAAAGCTCACAGCAAAAGATCACATGAAATTTCAAACATATATTAGAAAATATCTTTGGCAAATGGCAGGGCAAAGTTACTACTTATCAATAGTCACATTGAACGTTAATGGCCTGAACTGTCCAGGTAAAAGACACCGATTGGCTGACTGGGTTAAGGAACAAAACCCATCTATTTGCTGCTTACAAGAAACACATCTTTCCAACAAAGATACATACAGACTGAAAGAGAAAGTCTGGAAAAAGATATACCATGCCAACAGAAATGAAAAAAGAGTGGGCGTACCCATCTTAATATCGGACAACTTAAACTTTACCGCAAAAACTGTCAGGAGAGACAAAGAAGGGCATTATATAATGATTAAGGGAACAATTCAATAGGAAGATATAACGATTATCAATGAATATGCACCTAATTACAGGGCACTGGTTTATTTAAAAGATTTGTTAAGGGACTTCAAGGGAGACTTAGACCCCAATACAATAGTACTGGGGGACTTCAATACTCCACTCTCAGAAATAGACAGATCAACAGGACAGAAGATCAACAAGGAGACAGTAGATTTAAACGACACTATAGCCCAAATGGATCTAACAGATATCTGCAGAAATATTCATCCTACACATAAAGCATTTACATTCTCTCAGCAGTACATGGACCCTTCTCTAGAATTGACCACAGACTAGGCCATAAAGCAAGTCCCAGCAAATTCAAAAGAATTAGAATCATATCATGCAGCTTCTCAGACCATTAAGGAATGAAGTTAGAAATTAGCAACTCAGGAATCCCTAGAGCATATGCAAACAAATGGAGATTGAACAACATGCTCCTGAATGAACAATGGGTCATAGAAGAAATTAAAAGAGAAATCAAAAATTTTCTGGAAGAAAAATGAGGATAACAACACAACATACCAAAACATGGGATACACCAAAAGCAGTGTTAAGAGGAAATTTTATATCAATAGGTGCCTACATCAAGAAATTGGAAAGACACCAAATAGATGAGCTTTCAATTCACCTCAAGGATCTAGAAAATCTGCAGCAAACCAGACCCAAATCTAGTAGGAGAAGAGAAATAATTAAAATCAGAGCAGAAATCAACAGGATTGAATCCACAAAAACATTACAAAAAATCATCCAAACGAGGAGCTGGTTTTTTGAAAAAAATAAACAAAATTGACACCCCGTTGGCCCAACTAACTAAAAAAAGAAGAGAAAAGACCCAAATCAATAAAATCAGAGATGAAAAAGGAAATGTAACAACAGACACCACAGAAATAAAAAGAATCATCAGAAATTACTACAAGGACTTGTATGCCAGCAAACAGGGAAACCTATCAGAAACGGATAGATTCCTGGACATATGCAACCTACCTAAATTGAACCAGGAAGACACAGAAAACCTAAACAGACCCATAACTGAGACAGAAATTGAAACAGTAATAAAGGCCCTCCCAACATAGAAAAGCCCAGGACCGGATGGATTCACTGCTGAATTCTACCAGACATTTAAAGAACTGACTCCAGTTCTTCTCAAACTATTCAGAACAATCGAAAAAGAGAGAATCCTCCCAAATTCTTTCTATGAAGGCAGCATCACCTTAATTCCTAAGCCGGAAAAAGATGTAGCATTGAAAGAGAATTACAGACTAATATCCCTGATGAATTTTGATGCAAAAATCCTCAATAAAATTCTGGCCAATAGAATGCAACAACACATCGGAAAGATCATCCACCCAGACCAAGTGGGATTTATCCCTGGTATGCAGGGATGGTTCAATGTGCGCAAAACAATCAACGTGATACACCACATTAACAGACTGCTGAAGAAAAACCATATGATTATCTCAATAGATACAGAGAAAGCATTTGATAAAATACAACACCCGTTCATGATGAAACTCTAAGCAAACTGGGTATGGAAGGAACATTCCTCAATACAATAAAAGCAATTTATGAAAAACCCACGGCCAACATCCTATTGAATGGGGAAAAGTTGGAAGCATTTCCACTGACATCTGGTACCAGACAGGGATGCCCACTCTCACCACTGCTATTCAATATAGTGCTGGAAGTTTTAGCCAGAGATATTAGGCAAGAAAAAGAAATTAAAGGGATACAAATTGGTAAGGAAGAACTCAAACTATCCCTCTTTGCAGATGATATGATTCTTTATTTAGGGGACCTAAAGGACTCTACTAAGAGACTATTGGAACTCATGGAAGAGTTTGGCTAAGTTGCAGGATATAAAATCAATGCACAAACATCAATAGCCTTTGTATACACAGGCAATGCCACAGCTGAAGAAGAACTTCTGAGCCGGCGCCGTGGCTCAATAGGCTAATCCTCCACCTTGCGGCGCCGGCACACCGGGTTCTAGTCCCGGTCGGGGCGCTGGATTCTGTCCCGGTTGCCCCTCTTCCAGGCCAGCTCTCTGCTATGGCCAGGGAGTGCAGTGGAGGATGGCCCAGGTGCTTGGGCCCTGCACCCCATGGGAGACCAGGAAAAGCACCTGGATCCTGGCTCCTGCCATCGGATCAGCACGGTGCGCCGGCTGCAGCGGTGGCCATTGGAGGGTGAACCAACGGCAAAGGAAGACCTTTCTATCTCTGTCTCTCTCTCTCACTGTCCACTCTGCCTGTCAAAAATAATAAAAAAAAAGTGAAAAAAAAAGAAGAACTTCTAAGATCAATGCCATTCACCATAGCTACATAAACAATCAAATACCTTGGAATAAACTTAACCAAGGACGTTAAAGATCTCTACGATGAAAACTACAAAGCCTTAAGGAAAGAAATAGAAGAGGATACCAAAAAATGGAAAAATCTTCCATGCTCATGGATTGGAAGAATCAATATCATCAAAATGTCCATTCTCCCAAAAGCAATTTATACATTCAATGCAATCCCAATCAAGATACTGAAGACCTTCTTCTCAGATCTGGAAAAAAAGATGCTGAAATTCATATGGAGACACAGGAGACCTCGAATAGCTAAAGCAATCTTGTACAACATAAACAAAGCTGGAAGCATCACAAGACCAGATCTGAGGACATACTACAGGGCAGTTGTTATCAAAACAGCATGGTACTGGTACAGAAACAGATGGATAGACTAATGGAACAGAATAGAAACACCAGAAATCAATCCAAACATCTACAGCCAGCTTATATTTTATCAAGGATCGAAAACCAATCCCTGGAGTAAGGACAGTCTATTCAATAAATGGTGCTGCTGGGAAAACTGGATTTCCATGTGCAGAAGCATGAAGCAAGACCCCTACCTTTCACCTTACACAAAAATCCACTCAACATGGATTAAAGACTTAAATCTATGACCCGAAACCATCAAATTATTAGAGAACATTGGAGAAACCCTGCAAGATATAGGTAATGGCAAAGACTTCACAGGTAGTCAAAGCCAAAATTAACATTTGGGACTGCATCAAGTTGAGAAATTTCTGTACTGCAAAGGATAGAGTCAGGAAAGTGAAGAAACAACTTACAGAATGGGAAAAAATATTTGCAAACTATGCAACAGATAAAGGGTTGATAACCAGAATCTACAAAGAAATCAAGAAACTCCACAACATCAAAACAAACAACCCACTGAAGAGTTGGGCCAAGGACCTCAATAGACATTTTTCAAAAGAGGAAATCCAAATGGCCAACAGGCACATGAAAAAATGTTCAAGATCACTAGCAATCAGGGAAATGCAAATCAAAACCACAATAAGGTTTCACCTCACCCCAGTTAGAATGGCTCACATTCAGAAATCTACCAACAACAGATGCTGGAGAGGATGTGGGGAAAAAGGGACACTAACCCACTGTTGGTGGGAATGTAAACTGGTCAAGCCACTATGGATGTCAGTTTGGAGATTCCTCAGAAACCTGAATATAACCCTACCATACAACCCAGCCATCCCACTCCTTGGAATTTACCCAAAGGAAATTGAATTGGCAAACAAAAAAGCTGTCTGCACCTTAATGTTTATTGCAGCTCAATTCACAATAGCTAAGACCTGGAACCAACCCAAATATCCATCAACAGTAGACAGGATAAAGAAATTATGGGACATGCACTCTATAGAATACTATATAGCAGTAAAAAACAATGATACCCGGTCATTTGCAACAAGATGGAGGAATCTGGAAAACATTATGCTGAGTGAATTAAACCAGTCCCAAAGGGACAAATATCATATGTTCTCCCTGATCAGCGACAACTAACTGAGCACCAAAGGGGGAACTTGTTGAAGTGAAATGGACACTATGAGAAACAGTGACTTGATCAGCTCTTGTCCTGACTGTTGATGTACAATGTAATACTTTATCCATTTTAGTATTTTTTTTTGTTCTAGTACCATTGGTTGAACTCTGTAATTAACACACAATTATTCTTAGGTGTTTAAATTTTAACTGAAAAGTGATCCATGTTAGGAATTTGGAAAACATTATGCTGAGTGAAATAAGCCAGTCCCAAAGGGACAAATATCATATGTTCTCCCTGATCGGTGACAACTAACTGAGCACCAAAAAGGAAACCTGTTAAAGTGAAATGAACACTATGAGAAATGGTGACTTGATCAGTCCTTGCCCTGACTGGTGATGAATAACTTAATACGTTGTCCCTATTTTTTTTTGTTTGTTCTACTTAATACGCTTGGTTGAATTCTGTAATCAATACACAGTTATTCTTAAGTGTTGAAACTTAACTGAAAAGTGATCGCTGGTAAATATAAGAGTGGGAATAAGAGAGGGAAGAGATGTGCAATTTGGGACATGCTCAAGCTGACTTGCCCCAAATGATAGAGTTAGAAACATTCAATCCCATCAAGGTGGCATGTACCAATGCCATCTCACTAGTCCACGTGATCAATTTCTGTTCACAATTGATCATAATGATAGGACTAAGAGTCAAAGGGAGCACATAAACAAGACTAGTGTCTGCAAATACTAACCGATAGCATAAAAAAGGGAGAGAACAATCCAACATGTGAAGCAAGATACACAGCAGACTCATAGAATAGCGGATGTCCTAAACAGCATTCTGGCCTCAGAATCAGCCCTTAAGGCACGCAGATCCAGCTGAAAAGCCCATGAGAGTATTTCGGGCATGGAAAGCCAAGACCCCCTGGCAAAAAAAAAAAAAAAAAAAAAATGACCTAAATGAAAGATCTCTGCAAGTGAGATCCCAGTGGAAAGAACAGTTCATCAAAGAAGGAGGTACCTTTCTCTGAAGGGAGGAGAGAACTTCCACTTTGACTACGACCTTGTCTAAATATGATCAGAGTTGGTGAACTCAAAAGGCTTCCATAGCCTTAGCAACTCATGACAAGAGCCTAGGGTGATTACTATGCCATAAACAAGAGTGTCAATTTGTTAAGTCAACAACAGGAGTCACTGTACACTTACTCCTCATGTAGGATCTCTGTCCTTAATGTGCTTTACATTGTGATTTAATGCTATAACTAGTACTCAAACAGTATTTTTCACTTTGTGTTTCTGTGTGGGTGCAAACTGTTGAAACCTTTACTTAATATATGCTAAGTTGATCTTCTGTATATAAAGAGAATTGAAAATGAATCTTGATGTGAATGGAAGGGGAGGGGGAGCGGGAAAGGGGAGGGTTGTGGGTGGGAGGGAATTTATGCGGGGGGAAGCCATTGTAATCCATAAGCTGTACTTTGGAAATTTATATTCATGAAATAAAAGTTAAAAAAAATTACAGTGAGGTTTCACCTCATTCTAGCTAGAATGGCTTTTATATAGAAATCAACAAAAACAAATGCTGGTGTGGATATAGGAAAAAAGTACCCTAATCCACCATTATTGGAATGCAAACTGGTAAAGCCACTATGGAAGATAACTTAGAGATACTTCAGATATCTGAAACAGATATACAATGTGACCCAGCCATCTCCCTCTTTGGAATTTATCCAAAGGAACTGAAATCAGCTAATAAAACAGTCATCTGCACCTCCATGTTTATTGTAGCTCAGTTCACAATAGCCAAGGCATATAGTTAACCTAAATGCCCATCAATGGAAGACTGGAAAAAGAAACTATGGGATATGTACTCTATGGAATACTACACACCAGTAAAAAAAAATTCTGGTCATTTGCAACAAAATGGATGAATCTGGAAAACATAGTGAAATAAGCCAGTCCCAAAGGGACAAATACCATATGTTCTCCCTGATCTGTGAAAACTAACAGAGTTCCTTAAAGGTAACTTGTAGAGGTGAAACTGACACTACAAGAAGCAATTACTTGAACAGTCCTTGTCTTGACTGTCGAGGAACAGTTTAGTATTTAATTTCATTTTATTTTAATTTTTTTCATTCTTTTTTTGTACTTTATACCATTGGTTGAACTCTCCTTAACATAGAATTAATCATAGGTTTACTAAGTCAATTGAAAATAGATTCCAATTTAAAATAAGAGTGGAAATGAGAGATGGAGGAGTTGTACAGATTAGCACATATTCCCACAGACTTACCCCTAAGGGTAAGCTAAAAACTTGCCATGGGACTCCAAATCCCATTTAGCTGGGTGACACTAATCCTATCTCATGTGATAAAGTGATCTTATTAAGTGTGGAATTGATCATATACATAGGATCAAAAGTCAGAGGGATCACATAAATAAGACCAAGTGTCTGATAATGATAGAATTACAAAGGAAAGAAAGTTCCAACATGGGAAGCAGTCCATACAGCAGACAAACACCCTAAACAGCACTCTGACCTCAGAATCAGTCCCGAAAGCATTCAGATCTGGCTGAAAAATCTCATGAGAGCATTTCAGGCATGGAAAGCCAACACACAGTGGCAAAAACTGTTCTGCATGAAAGATCTGTGAGTGAGATTCTAGTGGAAAGAAGGGGCCATCAAAGAAGGATGTACTTTTTTCTGAAGGGAGGAGAGAACTTCCACTTTGCATATGGCCTTGTCTAAATACTGATGGAGTTTGTGGACTCAAAAGACTTCCATAGCATTGGTAGCTCATATCAAGAGCCTCAGGTGATCACTGATGTCAAAAATAAGAGTGTTAATTGTTAATAACAGATGTTACTGTGTATTTACTCCCCACGTAGGATCTCTGTCTTTAATGAGGTATACTATGAGATTTAATGGCAAAACTTGTCTTCAAACTGTAATTTATACTTTGTGTGCCTGTGTGGGTGCAAATGGTTGAAATCTCTACTTAGTATAGAGTTGGTCTTCTGTATATAAAGTCAATGAAAACAAATCTTAATGAAAAATGTCAGGAGAGGAAGTAGGAGGTGAGATGGGAATGGGGGTGGGAGGGTGAGAATAGGGGGAAGAAACACTATATTCCTAAAGCTGTACATATGAAATCTGTATTCATTAAATAAAAACCTTCAAAAACCCTAAAAAAGAAACCATAGAAAATATAGTTGTATTTTTTTCTAATTTTGATAAGAGAGAAAGACCTTCGATTTTGAGGGTGCAAATGACTAAGTTTCTGTTTCTGTTTTTGTTGAAATGTAGCTTTTCCTTTTGGTACTTCATTACTTCCCTTCCTTGGTACAATTAGGAAGCTAAACTCTTAGATCTTTTAGCTAGCAAATGCACTTGCCATTGTGTTTCACAAGTCAGCACCTCTGAATCTCTTTCCTGCTCTAAAATTTTTCCTTCAGATTAGCTGAATGAGTTTATAGCTGATACATCATTACCCCAGAACTCTTGCAAGTAAAGCTATTCACATCTTTTGAAAACTAAACCAGTCACAGACGGCTGTAAATTAGGTGGGAAAGCAGGAGGATAAATTGCTTATACATCAGTATCCTAAACTTCTTCCTTCCTTTAAGGTCATATTTTACTTGCTCATTTCCTAGGAAATGGAGGATCCTCTATACCAGGACCAGCCCATTCAATTAGGTTTCAAGTAGAGACTTACTTGAATGGGACAAGAAAACAAGGAACCTCACCAGTCCACTAAGGAGGGCTTTGCTGTGAGTTTTCCTTTTATCTTATATTCAGAGTTCTGAGGACATTACTTAATGATATGGTTGTATTTTCTTCAGAAAATACTCTTTTACTTGCCTGGAATGCTGTAAACTCAAAGGTTTAGGCATTGATTTTTTTTTCAAGATTTTACTTATTTGTTTGAGAGGTAAAGTTATAGAGAGAGGGAGAGACAGAGAGAGGGGTCTTCCACCCACTGGTTTACACCCCAAATGGCCTTAATGGCAGGAGCTGACCTGATATAAAACCAGGAGCCAGGAGCTTCCTCCAGGTCTTCCACATGGGTGCAGAGGCACAAGGACTTGGGTGGTCCTCTACTGCTTTCCCAGGCACCTTAGCAGAGAGCTGGATCAGAAGTGGAGTAGCTGGGACTCAAACTGTGCCTACATTGGATTCCAGTGCTGCAGGCTGGGGTTTTAACCCACTGTACCACAGCACCCTGAAATACTGTCTTTTGCAACAAAATGGATGACACTGGAAACCATTATGCTTAGTAAAATAAGCCAGATCCCCAAAGACAAATATCATATGTTTTCTCTGATATGTGGTAGTTAATATAGAATACAAAAAAATTTATAGGAATGAATCAGACATCTTGTGATTTGATTGTTGTTTTTAGCCCTTGTTTATATTCCTGTGGAGCTGTGGTCTTTCTACTTTTTACTTGCTGGATATCATGGTTAGTTGTGTATTAAGCCTGTCATCACAGAGTGAACTAAAATTATATTTTTGCAAATATAAAAGAAAATAAAAAGGAAGGAGGGGTATTGAGAGAGGGAAAGAAAGAAAGGAAGGAAGTTCATTTATCCTCTTAGAATTATACCTATGAAACATGAAATCTATTATCTTTATATTAATACAAATTTTAAAAGCAGCTGGCATTGTAGCATAGCAGGTAAAGCCACCACCTGCAATGTCTGCATTCCATAAGGGTGCCAATTCACGCCCCTAGTGCTCCACTTCTGACCCAAATCCATGCTAATAGACTGGGACAAATAGCAAAAAAAGTCCCAAGTACCTGTGGCCCTAATATCCACGTGGGAGACCCAGATGAAGCTCCTGGCTTCTGCCTGGCCCAACCTTGACTGTTGCAGCAGTCTGGGGAGTGAGCCAAATGATGGAAGAGCTCTCTCTCTCTCTCTCTCTAATTCTTTCGATAAATTTTTTTTTTAAAATTTCACTTCTATATTTGAATTGGAACAACAAAAAGCATCTGCTTGACTCACAGCTATCTGATCTACCATATTGTCCTACAGAAGGGTGGCAGAGGAGGTAGAGAGTTGTCAAACCTGTCCACTGTCTCCTAACATCCATACCTCTCTCTCTCTCTCTCTCTCTCTCTCTCTCTCTCTTTTATTTGACAGGTAGTTATAGACAGTGTGAGAGAGAGACAGAAAGAAAGGTCTTCCTTCCATTGGTTCACTCCCCAAATGGCCACCACGGCCAGTGCTGCGCCGAACCAAAGCCAGGAGCCAGGTGTTTTTCCTGGTCTCCCATGCAGGTGCAGGAGCCCAAGCACTTGGGCCATCCTCCACTGCCCTCCCAGGCCACAACAGAGAGCTGGATTGGAAGAGGAGCAACTGGGACTAGAACCCGGTGCTCATATGGGATGTCGGTGCACGCCACAGGTGGAAGATTAACCAAGTGAGCCACGGTGCCAGCCCCCCATCCATACCTCTCTTTACATCCCCCTCTACACTTTCACTACTCTGGTTTGCTGTCAGTTTATTTTTTACAGTAGGAGCCTTAGCCAACATAATAGTTCATGAGACAGATAAAGCATTTCACATTTACTAGGAATAGTAAACTAATAAGAAAGGAAACATTCTGCCCAAAGGCAAACATTAAAAAGGCATGGGCTCCAGTTCTCTCTCTATGTTCACAGCTACCGCATGGTTCCTGAATTTACATCCCTGGAGATGATTTTGGTTTGTTTTGCTGCCTTAGAAGAGGCCTGAGGCAGTTTGTTATCCTAACCCCTATGCATCGTGACACCAAGCAGAATTTCAGGCAATGCCGATCTAATTTGGTCCCAGTCTTTTATAGACACACTGAAAGTACATTTCAAATACCTATATTTCCTATTTTGCAGACTTTATACAAGATACATATTTCTCTGAGAATGGTTGTTTGCAAATTATATTTTTTGCAAATGATTCCTTTTTTCATTTATCCTTATATAATAACTTCAGTTATGTTTTATAGTAATTTCTGATTTGTATTGAATGGAAAGAATTCACAATCATTAAATGGTAGGTTCTCATAGGTAAATCTGAATCTTTTTGAGTAATAAAAGTTAAATATTTTATAGAAAGCTTGATATTAAAATCACATATTTCTAAATGCCTTTAAAGGTTTTTTGGTTTTGGTAGTTTGTATATCCCTTATCTGTTTAGCAGTGAAATTTTCTTTTAATTTATTGGGCTTCGATTTATAAGAAAATGCTGCCTTTTTAAAATATTTATTTATTTATTTATTTTTTGCTTTCAAACTTTTATTTAATGAATATAAATTTCCAAAGTACAGCTTATGGATTACAATGGCTTCCCCCCCATAACATCCCTCCCACCCGCAACCCTCCCCTTTCCCACTCCCTCTCCCCTTCCATTCACATCAAGATTCATTTTTGTTTCTCTTTGAAAAGCAGTTACAGAGAGACAGAGATAGAACGAGAAGCCTTCTGTCCACTGGTTCTCTCCCCAGATGGCCTCAACGGCCGGAGCTGCGCCGATCCAAAGCCAGAAGCCAGGAATTTCTTCTGGGCCTCCCATGTGGGTGCAGGGGCCCAAGGACTTGCGCCATCTTCTACTGCTTTCCCAGGCCATAGCACAGAGCTGGATTGGAAGTGGAGCAACCGACACTCTTATGGGATGCTGGCACTGAAGGCGGTGGCTTTACCTGCTACACCACAGTGCTGGCTCCAAAATTGCTGCCCGTTTAAGCTCCTGATATCAGTACAAACTCTCAACTAGGTGAGCTTACATGAGGTCCAGGTGGTTGGTTGTGAGAAAGCAGAGGATGCTTAGATTGATACCAACAAGAGGAAAAAGTGAGCTTTATGGCTAAACATCAGGAAAGGGTAAATATATTTGCAGTATATCATTATATACTCAAAGACTTGCCTCTTTTTTTCTCTGCATATCCTGCAATGACCTTCCTTTAGTTCCCAGATCTCTGTTTTACTGGTTTCTATTTTGTCATTATCCTCAAGGCTGACCAATGAGGAAAAAGAGAGGAAAAAAGGTAAAGGAGGAGAAAAATAGGAAGTT
This sequence comes from Oryctolagus cuniculus, assembly GCF_964237555.1. NCBI lineage: Eukaryota > Metazoa > Chordata > Mammalia > Lagomorpha > Leporidae > Oryctolagus > Oryctolagus cuniculus. The sequence continues at coordinate 144,219,168 of NC_091437.1, forward strand.
CAGAAGTTCAGGGAATAGAAACACTTCCAAACCATGATCATTTATTTTAGTAGCTGTTGGTGCTCATGCACTCAAAAAAGGGCTTCTAAATATAATAAGCTGGTTCACAGACTATTCAGCATTTTTTTTTTTTTTTTGGACAGGCAGAATTAGACAGTGAGAGAGAGAGACAGAGAGAAAGGTCTTCCTTCTGTTGGTTCAGCCCCCCAAATGGCTGCTATGGCCGGTGCGCTGCACCGATCTGAAGCCAGGAGCCAGGTGCTTCTCCTGATCTCCCTTGGGGTGCAGGGCCCAAGCACTTGGGCCATCCTCCACTGCCCTTCTGGGCCACAGTAGAGAGTTGGACTGGAAGAGGAGCAACTGGGATAGAATCCAGCGCCCCGACCGGGACTAGAACCCCGGGTACCGGCACCGCAGGTGGAGGATTAGCCTAGAGAGCTTCAGCACCAGCCTAAATTAGTTCGTTTTTTAAGTACTAATAATGCCATCTTGTGTCACTTTGACTCTTTAATGAAAGAATATGGTTAGGTCATTTTAAATAGATATCTTGTCTATATAAGAGGATACTACAAAAAGTTCATGGAGAATGGAATTAAAAGGTATTATTTATGGGGCTGGCGCTGTGGTGTAGCAGGTAAAACCACCGCATGCAGTGCTGGCATCCCATATGGGCGCCAGTTCAAGTCCTAGCTGCTCCACTTATGATCCAGCTCTCTGCTATTGTCTGAAAAAGCAGTAGACGATGGCCCAAGTCCTTGGGCCCCTGCACCCATGTGGGAAGACCTGGAGGAAGCTCCTGGCTCCTGGCTTTGGATTGGCACAGCTCTGCCCATTGCAGCTAATTGGGGAGTGAACCAGTGGATGGAAGACCTCTCTTTCTCTACCTCTACTCTCTCTGTGTAACTCTTTCAAATAAATAAAATAAATCTTTAAAAAATAAGGCATTTTTTGGCACAAAAAGAGCTTGAAATCTATTCATACTTTTTTCATAATGAGACTTTTCCATGAATTTTTAAGACTTCTAGTATAGGATTTTATTCCAGAGTAGCAGACCTGAACTGTAATGAATTTATCAAGAGGTATGTATGTAAACAACTTCATTCAGATAAGGATTAAATGTCAGCCATTGGATTAAAAATGACTGGAATGTTTTTTTTCTCTTCCTCCTTCTCCTCCCCCACCCCTCCCTCCTTTCCTTCCCCTCTTTCTCCTCCTTTTTCTTCTTCGGCTGTATGAAGTTAAGAAAACAGTGGTCTAGATTCAGGATTTCCTTTCCTTCCCTTCCTTCCCTCCCTTCCCTCTCTCCCTTCCCTCTCTCTCTCTTTCTCTCTCTCTTTCTCTCTCTCTTTCTCTCTCTCTTTCTCTCTCTCTTTCTCTCTCTCTTTCTCTCTCTCTCTCTCTTTCTCTCTTTCTCTCTTTCTCTCTTTCTCTCTCTCTTTCTCTCTTTCTGACAGGCAGAGTGGACAGTGAGAGAGACAGAGAGAAAGGTCTTCCTTTTTCCATTGATTCACCCCCTAATGGCCACTGTGGCCAGCGCACCACGCTGATCCGAAGCCAGGAGCCAGGTGCTTCCTTCTGGTGTCCCATATGGGTGCAGGGCCCAAGGACTTGGGCCACAGCAGAGAGCTGGACAGGAAGAGGAGTGACCGGGACAGTATCCGGCGCCCCGACTGGGACTAGAACCCCGTGTGCCAGTGCCGCAGGCGGAGGATTAGCCTATTGAGCCGTGGCACCAGCCTAGATTCAGGATTTTCATTGGATGTTTATGCAGGCAGAAATTGCATCCTGTGAAACAGGGGTACTCTACTGCTAATAAGCATTAACAACTTAAAATTTTCTTTCATATTGAAGCCAAAGTTGGATCTCTATCATCTTTCTCCCTGATTTTTTAAAAGACATTTTGTTATTTATTTATTTGAGAGGTAGAGTTACAAGAGGGGTGGGGACAGAGAGAAAGATCTTCCTTTTGGTTCATTCCATAAATGGCCACAAAGCCAGGGCCGAGCAGATCCAAAGCCAGGAGCCAGGAGCCAGGAGATTCTTCCGGGTCTCCCACATCAGTTCAGGGGCCCAAGCACTTGGGCCATCTCTCACTGCTTTCCCAGGCCATTAGCAGAGAGCTGGATTGGAAGAGGAGAAGCCAGGACATGAACAAACACCCATATGGGATGCTGGCACTGCAGGTAGAGGCTTAGCCTACTATGCCACAGTGCCAGACCCTCTCCCTAATTTTTGAATCCTGTCTTTGGAAAAAATGCACTAATATCTAACATATCAAATCAGTTCTCTCCAGTGGGTCTTGTGGCTTTATTTTCTCCTCACCATGATATAGACTGGTGAATGCCAAATTACATCACCAGCCCAGACTTCAACCCAATCTACAGAATCATGCAAGCAACCAACCGATAACTTCACCGTTCTATTTATGTATCTAGTAAATATCTCAAAGTCCAAAGCAGATTTCCTATTCTTACCCCCAAATTGCCCATCTGTGACTTACAATATCTCACCTGATAGAAACACTGTATTTCCTCTTGCTCAGGTTCTAAATCTTGAATTCATCATAGAACAATTATCATTTCTTCCTCCCTCCCACCCAGGTAATCTATTAAACCTGAAGTTTCTACATTAAAATATTCCAGACTCTAACCTCTTTCTCATCAACATGCTACAATCCCGATGGAAAATATTATTATGCCACACCTAGAATATGGCATCTGGGTACAAAATGTACCTACAGGACTTTCTGTTCTTCCTCTGCTCTCATTTGAAGTCTTTCAAAGGCTTTACAAGGCCTCACACAATCTGGACACCTACTATCTTTAACATCTTTACCACATCCCCTAATACATTCTACTTGCACCATACCAGCCTCCTGCTTATTGCTCAAAAAATGCCAACTATGTTCATTTCTTACTTTGCCTGAAATGATCTCCCAGCTAACCACATGGCAAATTCCTTCACTTCCTTCAAGATTCTGCTCAAACATTCTCTTCTCAATAAGTCTGATCCTGGCCTACCCATTTAAAAACACTACATTATCCCTCTCAGTTTCCATTATTCATTACCTTGTTTTACTGTTTCCTTAGCCAAGGTAAAATTCATCTAGCACACTATTTTGTCTATTTTTTATTTACTGTCTTTTCCTATTGGCTTGCAACCTGCACAAAGGCAGTGGTCTTTCTTATTTGTGGAGATTCCCAAATATTATAACAGTACCTGGCACAAAGCAGGCATTATTTGTTGAACAAATCAAAGAACTGTCTGGGCTGTCACCTCATGTCACAGCTCCGACATATCCTTTGAGAGTCAGTATATAGGTTCAAGTTTGAGGTATACTCCTTGCATTCTTAGGTTGGGATTAAAATGGTCTTTTCTACATTGAAATTTTTCTTATGCTTGTATTAAGCTAAAATGTAGAGGGAGTCTAAGACTGTAGCTCTTAGCAAGATAGCTCATATCTCTGGTTTTCAATTTTTTTTTTTCTTTCATGACTGACACAGAGAGTGATAGATGAAACAATCCTGGCATTTGGAATCACACACCCCTGGAATAAAGCCAGGTCTGATATTTACTAGCACTGTGGAAGTTGGCCCATCACTGAACTTTCTAAACATGTTTCTCATGCAAATAATATCTATCTTGTAGTTTGCAGAAGGATTATAAATGGCTTATCTAAACTACTAAAAAAGTCCTATAAGTTTATCTTAGTATCTCTTGACTGGCATTAATACACTCTCCTGTTGGATTCTCAAGCCTGGTTTGGGGAGGCTAGAGCGCAGCATAGTCTTTGGAATTGAGTTGTAGGCACTGTGAGTTGGTATTAGGTACAGTCAGCTAAGATTGTAAGAAAAACAGTTGACATGAAAGGAGGAGGATTAAAAGGAGTCAGTGGAAAGATAAACACAGGAAGAAGAAAGTGAGCAGATGTAGAAAAGTGAAGCAAAAATAATGGAATGAAAAAGACACCAAAATAAGAAATGCAAAGGGATTCTTCTTATTCAGGATGGTCTTTGTTGCAACTACTGAGATGGCCCTCTGTGGCTTCCAGTGATGAGTCATGCAGCTGACTTTCCTCTGAGACTCAGTCATCTGTCCCCTATGTCCAGTGACAGTTACACACCAAATGTCTTCATACTATGCTAAAAATACAGCCCAGATACTCCTGGTATGCCATGGGGTGCACTATCCAGATATGCACCATCCAGATGTGTAAATGCTGCAGTTCATTAGCTGTGAAGGAGATGCTTTCAGGAAACGCTAAGATCTGCTGGCCCCAAATATGTAGCTGGACATCGGGCTTTCTAACAAGGAAACATCAGAGAGAGGATCAGCAGATGTGCAGAGGCAGCCAACAAGGAACAGGATGTCTCTGGCATCCCAGATGGATCTGGTTATCAAGGCCTGCTCTTCCTTTCAGCCCAGATTGTGCAGCTTGTTAGGAAACATCGAAGAAGAGGATCACACTATACTTTTTGTATGCTATGTCTTAATACAGCAGAAAAATCCATCACTCGTTCACACAGATGAGCACACCTTATAGAGCCTTATAGAGGACATACTGCATGCAATATACAAAGGTACACACTCTCTGAGCATATACCTGATGGGCAACTTCTTGTAGAAATGTTGGATTAATGAAAGCCTGACAAAAACAAATGAGTGAAAAAAGTTTAATCATCATCACCATCTCATATTTCTACAATTCCTCTATGACGACAGTAAAGTACACTGGTAACAATGTCCTCAGTGCAAAAATCATGGCACAATATCTAGAGGTCCTCTGGCATTCACTCTGTGTGTGGGGCAGTGGGGAGCCACAGGACTTACTTTCATGAAAGAAAATATGGCAGAAGTGATGGGCCAGGCCTGAGCTGAGTTCTTGAGAGACTGCATGCTTGTGTACTCTTTCTTGCTCTTCTGAAAGCCCTGTGAGAAGAAGTGTGGTCAAGGCTGACCAAATTGGGTTTGGGAATGTGGCAGAAGAGCATACTGATGCCATTGTAGATATAATATTAGATATAACTTTATAACAGAATAATGGGAAGAATCATTATCAAGGGCATTAGATAAATCATCTCAAACTTTTCCAAAAACCTACCAAGAAATTACTTCTAGTTTATGGGAACACAGGCTTAGAGAGGTGAAGAAGATCATCCAAGGTCATACTGCTAATGCATTTCAGGGAAGAATCACTTCAGCTTGGCAATACTTCCAAACTCCATGTTTACTTCACGCTATCAGGCTAGCTTGATGAACATTGGATGACATATGAGGCTATGAAGTGTGAGTTATCTTATTGAGGTTCCCAGTGCTAGACTTATCTCCTAATTAATCCTCCAAGATAAATCTTATAATGTGGATATACAAAGTATAGAAATGGGTTAAAATCAGTTTCCTGACTCATATTCTAGGCCTCTTTCCACTATCCTTGCTGTGGAATAAGGCACATTTTCTGTACTATAAAATAAGGCAACACTACTGTCTCTGTTCCTCAGTTGTATCAGTGAAATCAGTAACAGTAAAATGAGAATGATAATATCTGCTCTTCCCATTTTAAAAGTTATTGTGAAGATCAAATAAAATAATCAGAAGATTGTTTTGTGTGGATGCTTTTATGGAAAAGAGAGTGCTCATGGTTCCTAGAGAAGTTCAGGCCACCACGTCATCTGCACTCTGGAGAAAACAGGCACAACAGAAATGTTGCTGCAATTATATCTGTTAGGGCAGGGTAGATTCTCGGGTTTTCAGATCCAACAACTCTTGAATCTGTTAGGGTAGGGGTTGCTTTGTTCAAAGCTTCTGTACCAGAATTCTTGAGCTTTAAAAATTGAATTTACACAAAGGAGAGCCAACCACACAGCTCCATGGCTTCTTGGTGGCCAATTTATCCATTCATTCAATTTACACAAATGAAAAGTGAACTCAGTGGGGCTGTTGAGGATTGAATGATTTTATCCTCCCCAAATGCAGATGTTGAAGTTGCAACTCTCATATTTGGAGACAAGGTTTTAGGGAAGCAATAAAAGTTAAATGAGGTCATAAGGATGGTTCACTGATGAACAGAATTATAAAACAGAGAACACTCTGTCTCTTCACCACATGGTAAGATTAGAGGTAGAAACCAGGAAGGGAGCTCACCAAGTCCTGATCATGTGAACATCGTGATCCAAGACTGCCAGCTTCCAGAATTCTGAGAAAAATACATTCCTATTGTTTAAGCTACCTCATCTGTAATACATTAGGGGCAGCCAAGTTAACTCAGTGCAAGCTCTAGTTCAAATACACTGCTCAATTCAGATACAATAGTTTGTTAAACTAAGGTTGACAGAGCCTGGAAAATCTCACTACCAATATATTATTGGGAAAAGGATAAACTGGAGGTGTGATGAGTTGTAAAGTATTAGAAGGATTTTTTTTTAATGTACGACTTTGCTGTTAATAAAACGATTCTGTTTCAGTGCAAATGAGTAGTCCAAAACAAAACCAGAAAATGTCTCATGTCACTTAGTAGGAACAGTTTCCACAGCCTTTCACACTGTTGACAATTTCTTCTTTTTTGTTATACATTTGCATTAATTTCTTTAAAAAGGTTTATTTATTTATTTGTTTTAACTTTTATTTAATGAATTTAAATTTCCAAAGTACAAATTAGTGGCTTTCCCCCCTATATCCTCCACCGACCTGCAACCATCCCATCTCCCACTTCCTCTCCCATCCCATTCACATCAAGATTCATTTTCAATTATATTTATACACAGAGATTAATTTATATATACTAAGTAAGGATTTCAACAGTTTGCACCCACAACGAAACACAAAGTATAAAGTACTGTTTGAGTACTAGTTATACTGTTAATTCACATAGTATAACACATTAAGGACAGAGATCCTACATGGGGAGTAAGTGCACAGTGACTCCTGTTGTTGATTTAACAATTGACACTCTTATTTATGACATCAGTAATCACCCGAGGCTCTTGTCAAGAGCTGCAAAGGCTATGGAAGCCTTTTGAGTTCACCGACACTGATCATATTTAGACAAGGCCATAGTCAAAGTGGAAGTTCTCTCCTCCCTTCAGAGAAAGGTACATCCTTCTTTGATGACCTGTTCTTTCTGCTGGGATCTCACTCACAGAGATCTTTCATTTAGGTTTTTTTTTTTTTTTGCAGAGTGTCTTGCCTTTCCATGCCTGAAATAATCTCATGGGCTCTTCAGGCAAATTTGAATGCCTTAAGAGCTGATTCTGAGGCCAGAGTGCTGTTTAGGACATATGCCATTCCCATTTCCCATGTTGGATCATTCTCTCCTTCTTAATTCTATCAGTTAGTATTAGCAGACACTAGTCTTGCTTACGTGATCCCTTTGACTCTTACTCCTATCATTATGATCAATTGTGAACTGAAACTGATCACATGGACTAGTGAGATGGCATTGGTACATGCCACCTTGATGGGATTGAATTGGAATCCCTCGGTACATGAGGAAAGTCTGACTGAGCATGTGCCGAACTGTACATTTCCTTCCTCTCTTATTTCCACTCTTATATATAACAGAGCTCAATTTTTCAGTTAAATTTAAATACCTAAGAATAATCGTGTGTTAATTGAAGAGTTCAACCAATGGTATGAATTAGAACAAAAAATACTAAAAGGGATAAAGTACTAAGTTGTTCCTTGACAGTCAGGACAAGAGCTGATCAAGTCACCGTTTCTCATAGTGTCCATTTCACTTGAACAGGTTCCTTTTTGGTGCTCGGTTAGTTGTCACTAATCTGGGAGAACATATGACATTTGTCCCTTTGGGACTGGCTTTTTTCACTCAGCATGATGTTTACCAGATTCCTCCATTTTGTTGCAAGTGACCGGATTTCATTGTTTTTTACTGCTGTATAGTATTCTATAGAGTACATATCCCGTAATTTCTTTATCCAGTTTACATATCCCGTAATTTCTTTATCCAGTTTACTGTTGATGGGCATTTAGGTTGATTCCAGGTCTTAGCTATTGTGAATTGAACTGCAATAAACATTAAGGTACAGACAGCTTTATTTGTTTGCCAATTTAATTTCCTTTGGGTAAATTCCAAGGAGTGGGATGGCTGGGTTGTATGGTAGGGTTATATTCAGGTTTCTGAGGAATCTCCAGACTGACTTCCATAGTGGCTTTACCAGTTTGCATTCCCACCAACAGTGGGTTAGTGTCCCCTTTTCCCCCCATCCTCACCAGCATCTGTTGTTGGTAGATTTCTGAATGTGAGCCATTCTAACCGGGGTGAGGTGAAACCATATTGTGGTTTTGATTTGCATTTCCCTGATTGCTAGTGATCTTGAACATTTTTTCATGTGCATGTTGGCCATTTGGATTTCCTCTTTTGAAAAATGTCTATTGAGGTCCTTGGCCCAACTCTTCAGTGGGTTGTTTGTTTTGTTGTTGTGGAGTTTCTTGATTTCTTTGTAGATTCTGGTTATCAACCCTTTATCTGTTGCATAGTTTGCAAATATTTTTTCCCATTCTGTCGGTTGTCTCTTCACTTTGCTGACTGTATCCTTCGCAGTACAGAAACTTCTCAATTTGATGCAATCCCTATTGTTAATTTTGGCTTTGACTGCCTGTGCTTCTGGGGTCTTTTCCAAGAAGTCTTTGCCTGTGCCCATATCTTGCAGGGTTTCTCCAATGTTCTCTAATAATTTGGTGGTGTTGGGTCATAGATTTAGATCTTCAATCCATGTTGAGTGGATTTTTGTGTAAGGTGAAAGGTAGGGGTCTTGCTTCATGCTTCTGCACGTGGAAATCCAGTTTCCCCAGCACCATTTATTGAATAAACTGTCCTTACTCCAGGAATTGGTTTTAGATCCTTGATCAAATATAAGTTGGCTGTAGATGTTTGGATTGATTTCTGGTGTTTCAATTCTGTTCCATTGGTCTATCCATCTGTTTCTGTACCAGTACCATGCTGTTTTGACAACAACTGCCCTGTAGTATGTCCTCAGATCTGGTCTTGTGATGCTTCCAGCTTTGTTTTTGTTGTACAAGATTGCTTTAGCTATTCGAGGTCTCCTGTGTCACTATGTGAATTTCAGCATCATTTTTTCCAGATCTAAAAAGAATGTCTTCGGTATCTTGATTGATATCGCACTGAATCTATAAATTGTTTTTCGGAGAATGGACATTTTGATGATATTGATTCTTCCAATCCATGAGCATGGAAGTTTTTTCCATTTTTGGTATCTTCTTCGCTCTCTTTCTTTCTTTCTTTTTATTTTTTGACAGGCAGAGTAGACAGTGAGAGAGAGAGACAGAGAGAAAAGTCTTCATTTTGCCATTGGTTCACCCTCCAATGGCCGCCGTGGATGGTGTGCTGCGGCCGGCGCACCAACCACGCTGATATGATGGCAGGAGCCAGGTACATATCCTGGTCTCCCATGGGGTGCAGGGCCCAAGTACTTGGGCCATCCTCCACTGCATTCCCTGGCCACAGCAGAGAGCTGACCTGGAAGAGGGGCAACCAGGATAGAATCCGGCACCCCGACTGGGACTAGAACCTGGTGTGCTGGCGCCGCAAGGCAGAGGATTAGCCTACTGAGCGGTGGCGCCAGCCTATTTCTTTCTCTATGATTTTGTAATTCTCATCATAGAGATCTTTAATGTCCTTGGTTAAGTTTATTCCAAGGTATTTGTTTTTGTGGTTATTGTGAATGGGATTGATCTTAGAAGTTCTTTTTCAGCGGTGGCATTGCCTGTGTATACAAAGGCTGTTGATTTTTTTTGCATTGATTTTATATCTTGCTACTTTGCCGAACTCTTCTATGAGTTCCAATAGTCTCTTAGTTTAGTTCTTTGGATCCCCTAAATAAAGAATCATATCATCTACAAAGAATGATAGTTTGACTTCCTCATTCCTGATTTGTATCCCTTTAATTTCTTTTTCTTGCCTAATAGCTCTGGCTAAAACTTCCAGAACTATATTAAATAGCAGTGGTGAGAGGGGGCATCCCTGTTTGTTACCAGATCTCAGGGGAATTGCTTCCAACTTTTCCCCATTCAATAGGATGTTGGCCGTGGGTTTTTCCTTAATTGCTTTGATTGTACTGAGGAATGTTTCCTCTATACCGAATTTGCTTAGAGTTTTCATCATGAAAGGGTGTTGCTTTTATTGAATGCTTTCTCTGCATCTATTGAGATAATTATATGGGCCAAGGACCTCAATAGACATTTTTTCAAAAGAGGAAATCCAAATGGCCAACATGCACATGAAAAAATGTTCAAGATCACTAGCAATCAGGGAAATGCAAATCAAAACCACAATATGGTTTCACCTCACCCCGGTTAGAATGGCTCACATTCAGAAATCTACCAACAACAGATGCTGGTGAGGATGGGGGGAAAAGGGGACACTAACCCACTGTTGGTGGGAATGCAAACTGGTAAAGCCACTATGGAAGTCAGTCTGGAGATTCCTCAGAAACCTGAATATAACCCTACCATACAACCCAGCCATCCCACTCCTTGGAATTTACCCAAAGGAAATTAAATTGGCAAACAAATAAAGCTGTCTGTACCTTAATGTTTATTGCAGTTCAATTCATAATAGCTAAGACCTGGAACCAACCCAAATGCGCATCAACAGTAGATGGATAAAGAAATTACGGGACATGCACTCTATAGAATACTATACAGCAGTAAAAAACAATGAAATCCGGTCACTTGCAACAAAATGGAGGAATCTGGTAAACATCATGCTGAGTGAAAAAAGCCAGTCCCAAAGGGACAAATGTCATATGTTCTCCCAGATTAGTGACAACTAACCGAGCACCAAAAAGGAACCTGTTCAAGTGAAATGGACACTATGAGAAACGGTGACTTGATCAGCTCTTGTCCTGATTATCAAGGAACAACTTAATACTTTACCCCTTTTAGTAATTTTTTTGGTTGTTCTACTTAATACTATCGGTTGAATTCTGTAATTAATACCAGATATTCTCAAGTGTTGAAACTTAATTGAAAAGTGATCCCTGTTAAATATAAGAGTGGGAATAAGTGAGGGAAGAGATGTACAATTTGGGACATGCTCAATCGGACTTGCCCCAAAGAGTAGAGTTAGAAACATGCCAGGGGATTCCAATTCAATTGGCCAATGGTGTGTCAATTTTATTTATTTTTATTTTTTTTTCTATTTCATATGCAGGATCTTTTTTTTTTAACTTTTATTTAATGAATATAAATTTCCAAAGTAAAATTTATGGATTACAATGGCTTCCCCCACATACCGTCCCTCCCATCCACTACCCTCACCTTTCCCACTACCTCTCCCCTCCATTCACATCAAGATTCATTTTCGATTATCTTAATATACAGAAGATCAGCTTAGTATACATTAAGTAAGGATTTCAACAGTTTGCTCCCACACAGAAACATAAAGTGAAAAATAATAGATGATTTTCTTTAAATGAGGATGAAATCAGATCAGACCTATTGTCATGTTTAATCCCAGTGAGAGTCAAGTTGGGAGTTGATAATTTCTTTTTTTTTTTTTACAGAGGATCAGTTTAGTATACATTAAGTAAAGATTTCAACAGTTTGCACCCCCATAGAAACACAAAGTGAAATATATTGTTTGAGTACTCGTTATAGCATTAAATCTCAATGCACAGCACATTAAGGACAGAGATCCTACATGAGGAGTAAGTGCACAGTGACTCCTGTTGTTGACTTTACCAATTGACACTCCTGTCTATGGCATCAGTAGTCTCCCTATGCTCCAGTCATGAGTTTCCAAGGCTATGGAAGCCCTCTGAGTTCTCCGATTCTTATCTTGTTTAGACAAGGTCATAGTCAAAGTGGAGGTTCTCTCCTCCCTTCAGAGAAAGGTACCTCCTTCTTTGAAGACCTGTTCTTTCCACTGGGATCTCACTCGCAGAGATCTTTTGCCAGAGTGTCTTGGCTTTCCATGCCTGAAATACTCTCATGGGCTTTTCAGCCAGATCCGAATGCCTTTAGGGCTGATTCTGAGGCCAGAGTGCTATTTAGAACATCTGCCATTCTATGAGTCTGCTGAGTATCTCACTTCCCATGTTGGGTCACTCTCACCTTTATTTATTCCATCAGTTAGTGTTAGCAGGTACTAGACTTGTTTATGTGCTCCCTTTGACTCTTAGTCCTTTCATTATGATCAATTGTGAACTGAAATTGATCACTTGGAATAGTGAGATGGCATTGGTACATGCCACCTTGATGGGATTGAATTGGAATCCCCTGGTATGTTTTTAACTCTACCATTTGGGGCAAGTCAGCTTGAGCATGTCCCAAATTATACATCTCTTCCCTCTCTTATTCCCACTCTTATATTTAACAGGGATCACTTTTCAATTAAGTTTCAACACTTAAGAATAACTGTGTATTAATTACAGAATTAAACCAGTCGTATTAAGTAGAACAGACAAAAAAACTACTAAGAGGGATAATGTATTAAGTTGTTCATTAACAGTCAGGGGTATGCTGATCAAGTCACCGTTTCCCATAGTGTCCATTTCACTTCAGGAGGTTTCCTTTTTGGTGTTTAGTCAGTTGTCACCGATCAGGGAGAACATATGGTATTTGTCCCTTTGGGACTGGCTTATTTCACTCAGCATGATGTGTTCCAGATTCCTCCATTTTGTTGCAAATGACTGGATTTCGTTGTTTCTTACTGCGGTATAGTATTCTAAAGAGTACATATCCCATAATTTCTTTATCCAGTCTACCGTTGATGGGCATTTAGGTTGGTTCCAGGTCTTAGCTATTGTGAATTGAGCTGCAATAAACATTAGGCTGCAGACCGCTTTTTTGTTTGCCAATTTAAATTCCTTTGGGTAAATTCCAAGGAGTGGGATGGCTGGGTCGAACGGTAGGGTTATCTTCAGGTTTCTGAGGAATCTCGATACTGACTTCCGTAGTGGCTTGACCAGTTTGCATTCCCACCAACAGTGGGTTAGTGTCCCTTTTTCCCCACATCCTCACCAGCATCTGTTGTTGGTAGATTTCTGAATGTGAGCCATTCTAACCGGGGTGAGGTGAAACCTCATTGTGGTTTTGATTTGCATTTCCCTGATTACTAATGACCTTGAACATTTTTTCATGTGCGTGTTGGCCATTTGGATTTCCTCTTTTGAAAAATGTCTACTGAGGTCCTTTGCCCATCTCTTAAGTGGGTTGTTGGTTTTGTTGTTGTGGAGTTTCTTGATCTCTTTGTAGATTCTGGTTATTAACCCTTTATCTGTTGCATAGTTTGCAAATATTTTTTCCCATTCTGTCGGTTGTCTCTTCACTTTGCTGACTGTATCCTTCGCAGTACAGAAACTTCTCAATTTGATGCAATCCCTATTGTTAATTTTGGCTTTGACTGCCTGTGCTTCTGGGGTCTTTTCCAGAAACTCTTTGCCTGTGCCAATATCTTGAAGGGTTTCTCCAATGTTCTCTAGTAACTTGATGGTGTCAGGTCGTAGATTTAGGTCTTTAATCCATGTTGAGTGGATTTTTGTGTAAGGCGTAAGGTAGGGGTCTTGCTTCATGCTTCTGCACGTGGAAATCCAGTTTCCCCAGCACCATTTATTGAATAGACTGTCCTTACTCCAGGAATTGGTTTTAGATCCTTGATCAAATATAAGTTGGCTGTAGATGTTTGGGTTGATTTCTGGTGTTTCAATTCTGTTCCATTGGTCTATCCATCTGTTTCTGTACCAGTACCATGCTGTTTTGATTACAACTGCCCTGTAGTATGTCCTGAAATCTGGTATTGTGATGTCTCCGGCTTTGTTTTTGTTGTACAAGATTGCTTTCGCTATTCGAGCTCCTCGTTTGGCTGATTTTTTGTAATGGTTTTTTTTTTTTTTTGGATTCAATCCTGTTGATTTCTTCTCTGATTTTAATTATTTCTCTTCTCCTACTAGTTTTGGGTCTGTTTGCTGCAGATTTTCTAGATCCTTGAGATGCGTTGAAATCTCATTTATTTGGTGCCTTTCCAATTTCTTGATGTAGGCACCTATTGATATAAACTTTCCTCTTAACACTGCTTTTGCTGCGTCCCATAAGTTTTGGTATGTTGTGCTGTTATCCTCATTTACTTCCAGAAAGTTTTTGATTTCTCTTTTGATTTCTTCTATGACTCACTGTTCATTCAGGAGCATGTTGTTCAGTCTCCATGTATTTGCATACTCTCTAGGGATTCATAAGTTGCTAATTTCCAACTTCATTCCACTGTGGTCTGAAAAGATGCATCAATTTGCTGAGACTTGCTTTCTGGCCTAGTATGTGGTCAATGCTAGAGTAGGTTCCATGTACTGCTGAGAAGAATGTAAATTCTTTAAGTGTAGGATGACAGGTTCTATAGATATCTGTTAGATCCATTTGGGCTATATTGTCGATTAAATTTGCTGTTTCCTTGTTGATCTTCTGTGCAGTTGACCTATTTCTGAATGTAGAGTATTGAAGTCCCCCAGTACTATTGTATTGGAACCTAAGTCTCCCTTGAAGTCCCTTAACATACCTTTTAAATAAACCGGTGCCCTGTAATTAGGTACATATACATTTTTAATAGTTACATCTTCCTGTTGAATTGATCCCTTAATCATTATATAGTGCCCCTCTTTGTCTCTTAACAGTTTTTGTGTTATAGTTTATTTTGTCTGATATTAAGATGGCTACACCCGCTTTTTTTTTCATTTCTGTTGGCATGGTATATCTTTTTCCAGCCTTTCACTTTCAGTCTGCCTGCATCTTTGCTGGAAAGATGTGTTTATTATAAGCAGCAAATAGATGGGTTTTGTACCTTAACCCATTCAGCCAGTCTGTGTTTTTTAACTGGATAGCTGAGGCCATTTACATTCAATGTGACTATTGATAAGTAGTAACTCTGCCCTGCCATTTTCCCAAAGGTATTTCTAATGCATGCTTGGAACTTCCTGTGATCTTTTGCTGTGAGGTTTCCTTCGTTTACCTTCTTTCATATTGATGACCGTGTTTCTGCGTTTCCGTGTGTAACACATCTTTAAGCATCTTTTGCAGGGCTGGACGAGTGGCGACAAATTCTTTCAATTTCTGTTTGCTATGAAAGGTCTTTATTTCACTTCCTTCACAAATGAGAGCTTTGCAGGATATAATATTCTGGGATGGCAGGTTTTTTTTCTTAATACCTGGGCTGTATCTAGCCATTCCCTCCTACCCTTAGGGTTTCTGATGAAGTCTGCTAAGTCTAATTGGAGATCCTCTGAGAGTAATCTGACATTTCTCTCTTGCACATTTTAGGATCTTTTCTTTATGTTTCACTGTGGTGAGTTTAATTACAATGTGTCGTGGTGAGGATCTCTTTTGGTCGTGTTTATTCGGGGTTCTATGTGCTTCCTGTATTTGGATGTCTCTTTCCTTCTCCAAACCCTGGAAGTTTTCTGCTAGCATCTCACTAAAAAGGCCTTCTAAACCTTTCTCTCTCTCCATGCCTTCAGGAACCCCTAGATCCCAAATGTTAGGTTTTTTAATAGCATCCTGTAGATTCCCAACAATATTTTGTAGATTTCTAACTTCCTCTTCTTTGGTTTGACTGTATACTTTCCTGTTCTCTGTCTTCTAAGTCTGATATTCTCTCTTCTGTTTCACTGATTCTGTTTTTAAGGCTCTCAAATGTGTTTCACATTTGTTGTATTTAATTCTTCATTTCATTTTGATTTCTCTTCAATATCTCAATTTCATGTTCTATTAAATTCCTCATTTCATTTTGATTCCTCCTTAAGATTTCATTTTCATGAGAGAGATTTTCTGTCCTGTCCTGTATGGATTTCTTTATTTCATGCATGTGTTTTTGATAACTTCTAAATGTTCTTTTCATAATTTTTTTGAAATCTGTATCTTGCGTTTCTTCTATCTCATTATCTTCATAATCTTGTATTGGAGTGTCATGTTCATTTGGGAGCATCATGATGTCTTCCTTGTTCTTGTTTCCTTGGTTTCTGTGTTTGTGTTTGGCATTATGGAGATATTCTTTGGTTTCTTCTTCTTCTTTTTTTTTTTTTCTCACTGCGGTGGCTTTTCTCATTATACTATGACTCTAGGTTAAGTAGACTGTCTGCTTTTGGTGAACTCTAGAGGCTTGTGGTGGGTGTGGCCAGAGAGCTCTGTTCAGTTCTTCAGAGTTAAAGGTGTGCCAAAAGTGACACACCCAGGTTTGGCATGGTAAATCTTCTCTCTCTCTTTCTCTCTCTTTTTAATTCAGAATGGAAGTAATTCCATTCAGCTAAGTTCTCCTCCTTGATGGTAACTAGTGCCTGAGCATTAGCCCCAGTGGGTATAATATTTGTCTGCTCTGTCCAAGGGACAAGACAAAGGATCTGTGCAGTCCTCAGTGTCAGCCCAGGTTCCCCTGCAATGTCTCTCACCGAGTAGCCAAAACCACCCAAATTTGTGGGGTCTCCCACTGAGACTACTCACATCTCAGCCATACCGTGAGTTCTCCCACACATCCTCAGTTTTTTTTTTTTCCCCCACAGTCCTGGTTCATAAGCTCCTCACATTCACTAGGTCTTAGTCTCCTGTTATTTCTCCCCGCCAGAGTCATGTTTTTCTGCTTGGCTGAGGACACTGCAGCCCTGAGTTGGTGCAGCTGTTACGTATGTCCAAAATGGCACCTGCTCTATTTTCTCACATGCCTTTCTAAGGTGAATGGAGAGAGAGAATCGTGTCTGTACTGGTCCCTTTAATTTTTTTTTCTCTCCTCTAGTTAGGCTGGTAAACTTTCCCCCACGGGGTTTCAAGCCTCATTCCCTCTAGGCTCTTCCTGCCACTTTTCTGCCAGAGTTTCGGGCTACTGCGGTTTCGCCTCACCCCACTTTCTGGCACTGGTGTGTAGACAGCAGCTGGGTTCCCAAGCCGTGGGTGCCTGTGCCCTCCACGTAGATCAACGGTGTCCCACTAATTCCATAAGTTTCCACTGTAGTTTATTCCCTAACTCTTCCCTGAGACTGCAGTATCTCCACTTTTATTAAACTATCTTTTCTCGGACTATCAGTGCACTCCCTCCCTATTCCGCCATCTTGGAGCCCTCCCCTATTTATTTATTTGAAAGGCAGAGTTATAGAGAGAGAGAGAGAAGAAAAAGGAAGAGGAGGAAGAGGAGGAGGAGGAGGAAGAGGAAGAGAAGGGGAGAGAGGGAGGGAGGGAGAGAACTGCTATATGCTAGTTTACTCCCCAAATGGCTGCAACATCTGGGCTGGGGACAGGCCAAAGCCAGGAGCTAAGACTTCTTCTGGGTTTCCCATGTGGGTTCAGGGGTCCAAGGACTTGAGCCATCCTCTGTTTGCATTTATTTTTCAAATGCCAATGTTTATACAATGAAAAAGAATTGCCAATCATTAGCATAATTACTGTAATTTTTTAAACTGTTTTTCCAGAATCCATGTCCATGCACATGCTTTTATGGCCACATAACCCCCAAACAAATAATTAAGTATCTTTATTTGATTAATAATTTAATTAATTTGAATGCTTCTATAATCATCTTGTTTATTTTTAATCTTGTTGCTAGCAAAGAGAAAATGTATGTGACTCCAAACATTAAGTTAATGAAAGGGCTTATAGCAAAAAACATCAGTCTCTTGCCCCATCTCTTTTCATTGGCAATTATTTTCTCTTCAAAGTATGACACACACATCGTCCTAATTCAAACACTTTCCACCTCTCTTCTCCAACTTCATTTGTAATTTCTAGGGCAAACTCTTAATTATTTATCTTTTTGCTCTCTTTAATTTATCAGCCTGAGGGAATTATCTATTGATACCACAATGAGGATGATCAAGAATTAGCACAATAAAGCTAACTTTCTCCTGGTATCTTTTCCAAATGTTTGTGCTTTTCATTATTAATTTTAGATGTTTTGCTAATTGTTTCTTTTTTTTTTTTATTTTTTGACAGGCAGAGTGGACAGTGAGAGAGAGAGACAGAGAGAAAGGTCTTCCTTTTTGCCATTGGTTCACCCTCCAATGGCCACCGCGGCCAGTGCGCTGTGGCTGGCGCACCGCGCTGATCCCATGGCAGGAGCCAGGTACTTCTCCTGGTCTCCCATGGGGTGCAGGGCCCAAGCACTTGGGCCATCCTCTATTGCACTCCCGGGCCACAGCAGAGAGCTGGCCTGGAAGAGGGGCAACCGGGACAGAATCCGGCGCCCTGACCGGGACTAGAACCCGGTGTGCCGGCGCCGTAAGGCAGAGGATTAGCCTAGTGAACCGCGGCACTGGGGCTAATTATTTCTTACACTAAACAATATATTTAGGCCCATATGATTTTCAAAATAAGGAATCCTTTATATATATTTTTTTCTTCCCTTCCATCACCTACAATATTACTTTTATATCATCAAAGTCCTATGCCCTCTATCTGGTCTGTTAGATTATGACTGTGAATTGACTCAAAGTTAAAAAAATCAATAAGCAGCATTTATCTTATTATGACTATGTAAATACTGTTCAAATGCTTGGCCAATTGATCAGGTTTGGATTACTTCTTCTATTACATTCTCTGCAGCCCAATGTCATACCCAGTGAGAATCTCAAAGAAGTTTCTCAACATGAAAAGCAAATAGACTTTCTTATGCGCCAAAAGTTGCTTAAATTCATGCCACAGTTTGTTTAGTTTATATTTGGAGCAGATATTCTTATGAAGTTTTAGGGTCGCTGGGGTATATTTTTTCCTTTTTTTGTCATCAAAATTTTAAAAATTTTAATTGTATTCTGTATTTATCAACTTCCCTGTTTCCCAAAGGTCTACTTCTTGAAATCTTTCTTGTTCTAGATAAGCTTTAATTCTTCTCCATATTTGCTATGAAGGAATCATCCTAACACCATAATTGAATTAAGTTTCAACCCTTTTGGTACTATTAACTTATGGCCTTGGAGTTTGAATATCTGCATGAGTTTTGGAACCAAATCATATTTAAACCATGTCACTTTCTAGATTGAAGATTTATTTTTTTGATCTTTAACTACTGTAAAATATACAAAAATTTATAATGAACTATTGTAAGTATCCAGTCAGTGGTATAAAGTATATTCACACTGTTGTACAGCCATCACTACTATCCATTTGCAGAACTTTTATTATCTTGCCAATGTGAAACTCCATACCCAGCAAGAACTCTCCATAATTCCTTCCCCTCAGAATCTGGTGGTAGCTTTGGGATCTGCAAGGAGAGAAGGCCTACACTTCCGGGAATGGAGAGTCCCTACCCGCACTTCCGGGAAGGAAAAGTCCTTGTCAAGGTCCCCACAGGTGCCTAAAGGTCAACCAATCAGGATCAGACCTGCCTCAACCTTTAACCCCCACACCCTGTATCTGTAAAAGGAGCCCTCCCAACCTCTGACGTGTGACTTCCCTAGCCCCTGCTCTGTTGGGATGGGTGAACCTCACCCGGGAGTGGAATTCCAATAAAAGCTTGTGAATTAATTGATTCATCTGACTGGGAAGATTTGTTATGCGCCAGACACTTTGCACCTGGCACCCAACATTCAACTTCCTGCTTCTATAAGTTTGACTATTCTAAATACCTTATTTAAGTGAACTCATATAGTATTTGGTTTATTTCATGTAGCATAATGTCCTCAAAATTCATCTGTGTTATAGCAGGTGTCTGAAATTCTTTTCTTCTTGAGGCTAATATCCCATTGTACATATATATACATATTAGCTGCTCATCTATCTTAGTACACTTAGGTTGCTTCCACACTTGAGCTTTGTGAATAATGCTACTGTGACTGTGAACTTGGGTATACCCATATCTCTTTGACATTCTGCTTCCAAGAGTTTGGCATATATAGCCAAAAGGATGAATAGCTTTAAGAAAAAATCCTTATCTCACATATCACACATTTCTTGAACTTTCAGGGTGAACAGCCTTGTCCTATGGGCTAAATTGAGCCTGCTGCCTACTTCTGTATTACTTGTAAGCTACCAAGTAATTGTCTTCATATTTTTAAACAACTGAAAAAAATCAAAAGAAGACATTTTATGACATGTAAAAACTGTACAACTCAAATTTCAATGTTCATAAAGTTTGATTGAGACGTGGCCATGCCCATTTGCTTTTATGGTGAGCATAGCCAGAGGTGAGTAATTGTGACAGAAACTATAAGCTTGCAAAGTAAACGTATTTACCATCTGTCCCTTTATAGAAAAAGCTTACTGACCTCTGTTTTATGCCAAATTAACAACTATTTTAAAATCTGCAATACTTGTTGGAGTTAACTGAATTTCTTCCCACTTTGCACCATCTTCTGACACTTGAATGGGTTTCCTTCTCACTCTTCCACCTAATATGCTGTTGTCATGGTCACTGAGGCATGAAGGTTGCTAATTTCAATATCACTTTTTCCAAAATCACACTTTCTTTCATATGGTCTTTTGATAACATCTGACACAATGGACATACTGTCTTCTTGAAATATTTCCTTCTCCTGACATCCACACACCTCTTTATAATGATTTTCTTTCTTTCTTTTTTTTTTTTTTAAATATTTAGTTATTTGAAAGTCAGAGTTACAGAGAGGAGAGGCAGAGAGAGAGAGAGAGAGAGAGAGAGAGAGAGGTCTTCCATCCGATGGTTCACAACCCAGATGGCCGCAATGAGCAAAGCTGCGACGATTCGAAGCCAAGAGCCAGGAGCTTCTTCCAGGACTCCCGCACAGGAGCAGGGGCCCAAGGACTTGGGCCATCTTCTAGCTTTCCCAGGCCATAGCACAGAGCTGGATTGGAAGAGGAGCAGCCAGGACCAGAACTGGCGCCCATATGGGATGCCGGTGCTTCAGCCTAGGGCGTTAACCTGCTGCGCCACAGCGCCGGCCCTGTGATTTTCTTTCTTCCTCACCAGTTTCTCCTCTCCTTGCCATCACTCATTCCTCTGACCTAAATGGTATTCTTTGGAATTCAGTCTTACCAACCATCTATAGTTTTTCTTGGGGGTAATTTCAAATCCAACTATCTTTAAATTTTGTCGGTGACAAATTAAAATTTAAATTAAGTCAGTGACTCTCATCAAATTTAACTTTCACCATCTCTCTATAACTTCCAAATCATCTATATAAGCTGCCTTCTTGCTTTCTCAACTTAGATGTTCAATAGGTTTAAACTTAATAGGTCCAAAATAGGATTCATGATTTTTTCTCAAATTTGGTCCTCTACCAGTGTCACCTCAAATTGGTAGATGGCAACCACAAGCCCAGTACTCATTTTTTCATTCTTTAGTTTTTCCCTCTCTCCAACCCTATTGCACAAATTCATACATCCCTCCCTCTCTCCATTCATCCCTCCCTCTCTCCATCCATCCATCCTCCCCTCCATCCAGGAGTGTGGAGTCTACATGGAAAATATTTCCAGGGTCCATACATTTACCTGTACGTTTACTCCTGTCATGCCACTTCAAAAGGCAATTGTTTCTCATTCAGGCTAGGCAAAAACCTTATGATTTACAGAATTGTCACCTATAATCTATTCTCTATAGCACAAAGTAAACTTATTTTTGAGTTTTTTAAATTTGCAAGCCAGAGAGATTGACACAGAAATATTTTTTTAATTTTACAAGTACAGTTAATGAATTACAATGGCTCCCCCCCATAATTTCCCTCCCACTCACATCCCTCCCATCTCCCACTCCCTCTCCCATTCCATTCACGTCAAGATTCATTTTCAATTATCTTTATATACAGAAGATCAATTCAGTATATATTAAGTAAAGATTTCATCAGTTTGCACCCACACAGAAACACAAAGTGTAAAATACTGTTTCAGTACTAGTTATAGCATTACTTCACATTGGCCAACACATTAAGGACAGATCCCACATGAGAAGTAAGTACACAGTGACTCCTGTTGTGGACTTAACAATTTGACACTCTTGTTTATGGTGTCAATAATCTCCCTAGGCTCTAGTCATGAGTTGCCAAGGCTATGGAAGCCTTTTGAGTTTGCCGACTTCGATCTTATTCCGACAGGGTCATAGTCAAAGTGGAAGTTCTCTCCTTCCTTCAGAGGAAGGTACCTCCTTCTTTGATGGGCCCGTTCTTTGTACTGGGATCTCACACAGAAATATTTTCATGTGCCAGTTCAATCCCCAATACTCACAACAGCCAAATCCAGGAGCCAAGACCTCAGTCTGGGTCTCCCACATGTATGATGAGAATCCAGCTATTCATCTGCCAACTTCCAGGGTGCACATTAACTGGAAGCTGGATTTGAAGCAGTGGAGCTGGGGTTTAAACCGGGCACTCCAATATGGACCACAGACATTTAGGTTGCTCTGTCAAATGCCTGCTCCAAAGTAAACTTCTAACTGTGTAAATCTGACGTTCTAAGACCAAGATATTCTTGCCCTCTTTCTGTTTCCCCAACACAGTGAGCCACCTCTGCTTAGGGCAGGTAATAAAGCTAAAAAGCTATGTCTTCTCTCAGATGTTTACACACTTAGCTTTAGTTTGCCATCTAGATCCCAGTTTAAATGTCATTTCAAGGTTGTCTGTCTTCCTTGACCATATGATCTAAAGTAATTCCCAAGGTATTTTTAAGATACTGCATTTTCATCCCAGTCCTAATCATTATCTGACACCTTGCTCTTCCTGTTTACTAGAATTTTCCTGCATATAGCATAGTAACTTAATAAACATTCTTTGAATGAACGAACTAAGTGGTAAACCTGGGACTTTATTATTCAGACTATTTCTTGGTGGTATATAAATTCAAAAACTGAGAACACAGAAGCAAACTTTCTCTTCTCTGTCCTCTATCCTAATTTGATAAAACCAAATTTTGGTGTTAAGACAAAGGGAGGATATGAAGCAATATTTAATGGCTAGGAGTGGCCTTGCACATCCATATTAAAAAATAGTGATGCTCTGCTCTGTCTCATGCATTCACTGAAATACATTTACTGGATACTTGTTCAGTGCCTAGCATTATATTAGAAATGGAGTACTGAGCACTGAACAACACAGAAAGGGCCTTTCCTTCATTGTGCACTTCATATTTACAAATCTAAGCTGAACAAACCGAGAAAGTACAGAAGGGAGGCTGTGTGACACTGCAAGCCAGGCATTCAGCCTGACTCTGCTCAAATGGAATCTTACAGACGTTGGATTTTACATTTGCCAGTTAAATGGAAAGCAATTGATTTAAACTCTCTAAGCCTTTGCTTCTTCATAAAAGAGGGGAGATGACTTGTTTATCTCATAGATTTGCTATAAGGATTTAATTTGAAAATAAGCATAAAAGATGTCATTTAGTCTTGGTACTAATGATCATTAATTAATGGCAGTCTCTGTCTTTATTGTCATTCTATTATTCCTACTACTGCTGGTATACTGCTGGTACTCCCACTATGGACACTACTATTCCTCTTATCATTGAGGAAGTATGGGGCAGATGGAAATCAGAGTTTAAAATGTGCTTTAAGAAATAACATCCACAGCTACATAATAACCCACATTAGTTATTTTCCAGTGGATAAATCCACTCAGACCAATAGAAAGGCAAAAATGCACAGAGTTTGGTGGTTGTCATTTTATAGCTCCTTTTCAGAAATCAGCATGAAAAAAAAAAAAAACACTTTACCATATGTTGGTCATTTCTTAGACCTAGGCATGAAGCTGGATACTGTTATTACAAAGAGAAATTTCAGCATCCTGGCTGATTAGTCACAAATATCCAATTATATACAAACCCCAGCACCCAATCACACACACACACCATGGCCAGAAGGAAACAGTTGCAACTGCTCAACCTTTTCTTTCAATTATAACTTGTCCTTTGGGTCTTCAAGGCTGACCAACCTTCTCTAGGGAGGATCATTCAGGGCCAGAAATAGAAATCTGGAATCTCACTGAGCAATGCTCACTTGGCTCATGGATGCTATTTGTGGAAATGAAATCTGGGATCCCATGGAAGTGCTTAACAAACCACAGAGAAAAAAAAAAACAAAAACAAAAACAAGCATCACCCAGAGTCAATGTGAATGCACAATGACACTACAGGATACATCACAAAAGTAGTTCCCTTATTTAATTACATCAGATTTCTCCACAAAAACATCGTCTAAAATACTCTTTCATGTTTTCATCCTTTCTACCACATGTGTTTTCCCTTTTAATAAGCTTCCTTTTTCATTTCTGTATTTCATTTCCATTTTCCCCTTGAACATAGCCAGGCTGTTAAATTAGAAACCCTCATCTTTGCCTTTGCATGCACATTATTTTCCACTTCTATTTTGGGGCCTAATTCTGACCCTTTAGACGTTTGGCATTCTGAGCAGGGGCAGAAGGAGGCCACAGGTTCAAAGTTATCTTCTGCATTTCCTGACCTCTTTGATTTGAAAGCATGTTTTACCTTAATAATAAAACTATCTTGGTAACACATTTGATATAGAAACCAAAGAAAATCAAGTGCAGGACATTTTTTTCATCCTTTAAAAAATGCCTAAAAAAGGATTCTAAACTGATTTTCCACTGATTCTCTATTCCTCCATTACATTATTTTCTGCACCTTTTATCCATCAGCAGAGCCCTCAGAGTCATAAGGGATTATTGATTATGGAGCAGCAGAAATCTTTCATATTGCAAGCAGGGTGATGCTAACTTCTCTATTACCTAGCTTTTCATATTATTTCTACGCATCATATATATTTTATCCAATAATTCATTTTAAAGTCAAACCACTTTTCAAGTTACTGTTATTCATTGAAAAGTGACCATATAAAAAGTTTTTAAAATCTGTTGATTTAATGTGCCTGACACTTAATTTCATGCTCTGTTTGCCCCACTGTTTAAAGCAAACAGTAAAAACTTTATATATATATATATATTTACATATATGTGTGTGTATTCAGTTCACGCCTTTAGTTTAAAAAATATTAACATATTTTAAAAATCTGCTACACAGGAAAGGTGTTAAACAATAATTTATAATCTATCACATTAACCTTGCATTTCCTATTTGCAAAGGATTCTGATTTCCAGGGTTAACATATTCAGAAGCACTGCAACATTATTCTTTATTTTCTCCTTTAAACAAGACTACTTCTAAATGGTGAAGGATAGCACTGGAAGTAGGTAAATAGCTTCTGCATATTATAATTCAAATTATTTAAAAGTAACTTAAAATAAGCAAATAATTATTAATAACTATGGGTGATTATTTTGTGTCAGGTACATGAAAAGATTCTTGAATCTGTTGAATAAGTGGCCTCTACTAATTTAAAAGGGGGAAACGTGAATATGATGGATTTTAAATATATGGCAGAAGGCAAAGAGTTAGGAAACTTTTATTGTGGACTAACTAGAAGAATCTCTCATGTATTAGGGAATTAAGTATCTATCACATGGATGGTACTTGGGGATACACTGATGAGAAATACTGACAGGACACCTGCCCACACATGGCTTATTTTCTAACCTCAGAGAAAGATATAAAACAGTTGAACATTCTAGTGGTGACAGGTGTCATGAAGATAACAAAGTTGGGTGAAGAGAAAAACCAAAACCAGGAAAGGAGGACCACTGTGAGGTGATGCTTATTTTGGGTGGGTTAATCAGTTTTATTTCCTATCATGACAAGTCACTGAAATTAAAACTCTGATACAGTTTGGAGGTATTCTGCATAAATCTCAGCATTAGACAATGAGAATTAAAAATTGTTATAACACTGATTTATTGAGAAGATGCTACTTTTAAATAGAAATGTGTTTCTCAGTTATAAAATAGCTTTCAATCTGATCTGAATTCTAACATATGGCCTCTTAGAAATGTTACATCCTATTGTTCTTTTTTTCTGAGAATTTAAAAAATTTACAATGCTGTATAGCCATATAATTATAATGTGCTATAAACACACATGACATTATATTGCTAGGTGGGCCAAGAATAAAAACACAAGCCAACAATCAATAACCCAACATTAAAGGGAGGCAACATTCATTTATTTAACTTAATTAACATTATATTAAGAACACAGTCAACTCTAAGATGGCTGAATAGGAAAAAGATGTGCTGATCTTGACCAGGGGAAGATAGCAGAAGAAAAGCAGAAGAAGTGTATTCTCAGGGAAGATTTGGAGAGAAATCTGCAGTGGAAACTCTACAAAAAGAAGAGGGATGTTGTGGAGCAGTGTGGATAGAGCTGGCATGCAGCAGCAAGCAGAGACATCACACATAACTCCCATAGCGGAAGAGATGACAACTCCTGAGGGAGCGAGTGCCTGGCAACCGATAAGGAGCAAGTGCTATATTGCACCAGTAGAGGAGGTGGCACCTCTCATGTGTGTGATCAGAGAATTCTACCAGGGAAAAATCTGCATTCTTCAGTGACTCTGAGTCTGTTTGGTGGGGCGTATAGGGGTGCTGGGCACCCACTTAGGATTGTGAGGTGCTACCATCTTCTCAACCTGGAGGTCAGACTACCAAGATGGAGCGCCCACAGGCGGATGACTCTGGAAATGACTATAGGAATCCTGTGACTGCACAATACGGCATGGAGGTGTAGCTGGGTCTCTGTCAATCACTGTGTCCAGGGTCAGAGGCTCAGAGCTCCCTCTCTGGGATGGGTCACTGCAGAGGGTTGCTTGCTTACACTGAGAACTGCAGTTTCTTTGTGGGGTTCATGAGTCAATGTGGGAGCCAACATGGGTGTCTCATTACCCACTGTGAACTAACCCTGGGCACTGACCACCTTGGAAGAGAGGAAGTGAGTATGATTACATCCAAAGGCATGGCCATACCCTCCCCTCTGATGACAACAGAAGAGATGTACCATACCCAACTTGGGTGTCATGCTAGATTCTCACTCCACCCTTGTGCATTGATCAGAGCTCCCTGGCCCCAACCAGTACCTGCCTCTGGGTATTCATTAAAAGAACAGACAGTCTACTAGGCCACAGAGGCATAGTTCAAAGATAAAACCCATCAGTGGAGAAAACCAAAAAATGTCCACACAAATACCTTGAATTAAAGACAGAAATACAAGAAACAAGAACAAGGAAAAGGGCCAACTCCGTGGAGCAGTAGGTTAATCCTCCGCCTGCAGTGCCGGCATGCCTTCTGGGCACTGGTTCTAGTCCCAGCTGCCCCTCTTCCAGTCCATCTCTCTGCTATGGCCTGGGAAAGCAGTAGAAGATGGCCCAAATGCTTGGGCCCCAGCACCTGCATGGTAGACCAGGAAGAAGCTCCCGGTTCCTGGCTTCAGATCAGGGCAGCTCTGGCCATTGCAGCCATCTGGGGAGTGAGCCAACAAAAGGAAGACCTTTCTCTCTGTCTCTCCCTCTCACTGTAACTCTACCTCTCAAATAAATAGATAAAATCTTTAAAGAAAAAAAGAACAAGGAAGACAACATGACGCCCGCACTTCAAAGGAATACAACAACACTTCAGTATTAGAATGTGAAGATGAAGAGCTTGATGAAATGCCTGAAAAGGAATTCAGAATGGTCATAGCATTACTTAGAAGCAATTTGAAGCAAATCCATGAGTTAAATAAATCCATATATGACATACATGGGTGAAAAATTTTCCCATGGAATAGAGATTTTGAAGAAAAAAAAGAAGAAATTAGGTAACTTAGAAATTAGAAAATAAAAGAGTGTTGGAGATTTATTGGATACTATCAAATGACCCATATACAGGTATTGGAGTTCCTGAAGGTGTGGAAAAGGATCATGGATAAGAAGGCCTAAACAGTGAAATAATAACAGAAAATTTCACTAATTTGGAGACAGAAAGGGACATCCAAGTACTGGAAGCACACAGAATTCCTAACTGACATGACCAGAAATGATCTTTACCACAACACACTATAGTCAAACTTTCAACAGTAAACACAAATATTGTAAAATGTACATAAGAGAACAACAAATTACCTTCAGAGATCTCCAGTTAGACTGGTAGCTCACTTCTCACCAGAAACCCTACAAGCTAGGAGAGAATGGAGAGACAGTCCAAGAGAAAAACTGTCAACCTAGAATACTATACCCTGCAAAGCTCTCATTTATGAATGAAGGTGAATTAAAGACCTTCCATAACAAACAAAAATTGAAAGAATTTGTCACCACTCATCCAGCTTTACAAATGATTCATAAGGATGTGCTACATACAGAGAGATAATCATTGTAATGAAAGGATGTGAAAGCAGAAAATCTCTGGTAAAAGAACAAATAAATCCAAAGCAAACAGAAGTATAAACAGAGCGGGGGGTTTCAAGGTAGCAGAATGGTGACAGGTCGGTGTGATCTAGGGTAAGTGAAAATAACAGAAAAAAATGGAGAAAGTACAGTCTCAGGATAAAGCTGCAGGGGACACTTGTGGGAGGACCTGTGAAAGCAGTGTGTGGAAGGTGCAGAGACGCTGCAATGAGCAAACAAACAAAAAGGACCCAGCAGCTTGGATCCTGAAAAAGCACACACCTTGCAAACAAGGTGAGGTCAGACTGCACGGGCCTGCACCACCGCTGATACAGCTGGAGGTAGAGCCTAGCGTACTGCACCCCTTTTGAGTCTGGCTTGGATCCTTCAGGGCAACAGGGCGACTACTCACCCAGAGGGGGGAAAATAGAATCAATCGCTCTCCCCCCCCCCCAACCCTTCTCCTCTCTATAACAGCAACTTGAGGCCAGCTCTGGGAGGGCTGTCACCATTTTTGGACTCTATTTTGGTCTCCAGCTCTCGGAGCTCTTACTGGGGACACTCTTCACCCAGTCAGCAGGAACAACAACAGCAGTTCAAGAGCAACTGGTGGGGAGGGTCTCCACCTCATCAGCTGCACCCACATGGCAACAGGTGGGGAGGGGGAGCCATCCCTATGGAAGGGGACTGCCACCTGCAGAGACTCTTATATAAGCCCAGCACAACTGCGAAGTGAGCAGGGCTGTGGCTGGTGGGTATTGTGTGTACTTGTGATCCAGGGATTTTACCAGAGAGAAAAACCTGTGTTCCCCACTGACTGAGTCTGGCTGGGAGGATTGGGCTTGATCAAGCAGGTGAAACACATATGAGAAGCTGCTCTGGGAACACCTCAGTTTCCCTGTGGATGTGACAGGCTAGGAGGGCAGAGTGGTCCCTCTTGTACTCCTTCACCATGAGAGGCCTGGGTGTGGAGACTGAGAAAACACTGTGACTATACAAGAAGAGACAGGGTATAGCTGGGTTTCTGGGAAATCACTGAGTGCTGCTGCACACTTTCAGAGCTCCTTGGTCACATAGAGCAGCTCATAGCAGGGAGAACCATCCTCACAGGGAGGACTGTGCAGATCATTGGTGTGGTTCATAGAGTTGTGTGGATGAGTGTTGAATACATTGGTGGCTAACACCTGGGCATTCCTCAGCTTGGAGGAGAGGAGGTAAGGGAGTGATCACACCATCAGAGGTGACCTTTCCTCTCCATTTTGTTAACCAGAGGAGAGCTACTACACCCAACTTGGGTATTACCCTGGACACTCACTCCACCCTATAGCACTGCCCAGAGCTCCATGGAAACACCCACCACACACCTCTTGGTATTCACTGAAAGTGCAAACACTCCACTAAGCCACAGAGGCATAGCTCAAAGATAAAAGCCATCAGAGGGGAAAAACAACAACAACAACTAACTCTACAAATGCCTAAAAATAAATGCAGAAATTCAAGAAACAAGAACAAGAATAAGGAAGATACCATGACCATCCAAAGGAATACATTTCAATATTACAATGAGAAGATGAAGAGATGGTGGAAATGGAATTCAAAAAATTAACCACAGGATTACTAAAAGGCAATCAGAAGTAAATCCATGAACTAAAGAAAACCATACATGACATGAATTAGAATTTTTTTTTTTTTACAGGCAGAGTGGACAGTGAGAGAGAGACAGAGAGAAAGGTCTTCCTTTTCCATTGGTTCACCCTCCAATGGCTGCTGTGGCCGGCGCACCATGCTGATCTGAAGCCAGGAGCCAGGTGCTTCCTCCTGGTTTCCCACGTGGGTGCAGGGTCCAAGGACGTGGGCCATCCTCCACTGCTTTTCTGGGCCACAGCAGAGAGCCGGACTGGAATAGGAGCAACCGGGACAGAACTGGCGCCCCAACCGGGACTAGAACCCGGAGTACCGGTGCTGCAGGCGGAGGATTAGCCTAGTGAGCTGTGGCACCGGCCCATGAAATTGATTTTTAGAGAGCAATCAAAGGGTCTGGTCTGGTGCTGTGGTGTAGCAGGTAAAGCTGCTGCCTGCAGTGCTGGCATCCCATATGGGCACTGGTTCAAATCCTGGATGATTCATTTGCAATCCAGCTCCCTGCTATGGCCTGGGAAAGTAGAATATGGCCCAAGTCCTTGGTCCCCTGCACACATGTGAGAGACCTAGAAGAAGCTCGTAGTTTCTGGCTTCAGATTGGCACAGCTCTGGCCATTGCAGCCATTTAGGGAATGAACCAGCAGATGGAAGACCCCTCCCTCCCTCTCTGCCTCTGCCTCTCTGTAACTCTGCCTTTCAAATAAATAATAAATATTTTTTTAAAAAAAAAGAGAAATATGGGGCTGGCGCTGTAGCATAGTGGGTAAGGCTACCACCTGCAGTGCCAGCATCTCATATGGGTACCGGTTCAAGTTCACATCTGATTCAGCTCTCTGCTATGGCCTGTCAAAGCAGTAGAAGATGGCCCAAGTCCTTGGGCCCCTGTGCCTGCATGGGAGACCCTAAAGAAGCTCCTAGCTCCTGGCTTCAGATTGGTACAGCTCCAGCCATTGAAGTCAATTAAAGAGGGAACCAGTGGATGGAAGATCTCTCTCTCCGCCCCCCCCCCCCCGCCTCTCCTTCTCTCCTTGCTCTTTCAGATAAATAAATATTTTTTAAAAAAGAAATAAAAATGAAATATTAGAAATGAAGAATTTAATAGATCAAATAAAAATGCAGTGGAAAGACTTAACAGACTTGGTGAGGCAGAAGAAAGAATATCTGAGCTAGAAGACAAATCTCTGGAAATTATTCAGGCAACACCCTCCCCCCCCCAAAAAAAAAGAAAAAAATTAGAAAACTTACAAACAGTGTTAGAGATGTATGGGATACTATCCAAAAACCCAACATATGGGTCTTAGGAGTTCCTGAAGGTGTAGAGAGAGAATGGACTAGAAGGCCTATTTAGTGAAATAATTGTAGAAAACTTCCATAATTTGGAGAAAGAAAGGGATGTCCAAGCACAGGAAACATATAGAACCAACAGACATGACAAGAAAAGATCTTCATCACCACACATTGTAGTCAAACTTTCTATAGTAAAGCATAAAGAAAATATTCTAAAATGTGCATGAGAGAAATGTCAGATTACTTTCAGAGGATCTCCAGGTACACTCACAGGTGACTTCTCATCAGAAACCATATAGGCTAGAAGACAATGGCAAGATACAGTCTGAGTTTTAAGAGAAAAAAACTGTCAATCCAGAATATCATACCCTGCAAAGCTCTTATTTATGAATGAAGGTGAAATAAAGACCTTTCATAACAAAGAGAAATTGAAAGAATTTGTTACCACTCATTAAGCCTTACAAAAGATACTAAAGGATGTGCTACACACAGAACCATAGAAAGAAAGCCACCCTCATGAAAGAATGTGAAGTAGAAAATTCCACAGTAAAAGTGCAAAAGAAATCCAAAGTAAATGATAGGAATATTCATGGTAAAATGGCAGGGCCAAGTAGTTACTTATCAATAGTTACCCTGAACATAAATGGCCTCAGCTCTCTAGTTAAAAGATATAGACTGGCTGACTGGATTAAAAAACAAGATCCATCTTTTTGCTGCCTACAGGAACACATCTCACCAACAAAGATACATGTGGGCTGAAAATGACAGGATGGAAAAGATATTCTAGGCAGAGCCAAGATGGCGGAATAGTGAGAGCGCGCACCTATAGTCCGGGAAAAGATAGTTTAATAAAAGTGGAGTTACTGTACCCTCAGGAAAAGGCTCGGGAAAAAATTGCAGAGGAAACTCTTCCAGATCTAGTGGATGTGACACGGAGGACCTATGGGGAGAGCAAGGTCACCCACCGCGTGGAAGCCGAGCCGCGGGAGCCGAGCCGCAGAAGCCAAGCCACAGAGTCTGCGCGCCAGCACAGGAAGGGGAGGTGAGACAAAAACCTCGGTAACCCGAGACATTGGCGAGGAAAGGCAGAAAGAGCCTGAAGCCCCACTGGGGAAAGTTCACCAGGCTGACAGGAGGAGAAAAAAAAAATGAATAAATAAGGGGAACCGGCACGGACACTAGCCTCTCTCTCCACTCACCTTACAAAGCCGAGCAAGACAAAGAGCAGGCACCATTTTGCGTATGTAATGCGGCACCAACCATTAGCCAAGCAGAAAAACCTGACTCTAGTGGGAGGAAAAACAGGAGGTTAAGACCTAGTGAAAGTGTGGAGCTAACGAACTGAGACTGTGAAAATCTGGGGGGGGGGTGGCGAGAGAACTCACGAAGTACACAAACTCGGTAACCTGGGCAACCTGGTGAGAGACTGTAGAGAAATTGGAGACCACACTGAGGGCTGCATAAACTCTTTGTGTGGTCCCAGGGGTAGAGCAGACGAATACCCACAGGGACCAGATTTCATACATCAACTACCCTCAATTCCACTCAGCTGTGCAGAATTACTTCCCAACTGAGTCAAAAAAAAAAAAAAAAAAGAGAGAGAGAGAGAGAGAGTGAGGGAGTGAGCAAGCGAAGGAACAATCAGGGTGAGTCTCCTTTGGCACACCCTTAACCCTGAAGAACCAAACAGAGCTCTCTGGCCACACCCATCACAGCCTCTAAGGATCCATTAAAAGCAGACAGTCCACTTAATCTAGAGTCATAGTATAATGAGAAAAAAACACCACAGCAAAGAAATCAAAGAATATCTCCACAATGCTAAACAACAAATGCAGAAATCGAGGTAACAAGAACAAGGAAGCACTATGATGCCCCCAAATGAAAAAGACACCCCAATTCAAGATTATGAAGATGATGACATAGAAGAAATGCAAGAAGCGGATCTCAAAAAATTGATAAGAACACTAAGAAGTTCTAAAAACAAATTCTTGAACTACAGAAATGCTTAATGGATAAGATAGAAAATCTCTCTCGTGAAAATGAAATATTAAGGAGGAATCAAAATGAAATGAAACAACTAGTAGAACATGAAACTGTGATAGTGATGAGAAATCATAATGAAGTGAAGAATTCAATAGATCAAATGACAAACACATTAGAGAGCCTTAAAAACAGAATGGGTGAAGCAGAAGAGAGAATATCGGACTTAGAAGACAGAGAACAGGAAAGTATACAGTCAAACCAAAGAAAAGAAGAGGAAATTAGAAATCTAAAAAATATTGTTGGGAATCTACAGGATACTATTAAAAACCCAACATTCGGGTTCCAGGACTTCCTGAAGGCATAGAGAGGGAAAAAGGACAGAAAGGATTAGAAGGCCTTTTTAGTGAGATACTAGCAGAAAATTTCCCAGGTTTGGAGAAGGACACAGACATCCTAGTACAGGAAGCTCAAAAAACCCCTAATAAACACGACCAAAAGAGATCCTCACCACGACACGTTGTAATTAAACTCACCACAGTGAAACAGAAAGAAAATATCCTAAAATGTGAAAGAGGGAAACATCAGATTAATCTCAGAGGTTCTCCAATTAGACTCACAGCTGACTTCTCATCAGAAAGCCTACAAGCTAGGAGGGAATGGCAAGATATAGCCCAGGTACTAAGAGAGAAAAACTGCCAGCCCAGAATATTATATCCTGCAAAGCTATCATTTGTGAATGAAGGTGAAATAAAGACCTTTCACAGCAAACAGAAATTGAAAGAATTTGTCGCCACTCGTCCAGCCCTGCAAAAGATGCTTAAAGATGTGTTACACACAGAAACACAGAAACACGGTCATCAGTATGAAAGAAGGTAAACGAAGGAAACCTCACAGCAAAAGATCACAGGCAGTTCAAAACATATATTAGAAAATATCTTTTCCAAATGGCAGGGCAAAGTTACTACTTATCAATAGTTATATTGAACGTTAATGGCCTGAACTGTCCAGGTAAAAGACACCAATTGACTGACTGGGTTAAGGAACAAAACCCATCTATTTGCTGCTTACAAGAAACACACCTTTCCAACAAAGATACATACAGACTGAAAGTGAAAGTCTGGAAAAAGATATACCATGCCAACAGAAATGAAAAAAGAGCGGGCGTAGCCATCTTAATATCAGACAGCATAAACTTTACCACAGAAACTGTTAGGAGAGACAAAGATGGGCACTATATAATGATTAAGGGATCAATTCAACAGGAAGATATAACGATTATCAATGATTTTGCACCTAGTTACAGGTCACCAGTTTATTTAAAAGATATTTTAAGGGACTTAAAGGGAGACTTAGACCCCAATACAATAGTACTGGGGGACTTCAATACTCCACTCTCAGAAATAGACAGATCAACAGGACAGAAGATCAACAAGGAGACAGTAGATTTAAATGACACTATAGCCCAAATGTATCTAACAGATATATACAGAACTTTTCATCCTACACATAAAGCATTTACATTCTTCTCAACCGTACATGGAACCTACTCTAGAATTGACCACATACTAGGCCATAAAGCAAGTCTCAGCAAATTCAAAAGAATTAGAATCATATGATGCAGCTTCTCAGACCATAAAAGAATGAAGTTGGAAATTAGCAACTCAGGAATCCCTAGAGCATATGCAAACACACGGAGATTGAGCAATATGCTCCTGAATGAACAATGGGTCATAGAAGAAATTGAAAGAGAAATCGAAAATTTTCTGGAAGTAAATGAGGATAACAGCACAACATACCAAAACTTATGGATACACCAAAAGCAGTGTTGAGAGGAAATTTTATATCAATAGGTGGCTACATCAAGAAATTGAAAAGGCACCAAACAGATGAGATTTCAATTCATCTCAAGGATCTAGGAAATCTGCAGCAAACCAGACCCAAATCTAGTAGGAGAAGAGAAATAATTAAAATCAGAGAAGAAATCAACAGGGTTGAATTGACAAAAACATTACAAAAATCAGCCAAACAAGGAGCTGGTTTTTTGAAAAAAATAAACAAAATTGACACCCCATTGGCCCAACTAACTAAAAAAAGAAGAGAAAAGACCCAAATCAATAAAATCAGAGATGAAAACGGAAACGTAACAACAGACACCACAGAAATAAAAAGAATCATCAGAAATTACTACAAAGACTTGTATGCCAGCAAACAGGGAAACCTATCAGAAATGGATAGATTCCTGGACACATGCAACCTACCTAAATTGAACCAGGAAGACATCGAAAACCTAAACAGACCCATAACTGAGACAGAAATTGAAACAGTAATAAAGGCCCTCCCAACAAAGAAAAGCCCAGGACCGGATGGATTCACTGCTGAATTCTACCAGACATTTAAAGAAGAACTAACTCCAATTCTTCTCAAACTATTCAGAACAAACGCAAAAGAGGGAATCCTTGCAAATTCTTTCTACGAAGCCAGCATCACCTTAATTCCAAAGCCGGAAAAAAGATGCAGCATTGAACTTAACCAAGGACATTAAAGATCTCTACAATGAAAATTACAAAACTTTAAAGAAAGAAATAGAAGAGGATACCAAAAAATGGAAAAATCTTCCATGATAATGGATTGGAAGAATCAATATCATCAAAATGTCCATTCTCCAAAAGCAATTTATACATTCAATGCAATACCAATCAAGATACCGAAGACCTTCTTCTCAGATCTGGAAAAAATGATGCTGAAATTCATATGGAGACACAGGAGACCTCGAATAGCTAAAGCAATCTTATACAACAAAAACAAAGCTGGAGGCATCACAATAACAGATTTAAGGACATACTACAGGCCAGTTGTTATCAAAACAGCATGGTACTGGTACAGAAACAGATGGATAGACCAATGGAACAGAATAGAAACACCAGAAATCAATCCAAACATCTACAGCCAACTTCTATTTGATCAAGGATCAAAAACCAACTCCTGGAGTAAGGACAGTCTATTCAATAAATGGTGCTGGGAAAACTGGATTTCCACATGCAGAAGCATGAAGCAAGACCCCTACCTTTCACCTTACACAAAAATCTACTCAACATGGAGTAAAGACTTAAATCTACGACCCAACACCATCAAATTATCAGAGAACATTGGAGAAACCCTTCAAGATATAGGTACTGGCAAAGACTTCTTGGAAAAGACCCCAGAAGCACAGGCAGTCAAAGCCAAAATTAACAATAGGGATTGCATCAAATTGAGAAGTTTCTGTACTGCAAAAGAAACAGTCAGGAAAGTGAAGAGGCAACCGATAGAATGGGAAAATATATTTGCAAACTATGCAACAGATAAAGGGTTGATAACCAGAATCTACAAAGAAATCAAGAAACTCCACAACATCAAAACAAATAACCCACTGAAGAGTTGGGCCAAGGACTTCAATAGACATTTTTCAAAAGAGGAAATCCAAATGGCCAACAGGCACATGAAAAAATGTTCAAGATCACTAGCAATCAGGGAAATGCAAATCAAAACCACAATATGGTTTCACCTCACCCCGGTTAGAATGGCTCATATTCAGAAATCTACCAACAATAGATGCTGGAGAGGATGTGGGGAAAAAGGGACACTAACCCACTATTGGTGGGAATGCAAACTGCTTAAGCCACTGGAAGTCAGTTTGGAGATTCCTCAGAAACCTGAATATAACCCTACCATACAACCCAGCCATCCCACTCCTTGGAATTTACCCAAAGGAAATGAATTGGCAAATAAAAAAGCTGTCACACCTTAATGTTTATTGCAGCTC
Organism: Oryctolagus cuniculus; assembly: GCF_964237555.1. Lineage (NCBI taxonomy): Eukaryota > Metazoa > Chordata > Mammalia > Lagomorpha > Leporidae > Oryctolagus > Oryctolagus cuniculus. Next base: position 144,256,049 of record NC_091437.1, read on the forward strand.
AATTCACAATAGCTAAGACCTGGAACCAACCCAAATATCCATCAACAGTAGACGGGATAAAGAAATTATGGGACATGTACTCTATATAATACTATACAGCAGTCAAAAACAACGAAATCTGGTCATTTGCAACAAGATGGAGGAATTTGGAAAACATCATGCTGAGTGAATTGAGCCTGTCCCAAAGGGACAAATATCATATGTTCTCCCTGATCAGCGACAACTAACTGAGCACCAAAGGGGAAACCTGTTGAAGTGAAATGGACACTATGAGAAACAGTGACTTGATCAGCTCTTGTCCTGAATGTTGATGTATAATGTAATACATTATCCACTTTAGTATTTTTTTTTGTTCTAGTACTATTGGTTGAACTCTGTGATTAACACACAATTATTCTTAGGTATTTAAATTTTAACTGAAAAGTGATCCCTGTTAGGAATCTGGAAAACATTATGCTGAGTGAAATAAGCCAGTCCCAAAGGGACAAATATCATATGTTCTCCCTGATCGGTGACAACTAACCCAGCACCAAAAAGGAAACCTGTTCAAATGAAATTAACACTATGAAAAACGGTGACTTGATCAGCCCTTGCCCTGACTGTTGATGAAGAACTTAATATGTTATCCCTCTTAGTATTTTTTTGTTTATTTGTTCTGCTTAATACTTTTGGTTGAATACTGTAATCAATACACAGTTATTCTTAAGTGTTGAAACTTAACTGAAAAGTGAGCCCTGTTAAATATAAGAGTGGGAACAAGAGAGGGAAGAGATGTGCAATTTGGGACATGCTCAAGCTGACTTACCCCAAACGATAGAGTTAGAAACATACCAGGGGATTCCAATTCAATCCCATCAAGGTGGCATGTACCAATGCCATCTCACTAGTCCAAGTGATGAATTTCTGTTCACAATTGATCATCATGATAGGACTAAGAGCCAAAGGGATCACATAAACAAGACTAGTGTCTGCAAATACTAACCAATAGAATAAAAAAGGGAGGGAACGATCCAACATGGGAAGCGAGATACACAGCGGACTCATAGATTGGCGGATGTCCTAAACAGCACTCTGGCCTCAGAACCAGCCCTTAAAGCATGCAGATCCAGCTGAAAAGCCCATGAGAGTATTTCAGGCATGGAAAGCCAAGACACTCTGGGGGGGGAAAAAAAGTGACCTAAATGAAAGATCTCCGCAAGTGAGATCCCAGTGGAAAGAACAGGTCATCAAAGAAGGAGGTACCTTTCTCTGAAGGGAGGAGAGAACTTCCACTTTGACTACGACCTTGTCTAAATATGATCAGAGTCAGTGAACTCAAAAGGCTTCCATAGCCTTGGCAACTCATGACAAGAGCCTAGGGTGATTACTGATGCCATAAACAAGAGTGTTAATTTGTGAAGTCAACAACAGGAGTCACTGTGCACTTACTCCTCATGTAGGATCTCTGTCCTTAATGTGCTGTACATTGTGATTTAATGCCATAACTAGCACTCAAACAGTATTTTTCACTTTGTGTTTCTATGTGGGTGGAAACTGTTGAAATCTTTACTTAATATATGCTAAACTGATCTTCTGTATATAAAGAGAATTGAAAATGAATCTTGATGTGAATGGAAGGGGAGAGGGAGTGGGAAAGGGGAGGGTTGCAGGTGGAAGGGAAGTTATTGGGGGGGGAAGCCATTGTAGTCCATAAGCTGTACTTTGGAAATCTATATTCATTAAATAAATGTTAAAAAAAAAAAGATCAAAGTCGGCGAACTCAAAAGGCTTCCATAGCCTTGGCAACTCATGACTAGAGCCTAGGGAGATTACAGGTGGCATAAGCAAGAGTGTCAAATTGTTAAGTCCACAACAGGAGTCACTGTGTACTTACTCCTCATGTAGGATCTCTGTCCTTAATGTGTTGTCCAATGTGAATTAATGCTATAACTAGTACTGAAACAGTATTTTACACTTTGTGTTTCTGTGTGGGTGAAAACTGATGAAATATTTACTTAATATATATTAAATTGATCTTCTGTATATAAAGAGAATTGAAAATGAATCTTGATGTGAATGGAATGGGAGATGGAGCGGGAGATGGGAGGGGTGCGGGTGGGAGGGAAGTTATGGGGGGGGGGAAGCCATTGTAATCCATAAGCTGTACTTTGGAAATTTATATTTACTAAATAAAAGTTTAAAAAAAAATAAATTCAAAAAAAAAAAAAGATATTCTACCCTAATGGAAAGCAAAAAAGTGGTGTAGCCATACTAATATCAGACAAAATAGACTTTAACACAAAAACTGCTGAAAGGGACAGAAAAGGGCACTCTGCAATAATTAAAGGATCAGTCCAATAGGAAGATGTGATTATAATAAATATATACACACCCAATTACAGGTTGCCTAGTTATTTAAAAAATACTGTTAATAATGTAAAGAGAGACATAGACTTTAATACAATAGTAACAGGAGACTTCAACACCCCACTTTCATCAATGGATAGATCATCCAGAAAGAGAATCATCAAAGAAACAAAAGAGCTAATTAACACTATGGACCAAATGGACCTAACTGATATTTACAGAACTGTTCACCCCACAGTTGCAGAATACACATTCTTTTCAGCGGTGCAAGGAACTCTCACTAGGATAGACCATATACTAGGCCATCAAGCAAGTCTCAGCAAATTCAAAACATTCAAAATCATACCATGCATCTTCTCTGATCACAATGGATTGAAGCTTGATATCAACAACTGAAGAATCTATAGGTCATGTACAAATACATGGAGACTGAACAACATGCTCCTGAAGGAACAGTGGGTCATAGAAGAAATCAAGAGAGAAATAAACAAATTCCTGGAAACAAATGAATACATCATATCAAAACTTATGGAATACAGCAAAAGCAGTGTTAAGAGGGAATTTTTTAGCAATTGGTGCCTACATCTAGAAATTGGAAAGGAATCAAATAAATAGGCTGTCAACGCATCTCAAGGACCTAGAGAAAAAAAAAAAAAAACTAGCCAGACCCAGAATAAGTAGGAGTAAAGAAATAATGAAAATTAAAGAAGAAATAAACTAAATTGAAACAAAAAAGCACAAAAGTTCAATGAAATCAAGAGCTGGTTTTTTGAAAAAATAAACAAAATAAACATACCCTTAGACCAACTAACCACAAAAAGAGGGAGAAGACCTAATCAATAAAATCAGAGATGAAAAAGGAAATGTAACAACAGATCCACAGAAATAAAATGAATCATCAGGAATTACTACGAAGAGCTATAGGCCAACAAATCAGGAAACCTAGAAGAAATGTATAGGTTCCTGGACACATAGAGTCTACCAATATTGAGACATGAAGACATAGAAAAAAGACCAACAACCAAGAGAGAGACTCAATCAGTGATAAAGACCCTCCCAACAAAGAAAAGTCCAGGTCCCAACAGCTTCACTGCTGAATTCTCCAAGACATTTAAAGAACTAATTCAAAATTCTTCTCAAGCTATTTAAAGCAATTGAAAGGGATAGTATTTTCCCAAACTCCTTCCATGAAGCCAGCATTACCTTAATTCCTAAACTAGAAAAAGAAACATCAGAAAAAGAGAATTATAGATCAATTTCCCTGATGAACACAGACACAAAAATTGTAAATAAAATGTGAGTGAACAGAATCAAACAACACATCAGAAAGATCATTTGCCTGGACCAAGTGGGATTTATCTCTGGTATGAAGGGATTGTTCAACATCCGAAAATCAATAAACGTGATACATCACATTAACAAACTGAACAACACAAACCATATGATTATCTCAATAGATACAGAGAAGCATTTGATAAAATTCAACAATGCTTTTATGATGAAAACCTTAAGCAACTGAGAGTATGAAGGAACATCCCTCAATATAATCAAGGCAATTTATGACAAACCCACAGCCAGCATCCTAGTGAATGAGGAAAAATTGGAATCATTCCCATTAAGACCTGGAATCAGAAGAGGATATCCACTCTCACCATTGCTATTTAATGTAGTCCTGGAAGTTTTAGTTAGAATCGTTAGGCTAGAAAAATAAATCAAAGGTATATATATTGGGATGGAGGAAGACAAACAATTCCTATTTGCAAATGACATGATTCTATATATAGGGGACCCAAAAGACTCTTACACAACAAAAACAAAACCAGAGGCAGTACAATACCAGATCTCAAGACATACTAGACATACTACAGAGCAGTTTAAATCAAAACAGCCTGGTACTGGCACAAAAATAGATGTATAGACAAATGAAACAGACTAGAAACTCCAGAAATCAATACCTGCATCTACAACCAATTTATTTTTGACAAAAAAGCTAAATCAATCCCTAGAGCAAGGACAGTATCTTCTACAAATGGTGCTGGGAAAATTGAATCTCCACATGCAGAAGTATGAAACTAGACCCTTACCTTACACCTTATGCAAAAATCCACTCCAAATAGATCAAAGACCTAAATCTGTGACCCTATATCATCAAATTACTAGAGAACATTGGGTAAACTCCGCAAGAACTGGCATAGGCAAAGTCTTCTTGGAAAAGACCCCAGTAATACAGGCAATCAAAGCCAAAATTGACAAATGGGATTACATCAAGCTGAGAAGCTTCTGTACTGCAATGAAAACACTCAGCAAAATGAAGAGGTAACCAACAGAATGGGAGAAAATATTTGTAAAGTATGAAAATGATAAAGGATTAATATCTAGAATCTATAAAGAGCTCAAGAGTCAACAACTACAAAACAAACAATCCAGTTAAGGAATAGTAAAGGACTTGAACAGGCATTTTTCAAGAGAGGAAATTCAAATGCCCGACACATAGATATGCTCAGGATCACTAATCATCAGGGAAGTGCAAATATAAAAAATACAGGCAATGAAGGGGAAAAACACACATAAAAATAACCCACAATGACGTTTCACCTTATCCCAGTTAGAATAGCTCTCACACAGAAATGAAAGCACAATAAATGCTGGTAGGGATGTAGTGAAAAAGGATCCCTAATCCACTGTTATTGGGAATGCAAACTAGTTCAGCCATTGTGGAATACAGTATGGAGAATTCTCAGAAATCTGAAAATGGATGGACCATATGATCTAGCCATACCTCTCCTGGGAATTTACCCAAATGAAATGAAATCAGCATATGAAAGAATTATCTGTACCTCCATGTTTACTGCAGTTCAATCCACAAAAGTTAAGATATAAAATCAACCCCAATGTCCATCGACTAATGACTGGATAAAGAAATTGTTGTAAATATTTATAGTATGGGATATGATTCAGCTGTAAAAACCATGAAATCCTGTCTTTTGCAAGAAACTGAATGCAATGGGGAACCATTATACTCAGTGAAATAAGCTAGTCCCCAAAAATAAATACCATATTTTCCCCCCAATCACTGGTAACAAATTACAAAAAACATAATGTACATGAGCAAAATTGAAATTTTGAGAATTGATTATTTTTTATAGCTTGTGTCTCTACTGTTGTGGAAAAGTGTTTTTTGTTTTTTCATTTTCCTTCTTAGTAATTTGTTGAATTCTTTACTTAATGGAGGGTTAATCTTAAGATTAGAAAATAAGCTGAATGTTTATCATGGTAAAATTAACAGAAATAGGAAAGGAAGGAGGACAGAGGGTGTAAGTGTTGGTAGGAGTGAGGATTGGGTGGGAAGTATCACTGTGCTCCTAAATCTGTATATATGAAATACATATAATTTGTTCACCTTATATAAAAAATAAAGATAAAAAATCCCATAATATATGCAGGAACTATGCTATCTGCTGGGGGCACAAAGATGAAAAATTAGGATTTGGGATCATGGTCTCAAAAGAGACAAGAGGAGAAATGGGGGCTATATCTAGGCAAAAGTAGTATTCAATAGATTTTTAAAGATAGGGAAGTTGAGCAGACAATTGGGTACCCATGTGGGTATACCAGCTTATCTTCTGCATGAATCTGCAGTGCAGACATGGAGACAGTGGGGAAGTAGTGCTAATAGAGGGCATTTTTAGGAAAGAGATACAAGAGGTCAATAGCAATAAGAAAGTATGAAGTAAAGTCAGATGATTCTCAGAGGGGGAACATTATAGGGTGGAAAAATGTCCAAAAGAATGGGAGAAGAGTTGTGACAAACCAGAGATAATGATGTGATACACAGTGACACAGTTTTGATCCCATAAATATCAGAATGTCCATTAGAACACACACATGCATTCTTTCAAACTTTGATAGGCTGGGTGCTAATGATATAAGGATGAAAAAGAATGATGTCTATAGTTCAATCTCACAAACCTACATTTGTGCCCAACACAACTTCCCAGCCTCATTATCTATCATTTCCCCAGAACTACTTCTCCAATCAGATAAATGTCTGCCGTTTTCCTACCTCTGTGCCCTTGCATATAATATTCTAACTTGACAGGAAGTAACTTCCTGCTTCTTTATTTGAATTGACTTCTGCATACCTTTCAAGCCTCCAAGCAAATATAATACCCTCATTTGGAGGAGTCCTCTGAATTCCCCCTTCCTCTTCACATAGTTCTTGGCAACATTCTCTAATTAGAGTCTGTTTCCCAGTGAGGTTTAATTATCTGTCTGCTCCCACATAGAACCAGGAGCATTTGAAGGGTACTGACAGTTCTATCCATCATTTCTGCTTTTCCCAGCTCCAACACATGCTCTGCCACATAGTAGTTGCTGATTATATATTTGCTTTAATATAATTAGATATTCTAGTTTTCACTTAACAAGGATCCAGATAACTAAGACAGAAAACATTTATATTACGGATGTTTTAATAATTAAACACACACACACACACACTGATTATTGAATGCATTCTCACTTTAATAATTCAAATATTGATGTACAAATAAATTCAACATATTTTTGTACTAATAACTATTTTTTCTTGGCAGAGTTAACAACTATCACCACTCTTAGGTGCATCATTATATATATTTTCTTTCTTATGTATTATGTATATGCAATATGTACACACGTGAAATAGGGATGGAAGGTTTACTGTAAATCCAGCCCATCTCTACAAATGGAACAATGCTAGGTACATTGCTTTTCAACTCATCATGTTCACTAAACAATAGGTTCAACAGATATTTGCTTCCCTAGAATATAAAGGCTCATGCTATTATTTTCAACTGCTGCTCAGTGTTCACTGGTAAACAGAGAGGTGCAAAAGAAAATGAGTTTTCACCCAATAAGTACACAAGAAAGTAGATTTAAAATGCTCAGTGGGAACATGTGTCCTCTCAGACTAGTTTTGCCTTTTTGAAGTGAAAGTCAGTGTTTTTCTAAAAGTAGATAGTGTATAACTCCATCTCAAGCTTTGTATCCATTAGAAAAGGGCACATAGAATTGTGTATAATTATAGTATTCATAAGAGTGACAACGTAGAGATGTCTTAACTTGCCAGAAGAGTTCCATGAATTATAGTACACCTGCACTTGATTTTATCAGTCTCAGGTATATGTATTAAATGAATCTTATTTTATTCCAATACCATATTCACCCTTTCCTAAGGCTGCTTTATTTTAAATCTCTCTCATTTCTAATATTTTCAAATACTGCAATTCAGCATTACACATATATCTGACAGTGTGATTCCTTTGGAGATATTACTTATTTCCACAGATATTTAATAGTCTTGTCTCTTCCTACACAAAGTAAAAGATATGTTTGTACAAGTTCCTCCTTCATTCTGATACAAAACTTGTATTTGAAAATGCTACAGTAATTTTTGCTATATTATTAATAGGAATGTATTTAATGTCAACAATATTGAAGGGGTTGCAGGGAAGGACACATAATAAAACACAAAGATACATCACTAGTTTCATAGAGCCCAGATACTCTTACAGTCATGGATCATCAAAAAGGAAATAAGCAGAATGTCTACAGGCTTGTTTGTCCGTCCACGCATCTGTCTATCCATCCATCCATCTGCTGGATAGATTGATGTAGTGAAATAATCCTGTATAAAATTAAACTAAAGGGGCCTATGGTGTAGTAGGCTAAGCCTTCACCTGCAGTGCTGGCATCCCATATGCATGCCAATTCGCATCCCAGCTGCTTCTCTTTCGATCCAGCTCTCTGCCATTGCCTGGGAAAGCAGAAGAAGATGGCCCAAGTGCTTGGGCCACTGCTACCCACATGGGAGACCTGGAAGAAGCTCTGGGCTCCTGGCTTTGGATTGGCCCAGCTCTGGCTATTGAGGCCATTTGGGGAGTGAACTAGTGGACAGAAGACCTTTCTCTCTGTCTATAAACTCTTCTTCTCAAATAAATAAAAAATCAAACTACAGAGAAGGGAGAATATGAACAAACAACAACTTGATACTATGACTAAAATGAAGTCAATAAGAAATGAGGAACCATTTACAAAATAAAAAATAGAATAAACACTACCAGAAAGACAAAAGACAATTGTTGGCTATTTCCATATGCTTGGATAAAAAATCAGCCTTATATGGAATAAATGAAAAAACATGGACACCAGTTTGAGTCCTGGCTACTCCATTTCCAATCCAGCTCCTTGCTGATATGTCTGGGAAAGCAGAAGATGGCCTGGGTGCTTGGCCTTTGTCACACACATGGGCAACCCAGATGGAGTTCATGGCTTCTGGCTTCAGCCTGGCCCAGCCCCACTCTTGCAGCTATTTGGGGACTGAACCAGAGGATGGAAGATATCTGTCTGGCTCTCCCTCTCCCCGTCTCCCTCTCCCTCTCCCCCGCTGTAACTCTGCCTTTCAAATCAATCAGTCAATCTTAAAAATGAAAAAAGAAGAAATGAAAAGTGAGGGATAGTGCTGAGTTCAAGCAGAATCCTCAGTCGGTTTAGGGGATGAATGGCTTCTTTTCAGATGAGAAACTGAACTTCAGAAGTGGCAGGATAAGGCTGGATCCTTGAACCTCAACAGCCTTCTGGAGGTGGGGTCCGTTCTAGGCCATGGGGAGAAGTCCAGGAAGATAGGGGCAGCACAGGTACAGGGCATACGGTGAGACACAGGGTCAGGCAGTCATTAACAGATCAGGAGATCTAGAATAAAGACAAGGCTTATAAGGAATTACAGGGAACAAAGTAATTGTACATGTGAAGGCCTGTGTTGTAGGGGAAGACAAGCAGGCGGGCAGGGGGCAGGAGAAAGCAAGGCTTGGCAAAGACTCAGAGAAAGCATAGACTCTGGGTAGGTGGGCCAGGCACTAAGGCAGGGCAGCTCTAGTCTCTCAGGACTGGAGTGACAACTGGGAGACTCTGACGCAGGGTAACACAAAAGCAATCCTCCTCATTACAAAACCAGGTTACATAATGTGACTGGGCCACGCCTACAAAGGCCAAGCCCAAGTGACAAGACTCAACTCTCTTAAATTCCCTGAATAACAGCCCCAAATCCCACGCCCTTGGCCTAGGGTGGAACCTTTAAACGTGGCAAATGGCTTCAGCTGTGGAGACTAGAGGGCTTCCAGGGCAGGGGGCCAGGCAGGTCATCGTACTCAATTACTGAGTTTGGCAGCCGGAGGGGGGAAAAGTGTGGTTTTGGCAACACTGCTGGAATTATAAGGCCTTAATTAGATTACTGGATCAACCTCTGACTAGCAATGAATGTCCTTGGGGAGGTCGTTTAATCTCTCCGTGAGACGATGTCTGAGTTTTCAAAAATAAAAAATGAAAATAATATTTCAGAGGCAGCTTACAGGGGGAACCCATACTGAGCAACAGTGTTGCTAAAAGGATTAGAACTTCAGCTGATCCTTCAATTATCTACTGCCCTTCACCCCATGGCCCCCGCAAAGAAATTTATATAGGAGGGCAAGGAGGAGTCCCCTCAAATAACTACTGCAAAGAAATGCACTTAACTTTATATTTATGATAGGGAATGGAGCTAACTTTGCTGAGCTGAAATTGGTTGTGTTGTAAAATAATATAATATGACTGAGTCATTCACCTTCAAAAACCTGTAATTGAGAAGTAGCAGAGACAGAGTGACTTTGTATTTCCACTGGCCCATGAGAGTTGGACCAGAACAATGACAGAGAAACTTCAGAGAAAACACAGTCCCAGGAACAGGGTGTTAAAGGTTGACCATAGCGAGAGCCAGGGAAAGAATCAGATTAAGAGAACTGTTTATACTTAAGAAAATGGTATTAATTTGGAGTCTAACCAATGGAATGCTGACTACTTAAGCTAAGAATAAAATGCTTCTTCTAAAAGTTTCAAGAGGGTACAGAGAAATTCTTTAGAAAGTGGAGTGAAGGACACACAGAAACAATTCTATTTGGTGGAACAGAAATTTTATTTGAAATATAATTCCTATTTAAGGCTTATTGTGTGCTGCTCCTTTAAGATTTCAAGGTAAAATTTGCAAATGCCATTACCTAAAATTGCAGTTAAGAAGAGTCAATGACAAATGCAGGACATTAGTCACTCAAGGAATTATCCTACCATAAGAAACAGCTTAGATCTTCCCCCAACCCCATCACCACCCCACATTCGGTCCTGTAGAAATGACCTGGATTATCCTCAGTAATATGTGCTATGCTTTGCTGTGTTAACAGCATGGTTTAATTTTTATGGAATTAAAGCAAAGTGCATAGTTGTCAGCATGTTCAGTACTATTCAATGTTGATAGCTCCCATGTCAATAGTGGTAAGAGAGCCCTCCATCCCCTACATCCTAATCTGCAACATTGGGAAAAATAACAATCACTTGGAGAGTCTGAAAAAAAGGGGCAATACCTGAGGGCCACCCCAAATCAAATTAAATCAGAATCTCTGGGGGTAGACACTGGCACAGTGATAACTTCACCAGGCAGGGTTGCCTTGGTATACACTTTCAGATGGGTAAGCTGAACTTACAAAACTTCATAGATTTCTAATATAATTTCTCAATTTCCTTTTCTCTGGGACCATGACTACCAAGCAAACACTCATAACAGTTATTTGATTTTTTAGGTTGATTCTCTTTAGAGGGGCTAAAAGAAGGCGATCACCTGACCTAAGGCAACTATCTCCTTGCCAGTTTCTATTCTCGTTGCAAATCAATAAAAGGGAGTTCTCATATGTCTACTGTCTTCTCATTATTCTGAACAGTCTGTAATGATCTCCAGAATCTGTTTGACTGGACAGGAAGGGATATAACAACTTCAGGTAGTTACAAAGCAAAGGATAACACATGGATTTCACGTGCCTGTGTTTTCAGTGCTGCCTTTAGAAGCTATGTGACAGTCACATTTAATAGAATGTTAAGGGAAGTTATTGCATTTGAAAGGGAATAATAATAAAGTGTGTTTTGGGGGCAGCACTGTGGTGCAGTGGGTTAAAGCCCTGGCCTGCACCACCAGCATCCCATATAGGCACCAGTTCTAGTCCCAGCGGCTTCTCTTCCAATCCAGCTCTCTGCTGTGGCCTGGGAAAGCAGTAGAAGATGGCCTAAGTCGTTGGGCCCAAGCACCCATGTGGGAGAACCAGAGGAAGCCTCTGGCTCCTGGATTTGGAATGGCTCAGCTCTGGCCATTGCAGCCATTTGGAAAGTGAACCAGTGGATGGAAGACCTTTCTCTCAAATAAATAAATAAAATCTTTTTTTTTAAAAAAGTATGTTTTTATTATGGCAAAGTAATTACAAACAAACAACATGTTAACTACACTTTTTAAATTTATTTATTTCATTTGAAAGGCAGAGTTACAGAGAAGCAGATGGGGGAGGAGGAGGGGGAGGGAGAGAGATATTTTCCATTTCCTGGTTCACTCCACAGAAGGACCCAATGCCTGGAGCTGTGCCAATCTGACGCCAGGAGCCTGCAGCTTTTTCTGGGTCTCCCACATGGGTGCAGGGGCCCAAGCACTTGGGCCTTCTGCTTCTGCTGCTTTCCCAGGCCACAGCAGAGAGCTGGATAGGAAGTGGAGCAGCCCGAGTCACACATTCTTGACCATCTTGGTCTTCCACACCTAGGATGACCAATCCCCCCAGCATCTCTAGAACCTAGGACTTTCAGTTTTAAAATTGAGATGGTTCTGAAGAAACCATTCCTTTTGGAATCCCTGAAAATATTTCAATGCTAAATCCATCTAGAACAAGCTGGTCACTCTACACATGCCTAAGATGTATCCATTTTTACACTTGGTCTTAGCCAAAAGGCCGAGAAGCGATTGATGATGTATCCATTTTTAAAATGAGGTTTCATTGGCGACCCAGTGGTAGATAAAGGGAAACAAGCAAATCAGAGGGGAAATCAAGGATGTTCTCCATCTCACATTTCAGTTCCTCAACACTGAGAATGAGAAACAGCACTTTATTTGCACTTGTAATTAACACCTTGTTCAGTGTTTTTATAGGTTTAATCTCAGTGTATGTTTGCAAACAGTCACAGTTCAAGAATAGCAATGTGAAAGAGTTAGCAGGGATCTCAAGACTGGTCCTGGGGACAGATGCAAGGGGACGTTTTGGACCAGGGCAGTCAGCTGGTTCTAGTTCATGGGATCAGAGGCCACGACAATCTTGAAACCATGTGGGAACAGCTAACATTTATTAAGTACTTAGCATATCCTCAGGACTGAGACATTTACAAAGATGACATAATTCAATCAGAATTCAGTGGAAAAAAAACCTAAGTTCTGTTTTATAGACGAGAAAACTTAAAGCTATAGCTATAAATTTTTATTCACCTGTGTACTTCTCCCATGTCAGCTCCACAGCAGGCTCCCAATAGGCCACAAAAATATTAGCTACAGAAAGGAAACCCCAGGAGTGAGAAAACGATACACATTGTAAAGGCCAATTTAATAAAATCTTTTGCTTTTATCAAGTATGCTACAAAACGGCTGACATCTGTTTAAGCAGGTCTGTAACTGACCATCCTTTGCAAATTACTTAAAATAAAGATAAGCCAGGAGAAGGATTCAGATTAATATTATTAACCTTACATTCAAGTAAAGTAAAATTATAGATGATGTGTTCTTCCTAGAAGTATGAGAGACAGGAGAGAGAGGAAAAAAAGAGATGTATGTTAAGAAGGAAAATTAAACTGAAAATTAGATTCCCTGCCCACAAGTTTTGACAAAACTTAAAGGAAATTAATCAACTACGTTACACTTGCTTTGCTCATCACAGAAGGCCTCTGACCCCACTTGACATAAGCAAATACAGATGTACCACTTGACATGTAGTGCTTGGCTCACTTAATTGCATTGCTCCACAAACCATTTTTTGGTAATCAATGATTCAAAGTAGAAATCACAAAAAGGGATACCAAGCTGATAGAAACAGAAAATGACAGGATTGCATTTTCTTATCTATTCCACCCCTGCCTCTTCTTGTCCCTAAAACTACTTCTGGTTTTCCTTCAGCCCCTGTATCCAATTGTAGTTTGAGGACCCTAAATTCAGACTGTCTGGGCTCAAATCCCCACTCAATAGCTATATGACACAGAGCAAATCATGTTAGTATGCCTCTGTTTCCTTGTGTGCACAATGAGAATAACTATATCTACCTGATGTGGTTGTTGAAGGGGTAAGTGGTATAATCCATGTAAAGGAATTAAGACAGTATCTACTAACTGAATTATCTATATGAACATCAACTATGTTGTTTTATGTTTCAAAAGCTGTGCTACTGTTCTTTAAAGTTAAGATCTCTGATCTAGGTTCAGTTAGAAAAGTGGCAGAGCCATCTTGTCTTTCTGCTGAAAGACATGAGGCTACTGTCTTTGCAGCAGTGTAGACTCAGCACGAAGTAGATAATATCAAGATGTCTAGACTACAGACATTTACGTTACAAACTTGTTGGACATCCAATCTAGACAGCCTTAGGCTTAGCAGTTCCTAACCAGTTTGGAGCTGGGCATAGGCCAAATGTGCTTGTTGGTACAGATCTGTTTGAATCCTTCTCCACCAATTATGGTCTGAGGCACGAATGCAGAATAGATGGTTCTTGATTTGATCTGTTTGTGATAAGGTCAATCTGCACACCTTCATGAGTCAGGGTGGCTACTTAGACCTCATGTTCAAATCACAAGGAAACATTTTGAGAGACTAATTTAAGAGACCAAAGACCTTGTCAAGATCATGAGACTCATGGCTTTCTGAGCCCTACCAGCACATGAGGATGGAACCGATGTGGCACCACTGATGCAGATCACTTTACCCAAAGGACATTGAGACCTGCTGCAAGCTACCACTGCTTTCTCCTTTAATAATCCCATTCATGTAAGGCACAAATCTCACTTTGTAGCAATAAAAAGATAGTCCTTCACAATACAAATGTGGAAATTGTGAACAACAATATAGATTACCTTCACAAAGGAAATGCGTGTGTGCGCACACACACACGCACACACACATCCTTGGCCTCAGTCTTAACAATATAAAATGGTTGTGGATGGTGGGCACACAGCTTCAGCAAGCAGACCAAAAAGCATATCATCATGATCTTTGGCATACTCACCAGGCAGTAACATGAACAAGCAAGGAGGGATAGGTTTCTGCCAACTGCCTCTGTAAACCAACTGGTCTTTGCATGTTTACCAAAAGCCCACCCCTACTGGCAGAGGATCAACTCTAAAAATGCCAAAGTGTCTCTCAACTGTGCTGCTCTTATTTCCATTGGCTCAGAAATGCCTTCAGAAATTAACCCACTCCAAAGAGAGATCCCATGAGCCACTTGGTACATCACAGAGGTCTGTTGATATGAAACAGTATTCTGGTTTTTTTTTAATCTGAAAAGTTTCAGTCAACAAAGAATTGGTCTCATAACTCTCTTGTCCTCTTCACATTTTTTTATGATTCAGAAGTGCCTAGAAAAGGCCAGGCATAGTTGATCTGCTGAACTGTAGCTTCATCATGGAAGCAGACTACATTTTTTACTCCAGCTTCAACACTCTCACTGACTTTTACATGGACTCTATGCCCTTCAAGGGATGTGCAAGCCGTTTGGGAGTTTAACCACGGATATATCTAATTCTCGTCTGTACAAAGAAGTAAGGTACAAAAATCAGTGGCCGAGGCCAGTGTTTTGGCACAGTGGGTTAGGGTGCCACTGCGATGATGACATTCCATGCCAGAGTGCCAGTTTGAGTCCTGGCTATTCCACTTCCCATCCAGTTTCATGCTTACACCCCTGAGAAGACAGAAGGTGATGGCCCAAGTACATAGTCTCCATGTGGGAGACCTGTATAGAGTTCCAGGCTTCAACTTGGCCCAGACCTGGCTGCTGTGGACACTGGGAAGTAAACTACTGGATGAAAGATCTCTCTTTCTCTGTCACTCTGCCTTTCAAATAAACGGATCTTTTTAAAGAAAGCAATGCCCAATATGAGAAGATAAAGCCAAGTGGGTAACTTTGCTGCATGACTAATACAATGCAAAGTAAACTTTTAATTCAAAAGTTTTAAATTGGAGTAGGAAGATACAGCTTCATCATATCATATAGGATTTTACTGGATTTTAATATAAGACTACTTCAAAAGGTTCATGGAAAACAGAATTAAGAGATGAATTTATTTTAAAGCAGAAAACTGGAATCCATGCATACAAGGGGTCTTCAAAAAGTTCTTGAAAATTCATATTATAAAACAAATATGCATGGATTTCAAAAAAATATTCTGCACCGACATAAACGTGTCTTTAATTCCATTTTCCAAGAACCACTTCAAATCCTCTTGATTTTTAAATTTTATTTTATTTATTTTACCCAGAAACCTTATATTTAAGGTATACAAACCATGCATTTCATAAATACAACTTTAGGAACATAGTGATTCTTCCCACCATACGTCCCACCCACTCTCCCGCCCTTCTTCCTCCTCCTTCTCCTATTCCCATTCTCATTTTCTACTATGATAAATTTTAAATTAACTTTACACACATAAGATTAGCTCCAGCCAGCACCATGGCTCACTAGGATAATCCTCTGCCTGCGGCACTGGTATTCCAGGTTCTAGTCCTGGTTGGGGCGTCAGTTCTGTCCTGGTTGCTCCTCTTCCAGTCCAGCTCTCTGCTTTGGCTCAGGAGTACAGCGGAGGATGGCCCAAGTCCCTGGGCCTTGCACCTGCATGGGAGACCAGGAGGAAGCACCTGACTCCTGGCTTTGGATTGGCATAGTGCTGCCCATAGTGGCCATTTTGGGGGTGAACCAACAGAAAAAGGAAGACCTTTCTCTCTGTCTCTCTCTAACTCTGCCTGTCCAAAAAAAAAAAAAAAAATTAGCTCCATACTGAGTAAAGAGTTCAACAAATAGTGTGAAAAAAAAAAATTGCTTCCATCACACTCATCTCCTCCCTCTGCCTTCACCCAGGCTATTCTTTCTGCAATGTTGTAGCTCAACATGTATCTTACCCAACCATGAACCAAGTCAGTCTTCTCCCCTTCCTCCTCACCGAAGCCAGAAGTTTCCTGTCTTTCTCTGACCTTATAAAGCTCAATGTGCCATTCATATGTCGCTTAGCATTTGCTGCCTGTGTACTTCTTCATGGTCCCCTCTTACCCATCAAAGAGGATGCACCCCTGCAGAGTGAGGGTCCTAGATTTACTCTGCAGGGTTTTCAGTGAACCTCTGAGATGAGTGTTACTGTCTCCATTCTACCAATGCAGTTCACAGAACTCGGTTTTCCTACTCTGGCCCACTACTGGTTCAGTTTCCTTTGTAGATAGTTGGGCAAAAACCATTGAAATTTAAGCAAATTTGACTTTTAACAGCATCTCTAGGGTCAACAAATATACACATTTGCATAGACAGGTATATATGATTTTTTACACCATGACTGCAGTATTAATTGTAATGGAAATTATGGTGCAGACAAGCCAAACATCCAGTGACAGGGGAATGTTATAATAAATGATGTTATTGCTACATATAAAGATGGGATAGTTCTCATTTGTGTATGTATGTGTGCGTTTGGAGGGAGGGCACTAACTCTACATGTGAGGATTTCCCAGTGCTGATATCAGTAAATATTTGTTTAATGAATATAGCACTAAGAAAAAGCATGAGCAAAGCAAATCAGAAAACACTACACTCATATACAGTATCATTTATGCTAAAAAGCTATTTACACGTACACACATATATAGAATAAACACTAAGAAATCGGTAATGGTTCAGATATGCTTTATATTTTACCTATATCTCTTTTTAAACACAGGAGTTATATTCATGCGTTACTTATGTGATTAAAACAGTCAACTTGGGAAAAGATAGATAACCTGACCCAGGTGACCTAGAGATTAAGTTATGAAGTGGGTGTCAGACCAGCCCTTGCTGCATTGGCGGTCCATGAATTTTGCCTTAGAATGTTCTTCCTCTGTGTAATGGAGAGAATCAAGTTGGTGCTGGAAGATCCAGATTTGGTTCTGGCTCTGCAGACATTGACCTTGCTAATTTTAGCTGAGTCACTGAAACTTTAGAAGGTTTGTTGTTGATTCTCTAACCAGAGAGTAGGAATAATGTCTATCTTCCATAAATAAGATGATGCATGTAATAGCCCCTGATAAACTATAAAGCACCATCCAAATGCAGTAGGAGATATTATTTATCATTGTGATTATTACTCCCATAAAGTACTAACACAGTGCCTCACATAGATAAGGCACACAATATAAATTAGAGAAATGAATCACTGCATTGGTGTCTGTGAATTTAGTCTTCTGCATTCATTCAGCATTAGCTTCCTCCAAAGAATTCTTGAGAGAGTTTGCCTTGAGAAAAAAATAAAAATAAATGGAAAAGATCTGAATCCTCTCTTTCATCTGATGTAAGAACACCATGGCCATTAATTTTATGTACCATTAAGGCAGAGAAAGAGATGCTAACTAAACTATGTCACACAATGATGCTTGATTTTGGAAATGTGAAAATGTACATTTAAGGACTTATGAAATACACTATTTAAATGAAAGGCTTCTGGCAAATTAGCTAATCAATTATACATTGTAACTCTCAAATGAAATTACTAATTTAATAATAAAGCATGGTTTTCTCATAGCAGTGATGTTTTACAGTATCTTTTCCCATTTGGATGTGCTGGCCATGGCATTTTTTCATGTTTTAAAGATTATAGAGAATAGATAATTACCAATGAATGCTGACCTTTTCCTTATTATGAGTAATTATACTATTAACAGGATCATTTGGACCTTAATTTGATATACAGATTATTTAATTATCTAGTCTGAAGTTGTAAGGATTTCTAGCAGTCACCAGTTTTTGGTGAGAGGGGATGGACAGTCCTGAGCATGAAACAATTTCATCTTTTTTAGAATAAGATTTATTTGAAATGCAGAGTGACAGAGAGAGGGAGAGATAGGGGTTGGGGAGAGAGATTGATTGATCTTCCATCAACTGGTTCATTCCTCAAATCCCCATAAGAGCCCTAGCTAGGCCAAGCTGAAACCATGAGGGAGTAATCTGTACCCCCATGTTCATTTTAGCTTAATTTATAATAGCTAAGATATGAAATCAACCCAGATGTCTAACTGAAGACTGGATAAGGAAATTATGGTATATATATATATACAACATAAAATACTACACAGTGGTAAAAAAAAAATGAAATCCTCTCATTTGCAACAAAATGGATGCAACTAGAAACCATTATATTTAGTAAAATAAACTATTCACAAAAAGACAAATACCATATGGTCTCTCTGACCTGTAGTAACTAATAGAGTACCTAAAATGTAATCTATATGAGTAAAAGGTACATTCTTTTTAAATTTTTATTTATTGAACTTTGTATTTAGTGGCGCAGTGGCTCACTTGGTTAATCCTCCGCCTGTGGCACCGGCATCCCATATGGGCGCTGGGGTCTAGTCCTGGTTGCTCCTCTTCCAGTCTGGCTCTCTGCTGTGGCCCGGGAAGGCAGTAGAGGATGGCCCAAGTGCTTGGGCCCCTGCATCTGCATGGGAGACCAGGAGGAAGCACCTGGCTCCTGGCTTTGGATCGGTGTAGCTCCGACCATAGTGGCCATTTGGGGGGTGAACCAATGGAAGGAAGACCTTTCTCTCTGTTTCTCTCTCTCACTGTCTAACTCTATCTGCCAAATAAATTTTAAAAAAAGTTATCTCAAAAAAAAGAGAGAATCACTTTTGTTTATGCAAGTCTTCACCTTTATTTGCTGCTACCCTGGCTCTGTCACTCTTCTGCTCCAGACAATCCAGACGAAACCCAAACTGCCTGTCAAGGCATCTGGGACCTTTCGTGGTCCCCTTCCTCTTCACCTCTGCACCCCAGCCTCTCTGTGCCCTACCTTCTAACGAACCTTCCCAAAATAACCAATACTTTCTGGTTCTCCAAGCACCTTCCTCTCACACACTGCTTTTTCCACCTGGAAGGCTCTGCCCTCACTCCACTTTGTTGCTAACCTGCTTATTACGGGATAAATGGCTGGCATATCACATCTCCAGAACTCTTTCCACCATCCTATTTCATATTTCCTCTATGCACAGCACTGCATATATCTTTTCCAAACTATTACAAACCTGTGATGAGACTATTCTGTGGTTGGTTATATCCTTACCTATGATTACTAACCACTTGATAGTTGAGCTATATTTTTTTAATTCAAAACACAATAACATAACCAGCATATTGTCATCATGACTGTCACAGTAACCACTGTCCTTGTCATTATCTAACAAGCATCCATACAGTGCTTGTTATATGTCAAATATTGTTTTAAGTGCTTTTTCATATACTAATTCATTTAATATCCCCATCAACTTAATAAGAAAATACTAATATTAGCCTCATTTTATGACTATTTAAGCTGAAGCATACAATGCTTAAGTAAATTGACTGAATCATAAAGGTAGCAAGTTATAAAGCTGGAATTGAAATTGGGGCAGTCTGGATCTTGAGTCCATATTACATGCTCTACCTTTTAAAGGCATATAAATAATATTTGCTGAACCGATTAATAAATCCTAGTGAGAGGGGTTGGTGCCGTGGCGTACTAGGCTAGCCTCTGCCTGCAGTGCCAGCATCCCATATGGATGCAAGTTCTAGTCCCAGCTAGTCCTCTTTGGATCCAGCTCTCTGCTATGGCCTGGGAAAGCAGCAGAAGATGGCCTAAGTCCTTGGGACCCTGCACCCATGTGGGAAACCCAGAAGGAGCTTCTGGCTCCTGGCTTTGGCTTGGCCAAACTCCAGCCATTGCGGCCTCTTGGGGAGTGAACTGGCAGATTGAAGACCTTTCTCTGTTTCTCCCTCTGTTACTCTGCCTCTCAAATAAATTTTTAAAAGATCCCACTGTTTAAACAAATATGCTAATGAGGTTCACTGCATACAAAATGGGGTATTGGAGAAACAAAAATGAAAATATGGCTGATTATGCTTATAGAAAACTTCTGAGAAAATCTCCTTTTGGGCTTGAAACCATTAATATCACCATGCAATTTTTTTCCTCTTCTCATGAGAAGCAGATGGCATTAACAGATTAACAAATTTTTCAGTGTTCTCAAGCAAGGCACTGCTAGGACTTATATGTCCCTTCCCAGAGGACTCATTGTGTCTGCAACAAGGCAGGCGGGGCACTGCAATGTTTGAAAATTTCCTGTGAACAGTCCTTCCTCATTTACAGAAATCGTTCCTATACGTAAAGTATAAAACATCCACCACTTGGTATCCCAAATGGTATGCAAAGGTTGTGCATGAGTATCTCTATTGAATCTGCTCCCAAGCATCAGGAGAATGGTGACTTGTCACCAGAGGCCCACACATCCTGACTCAAGGTGCAGAGGAAGAAGAGTCAAGACACTTTCCCAGACTTGAAGCATCACCTAGTGGGATGGCACAGTGTCAGTATCCCGTCACAGATGTGCTTCTGCCATTCTCCCTAATGCCTGGGTAACTGATCCAGTTCTCACATTCTGGGCCATGGATGTTAATTTATATTCTTACCCTGAGACAGAAGGCAAGAGCTACATGGGAAATTCCTGAGTTGTTCTAGGCACTACACTTTTTAAGGCTTAAATGGATAGCAAATTTGTTTTGGATGATTTCTGTCCCGCAGTGTACCAAATTTTCATTTTACAGTGATAAACAACGTAGGCCAGAAAGGTCAGACATCTTGAATTCTACCAAATCTTCCAATAGTTCCAAACCACCCAGGTTCCAGTTCAGAACCATGGCATGCCTGCTATTATTATCACAAGAACACACAGACATGGTAGAAATCACAGGGAGTAGCTTACAGACTAAAGATGCCTGGCATTGCCGCCACCTCAATTGAACATATCTGAACAGGTGGCTCTAGGGACAAGATAATACTAAGCATGTTCTTAAAATTACTAAAAATAAATTCTAAAATTATTTCATGTCCTCATTCACATTCTGGCGGCCCCATTATCAAAGACTTCTGCCAAGTAACCTCAGTGCTCAGAAAATCGCATTTGTTCCTCTAGCTTTAGTGGCTGTCTGCCAACTCGTGAGCAATGCTCAGTGCCTCTCCCCAACTGTCGGCATTGCTCCAAATGCAAGGACTCCAGAGAGCCTGTCATCACCTGGTTCCAACTCAGACACATCACTTCCTGCACCAGCACTGCCAGCAGGCTCTCTAGTCATCTGGTGAAGTATAATAGCAAGGTAGGACAAGTCTAATTCTGTGGCCTATCTAATCCTCGATTCGGGATGGCTGCTTCACAAGTCCTCAAATGGTAATTCCCACTTGTTCTCTGATGCCCACAAGTCTTCAAATGCCCCAACCAGCGTAGGCTGGGGTAAGATGAATCCAGAAGCCAGGAACTCTATCTGGGTCTCCCACATGTGGAGTAGGGACTCAAGTATTTGAGCCATTAGCTGCTGCTTACTGGGGTATGCATTAGCAGGAAGCTGGAATCAGTAGCGGAATTGGGATTTGAATCCAGGCATTCGGATAAGGAGTGTGAGTATCCCAAGCGGCATTTTTACCACTTAGCTAAATGCCCACCTCAAATAAAATACCCTATGCTTTAACACAACTCAGATATATTTAACTCAAATTGTCCTCTCAAACTAGTGACTTTCCCATTTTTCCATTTTTTCACCTTTGCATGAATGGTTGAAATGTTCCTTGGGTTTAAATACCAGTTAAAGTCCATATGTCAGGTAGTTGTCGCCGATCAGGGAGAACATATGATATTTGTCCCTTTGGGACTGGCTTAATTCACTCAGCATAATGTTTTCCAGATTCCTCCATCTTGTTGCAAATGACCGGATTTCGTTGTTTTTGACTGCTGTATAGTATTCTATAGAGTACATGTCCCATAATTTCTTTATCCAGTCCACTGTTGATAGGCATTTGGGTTGGTTCCAGGTTTTGGCTATTGTGAATTAAGCTGCAATAAGCATTAATATGCAGACAGCTTGTTTGTTTCCCAATTTCATTTCCTTTGGGTAAATTTGGCGAACTCAAAAGGCTTCCAATAGCCTTGGCAACTCATGAATAGAGCCTAGGGAGATTACAGACGAAATAAGGAAGAGTGTCAGATTGTTAAGTCCACAACAGGAGTCACTGTGTACTTACTTCTCATGTGGGATCTGTCCTTAATGTGTTGTCCAATGTGAAGTAATGCTATAACTAGTACTGAAACAGTATTTTACACTTTGTGTTTCTGTGTGGGTGCAAACTGATGAAATCTTTACTTAATATATACTGAATTGATCTTCTGTATATAAAGATAATTGAAAATGAATCTTGATGTGAATGGAATGGGAGAGGGAGCGGGAGATGGGAGGGATGTGAGTGGGAGGGAAATTATGGGGGGGGGAAGCCATTGTAATCCATAAGCTGTACTTTGAAAATTTATATTTACTAAATAAAAAAAAGTCCATATGTCCCAGTGAATGTAGGCAACAGGAGATATATACAGTATTGACTGTGGGCATCCAAGGTTCTGACAGGTAGGTGCAAATGTTACCTGCCAGGTTGAAATAGAACATGTCATTTGACCCATAATGCCCAGCACTTACCTACCAAGGGAGGCAGGAGAGTAGAGTGGGAAGAGTGCAGTCCAGAGAGGCACACACAGAAGATTAGGCACATTGGCTTCTCTATTGTAGCCACTTGGTTTCTTCAGTGTTCTCAAGCTGTGGTTACAGATGATACAATCTACTTCACCAAGTGTGACCACTTGCTCTGATGTACACGCTGCCATCCACCATGAGGCCTTTGCCAGAGTCTACATCACAGTTGTTTGGATTCTAGATAAGATTATTTCATTCACTAACAGCTTATCTCAAGTACTTTGTTGTGGTAATGAAAAACTGACTAATACACTAAGTGAGGCTTAACTAACATAGTTTTTGAAAAAGCATCTGGAATAGGAGAGTACTCAGTACTAAGTTAGACTAATTATTTGAATCTAGAATTTAGAAAAAATCTAGATACTATTCTAAGCATAGCATCACATAGATGCCAATTTCTCAAAAAACCAAAGAATTGATAAAGAATGAATATATGGGGCCAGTGCTGTGGTGCAGCAGATAAAGCTGCCACCTGCAGTGCTGGCAGCTCTTATGGGAGCCGGTTCGAGATCCTGCTGCTCCACTTTCAATCCAGCTCTCTGCTACGACCTATGAAAGCAGTGGAGGATGGTCCAAATGCTTGGGCCCCTGCACCAGCATGAGAGACCTGGAGGAAGCACCTGGCTCCCAGCTTCAGATCAGCGCAGCTCCGGCCATTGCAGCCATTTGGGGAGTGAACCAGCGGATGGAAGACCACTCTGTCTCTCTCTGCCTCTCTGTAACTCTTTCAAATAAATAAATAATTTGTTTTAAAAAATGAATATATGTTTAATATTGATTGCCTAGCCCTGTAATCGAGTTTAAACACAAACCTTTTCATACCAATTAATGTAATATACTACTTTTTAAAAAACCTAAGGAGCTCAATGACTACCAAAAATAATTCCTCTGAGTCTTAGATAATTAGCATGGTGACTTGGCCAAAATATTTTGTTCCCACAACATGTTCCTTTTAAAGGAAATCTATGGATATCTTTTTAAGCAGTCCTAGAGGAGAATCTTATACTCTCAGGGTTAGCTGTAGAGCCATCCACTACCTGAAGGCAGATACAGAATCCCAGGGAAGAAGCGAAGAGTCAGTGTGGCTTTGTGTATAGCAACCTCCTTTCCTAATGCCACAAAGTAGTAACCCTGATGCGTACACCCAAGGTAAGGGAAAGAGTAAATGCAGATTTTACTCAAAACATTCGTAGAACACTTTGCAGATGCTTACTAGTGCTCAGGACAACTCTAAAAGCTACCATAAACATTCCTATCTCATGGTTGTGGCAACTGATGTTGATTTACTTCTCTTTGCAGGGCTTCCAAATGACAGAAGAGGCTAGGCAGTCTGACCCAGGTATCCCTGTTATTAGCCACTACTCTGGGGCTGCATTCTGCACTTCAGTTATGTCCGAGTCTCTTCCTAGTGACCAGCCACATGGGGCAGTTTCTGTAATCATGGACTCTGCTGCAGTGATTTAGTTCTCATGATCCTGTCTCTCTCCAGGAGTGAGCGGGAACTTCAGGACCTCATTAGACAGGAGCTGACACTCCATTATTTGACATTAAGCCTCCCAGGCAATAAAAATATTTCATAGTTACTCACGGCCACTAAGAGCAAATTCCTGTTGCATACCTGGGACACCAATTTCAAGACAAATAGATTTGATAGGAAGTTTTCCTTCCGTCACTTGATCAACATTTAACAGTCAAAAACCCTGTTTTACCTTTGCTCAATACTTCAGCAGCAGGGGAATTCTCCCCATTTCCCTTCAAGCAAAAGTTGAGTCCTTAGAGTGGACTAAATAGCCTTTCCCAGTCGGGCCTTCTAGTATGCTCTCTTTGATTATATCTTCTGTCCATTTCCTTACGCTCACTCCCCTCTCACCCTCTGGCCTTTCTCTTACTTTCTAGGAACATGCCCTCAGGACCTCTGCACTGGTTGTGGTCCTCATGTGAAATGCCTTTCCCCAACACCCTAATCCTTCACTCTCGTTTAAGTATTTTCTTAAATGTTGCCTTCTCAATGAAACCTTCTCTGACCATGATGCCACCCACCACCGTTTCCAATCGTTCCAAGGAGGTAAGCGCTGCAAGAGCAGATCTTTTTCTTTTCTTTTCTTTTTTTTTTTTTTTTAATTTTTTGACAGGCAGAGTGGACAGTGAGAGAGAGACAGAGAGAAAGGTCTTTTTTTTGCTGTTGGTTCATCCTCCAATGGCCGCCGCGGCCAGCGCGCTGCGGCCGGAGCACCGCGCTGATCTGATGGCAGGAGCCAGGTACTTCTCCTGATCTCCCATGGGGTGCAGGGCCCAAGCACTTGGGCCATCCTCCACTGCACTCCCTGGCCACAGCAGAGAGCTGGCCTGGAAGAGGGCAACGGGGACAGAATCCGGTGCTCCGACTGGGACTAGAACCCGGTGTGCTGGCGCCGCAAGGCAGAGGATTAGCCTAGTGAGCCACGGCACCGGCTAGATCTTTTTCTTATTTGTGTTTACTTGCATCACTAAACACTGTTACCTCCAACTCCAAGTTTGGGTAAATTATCTCCTGAAGACAGTATCGAAAAGGTAACGAAGAAGGGAGGGAAGTATTAACCTAATGCTAGAGCCATTCAAAAACAAAAGCTTAGTAGGAAGGAGAAATGGGGAGGATGAGAGGAATGAAATATCATATTCTCTGAATTGCATCTATGAACTCTATTGAAATTAAGAATTAAACATATTTTTTAAAAATTAGAAAAAACCCAAAAGCTTAAAAATATAGAAAAAATTAGGTATAAACTTTTGGGAAACATCAGCATCAAATGTATTAATGATTCTTTAGACAAGGAGGCGCAAATAGTTTTTGCGTCCTTACTCAGTAGGAGGGGTGATGCACTTGATTACTGATGCATGTAGGCACAGGCAGCTCACATGCCATCCACCCTAAGAAAAAACGAAATCAACAGCCATTGACCAGGAAACGGTGAGCAAATTAGAAGATTACAAACAAGAGACGCAATCCTCCTGGATGGCGTTAAGGGCAGATTTCCATGCACCGCTCATCTTCCCAACCCTTTCTGACATGTCAGGAACTATGCTAGAATCTAATGATGAAAATACCAAGAGTCCAGTGTACTAATCATTAAATAACACTATTATTAAATAATTCAATATAGGTATGAATTGTTAAAAATAGTCTCTGAATTAACTGTCCCCTTTACCTTGACTTGGGATACCTCCAAAGTAGTATTGAAAATGATTAAGCAATGAAAATTGGAAGCTGTAACCCTTCAGACATCGCACTGACTTCCCATTATGCTTCAGACCCAGATGCTTTGTGTGGCCTGCAAAGCTGTGGGTGTATACCCCGTCCACCATCCAAATTTCACTCTACTCTGCTCCAACTTCTTACCTTCTTCCACACAGTTCCCCTCAACTGTCATGGTCTTTCCCATCTGTCGTGGTACAACAGTTTATTCTTATCTTTCAAGTCTCAATTTTAACATCTCTTCCTCAGAGCAGCCTTTTTTTTTTAACTTTTATTTAATGAATATAGATTTCCAAAGTACAGCTTATGGACTACAATGGCTTCCCCCTCCACCCATAACTTCCCTCCCACCCGCAACCCTCCCCTTTCCTGCTCCCTCTCCCCTTCCATTCACATCAAGATTCATTTTCAATTCTCTTTATATACAGAAGATCAGCTTAGCATATATTAAGTAAAGGTTTCAACAGTTTGCACCCACACAAAAACACAAAGTGAAAAATACTGTTTGAGTACTAGTTATGGCATTAAATCACAATGTACAGCACATTAAGGACAGAGATCTTACATGAGAATTGCACAGTGACTCCTGTTGTTGATTAAACAATTGACACTCTTGTTTATGGCATCAGTAATCACCCTAGGCTCTTGTCATGAGTTGCCAAGGCTATGGAAGCCTTTTGAGTTCACTGACTCTAATCATATTTAGACAAGGTCATAGTCAGAGTGGAAGTTCTCTCCTCCCTTCAGAGAAAGGTACCTCCTACTTTGATGACCTGTTCTTTCCACTGGGATCTCACTTGCGGAGATCTTTCATTTAGGTCTTTATTTATTTATTTATTTATTTATTTATTTTTTGCCAGAGTGTCTTGGCTTTCCATGCCTGAAATACTCTCATGGGCTTTTCAGCCGGATCCGCATGCCTTAAGGACTGATTCTGAGGCCAGAGTGCTGTTTAGGACATCTGCCATTCTATGAGTCGGAGCAGCCTTTTTTAACTACTCATTGTATTGAAGTTCCCAACGTTATTTATTCAGAGCAAAAATTTGTTCTTTTTCAACCTAGCCTCTATAGCAATTCCTAATTATATATATATATATATATATATATATATATATATTGACAGGCAGAGTGGACAGTGAGAGAGAGACAGACAGAGAGAAAGGTCTTCCTTTGCCTTTGGTTCACCCTCCCATGGCCGCCGCGGCTGGCGCGCTGCAGCCTGTGCACCGCGCTGATCCAATGGCAGGAGCCAGGTACTTATCATGGTCTCCCATGGGGTGCAGGGCCCAAGCACTTGGGCCATCCTCCACTGCACTCCCTGGCCACAGCAGAGAGCTGGCCTGGAAGAGGGGCAACCGGGACAGAATCTGGCGCTCCGACTGGGACTAGAACCGGGTGTGCTGGCGCTGCAAGGTGGAGGATTAGCCTAGGGAGCCGCAGCGCCGGCCCCTAATTATATATTAAACTATCTGCAGCATATGCTAATTTCTGTGAAAACATGGGCCATCTCTGTTTTGTTGATCATTTGTATACTTAACACTTAGCACTGTCTTGGGTGCACAATAGGAGCTAAAAATTATCTGATGATTAATTGGCTGGTAGACTGGTGGATTGAAGGAAGAGGAAGGGAGGAAAGCAAATGAGCAGACTGGTGGGCTTAGAGAATAAAGGAACATTAAGAAAGAACCACCTAATTCTGAATAGGGACAGGAAAATGAAACCCTAACAGACTTTACAGAGAAAGCTCATTTTGATCTATTTTTACCAATGATTTGAAGTCAAAGACTTAACAAGCGTATGCCAGATGTTATTGGGACACAGTAGGATTTAAACATGGTTGTTCACAACACCTTCTCTTAGAAAAATGTGTGGGCAAGACTGACTCACATGAATGGGAAAAACACAGAGAGGCACAATAGTTCCACTAACTATAATAAAACTCCACCACACAGGGCTCAGATGATAAGTCACATAGGCTGCCAGAAAACGAAGAGACACAGAAAATTCCACAAGGAGCAGGACCACAGTGCGCCTTGTTAGACAGATTTGGAAGGGCTTACTTTTAGTGTAGCAATGTTCCAAGGGCCTTACATATATTAACTCATTTAATTCCTTCAACAATTCCATGAGGTAGATTACAGTCTTTATCTCCACTGTGTTAATTAGGCAAGATCACAAGCTGATGAATAGCAGAGTTAGGTAGGATTCAAGGTCAGGCAATGTTATCTCTCAGAGAAAGATGTCCAATGACATTTGTTAAATTTTCATCTATCATTTTCATTTACAAATGATGACTGTATTTTTAATTCAATAGGTACATAAATTTCATAATTCCAGACCTGAAATTATCCTTTACTGCAGTAATTCCAACACTAGGTATAACATCACATCTACTCTCCCAAACAAGCACTGTTAGTTATTTCAATCTTGTCCCAAGTCTAAGGAACGAGTCCCTTTAATTTGTTACAATTCACTTTACTTCATACACATCATACACTTCAACTGCAGCTAAAAGTAAAACTGAATGCCTACCAAGTGAATGGTAAGGAAAACAGGACTATGTTTTATTGCTTGCTTTAAAGCTGCCCAAGGATCAGTAATTCAGGACACTCCAGAGGTTACCTCATCCCATCATGAGGACATTCTGACATTTTGGCAATGTAACTCTTCAAGAAGGACCTGCTCTACTTTCTTCATACTGAAAAGGGTTTTCTTTGGCTTTTTGAAGTCCCAAGGAAGCCACAAGGGAATCACAGTATTTGCATTTTACCTTCAGTAAAATTGGCAATTAGAGGGCAGTGTGGCAAAGTATTTTTAAAGTATCTGACCTCTGCCATCCATCTCAAAAAAAAAAAAAATTAGGTGCAAATATCATGCTAGCTTTATGTAGAGTATGATGAACCTCATGAATACATTCTTAGAGAAACATGGAAGAGGTACAGGGCATTACAGTTATTTAATAAAGTACTAATCATGTCAGAAAGCCTATCCACTGTTTGTAACAATCAACACAGTAACTGGGAGCATTTCAGGTTAAACACAAACCATCAGCAGCATCTTAGCAATTTGCTGCACTTGACATTTTAAGGAGACACTATTTCGCATTATCATGTACCTTTTATGGGGAAACACACCACTTAAATTTGTAAATTGAAAAAGACTGACATTATAAGAACCTGGTTCTAAATCACTTTTCACATTTATTGCCCTGCTTGTGTCATCTAATGTGTTCACTTACAATTTGCTTTAACAAGTAAGACCTGTTGTCAGTCACTCAACTCCTACCATATTGAGCCCAAGATTGCCATCTAGTGAATTTCATTATAACATTTCTTTTAATGGTTAGTGGCCAACTTTGATTTTCTTTCCAAAGATGAAATTTGGTTATTTTAATTCATGTCTAGATCATTAATATAGAAAAGTTTCCTAAGTATTAGTGAAAATCTTCACATAACTACAACAAATTGCTTATGCTCCTGAAGAACATACACAATTGAAATGGACAATACTGAATTAGAAAAAAAAAAAAAACTTATATTGGAGAGTCTACTAAGGGGCCAGTTATTGTGCCAGGATCTTACACATACTGTTTGTTAATTTTAAAAATAACTCCATGATGTAATTACCTCCTTTTATAGATGAGAAAACAGACTCAGAGATATTAACCTGCAGAAAGTCACTTGGATTCAAAGCCAGATCTGTTCATTCAACAAGTATATACCCAGTGCCAACTCTGTGTCAAGAATTGTTCTCAGGAGTAGGGACATATTGGGAAACAGATAGTGTCTTGCAGCATGCAAGAGATGAAAGTTACAGTGTAGTCTAATGTCATTCAGTGTGAAGTGCTAAGAAGGAAAACAGATTAGGGAGGGAAATGGATGGGTGTGGGATGGGGAGACCTTATCTAAGATGAAAATATGTGAGCACATTAGTGCTCAGTGAAGTCAGTCAGTGGATAATGCAGTCATGTGACTATCCAAAGAATGAGTTTAAGATGTGTTACCCCAATGGAATTCCTAACTGATCTATGATATTCTATTACAAGTAATTACATATGCATTACTAATACATCTTTGTGGTTTAAATACCTATGCCCCACAAGTTTATTTTATGCAAGATAAATAAGCCCTGGAGAATTATTACACAGCATAGTCTATAATTAACACTAAAAGGAGCTTCAAAAGTTCATGGACTCTTTTTGGCTGCAAATCCACCTCTTTCAAATGTGCTTACTTTACTCTCCGAGAAACAGAAGATGGCCAGAGAAAACTAGCCTTTGTCTTTGGAGGTG
Source organism: Oryctolagus cuniculus (assembly GCF_964237555.1). Lineage (NCBI taxonomy): Eukaryota > Metazoa > Chordata > Mammalia > Lagomorpha > Leporidae > Oryctolagus > Oryctolagus cuniculus. The sequence continues at coordinate 144,286,605 of NC_091437.1, forward strand.
TGGTTACAAACTCTTCAATGTCATTTCTTTTTCTCCACTTCCTCTTTGATTCCTTCATGGAATTTTTTGTATGGTTGTTGGGAATATGGATGTCAAAGAATCAGGACAAGGATCCCTGTTTCTGTGCAGCAATTCACACTAATGGCTTTACCAAAAGATGCTTGGGGGTGGTCCTGGAATCCCTGCTGGTGACCTGCTCCCCCATTCCCCTTATACCACCAGCGATTTATAGTCCCAAGCACTGGCTTCTTAGGAAGGCTGTTCCTCAAGTTTGTGCTCTTCTGCTGGTATGATTCCTGTTAAAGAACTGATCCATATTTGGGAAAGAATTGACTTTAAAAAGATGGGTAAATGGCTCTCTTATCTGTTGGGGAGTTTACAAAGACCCCACCAACGGGACTCCCTCACCATAGTCATACTCCTGGGAGAGTTCACACATTCAAACAATTCACACCAACGCTGCCGTGACTTACTAAATACACTTTTCTCTGGCAAAGGACAGAAGTACAGGTGAGGAGAGAAGGAAAAAAAACCATGTAGATTGGATAGCGAGACAAGAGAGAGACAGGAAGACAAAGAAGCAGAACAAAGTCTTTCGATGTTATTTAAGAGGGAGAAAGTCAGAGAGTGAGATCTAGCTCTGCTGGTTCACTCCCCAAGTGCCCTCATGAGTCAGGGCTGGGATCCAGCCAGAACCAGGGGTAAGAAACACAACCCAGGTGTATCACATGGGTGGCAAGAATCCAATTACTTCGGGCTCCTACGGTAGCCTCCTAGGGTCTACATTGGTGGGAAGATAGAGTTGAAAGTTGAGCTACACATGAAGCATAGGCACTGTGATATGGGATCAGGCATCTTAACTACTAGATTCAATGCCTGCTCTTAGAACATAATTTAATATACTTTATGCCCTAGCTTCCTAAATTGAAAGTTCTCAGCAAATTTTTCTTTCTTATTAATCACTTTTCTTGTTATTTTTATTCCAGATTGTGATCTTTGTGCTATAGTATAAGCAACATGCTTACGTGCATATATTTTTTGAAATATACATATTCTATATTTTGTCTTAGGCTAGCCAGAATTTATGGAATTTTATGGCAGTTCCAGCACCTGGGAGGCACACTGATCAGGTATTTTTAAAAAAATTAATATTAAAATTATTCAGCACTTGCATGGTGAATGTAAATTCAGCTGATTTCTGTCCTCAATTTTCTCATGTGTGAAACAATACCTATGTCAGAGAGTCATTATGGGAAGGGAGGAGAGAAATAAGCAGTGCAGTATTGATCAGTGTCCTGGCAGGAAACAGCACAAAGGGGTTCATGAAGGCATTTAGTTGAAGAGAGTTGTAGCAGACACACTCAGGGCCACCAGAGATATCTACATCCTAGTCCCTTAAATTCGTGAACATGTTATTTTTCATGGCAAAAGGAACTTTGGTGGTGTGATTAAGGCAGAAAGAGGTCAGAGAGATCTGACATGAAGACTTAACCTGATTTCACCAGCTTTGAAGATGGACGAAGGGGCCCTCAGGCAAGGAATATGGGTGATTCCTAGAGACCAGGAAAGACAGCAAACAGAATCTTCCTAAGAGACTCCAAAAAGGAAGGCAGCCCCACTGATAATAGCCCAGTGAGGCAAAGATCAGATTTCTGACCTCTAAAACTATAAAATTTAAAATGTTTTCTTAAAAATTTTTAGTATAATTTTTTGATTGAAGGAGGGAAGAAAATAAAGAGAAAAAAAGCAAAATTATCTTTGAGATGTAATAAAATGTGTTGTTTTAAACCACGAAGTTTATAATTTGTTAGGGTAGCATCTAAAATGAATAAAGTAGTGTTGACAAAGGCACAAGCAGGTTTAAGAACCAACAAGGGGAAATGAAGCGCCTCTGTGCTATCAATGGTGGACACAGATCCCACCTCCAGCCCTGAAGAGCAAGGGGAGAGCTGCTTGGCAGGAGCCATGACCTCAGGGAGCAGAATGTAGCCACAGTCAACCACTGCCCAGGTTAAGAGAATAAATACTCCAATCTCCCTCTCCTGGTGCCTTTAGGCTCCTGCTGCAGTTTTCCAATTGCAAGTCACAAGGCAAGGGAGCTGGGGTGATCTGGTCCCATCAGGGCCTGAGTAAAGATGGGAGCAGGGTAGAGCTGGGGAGGTAGCAGGAGGCAAACAGAAGACCCTGTCCTCATGTGCACACAGCACCTAGCACAGAGCTGGGACATAGTTTCCCACAGAAGCAGCTCATTCCTTCTCCTTAGGGTGTTAGTGGCTCTAGGTTTTTGTTATTCTCTTGCTGTTTTACACAATTGTACTACATGTAGCACATAATATGAAACTTCAACGTGAATATCCTCTGGGAAATGAATCCAATTCAAAAGACTGCAAGCTTTGTGAGAGGAGTTTAGGGGAAGGCACACTGAGTTTAAAGCATACGCCAAGAACAAGGACCAGGAAGGCTGGAAGACAACCCAGGCCATGCCCAGTACTCATCAAGGATACCTTAATCTATGTGAGACTCCCTTGGTCATAGAAGGTTTAATGTAGTGGAGGCTTCTTCTATGCAAATTGAGAGTGTCCAAAAATGTGGTGCTTTATCAAAAGAAGGAAATCCACATCTGGATGCCTCCTGGGGCTTCTGGGAAGACTGGAAGAAAGAACTGCACTTTCATTATGCCTTTAACCTAATGCATATTACACAGTGTGCTAAGGGCTTTCAAAATATTATTTCATTCTAGTTTCCCAAATGTCCTCTTGACATGGGTATCATTGGTGTCCTTTTCAGAGAAAAGGAAAATAAAACTCAGGGATGAAAAATGGAAAACAAAACTCAGAGCTAATGTGTTATAGGACTGGGCTTGGACCCCAGTTCTTTCTGACTTTCATTATAACATGGTTCAGTACATCTCCAAATCATAGCTTTGTAACTTGACAGACAGACCTAGCAAATGCATTATGTCTATTTCTCCAAATCTGATTAGCTGCACCAATGGGCTACATTAAATATACTCCACTGTTACCCTGCAACACTCAGATAATCACTGTCAAGTTCAAAAGTGCACCTGGTAAAATAAAATGAGAAAGATACTTGCTTCCACAAGCATGGGGAAGGTGGGTCTCTGGCATCAAAGGTATAGATATGAAGACTATCAAATGTGAGTTTACACTAACAGAAAGTATCTTCAGTTCAAAATTTCAGCCTCTCACCTCCCACCATTTTCTCTACAGCAGCTGAGGCAGATGAGTTTCTTCCCCTCTAAAGATCTCTAGAGAAACCATCTTGACAAATTTCCTTTGGTATTTGTTCTGGAGCTTTAAAATCCTTCCTATTAGGATGTTTTCCCTTCTTTATATCGACTGGAAATTACAATCCTGCCCATGTGATGGATTTATAATGTCTTCAGTTTTCACATTAAAAACTAATTCAAATCATTTTTAGCTCACAAAGTCCTTCTGTTCTAAGAACAGTTATTATAATGGCTTCTGTTTCTTATGTTGGCTTCTTCTTTGGTATAATACACTGAAAAGAAGGAACAAGAGGGAACATGATTTAACTACTCAAAACAAGTATGCAAATTCTTGGATATTACTAGGATATAGAGGTCCTTGTGGACATTGCAGTAGGGGAATGGGAGGAAGGGAAGTAGCTCTGATCCCCAGAAGCATCCTAGAAAATTCAGATTATATAGAGGAAGAATAGTGTGTTTGCATAAACACCTCTCTGCCCAGTTCCTTCCTTGCAGGTAGAAAAATTCTTGACTGAGTAACATGCATTAACTTGCTATCTGTGTGCTTTCAAAATAAGGTGTCTGCTATTATTGATGAAGCAAAGCATTATCGTATGTTAACATCTTGCAGGTACTCAGATATGAGAGTCATGTAACTTTCTATTTAAGATGCTAATCAACTTTGCTCAGTGCAAACTAGAAGAGGGTGAAACCACTTACTGAGATTTGGTTCCAATATTCTGTGCAATTAGTTTGTAACTGTGGACCATGTCTGTCATTTCCCTGTGCCTTAACCCAGCAGCTAGCAGAAACTGGAAATAAAAACCACGCCATGTTACTCATGTTGATGAAGCGTATCTTTATTTTCATCTTCATCTCTAAGGGACAAAGAAACAAAACATAAGGCAGATATCAGAGGAATGTCATTAAAAGACCATGATGAAGTCAGAATGACCTTTTAAAAACACAAATCTGTATTAGTTAGAATTATGTTCAGAAAGAAGTAACAAAGGCCAAAGATAGTTTCTCTTCTCTCTTTCCTGTCTCCCTTTCCAAAATCAGTGATGCTGCAAAAAATTATTTTCATGAAGCCCCAAGGTTCTGACTACAGGGTGTGGCCACTGTCTTCAAGGTCGAGAATCACATCTAAGGTCTCTGAAGTAGGAAAAAACAGGAATAAGGTGGGCATGTTGCAGCTCTCTCCAAAGAAAGGCCCGCAGAAATTGCCAAGGAACCCTTCCATTTGCATCCCCTGGCCAGAACTTACTTGTATGATCACACAGAGTTCAAGTTATGTAGGAAATGACTTTGGTAGGAAATTACTTTGGGCAGGCATGCTCAGCTAAAATTTTTATTAAGATTCAAGAGGGAGAATGAACACCATTGGGAACCTAGCAGGTTTCTCTGCACCAATGACATAACTCCACACAGTCTAATCAAGCACTATTTCCTCATTGCCCCTGGGTTACTATCAAAGCCTTCCACAGACCCTACAATGATTTTTCATGGGCTGCTTCCTGTCCCCCTCTCCCATGCACCACCTGCTGGCCATTCTCTGCACTGCAGTCACACAGGACACCAGTTCCTTGACACAAGTTCCTTCCTTCTCACTTTCAACTTCTTAGGAAACTTTTTCTCTCTTTGCCTGTTCATTGTGATCCTAGTCATCCTGCCTCACCCTTGAGTGTTTGCTTTCAAAACTTCTCCCTCAGAAGTTCTGACATCCCTTAGGTATTTCCTCTTAGGTTATGCTTCCCTGGTACTATGTGATAAAGATCATCTCACAGGTAATTTCTTATTTAATGTCTTTCTAACCTACTCAGTTGCAAAATCCATAAAGGCAGGTAGCGCATCTATTTTGTTCATTATTGCATTTCTGTGCTACCTAGCACAATACTTTTACTTTTATGTGAAATCTACTTATAGTAAGATATATAGATCTTACCAGATCTCAAGAGTTTTGAAAAGTATTATCACTTCTGAATACCCCAATAAAATATAGAACATTTCCACCCCAATAAGAACTTATTTACACATCCTCTTCTAGTCAATCCCCATGTTTTATACTAACTGCCATAATATATTTTCAATCATCATAGGTTAGGTTTACCTGTTTGTACTTCGTACAAATGGAGTCATACAGTGTGTATGCTTTTTGGGTCTGGCTTCTTTTGCTCATTATACTGTCTGCGAGATCCAACCATGATGATGTGGATAGAAGCTGTGTGTTCTCTTTTAATGCTGTAGAAATTTGCATTGTATAACTTTTTTTATTTTTACTTTTTATTTGACAGGTAGAGTTAGACAGTGAGAGAGAGAGAGAGAGAGAGAGAGAGAAAGGTCTTCCTTCCATTGGTTCACCCCCAAATGGCTGCCACAGTTGGCGCGCTGCACCAATCTGAAGCCAGGAGCCAGGAGCTTCCTCCTGGTCTCCCATGGGGTGCAGGGCCCAAGCACCTGGGCCATCCTCCACTGCCCTCCCAGGCCACAGCAGAGAGCTGGCCTGGAAGAGGAGCAACTGGGACTAGAAACCGGCGCCCATATGGGATGCCGGCACTGCAGGCGGAGGATTAGACAAGTGAGCCACGGCGCCAGCCTCTGCACTGTATATCTCTACTAGAATTGTTTCCATCCATTCTCTTGTTGGTGGATGTTTGAGTTGTTTACCTTTTGGAAGTATTATGAAGAAAACTACTGTGAATGTTCATGGACAGATATTTGTGTGGATATATTTTTTTCTACTTCTGGAAATACCTAGGGGTAGAGCTATTGAGTCACTGGACAAGTGTGGGGAGCAACTCGGACTAGACTAAGTTAATGGAATTAAGACTTATTCTAGGCATCTGCTCTCCCACAATATGGCGCTGAGAAGGGAGAAGCAGCTTCTACACAGCTGCCTCCAGTTCAACCAATAAACAGCAGGACCTGCTCCTGATTGGAGGAGAGCAGTGTACTCGGCGTGTGGGTAGCAGAGTTGGGATTGGTGGAAGAGGACTATAAAGGAGGAGAGAGACAACATGCACCAGGAACATCTAAGGGGAACATCTGAAGGAACACCTGTGCAGCCCCCGAGAGAGCCGGCCGGCGGTGTGCCGCTCCCCCGTGGAAGTGGGGAATGTGGCAGGGGGAACCGCCCTTCCACGGAGGTGGAAGGGACGGTAGCCAACCCGGGAAGAACCAGCAGCAAACCCGGGGAGGGCCGAGCAGACGAAAGAACAATGCAGGGTCCTGTGTCATTCCTCCACGAAGATGGGGAGTGACAGACAAGTATTTTTCACATTATTTTATATTAAAGTTTCAGGAATTGTCAATAGTTTTGTAAAAGCAGTTGTCCTATTTTACATTCTCACACACAGGTTTGAGAGTTCTGGTTGCTTCATATCTTCACTGATATTTGGTGTTGCCATTAAAAAGACAAAAAGTGGGGCTGGTGCTGTGGCACAGCGGGTTAAAGCCTTGGCCTGAAGCACCAGCATCCCATATGGGTGCCAGTTCCAGTCCCGGCTATTCCTCTTCTGATCCAGCTCTCTGCTTTGGCCTGGGAGAGCAGTAGAAGATGGCCCAAGGCTTTGGCCCCTGCACCCACATGGGAGACCTGGAAGAAGCTCCTGGCTCCTGGCTTCGGATTGGCACAGCTCCAGCTGTTGTGGCCATCTGGGGAGTGAACCAGCGGATGGAAGACCTCTCTCTCTGTCTCTACCTCTCTCTGTAACTCTTTCAAATAAATAAATAAAATAAATCTTAAAAAGACAAAAAGCTTTAGCCATTCTAGTGAGCATCCAGTAGGAAGTATTTCATTGTGAATCTAATCTGCATCTCCCTCAGAACTAATGGTGGTGAGCACATTTTCATGTGCATGTTTACCATTATATTATTTTATGTTGTGAACTGACTATTGAGGTCTTTCCCAGTTAAAAACTTTAGGGCGCTGGTCCTTATGTACTGATATATATTATATATACTGAATGTAAATCATTTGCCATAAGTATGCATCATACATATTCTTCTCATCCTATGTAAACACAGCATGTGAGAGTAAGAATTTTTAAAACAGTTTCAAAAATTTTAGTCATTTGAAAGGCAGAGAGAAAGAAAAAGTGAGACAGAAAGAACTCTAAGTAAGAATTTAATAAATATATTTCAAGTTGTAAGGAATGGGAGTTACTTGATTTTGTTGTGGTGGGATGGGAGGGAGGACATTCATTTATTTGAACAAGCCAGGCCTTGGATCATGCCATCTCAATTTCCCGCCACACTCTCTCAGCTTTTCTGACATCTATTCTTTGATGACCAATACTTTTTGTATATATCTTCATCTATTTCACTAGTATTATAATAAGCATAGTGTATCCCAAAGTATTTGAGAACAGATCATATAATATGATGCTAGGCATAAAGAAGGACCTTAAGGGGTATTCTTAATTAACTACTTCTGTTGAGTTCCTTGGATCCTAGTATGTTCCAATTATTATGCCTAAATCATATATGAAAGCCCATATTCTACATTTAGATTGAGTTTGTTCAACTAAATTGCTTATAAAAATTATTATTTTAAATGTATAAAGAGTCACAAGAAAGATATGTCAAGCCTTATCATACATTCAAATATCAATCATAAGCTATATAAAATTTCTACACTAAATTGCAAGTTAGTGGGGAAGACATCTGTGTATACCCAGCATTAAGTAATAGCCTGAAATGAAAAAATAAAGGTGACTTGAATACCCAGCTGGAAGGCCCAATACCAGCGACTTGTTAGAAGTTCATATAGCTAATGTTATATTGGCCTGAATATTAATGCTGACACCAAAAAGTTCAGAAAAAAATATTATTTTTAAACTGAAAATTGAACATTTGCTAGCCAGCTGACCATGTAAGAAACTTTGGGGTCATCTATTCATTCTCCATCATTCTCCATCTTGTCTTCCTTATCCAGGTAATTACCAACTGCTATACATGATAAATTTTTCTCAAATCAATGGTCCTTTTCCCTGGTTACTGCCTTACTTCCGATCTCATCAACTCTCAACTTCAAAAACTTCTCAACATTCTTTCTTGCCTAGGCTCTTTCTGCTTCTGCTCATTTCTTGTGATACTATCAGAAAACCCCAGGCCCTCATATTTCAGAGGAAGATGGTAAACCGCCCCTAACCCCCTTTACAGCAGTGACAGGCAGAATAACAGGCTCCCAAAAATGTCCATATCCTAATCCATGAAAGTTGTGAATATGTGCCATTCCACACATTCCACACAAAGGGTACTCTGCAGACATGACTAAGGTGAAGGTAAATCCCAGGCATCCTTGTAAGAGGGAAGCAGGAGTATCAGAGTAGAAGAGATTTGAAGATGCCATGCTGCTGGCCTGAAGATGGTGGCAGAGCCACAAGCCAGGGAATAATCATGTGGTTCACCTGCTTGGTGACTGTGTAATCATTCAATGTCAACCCTGTTGCCAGCTTCTCCCAATAGTTGTTTACTCCTTCCCTACACCTTTCCTCTCTATATTCCAATTCCTTGTGTACATATCTGTCTGCTCTCCAGGAATGTGAGCACAAACCTCATTTTCTTCCTCTGAGTGCTTAGCACAGGGTCTCAAATAAATGTGTGATGAACCAATGCCTCCCATCTACCCCAAATAATGTATGATGAGATGTGGGTTTGCTCAGCTCTGTAATCTCCTACTTGTGTCATCTTCAGCAATCATGTAACCTTCCCCAAGCTCAGTCTCATCATCTAGAGTCTGAGATTATGACAGTATGTTCCTTATAGAGTTATTTTAAGCATTATACAAGAAAATGGTCCTAAAACACATGGACCAAGTGTCTGACACACAACAGGTTTTCAGTAGAAGTTAGCATGTCATCATTACTGTCACTAGCAGGAGATGTTAAAGCATGCAGGGTGAGCCTAGGCAGTAATGTATCAAATTGGAAGAGAACCAAATGTGTCAGCTGGGCCATCAGACTGTCATGGCACCCATGCCTCAATGATCGTTGCACTGACATTGATGTTGGGCATTAAATGAGCCACAGCACATGAGTCGCAAAAGCCTGAGCGCCAAAGCTTTGGGAAAGTGTGACACCGTAACATCACTTTTCTTAGTCTGAAAATCAGTTCCAAATATATTGACTCCATCCAGCAGTTCATCTACTTGTAATTTACTTGCGTGTGATTTTTATCATTTACAAAAGTTATACATGCTTGACTTCTGACCCCTGGAACCATAAGATAATAAGTTGAAAACTGTTTAACAAATTTTTACAATGACAGAAAGATAATCTTCAAAACTTGGAGATATTCATAGTCCTTAGTCAGTTATTTACCTAACCTCCTTAATTTCTCTATTTTATATTTATGGTCTTATTTATGGCTAAGAGAATCGAGACCTGGATTGAGCTGTCTGGGTAAACTGCACAGTTACTGACTGATGGTTTATCTCTGCATCCTCATCTGTAAAATGGGATAACAATAGTATTTACCTCTTAGGGTTTTAGTAAGTATTGAATGAGCTATTATATGAAGAGCACCTAGGAAGTACCTGACACATTTAGCAATCACTATGTTAACTATTACCAATGTTAGTCTTTTTAAAGTAATACAATTTATAATATCAAGGGTATCCCGCTAGCTAACTACTCTGGACTTTGAGTATAAGAAATTGTTTCTATAGGAATTACAACTGTTTGGGAACATTTATTTGCTCAAAAAATGATGCATTTTTGAATACTTACATAAGGGTTCGAAATTTTTCAAACATGTGAAAATGACCTAGCTGAATGTTAGAAATCTGATAAAAAATACTAATGCAATCTGAAATGTTAGAAGAGACGTCAGTGAAACTCAGAGAACACGATGAAACTTCTGAAGACAGAAACCAATGGAGGATATGAAAGAAAGCTAGGAATTGGAAATAGTGACCAACATAGGACTGATTAAATGAAAGAACAAGAAGCAGATTACTAAAGACCTGAAACTGGGCAGGGACGGTGGTACTGCAGGTGGACTACAGTGAACACAGATGCTTCTGACTCCATCTGAGACACGTTTCCATTTGCTTTTCAAGAAAGTATTTGCAATGCACTTAATCTCCATGAATACTCGGAGAAATTGTTGCCTTTTCCTTAAAAGATATATTTATATATCCATTCATTCATTCAAAAGGCAGAGGCAGAGAGGCAGGGAGAGGGAAAGAGGGGGGAGGGAAAAAGGGAAGGAAGAAGGGAGAAAAACAGATCATCCATCTGCTGGTTCCTTCCCCAAATTGTCACAGCAGCCAGGGCTGGGCCAGGCTGAATCCAGGAGCTCCAGGGTCTTCCACTTGGTGGCAGCGATACAAATGCTTGAGCCATCATCTGCTGCTCTCCTAGGTGCATTAGCAGGGAGCTGGATCAGAAGTGGAGTAGCTGAGACTTGGCCCAGGACTCAGATATGGAAGTGGCTTAAACTGTTGGGGCATAATGTAGGCCCCAGAAAGTTTCCTTTTAAGTACCCTGATTATACAACTCTATGCTGTTTCCTCGAAGGTAACCTTACTTGTATAAGACAAAAAAGACAGGAATGAGAGTGTTTGCAATAATATAAACTAGATACATACACTACCTTATTTAAGATCCATTAGATTGGCAAATGACACCTATAACATTTATTACCCCACAACACTGCTAGAGGTCTGTAAACAGTTTCAGGCATATCACCAAATCAAACTGGGGAATCCCCACTCTGAATTTCTGAAAGAAAAAGTAATATATTTCTCTCTTATTCCTCTAAAGTCTATGAAGTAGAGTAGGCATTGTGGCACAATGGGTTAAGCCTTCTCTTGGGATACTTGCATCCCAATCGGAGTGCCATTTGGAGTCCAAGTTACTCCATTTATGATACAGCTTCCTGCTAATGTGCTTGAGAAAGCAGTAAATGTTGGCCCAAATGCTTGGGTCGCTGCCACCCCTGTGGAAGCCCAGGATGGAGCTCCAGTTTCCTGGCTTCACCTTGTCCAGCTCCACTCGTTGTAGACATTTGCATGAGTACATTCTAGATGTGTCTCTCCCCGTCTCTCTGTCACTCTACCTTTCAAATAAATAAACAAATCTTAAAAAAAAAAACTATGAATCTAGCTGTTCGGTTATAATAAAGTATACTCTCCTAGACTAAATTCCTTGGAAAAGGCCAGTGTTCACTCTAGAAATCTTAAGGCTTATAGTGTGTAACATGGGAAATATGAAAAATAGAAATAAAAATTACATTGCTAAGATGTTTTGACAGAAAGAAACATCTATATAGTTCACTCTAAAATAGAAATATCTCTCTATTCACTCATTCATTCAGCAAACATGCAGAAGGTACTTGTAACTTTGAGAATAGACACAGTTCCTTCTCTATGAGAGAACAGAGTCTTGCGCTATGAATTGTTTTAAACATATGCTTTATCACCCTACTAAATTTATTTTACACACCTTCTCCTTCCCCATCACTCCACCCACATGTTGGTTTGTATGGATAGGAATTTTATGGGAGATACACTGGTCAGCATAGGCTAAGTTACAGTACAGTAACAAACAAGCCTCAGATCTGAGTGACTTAGAACAAATGTATATTTCCTGCCCATACCACATTTTCAGTGTAGGGGCTCAAGGAAACATACTTACTCAAGGACCCAAGCTGACACAGCTAGTGCTGACCTGGGCTTCCATGATGACTAGAGATAGGGGAAGGGAACATTTGACTTCAAATCAGATTTAAATGTTCTGGCATGAGAGTGACACATATCACCTTGACTTATCTCAGAGTCGGAGCCAGAACCTCTCACTCAGTAGAACACCAGAAAGCTCAGTCTCCTTAGGCCCAGAAAAAGAAGACCAAATATTGTATCAAGAACGAATAGTAATTATTGCACTGTTTATTCCAGGAATACAATTTATTCTAGAATAGGTTTACTCTAGGAGTAACAGGGAGTCTGAGATTGTGGAAAGGACAATCTATTGATCTATTCCCAACTCCGAGACCTACCAGCCACATGCTCACAAAGTCACTTAATGTCCTCAATTCATTTTATATGGCAAAATACCCTGGGCTGGTGCTGTGGCTCACTTGGTTAATCATCCACCTGCAGTGCTGGCATCCTATATAGGTGCCGGGTTCTAGTCCCAGTTGCTCCTCTTCCAGTTCAGCTCTCTGTTGTGGCCCAGGAAGGCAGTGGAGGATGGCCCAGATGCTCAGGCCCCTGCACCCGCATGGGAGACCAGGAGGAAGCACCTGGCTCCTGGCTTCAGATTGGTGCGGTGCGCCAGCTGTGGCAGCCATTTGGGGGTGAACCAATGGAAGGAAGACCTCTCTCTCTCTCTCTCTCTCTCTCTGTCTAACTCTGCCTGTCAAATAAAAAAAAATTCCCCATCTTTTTAAGAGATCTGTAGTTTCAATGAAGTAATGGTATATGAAATTTCTCAGAAATCCCAAGCATGTTCTACAAATATAAAATTGTGTTGACTACAAGTTGCATGTGTTTGAGGAGGGACATAGGAGGCCATGGATAGAGATAAAATTGATGATAATAGGAGGTTCCTAAGTTATCCACATGGATAAAAACATAAACTTATAAATCTTGGCTACAGCCTCCAAAACAAAGTTGAAGGCCAAGGGCTTCAAGTATCTCTTTCTTGAATAAAATAGAGGGTGCTGATCTTGGCCTCAGAGACTCCTCAGGAGAATCAACAACGTTGGTAGGTGCAGCCAGTATCCCGGAAGACTCTCCCATGGCCTCACAGCCCTCCCTGCTAGAAAACAACAAGCCCTTTCATGCCATCTCTTTCATGCCTCGTTCTTCTCTCGCAGCAGAGTAGATGTGAATCAGGACCCCAGAACAACTTTCGTGCTTCTGAAATTTGCTCTTATCCTTGGATCTCCTTTTTCCCTGTTGTTCCAGCTCACAGGTGATTAGAACAATGTTCAGAGCACAAAAGACTGGAGGTTCTTTGCCACAAAGACATTCCAGAATCATTTATCTAGCAATCAATCATGCCTTCCTCTATGGTCAGAATACAATTATCATTTTACCTTGCTTTTCTATTTATTTACTTCTCACTTGGGTCAGAGTTGTTATTCTGGTCTCTCATCAAATATAGAGTGGCAGAGGGCAGAGACAATGACTTTCTAGTCACTTCATTGTCCATGAATGCCTATCATGGTAGTTTGTACAAACACTCAATAGATGGTGGATGAAGGGAGCACTTCTCTAGATATTTTTCCTGTCACTTCCATTTCCTCTTGTCTTTCTCAAAAGGCCCTTGACTGATCAGAATTGGGCATGTTAGATCTAACCTGAGCTTTTTTTCTCAATGTTAATCCTTACCATTCTCTCTTCATCCTAATTTTAAAAGCTCTCCATTTTAAATCTCATTCTCCTAATATCTTGCTATCTACAAAACCAACTGTTCATCACAATTGCCTAGAAACCTTTATAATATATATTCAAATTTAGGTAGATTTTAAGTGCTCTCACTACAAAAATATTTGAGGCACTACATATGCTAATTGGCTTGATTGTACTATTGCAAAATGTGCACATATTTAAAAACATCCTATTATATTCCATAAATACTAGTATATATAATTTTCTCTGCCAATTAAAAATATAAATTAATTAACCACTTTCAAAAACCTACACACTTCTGGTCTTCATAACACCTATTAAATCATCATTTTGTAGAAGCAGCCTGGGATTCTATCCAGCCTGGACACCTGCCCTCTGAGTGGCATTTGGAAAGCATCTTTAGCATATGTGTTCATGCGTGACAGGTCTATGGAAAGACAAGTGTATTAGCAGAGGCTTACAGTTAGTCCAGTGCAGTGCTTCTCACACTTAACATGCATACAAATCACCAGGGGATCCTCTTAAAATGCAGATTCTGATTCAGTGGGTCTGGGGTCGAGGCCAAGCTTATGCATTGCTAACAAGCTTCCAGGTTGTTGGTGAGCAGTCCACACTTTTAACTGTCTTGTTTGTTAGGTTACTTTGAATCTGTACCTTCCAGAGACTCTATTATAACAGACAAACGCAATCTTTCAATATCTTGAATATGTAAGTCCAAATTTGCAACATCTCTTTAGTCTAAAGTCAGTCAATTCATAAGACCAATGAGATTGCTTTCATGAATACAAAATTTGAAAGCATGGGTTATGTAAGACAAATGCACATTAGCACCAGCGCTCCATTTCTGCATATTGCTTCCCTGATGAATGTCCTGTTTCATAGAGACAAAAATAATAATTTACAAGTATTTAGCAGCTTTTCTTGCCATCTTAGATTAGGTGTCAGTGAAACAGAAATGACATTTTAAAGGTTTTTTTTCTATTATTGGCATTAAAATTAGTACAAGTGAAAACATCGCTGGTCTCCAGTATATTCAAGTCTGGGATATATTTAATGGCACATTTCCATTAAAGTTTCCAGTGGGTACAGATGTAAAATAAAATCAGTCGATTTCCTCTCTCACCTCTGCAATTTGAGAAAAACATCTTTAGAATGATACCTTGATCCTAGTAAGTAGATTCTGTAGGCTTTTCCAGCATTGAGCTATGTCTTAAAGGGATGGTTTTGTGAAGGGAAGGAACGGTCTCTCAAATGATAAAATGAAAGCAGTATCTTAGCACAATTCTTGATGGCACAACAAGCACACATTCTTGGTCTTCAGAAAGTTTCAGGATAAGGATTCCCTCTCTCCTTTTATTCAATTTCATGCCAAAGTAATATGTTTGCCAGAATACAGTTAATGTGTGACAAGCACTATAAATAACATGCAGAGAAAACAGTAAGTGTGGGGGTGGGAGAAAGAGAGAGAAAGAGAGGCATAGATAATAAATGCATCAAGGTAACAATTTTGTTATGTCCAACGGTTAATTCTGCCTCAATATTAAATAGCTTGGTGGCTTTTAGTGATAAAAAATTATGCAAACATTAAAAACAATTTTGTGTAATTATTTGGAGTTTGCTTTCATTTTTACAAATAACGATTTAAAATAAATCCATTAACGCAGTCTGTGGGGATTTCTTGCAAGTAAAAGGAAATATATCATGTGCTGCAGTTTGGTTTAATACAGATAATCAGCTCTCCTACCATTAGTGAATTGTGAAGGGAAATTAAGAAACTTCAAGAGAGATGATCTCTGTGGCGGGGAGTAGGTCCTTCATGGAGCAGGTTCTTTAATATAAAGTATTAGCATCATGCCATTTTTTTAACAAAACACATATGAAAAGTTGAACAGTGCTCAGGACTCCCTTCTTACAACCAATCATTCTCCTAAGGGTCATGCCACCAAATCCTCCATCCAGCCCTCTAGAAAACTTCAATCAGGGCAAAACCCATCCTCAAGGAATAAAATGTCCACAGAAGATCGGTCCTTGTTTTCAAGATTATGCTGGCTTTCCTCGTTTTTGAGGAAATTGAAAAGACCTTTATTTTGAAGCTAAACATTAGTCAGAAACCAAGCGCCACCTGGGGGTAGGAGGAGGAATCACAACACTGCCACTATCTCCTTCCCTCTGGCCTCTTCCTCTACTTTTAATTCTTTCCTGTCAATCCTCCTTGATAACCACCTTCTCTTTCTATGCCCCAGGTAAAATCCAATTAAACGAAGCACCTAAAACAGAACTAGAAGAAAAGTTATTCCTATTACAAAATGGTTGCCTGAGGTGATTTTATAGAGGCTGAGAAGTGCAGTAGCACTAATTTTGCAAGTTGGCCATACTGGGCAGAGGTCATCCTTCAAATTTCCTATTTAACTGTTTTTGGGGGAATATTTCAAAGGATAAATTCCTGCCTGGTTTCTTATATTAACCATCCCCTAGAAAAAGCCATATCATGTTTTTCTTGGTTTATTCCTATGCCCTGGTACCACTTAAGTCAGACATTCTCTTACCTCTTATTCTCCCCAATTGCCCTGTAAGCATATTATAAACTCCAGATTAACTATTTGCCTAAATCTTGAAGCCAGGGTTGACTAGGAAACAAAGGTTGACTTTCTCCATGCCACTTCTGCACTACCCTATTTAATCCACAGCAAAAACAACACACTCTTGTCTGTGACCTCCACTCTTAGACCAGCATTATAGAGAAGCTCAGACGAGTGACACAGTAGGTACTGACATTGTGGTGTAGTGGGAAAAGCAACCATCTGTGAAGCCTTCATCCCATATTGGCGCTGGTTTGAGTCCCAGATCTTCCACTTCTGCTCCAGCTCCCTGCTAATGTACCTAGGAAAGCAGCTGAAGATTGCCCAAGTCCTTGGGCCCCTGCACCGACATGGGAGACCTGGAAGAAGCTTCTGGGTCCTGGCTTTGGCCTGGCCCAGCCCTGGCTGTTGCAGCCATTTGGGGATGGAAGACCTCTCTCTCTCTCCCTCTCTCTCTCTCCCTCTGCCTCTGCCTCTGCCTCTGCCTCTCCCTCTCCCCACCTCTTTCTCTGTAACTATGCCTTTCAAATAAATAAAACAATCTTAAATTTCTTTTTAAAAAAGAGCAACATAGCAATTATGGAGAGCTTCTCTTTACTTAATACATATGTACTTAATAATATTTACTTAATACATATAAATACACACTTGTCAGGTCCATCTAATAATAAACACCACAAAGTCCAAATAAAGGCAAAGGGACTCAGTTGTTAATCTTTTTCTCATACCTAGCAAGATAATCAGACAATCTGGCTATGCCTTTGCCTTGTTGTTTCTGAAAGGTTTACAAAGGCAGTGCTTAGCAGAGGGTGTAGAAGGTTGAGTGCTGGCTCTGAAAAGCTATGCTCATGTTGTCAGAATCTTTGGAACTCGTGAAAGTGACCTTACTTGGATCATGGGTCTTCAGTGATGTAATTATGTTAAGGCTATTAAGATGATGAAACTATCTGGGTATGCAAGTGAGATCTGCACCCAGTTATAAGTGTCCTTATAAGAGGAAGGCACAAGTAGCTTTCAGACAGAAGGGATGGTGACACAGAAATACAGAAGAGGAGACATTGTGAAGACAGAGACAGTGACCACAAGTCAAGGAAAGAAAAGGTGACAAAGCTGGAAGTAGCAAAGAACAAATTCATCCCTAGAGCCTGCAGAGAGAATTAATTTGTTTTGAGACACTCCATTTGTGCTAATATATTGTAGCAGGCACAGAAACTAACAGAAGGTAGACACAGTGTCCTCTTTTTGAGTGAATATCTCCAATTCTGACTTCTGTCTTACCTGGCACAGGTTAGAAAAGGGTGATTTTATGACTGAATATGATATTGATTTATGAGAAAGAGCAGAGGCTGAACATGACTCAAGGCCTGCCTTATTCTTACATGATTTGAACATAACAAACCTTAGCAATTAGTGCTCCTTCAACAGTCATTCTCTCCTCTCTAATTAATATAACTCACTTCTTTTTTTCAGGGCAGCACCATCGAAATTACATTTCCCAGCCTCCTTTGCAACTAGCCAGGCGATTGAGTTCTAATCTGAGTGATATAAGTGGAATTTGTTAGATTGTTTTTTTGTTTTTTTTTTTTTTTTTTTGACAGGCAGAGTGGACAGTGAGAGAGAGAGAGGTCTTCCTTTTTGCCGTTGGTTCACCCTCCAAATGGCCGCCGCAGCCGGCGCATCACGCTGATCTGAAGCCAGGAGCAAGGTGCTTCTCCTGGTCTCCCATGGGTGCAGGGCCCAAGGACTTGGGCCATCCTCTACTGCACTCCCGGGCCACAGCAGAGAGCTGGCCTGGAAGAGGGGCAACTGGGACAGAATCCGGTGCCCCGACCAGGACTAGAACCCGGTGTGCCGGCACCGCAGGCGGAGGATTAGCCTATTGAGCCGCAGCGCCGGCCTGTTAGATTGGTCTTTAAGAAAACTGCTGGTAAAGGGAGTAGACTCTCCTGGTACTCACTGATAGCAGGGGTTTTATCCTTCTTCCAACTTGCTATGCAAATAAGTCAAGCTGAAACCATGAAAGTGAAAATGCTTCCCGCTAAGAATGGCAGAAGAGAAAGAAAGAAAGCAGTAGCCTGTGACCTTGAAGATATTGTACCGCTATGAGTCATTTACACACTGTAGACTCTGGGCTTCAAATCATGTGAGAAAAGTCAACCATATATTCATACCTAATCCACTGTTTAATTGAAGTTTCTGTAACTCACAGCCAGATGTAATCCTAGTATGTTGACCAGCTTAGCAACACAAAAAATTTCTTGATTCACTCACTCGATCAGCAGAGCTTTCTATGTCAAGAGTTCTGCAGAAACCATAGCCAAATCTAAACAAACAACTTTGAACAAACGTATTTCTTTCCTCCTATTTTCCAGTCACTGGAGGATCTTCCTTGGATCTATCAACAGAATTTGGATATTCCTTAGTGCCCTGGTCATAGTATTTTCTATTAGCATCCCACTCTCACAATCGACCCTTAAAAAGAATCTTTTAATAAAAATTGGCTCTTTTGCTTACTATTCTAGACACTAAGAGAATCTAGTACCCCACCTACAGTTATACCTATGGTCTAGGTCAATTTATTATAGAACACTACTTAGTAGGATTAAGCAGAGGGGACAACGACATAGGAAACAGCAAGCTCGAGCTTTGAAGGTTGCTATATTATTTTTCCTGAACTTTTCTTCATTTACTCTTGATTGTATCTGCCAACTAATTAATACTTTATGTAGTTATCTTTAGTTTTCTTAATATCGTGATTATTCATGAAACCACATAACATTTGTTTTTCTGTGTCTGAGAATTTACGAACTTTGAATACTTCACTGCCTTTGGTGTCTACTGAGTAAAACATCTCCTATTTATGGAAGAGTTATTTTGGAGGGGTCCTTTCTCTCTTGACAGTCTCTGTCTTGTCTTCCAGATCTTTTATGTTTTAGAACGAGTTTCCAATTTTCCACCAGAAAAAGGAGACTGAAACAAATCCACCTTACCGTGATGGCAACAAGATTTACAAGGATGTAATCTCTTAGTCTGTATTTCCCAATCCAAAACTGGGTATAAAAGCGCTTGGTAAAGACTTGCTACATAAAAAGTCATGTGTATTTGATGTCAGTACCAATTGTTGCATGCCAAGCACTAGAGTCATTCTCTGCTGAGAGTTTCCTGGGCTTACCTTCTTTACACAAAAACTCAGTTGCGGAAGATTTAGAAAGTGTTAGTCTGTAACTGAGACAACATAAAAAATGGCCTCTCAAACTAGACGACTCCACTGGTGTGATGGAGAGTATGACCAACTGGATAAGAGCAATCCAGAGCTGTTCAGAACTTTCAGCCACCGGACTTTTGACTCATCCTGCCTGTCAACATGAAGTTGTGTGATAAGGTTCTGAAATGTGGGTGGGTATGGTGGTTATAAATGATCTATCCATGTATGCTTCCTAATGATTAGAGTGAAAATTCATTTTCCATAGCTTAGAAATCAAACTTTCAAACAAGTCATTCCAGGTCTCACCTAATCAATCTAGCTATAACCACCCCCCCAACTTTGTTTACACTGCTGCATTTTACAAATATCCAAATGCATCGAGCACCTCATGATCACAATGTGCTTCCTGGCTTCTCCGGCTCTACTTGTGCTATCCTTTTCCCCTAGAAAGGCTTCCTTATTTATTCAGATAGTACTCATGACATTCAAAGCTCAGGTTAAATGACATATTCTCCTCCAAGATTTCTCCCTTAGAGGTGATCTTTTTTGCCTCTGAACTTTTCCGTGTATTAAATTACAACCTCATAAACACATGTTCTGCATTTAAAGGCTAGATTGTATACTCCTTGAAGGTGTTTTTACAACAGACAAAATGTACCTCAAAGCACAAATTGAGGGCTTATTAAATACTAAGCCTGACGTCAAGCATAGTATGATCATCATCTCACTTAATCCCCATCATTCCTGTTTAGTAGTGAAAAATCTGAAGCTTGGAAATGCTATGTACTTTGTCCAATATCCTAGAATAATTGGGATCGGAGTTCTGAACTACAATATAAATAACAAATTAGTTATATGTTAGTTATTTTATTGAATAAAGGCCTAGACTCAGAAACAAGAAGAAAACAGCCTAAACTTTTCTCTAATTTAAGAGCAAAGGACTTTCTAAGGTCTGATCTTATTTACTCTCAAAAGGAATGTGATGTCTTCTTGGTTGAACGAATTTCCAGAAAGAACAATCTTCCTTTTCATAAGAATTAAAGCAGTCTTCTCTCAAAGTTATTTTTCCATCTGGGAAGTCACTATTCTTATAACTAATAAACTTTGCTAGTTAATGGCATTTTGACTCATTTATGACTTCATTATGTCTGCCAAATAACAAATACATCTCTGTGTTTTATTAAATTCTTGACTCTATATCACTTGCACAACTGCTGCTTATTTGTATTAATTTTGCTTATTTAAGCCAAAGCGTTGCTTATTTTTTATTGTTAAACATGAGGTTGTTTTGGGTACACAATAAATGCTCAATCAATATGCAATGTGGGGAGAGAGAGACAAAGAGATCTATCTTCCATCCACTGGCTCACTCCTTAAATGTTCACAACAGCTAGGGCTGTGCTAGGCTGAAGCCAGAGGCTGTAACTCAATCCAGGGCTGCCATGCCGTTATATGGTTAGAGGCACTCAACTACTGGAGCCATCATATTCTCGCTCTCAGGGTGTGCATGAGCATGAAGCTAAAATTGGGAGCAGAATCAGGACTCATATCCAGAAATCCTATTACGGGATGCATCTTAACCAGCATGTCAAATGCTGGGTCCTGCACCATCTGTTTCCAAACAAATTCCTCTGAGAAGTCACAAAGGTATGTACAGCATAACAGAGGTAGAGATATAAAAGGGATGAATGTATTTTTCTCCAGATTCATTTGATTCTGCAACTTTACATAATTCAAGACCCAGGCAACATTAAAAATGGAACTTAAATGTTACAGCATGATTGAAAGTCTGGTATCATGCTGAAGTGATGGATCAAGTTTTTTATGAAATCTGCTCTGTAATGATATTTCATATTCTTAAATAATGCTCTGGACTAAATATTGACAGTGAATTACTACTTGTGAGGAAAGCGGATGATAAAAAAATACACCAGGAATATTAGCCTTCTTCCCTTAAGGTTCAATAATTGGTGATAGAAAAACACCACTTTCTTGGGTGATTCTGAACCGATCTTCAGTACGAGGGAAAAGATCACAGGTCTACCAAATACGTGTCTGTGCTTGCACAAATAAATGCAAAATTATATTAGAACTTTAGAAGTTCCCATGTGCCTGGATGTGATCAATTATCAAAAATTTTATATTTTTTCAGCCCATAAAGACTCTCTCTCACCGTAACAGTCATGTGTGCATTCCAATTAGTCCTGCAGGCTAAACCAGGTACGGTGAGCCAGGGATGGGGTGGGTCTGATTGGCACCAGAAATGTAGGAAAAGGGCCCTAGCGTTTCAGAAACCACTTTCTGGAGAAATAGAAATTTTTTGTCTTCATGAAGCTGGTTTCACCTTTGAGATCAGGAATAGACATATCCACGATGTTCTGTTTCTGTTCTGTTTATTTTCAAATTCTAGAAGCGTATGGTTTAATGACGTACTAGACAGTTTTCCCCAAATTCAAACTGAATCACATACACTCTATCTCTCACTCCTTTTGTATGGTGAAGCTCACATTATGTTTAGTTTGCTATTTTAAAATTCATCATTAATAGCTTTCGGTTGTCTCAACATTTACACATAATTTAAATATTTTCTTGATATTTGTATTTAATGTATGCCCTAAATATTCAGCATTAATCAACATTTATTTTTAACTATAAATCTTGAGGAAAGGTTGATGCCTGTGTAATAATGCTGGTTGTATGAAACGCATAGTCATATATATAGTTAATGCTCAATAAATTATTCCAATAATAGTGAGTAATGCCACTGATATTTAAAGATGACAATCTTGAGAGTGAGAACTTCCTGTTAATATCTAAATATCTAGAATAGTTACATACACATTTACAAGTACTTTTTAGCAGGCTGCTTATGTTAGTAGAAGAGGCACTCTCCTAAACATGTATTGGGTGAGTATTTTATAATCATCAGTAATCTTTTTTTTAACACAGTGTTTCTCAACTTTCACTTGGCAGAAGACTCCCCTGAGAAGCTGGATAATTATTATTTTCCCCATACCTACCAGCCCTCCAAGTTCTGAGTAAGCCTAGGATAGGGCCCAGGAATCTTCACGGACAAGCATCTCAGGTATCTCTGATGAAGATCACACTCTGAGAAACAAAGTACTCCACTATCTTATAGTATCATTATCCTTTTTGAAAACAGAAAGGGAATTACATGTATTCTAAGGAGGTTTCTTGTATAATACTCCATTACTGCCTGTAATTTGACAATTTAATTTATATAACTCAATTTTGAATTTTGAGGACAGAGTTGGGCAAGAGGAGCCACTCATTTTTTGTTTTTGTTTTTGGAGGTTTTTATTTAATGAATACAAATTTCCTATGTACAGCTTTTAGGAGTACAGTGTTTCTTCTCCCCATTTCCACCCTCCCACCTCCACTCCTGTCCCACCTCCTACTCCCTCTCCCAGTCCATTTTTCATAAAGATTCATTTTAAACTGACTATGTACAGAAAACCAACTCTATACTAAGTAGGATTTCAACTGTTTGCACGCACACACAAAGTATAAAGTACAGTTTGAAGACAAGTTTTACCATTGATTCTCATAGTATACCTTGTTAAGGACAAAGGTCCAACATAGGGAATAAGTATACAGTGACTCCTGTTGTTGATTTAACAATTAACACTCTTATTTTTGACATCAGTGACCACCCAAGACTCTTGACATCAGCTACTGAGGCTATGGAAGTCTTTTGAGTCCACAAACTGTCAGTATTTAAACAGGGCTATATGCAAAATGGAAGTTCTCTCCTCCCTTCAGAGAAAAGTACATCCTTCTTTAATGGCCCCTTCTTTCCACTGGAGTCTCACTCACAGAGATCTTTCATGCAGAACAGTTTTTGCCACTGTGTGTTGGCTTTCCATGCCTGAAATGCTCTCATGGGATTTTCATCCAGATCCGAATGCGTTAGGGACCGATTCTGAGGTCAGAGTGCTGTTTAGGGCATTTGTCATTCTATGAGTCTGCTATGTGGACTGTTTCCCATGTTGGAGCTTTCTCTCCTTTGTAATTCAATATAATGCTATTAGCAGGCACTTCGTTTTATTTATGTGATCCCTTTGACTTTTGATCCTATTTATATGATCAGTTCCACACTTAATATGATCACTTTATCACAAAAGATGGGATTAGTGCCACCCAGCTAAATGGGACTTGGAGTCCCATGGCAAGTTTTAAGCTTCACCCTTAGAGGTAAGTCTGTGGGAATGTGTGCTGATCTATACAACTCCTCCCTCTCTTTTTCCTACTCTTATTTTTAACTGGGACCTATTTTCAATTGACTTAATACACCTCTGATTAATTCTATGTTAAGTAAAGAGTTCAACCCATGGTATTAAGTAGAAAAAAATGAAAAAAATAATAAAATGAAATAATAAACTACTCCTCGACAGTCAAGACAAGGGCTGTTCAAGTTATTGCTTCTCTAAGAGTCAGGTTCACTTCTACAGGTTTCCTTTTTGGTGCTCTGTTAGTTGTCACAGATCAGGGAGAACATATGGTATTTGTCCCTTTGGGACTGGCTTATTTCATTAATATGATGTTTTCCAGATTCAACCATTTAATTGCAAATCAATGGATTTCATTTTTTTTAACCGTTGTGTAGTATTCCATAGAGTACTTATTCCATAGCCTCTTTATCCAGTCTTTGTTTGACAGGCATTTAGGTTGATTCCATGTCTTAGCTATTGTGAATTGAGCTGCAATGAACATGTAGGTGCAGATGACTGTTTTATTTGCTGATTTCATTTCCTTTGGGTACATTCTGAAGAGTGAGATGGCTGGGTAGTATGGTAGGACTAGATTCAGAGTTCTGAGGTATCTCTAAACTGTCTTCCATAGTGGCTTTACCAGTCTGCATTCCCACCTACAGTTGGTTAGGGTACCTTGTGCCCCACATTCTCACCAGCATCTGTTGTTAGTTGATTTCTGTATGTAAGCCATTCTAACTGGGGTGAGGTGAAACCTCATTGTGGTTTTGATTTGCATCTCCCTGGTGGAGAAGCCAGTCATATTATAAATCAAGTGAGAATGATCCCTCCCCCTGGTTATGCAGTGTGCACCTTGCTTGGCCACGGTCAGTGGGCAGTGGGAAAGGCACATGCCGGAGAGTGGCGCCTATTGGTTGAGTTATTACAGCCCAGCCCTACCAGGCACCAAATGCCCAGAATCTCTCCAAGTACTTCCCTAAAAAGCTGGTGAAGAGAAACACCATTTATTTACTCTACAATTATTTTCAACATTCCCATTTAAGACCTTGGGTCAACAGTTAAATGTGCTAATGACTCACAATATTCAGTAGATTAATTTCCTTCAAGGAAAGAAATTGTATATGCAGTTACTTTACTACTGATGTTAATGCTATTATAGCTTGAAGTTTCTTGGGAAATTCAAGCTAAAAGCTATAATAGCACTGCCTTCATTAAGAAAAAAAAACAACTGTGACAGTCTGTGATATCATATTTTTTCCACAAAGAACCTACTGGAATTCAAATATTACTTTGCTTATCATCAACAACTCATCTAGCACAGAAGGAAATTGAACTAACAAAAGGGATGTCATAGTGCAATAGATTCACCAAATCAGAAAAGAACAAATAAATAAATATCAAAACTCAAAGTTGCAGAGATTAATTTAATGTGGTACTTCCCTGGAAAGCACTCAGAATGATGGGACTATGAAGGGAAACAAAAGATCAATTTTTATTTAGGGGAACTGACAGCAATTGAAATTGAAACATTCATGTAAAGAGAAAACCATTAAAAACTGTAGGAGATTTAACAATTCCACTTTTCTCCCACTGTTTACATTGTTATTTTAAGCAACTTAATATGCAATGCCTAGCAGGTCAATTGGCAAATTTAGAAATCTTTATTTAAAAAAAGCACATACATAGACATTTTGTGGACCAGAAAATCTGGGTAGATTTGCTAAAGCGAACTTCAGATCAATTTTTGCTGAACCTCTCCTGTGTCAGTTATCATGGAGGGGCACCAGCAACCCCACAGTTCCAGCTGAAGTGGTACTGTCTTTCTTAAAGCACTACATTCAAGTTTCTATAGCATGCTCTAAAGCAAAGGGGGGAATTTTAAATTCTTTCTAAACACCGTACAGCAGAAATTCCATGCTGGAATGAAAGTTTGCATTGATCTTTACAATGTCATAGAGACCACTTAACGGGAAATTAGACACATTTATTTGCAGTTATTTTGTAAGGACACACAACAGGGGTGCATCCAGGTATGCACAGAACAAAGAGGCAGCCTTTTGCAAATACTTGATGCTACTTTTAGGACAAACAAATCAAATATGCCTTTCTGCTCATCAATGAAATCTCAACCTCCAATCTTAATTTAATAAATGAATACATTAATCAGTAGTTGGACATTTCTGAGACAGAATGGGGCACCATAGTGGGTGCTTTTTCATTTCCAGCTCTGTATCCATCCCCTTTCAGCTGGAAGTAGGATCTGCACTGTAACACTTCTGGGTTCACAAATCAATTGGACAAATAAAACAGTAAAGGTAATTCCTTAACTCTGAAGACTTTGGTAGAAAGTTTCAGAACAGAGACATTTGTCTACTCAACTTAAGGTTGGAGACTTACATGCAGAGATTGGGTCAAGGAGTAAAGCAAAGAAAGACAAAACAAAACAAAAAGTAAAGCGTAAAACATGACACTGTGAGTCCTAGATCCAGCCATGCCTGAGCTCTGATGGGCTTTTTCAGTTTTATGAGCCTATAAATGTCTGCCTCATTATTTGGTCAGTTGGCTGATTTCATAAAATAGTTTGAGTTGCTTCTATAATTGAACAAATTCTGGAGAATTCAAACACAGATCAGCTTGCAATGAAACAGGGTCATGGAGCCAGCACTGCATCTCAGTGGGTTAAGCTACCACCTGAGATGCTGACATCTCTGAGTGCTGATTCAAGTCTCAGCTGCTCCACCTCTGACACAACTCCCTGCTAATGTGCTTATTATTAAATCAGCTGAAGACGGCCCAAGTACTTGGGCCCCCACCATCCACGGGGGAGCCCAGATGGAGTTCTTGGTTCCTGGCTTCATTCTGTCCCAAACCCAGCTGTTGCAGCCACTTGGGGAGTGAGCCAGCAAATGGAAAACCTACTCCCCTCTTTCTGTCCCTGCCTCTAACTCTGCCTTTCAAACAACTAAATAAATCTTCTAAAATAGATATGGTCATGCAAGATAACAAATAATATTTTTTATGAGACCACAACAAAGTAGAAAAAAATCCATCAGAATGTTGTTAGAGAAATACTACGTTTTCCAGTTTAGGGCTTACATCCTTAGCAAGGTACTCTGAGTTCTCTATGACCTCCTCCCAATTATTTTTCCAATGAGATCACACAGAACATTGTTCTGTGCTTTCTAAGATCCATTCTTACTGATCTACTAGCCACACCCATGCATGATTTGCCCTTTGTGCCTCTTTCCTTTGCTCACACCATTCTCCTGGCTTAGAATGCCCTCTGTCACACCTTCACCATTGTTCAGGCAATAGACCATTCTTCAAAGCCAAGTACAAATATCATTTCCTCTGTGAAGTTTTCCCCAATTTTCCAGTCAATTATTGCTCTTCTATAAAGCTTTTGCTTATATCTAGTAATATGTGTGAAGAAAATTTTGTGCACTGTTGGAAGCTACACAAAGGTCAGCTATTTTTAATATTACTGAGTCCTGGTAAGATTGTTTTTCTTGTAGTTATGTCATATATGTATCTTCTTCAATGACTATGAACATCTTGAGGGCAGGGACCATCTTTATTTTTATGTTTTGGCAACATAAACACTAAAATGATGGGTACATTTCAGATCTGCAGTAGTCCTTTGATTCTTCTTCTGCAAACCTAAAGCCCTTAATAATTAAGCATTTCCAAATGCAGCTAGCTCAAAGACAAGGACATTTAAGGTAATATTTTAAAACTAAAATATTAAATCCCCGTAAAGATGAATAGAGTTGAAAACTTTAAAGGGAATAGTGTTTGAACACACCGATTAAGAATTGTTAAAAGAGGGTTCTAGAAGGGCTGTGAGGAGTGCAAATGGCACTTAAAGCTGATTGTTTAATTCACATGGTGCTCTCTAATGGGCTGACCATCAAGTGCCCTAAGTTGAGCTGAATGACTAGAGTAGGAAGCTTAAACATGTATAGAGTGTCATGTGTTTACAAAGTGCTTTCTCTCAGTTCATCTTCACAGCAGTTTTGGGAGAAAGGTATTATTCCTATTTCCAGATTGGCTTTACAGCAGATTCTGGAGAAGGCAGAAGGGAGTCCCAGAACTCATTCATCTCCCCATCCATTCACAGCAAACATCTATTGAGCACTGTGAGCCAGACATTCTCATCTCATTACTCTCTTTACTGCCACAAGATGGGGAAGGCTAACAAATAGTCACAGATTATTCATTCTCTTTTTATCTATAATATATTTAAAGTGGTTCACAAATTGTTTAGGTTGTAGACCATCTGTGGATCATTATGCTCTTTGCACATGAAATGCTGATTTAGTCAATATAGGAATTAAATAGAGACAATTATGGGTTCTATCAAATGCTTACCCTGAACTAGACTGTGGTTTGGACAAGCGGTGGTTGTTATTATAGATTAAGACAAGTCTTTGAAAAAAAATATTAATACTGCAGAAATAATAGTTTTATTAAATTACTCTATTTTTTTTTATTTGACAGGTAGAGTTATAGACAGAGAGACAGAGAGAAAGGTCTTCCTTCCATTGGTTCATTCCCCAAATCGCTGATCCGAAGCCAGGAGCCAGGTGCTTCTTCCTGGTCTCCCATGTGGGTGCAGGGGCCTAAGCACTTGGGCCATCCTCTGCTGCCTTCCCAGGCCACAGCAAAGAGCTGGACTGGAAGAGGAGCAACCGGGACTAGAACCTGGCGCCCATATGGGATGCCAGTGGCGCAGGCAGAGGATTAACTAAGTGAGCCACGGTGCCAGCCCCTAAATTACTCTGTATTTGTGCACTGAGGAAGGGCCACCTGTATTTAGTGTTAGCATCCTTATATCAGCTCATAGAACAGCAAGAAATTTTGGGAACATAACTCAAAACTCCCTTGGTCTAACTCAAGCTGTGCTCAGTAAAAGTGTGTGGACAGGGGTGTTGATGGAGCAGTTCTTGAGTCTGCCTCCTTGACTTCTGTGATGATAAGTCCCTTTGCCATTCCTCACCTTTCCCGATTCCTACATTCTGAGAGGTGAAACCTTGATCTCTATGCATTCACTCCAGCTAGCCATCAATAACCAGCAAATCCAAATGCTGTCCCCCAGAGGGTTTAACTAGCTGATGTTTTGCATGCCTTTACTCAAGACTCACTTCCCAGTAGACCACAGTCCTTAGCACTCCCTCCAGCATTCATTCCCATGACCTGCTAATCCTTGGAGATATTTAAATAAGGAATCTTGCTCTGGGTGTTCTCCTAAGAAAGGATTGCCAGTTCCAAAATCCTGCTCTCACAAATGGAGAGACACAGAGAATTGTGATTCTCACGTTCACATTCCAATTGCCTCCCTCAATTCCCCACTCACACCAGGGCTTGTGAATTTGCTAAGAGGGTTTTCTAGGGCCCTGGGAAAAAGATAAAATTCAAAGTAGCTCACATTTCCAAGGACACAAACTCCTTGATCTTTTATTTTGCCAGTGACTTCTCCAACCTTCCCTTATCTCTGTCACATAGTTATTGGTTCCTGCCCTCTATCTTGGGGCTATGATTTATGTTTGTTAAGACCCCAGCATCATGGTCTAGTTTAAACACTCCTTTACAATTGCTGTCTGGTTGTTTCATTTATGTTGGTTTTGGCTATTGTAATGGCATCTCCATTTAGTTAAGTATTTTGGACAGATGTTTTATATTGTTTATATGTACTACTTACACTAAACATGTGTAGTGCTCAGTACAGGAAACCTGGGAGCTCTGGGAATGTAGAATGCTATCCTGCACACAAGCAAAGCAGCTCAGTCCTTAAAAGGTGCAGACATTTTTATTTCTCCTTTCTTGAGTTCAAAAATATTCTGGTTCCAATTATCTTTTCATATTGACTCTTTTTTTTCCCTGAAATCTAACCTATAGCTTTTTGCTGTTGATTTTTTTTTTTGTTTCAGATAAATCCTGTTTTTTCTATTTATAATTTTTTATTCACATAAAGTGAAAAGATTTCATATATACAGATTTGGAAGCATGGTGGTACTTATGAAACCCTCCCTCCTGCCCATGTTCCCACCCTCTCTTCTCCTTCCTTTTTTATTCTTTCGATTATTATAATGACATACTTTGTTTATTTTTTAGTCATAAGCTTAACCCTCCACTAAGTAAAGAATTCAACAAGGGGCTGGCACTGTGATGCAGTGGGTTAACGCCCTGGCCTGAAGTGCCAGCATCCTATATGGGTGCCAGTTCGAGACCTGGTTGCTCCACTTACGATCCAGCTCTCTGCTATGGCCTGGGAATGCAGTAGAAGATGGCCCAAGTCCTTAGGCCCCTGCACCCACATGGGTGACCCAGAAGAAGCTCCTGGCTCCTGGCTTTGGATTGGCACAGCTCCTGCCATTGCAGCCATCTGGGTTGTGAACCATCGGATGGAAGACCTCTCTTTCTCTCTGTGTAACTCTGACTTTCAAATAAATAAATAAATAAATAATTTTTTAAAAAAAGAACTCAACAAATAGTAAGAAGAGAAAAAACACTGTTTCTCAACAGTAGAGATAAGGGCTATAAACAATAACCAAATCTCAAAATTTCAGTTTTGCTGATATATATTGCATTTTTAAGAATATTTGCTTATTTGAAAGGCAGCGTTACAGAGAGAGAAGCAGATTCACAGAGAGAAATCTTCCATCCACCGGTTCACTCTTCAAATGACAACCATGACTGAGGCTGAGCCTGGGTGACACCAGGAGCCAGGAGCTTCTTCTGGCTATTCCACTTGGGTGGCAGGGACTTAGGCCATCCTCTGATGCTTTCTCAGGACATCTGCAGGGAGCTGGATCAGAAGTGGAGCAGCTGGGACTTGAACCAACACCCATATGGGATACTGGTGCTGCAGGTGTTGACTTATGCTGCTCTACCATCCTCCCTCTACCCCCCTTCTTTTTATTAGTTACCACAGATCAGGGAATTCATATGATATCTGTCTTTTTGGGACTGGTTTATTTCACTAAGTATAATAGTTTCCAGTTGCATCCATTTGTTGCAAAAGATAGGATTTCATACTTTTTATGGCTGAGTAGTAGTCCATAGTGTATGTATACCACATTTTCTCTATCTAGTCATTAGCTGTGTTGATTCCATATCTTGGATACTGTGAGTTGAACTGCAATAAGCATGGGGGTACAGATAACTCTTTCACATGCTTATTTCATTTCATTTGGGTAAGTTCCCAGGAGTGGGATGGCTGAGTCATATGGTGGATCTATTTTCAGATTTCTGAGGAATCTCCACACTGTCTACCACAATGGCTGCACTAGTTTACTTTCCCACCAATAGTGTATTAGGGTACCTTTCCTCTCACATCCTTAAAAAGCATTTTTTAAAATTTTTAAATTTTAATGTTTATTTTGTTTTTAACACATTCAGTGTGATTTGTAGATACAATTCTAAGAACATAATGATGTTCCCTTCCTCCATCCCTTCCCCACTCCCTCCCATCCTCCTTCTTTCTTGCTTTTTTTGCTCTTGAGATAACATATTCTAAATTTACATTACAATAAAATGGCTTAATACTTCACCAAATAAGTTTAATAAGTAAAAAGCAAAAAGGCCCTAGTTTAGTGAGAATATAGAGATTAGCTATAAACAATAGTTGAATGAGCTGGCGCCACGGTTCACTAGGCTAATCCTCCGCCTGCGGTGCTGGCACTCCGGGTTTTAGTCCCGGTTGCGGTGCCGGTTCTGTCCCGGTTGCTCCTCTTCCAGTTCAGCTCTCTGCTGTGGTCCGGGAAGGCAGTGGAGGGTGGCTCAAGTGCTTGGACCCTACACCCGCATGGGAGACCAGGAGGAAGCACCTGGCTCCTGGCTTTGGATCGGCGCAGCATGGTGGCCGCAGAGCGCTGGCCGTAGCGCCCATTTGTGGGGTGAGCCAACGGAAGGAAGACCTTTCTGTCTCTCTCTCTCTCACTGTCTAACTCTGCCTGTCAAAACAAAACAAAGAAAAACAATAGCTGAATGGAAAAATGACCCATATACAGTAAATTTTAAAGTAATCACAGAACATTAAAACTACATTAGTATAACATTTTTAACCATTGGTTTGACAAAAGTATAAAACAAATTTTACAAAACTATATTTGCAGCAATACTGATACACTTTTTTTTTTAATTTTAGCTCCCATATATAAGGGAGAACATGTGGTATTTGTCTTTCTGGGTCTGTCATA
Source organism: Oryctolagus cuniculus (assembly GCF_964237555.1). Classification (NCBI taxonomy): domain Eukaryota; kingdom Metazoa; phylum Chordata; class Mammalia; order Lagomorpha; family Leporidae; genus Oryctolagus; species Oryctolagus cuniculus. Next base: position 144,318,414 of record NC_091437.1, read on the forward strand.
TTCACTCAACATGATGTCCTCAAGTTGCATCCACTTCGTTGCAAATGGTAGAATTTTTTTTCCCAAATTTTGAAATTTATTTAAGGTGAACAAATTTCAAGTATTCCATATATAAAGAATAAGGAGCACAGTGATACTTCCACACTACCTTCCTTCTCACCTACACTTCCACCTTTCATCCTCCTTTCTTATTTTAATTTTTACAATGATACATTTTCAATGTATTCTATGATCATAAGCATTCATTGTTTTTTGATTTCTGTATGAGAGTCATTCTAATTGGGGTAAGGTGAGACCTCATTGTGGTTTTCATTTGCATTTCCCTGATGACTAGTGATCCTGAGCATTTTTTTCATGTGTTTACTGACAATTTGAATTTCATCTTTTGAAAAATGCCTATTCAAGTTCTTTGCCCATTTCTTAACCGGATTGTTTATTTTATTGTTATGGAGTTTCCTGGGCTCTTTATAAATTACGGATATTAATCCTTCATCAGTTTCATTATTTGCAAATATTTTCTCCCATTCTGTTGGTTGCCTCTTCACTTGTGTGTTTCCTTTACACTGCAGAGGCTTCTCAGCTTGATGTGATCCCATTTGTCTATTTTTTCTTCTTTTATCTGTACTTCTGGGGTCTTTTCCAAGAATTATTTGTTTTCACAGGATTTTTTACAGATGCCATGTTTCCACAAGTTCCATATTACAGGACTGTTCTAAGAAAACTAAAAACCTTTCTTATCTTTCCTTATATGGGTGAATCTCTCTCCTCACAAATAATCCGTGGAGAAGAGACATCTTAATTTCTGATGATTGCTAGCTCAAAGTGGGTACTAGACATGTTAGTTACCAGGTAAACACAAGCTTAGAAGAAAAAGATAACATTATCTAAAGGACATTCACACATGTGTCCACCCAAATCACTTCAGTTACACAGATTTACTCCATTTCATGGTGGTTCTAACATGACTCTGGAGACAGCTCAAGCTTCCATCACTGTTGCAGCACTCACTCACCAGCTTACCTGGGGAAATTATTTCATTGCCGTGCATATTAGTTTCCTTGCTTATAAAAAGGTGATAATAACAATACCATCCCAACAGGGCTGCAGAGCAGATTAAAGGTTATATTACTGATTTATAATTCTAGTTCTTGATGCATAATAAGTGACTGAGAAATGTTTAAAACAAAAAATCAAAGTAAAGCATTTCACATCCACAAGGGCAACCTGTAGGTATTTCAGATGATGAATCATCTTGAAGCTCATGTTTATAGAACATGCTTATTGGCAGAACAAGGGCCCACAGAGTCTGCTGGCACTGCCCATCAGGAGGATGTGAACTGTCATATAACAGAACAGAAATGACCACACACTTATCAGCTGTTTTCCAAAGGCAATATGGCCTGTAGGTTTGTAGACTTCTATAAAACCAGCCAGCATTTATTGGTAATGCTTTAATTTTTCAATAAGTGAGTTTGTAGAAAGTCTTTTGATTGTAACTCAATTAATTATAAATTAGCTTATACCTTCAACCCCAGAATTGGTTGGGGGAGGAAGTCTCTGAAATGCACTCATAATTGGAAATGTTACCTTCATTCACGATTGAACCAAGGACCTGAAACAATGGTACTCAGATTCTATTTCTCTCCCTCTGTCCAATAGGGAAATAAGAAGGCCCAGAATCATCTCTTAGAAATGTAGCTGTAATAGTTTTACACAGAGAGAGGAGAGGCAGAGAGAAGAGAGGTAGAGAGATATACAGAGAGAGAGGTAGAGAGAGAGAGAGAGAGAGAGGTTTTCCATCCGGTGGTTCAGTCTCCAATTGGCCACAATGGCTGGAGCTGTGCCGATCCAAAGCCAGGAGCCAGGAGCTTCCTGTAGGTCTCCCACGTGGGTGCAGGGGCCCAAGGACTTGGGCCATCTTCCACTGCTTTCCCAGGCCCTAGCAGAGAGCTGGATCAGAAGTGGAGCAGCTGGGACTAGAACCGGCGCCCATATGGGATGCTGGCGCTTCAGGCCAGGGCATTAACCCGCTGAGCCACAGCACAGAAGTTAATAGTTTTAGCAAAAAGTCCTACATAGATCTCTCCTTGACTCACCTTTGGTCTCACAGCCACCTCTGAACTAAATATCTAGGCAAAAGGGTGGTGTCTTTGAAGGAAAGACATAAGTCACATGCCCACCACCATGGGTGAAGGACCAGTGGCTCCACCAAACCACGGTAATGTGTTCCCCATAGGATTGAGGGCCTGTGTTATTAAAGGAATAGGAGAGGATGACATATAACCTAAGAGAGTTCCCTGGCCGGCGCCGTGGCTCAATAGGCTAATCCTCCACCTAGCGGCGCCGGCAGACTGGGTTCTAGTCCCGGTCAGGGCGCTGGATTCTTTCCCGGTTGCCCCTCTTCCAGGCCAGCTCTCTGCTGTGGCCCCGGGAAGGCAGTGGAGGATGGCCCAAGTGCTTGGGCCCTGCACCCCATGGGAGACCAGGAAAAGTACCTGGCTTCTGCCTTCATATCAGCGTGATGCGCCGGCTGCGGTGGCCATTGGAGGGCGAACCAACGGCAAAAGGAAGACCTTTCTCTCTGGCTGTCCACTCTGCCTGTTAAAAAAAAAAAAAAAAAAAAAAAGAGTTCCCTTTCAATGAAAAGTAACACTGGCAGAACAAAATCTACATCATATTAACTATAGGACTAATATTTATATCTCAATAAATTATAAAATGGTCTTCCCCTCCTCATCCTTTCTTCTCATACTCCTATTCTCACTATACCCCAAGCCCCAAAGAGTCCAGAAGGACAAAGACTGCTGCCTCTGTATTTCATGCATGTAGCACACGTAACATTTTCTAAGTGATCAATGCATTCTTATTGTTCTAAACTGGGCATAAAGGGGAATCTCACAATAACATGTGAGCCCAAGACATCCTGGTTAGTCCTTAGTATATAGCATATATCTTTGAAAAGGTTTTTTTCATATGCTAGCATACCGCCATCATGCTAAACACCTCTGGCTTCATGAAGAAAAGCGTGAAGAAATTTGTTCCAAGCATAAGGCTTCATGAGGCTTCTGAACTAGGATGTAAATTACTGGACTGCATGGGCACATCTTTTTTTTTTTTTTTTCTCTTAATCTCTGTAGCCTCAGTATCAGGCACAAGGGACTAGTAACACTGCATACAATCAACAACCAAAAAAGTTATGAAGTCTTAAGGAAGGAGAACATGGAAACCAAAGTCTGAATCAGTAGCTTTGTGTGGCAGAGCTAGATTTAAGCAGGAGATGTGGAAATGCAGGTAACTGTCACCAGCAGACAAGTCAAGAAAAGTCAGCAGACAAGCAAGTTTGTCACATGCAAATGAAAGAAAGAAAGCCAACTGCATGGCAGCACTCGTTGTTTCTCCATGACTCTATCCTCACTGGAGAAACACCTTTCTGGGACTTGGGAAGAACTGTCTCTCCACACCCCTAAGTTCCATCTCTTCTGGAGCAAGCTCCAGAGAACGCCTTCTGCCAGACTCAGCACATGACTACAAACTATTATTTACTGAGCATTTACTGCATGCTAGACATTTTGCCAGGCACTTGACACCTTTAATTACATTAGTTGTTAATAAAGAGAAGACTGAATGGCTAAGGTTTCCCAGTGGGCCTAAGTTATACCAAAATTTCAGTGAAGGTCTGGCTGACATTCTTACATTATTTATCCTGCATAGAGATTGCAAGTCCTCTAGGGCTACTTCCTTTGTTAATGTAGTACAGTATGTTGATGCCCATTGTAAACTACATGGAGCACAGGTTTACCCTTTTGAAGACTTACAGATGTGCAGCGGCTGTACCTTTGTTTGCAAGTGATGTTGGAGTATTTGATGTTTGTTTTTCTGTGCATAGGGATGTTGAGGCACAAGCATGTATGCATGTTTTACCATAACAACTGTTCTGTCCAAAGATGATCTACTAATACAATGCCCTTCAAGAACACATTGACATTAAAAAAAAAAAAAAGTGAGCCACAGATTGTCTAGAACTGTATACTTTTAAAGTTAGGACTTGCTTTCACTAAAGAAAGTGATTTGGCATCTAGGCTGCGTATGCTAGATAATTTGACTAAAGAAGCCACAGAATCATTGCTTATGCTCAAGCTATTAGATTACATTGAAGTTCACTGTTGGAAAAATGTAATAATTATGTTGGTGCTTTCATAAGTATAATTGCCTCTTGTATGATTACTGATAATTTCAGGTAATTGTCAGCAATATGAAAGACTTTTCTGTGGTCCCACACTAGACAATACCCTAGGGAAAGCATTACAGAGCTGAGGGGGAATTGAGAGAGGCAAGAGTGAGTTCATTCCTAGTATAACTTGCTTGGTTTATTCTCTAAAGTAAATATATTATTTGACCAGAATGATTTAATTACCTAATATGACAGCCATCTGCTGAAATACAACTCCCACTTTTAGCAAAGAAAAAAAGTACATATAAAAATATCTTTCCTTCTTAAAATTCCTGACCCCACAGAAAACATAATCAATTTAAGTCATTTAGATGCCTACCTAAACATTCTTACACCTGGAATATCTAAATTGGCAGGCATGGCAAGAGATCACACTACAAGGGTGTGAGGTACTTCAAAACATGTCCATTACTAGTGTCAAGGAAAGAAAATTTCACTCACATAACACAAATCAACGTTTTCCTCACTATTAGGATGAGTATAAAAGAACTACAGAAAGATAACTTAAAACAAAAACGTTCACTGGGATCGATACCTGTAGTCTAAGGCACATATATGGATTAAATTTTCTGAAAAAATATATAACTAATTTGTGAAGTCACAGCTTCTCAATGGGAAAATGTTAAAAAAAAAAAAAAAAAAGGACTGGATGCCCAGGGAAAGTAATCAGAAAGCCAGGTGGCACATGCTTCTATGCTGGGGGACTCAGCAGTAGGCTATCTAAAGATAATCACTTACATTTTTGCTCTACCCAAATATCAAAAGGTCAGAGTGGCTCAATTTACTGTTTCTTATACAATTTTTTTTCATTGATTTAGAAAGGAGAAGAGCAAAATGATAGTAAAACTCCAATCAGCTTGAGAGAAAGGTTAAAGCCATTCTTTTTTATATCCATTCTGGGTAGTGATCCATAAAAAATAATTAGGACAAGGGTAAACCTATTATGTAGCACGGATTTGCTATCACTCTCGTCAATCTGCATTTGCTCAGGCACTAAAGATTTGTTGGACTCTGTGTAGATTTATAATTAAAATGCACATCAAATGTATATGTGTAAATTTTTCTTCCTTCATGCCATCTTGTCCAAGCCTGGGAAAATGCCCTCTGATCCTTCCTCTTTAGTCTAAGTCAGCATCATTTTGCATGCTGATCTAAAAAGTGTAGTCTTTCTCCACTCTCTAGTTTATTTGTGCATTGACCAATTCTTCACGTATTTCTAAACATCCATCATGCGGCTGTTATCTCCACACAGCACTCACTGTCTGTCACATTTCCTCTGATCCTCCCTTTGAGCTAAGCGCCTTTAACACTGGCTGCCATGTCTATTTCCTTCATCCTGCAGCTGAGCACAGGTGGCTGAGCACAGGGTCTCTGGCTCTCAGATGCTGGCTCTGTTATGCATAAGATTTTGTATTAGAGACCTGTCAGAGCTGGCCTGAAGGAGGCTACATTTGAAATCATTTCTCTTATTGAGAGATAAGTGCTTACTGTCATTTATTCTTCCATTCTTGCTTTTACCTTTCACACTACTTCCATATTTATCCTCCAGCTGCCTGCATATTTGACAATGCCATTGCCGATAGTGTTATACTTCCAGATATGCTCGCTTATGGCTGAAGTGACTGATGCATGACCTTCAGCATTCTCTATGCTTAATACACACATCCTGCTGCCTACAAGACTGTATGAGCTGTGTTGATTATCTCAAAGCAGGTCCTTATTGTCCTTAATGGTAATAATAATGCTAAGTGATAAGGCCAAGAATTTATTAAGCTTCTTTCTTCCCAGGTAATTAAATGTCAGATCCCTGTAACTGCCTCATTGTTGGCTTCTGGCCAGACTTAGAAGCCATAGAACAAATACAAAAGAAAAGGTTTTCTGCTTCATTGTACAGCAGGAGATATTTTGCCTAGCTTTTCAAGCACATATTGGATTATTCCAGAGGGAATCTTACAGTAAGTTTGTGTACATATTTATCAGCAGGAAATACAGTTTTCCAAGGAAATCCTGGTCATTTAACAAGGTCTCTAGCCTATATGGTAATAAATTTATCCAGTGCTCCCCAAACTGTGAACTCTTATGGATGAGACTGGTGTCATTTCATCTTTGTTTTGCTTAGTGTTCAGCACAGTGCTAACAGTTTAAACAATGATTGTGTGACACACACATACAAAGGGTATGGAAAGGGAGAAAACAAATGGGAGAGACAGGCATCAGGATTTTGAGAGGGAGAACCCATGTATTCCATTCAACTGGATTTCAGTTCAAGGTACTAGGACCTCTCTGAATGGATTGGTGGGCTTGATAAATGTTGTTTCTGGGCTGGTACTGTGGCATAGCAGGTAAAGCTGCCACCTGCTGTGCTGGCATTCCATATGGGCGCTGGTTCAAGTCCTGGATGCTCCACTTATGATCCAGCTCTGTACTATGGCCTGGGAAAGCAGTGGAAGATGGTCCAAGTCCTTGGGCCCCTCCACCCATGAGGGAGATCCAGAAGAAGCTCCTGGCTCCTAGCTTTGGATTGGTACAGCTCCAGCTGTTGTGGTCATTTGGGGAGTGAATCAGCAGATGGAAGACCTCTCTCTCTCCCTCTCTCTGCTTCTGCCTCTCTGTAACTCTGCATTTCAAATAAAATAAATAAATCTTTTTTAAAAAACTGGTGTTTTAAAAAAACAAAAAGGTGTTTTCTGCAGTATTTTGGTAAACTTAAGCATATAAATGTTAGTTTATGGTAACAAATTCATGTACCAAACTCAATTAGAAATGAGTGCCCACATGAAAGACTGGTGCAAAGCTCAGCACTACCTATTCATATCATATAAGCAAAATGAAGTTTTCATCAAAGAGAAACAGAAAAGAACTATTTCACAAGAGACATTTTTTTCTCAGAGTTCTTGTGAATTTTTATCTGTTTATGATAATTCAGACTGAAGAATACACAGTTTAATTACAGTCCTTGTCAGTATGTCTTTCTGGATGTGCTGCAATGAAGAAAAAACAAATTGATCATTAAACATAAAATGCATCTGAACAAACGAACACAACTTAATGGAACAAGCAATTTGCTTTACTTACATGAGTTAAAAAAGCAAACAAAACCCAAAAAATGTTGTTGTTCCCAAGGACATAAGCAAACAGCCATGGGAAGGCCATCCCCAAACAAAACTGTAAGATAGATTATGCTGGTGTAAAGACACTTCATACCTCCTCCCAGGATGGATTTTGTTTAGATCTCTCTACCTAATAAAATCCACAATGTTCTTGGCTGTTTTTGGTCCTTGGAGGTCATTCCGATATTTGATATTTTGCTAGCTGAAAATGCAATCTTATCAGGCTTTACAAAATGTACTTTATAGATGTATATATACCTAACTCATAAAATATATTTTATGCTTGAAAATAGTTGGCTCAGTTGGACCAAAGGGGTGCACAACACCCGTGTACTGTGATGCACAAAAGTTTTAAAAAACCCTGGGAGTCGCAAACCTTTCAGAGACTGCTGACACAGCACGTGGTTTATTAAAGTCTTTGGGGAGGGTGTGGTGGGGTTTGTTTCCTCAACCTCTTGTAGAAATTGCAGTTATTATTTGCTGTGGTACAGTCAACTGATAGGCCTAGGCTTGGAATAGGCCCTGAAATTGAAAGAAGTTTTCAATGCCTAAGCAGTTAAAAAAGAAGTGACACATCATTTCTCATTACCTACCCTAACAGTGTGCAGCTCCCCCTTTTCATTGCTATCACATTTATCTTATTCCTCTTTATAGAACATGTGTTATCATTCCAGTTGACTCCCAGGGCTTAAAGCATAAAGCCAGTCTTCTCCTAAGCCATACTTTGCCTCTCTCTGATTTTGTCAGCGTATCTGCCTGGGGTGTAAACCTCAACCTCACCTAAACTCACCTGTTCTTGATAACTGCAGCAACCTGGCTGCAAGAGGTCAGAGAACAAATGCACTCCTGCTGACCGGTCTCTGTGTAACTGGAGGGGACCTTAGTGTTCCAGGTGTCTTCATGACCTGACCTTAACCCAATCATCCGCCCAATCCCTTCCTATAGCCCCTCTTCGTCCTCCTTGTTGGATGCAAACTTGGATTCTGTCTTCTGAGAAAAAACAGGCAGTCACGATAGGGCTTCCTAACCCTGCCAGCACCATCACTACCACTCACCCGCTCGTCTCTAGGCCCCTCTCTTTTGCCTTCTCTCCTGTAACTATGGGCACTCCTTTAAATCAAACCATTCAGCAAACGTCTCCCTTTTCCCTCACCTTCTCTTCCTCTCTCTCTGGGATCCATCAACATTCAAACTTCTTTTTGTATCTCACATCCTTCAAAAATCATTCTCTACCCAGGGTACGACCCTCCATCTCTAATCTATTTCTCTTCCCCACCTTTAGCGTAAAAACCTTGCAAAGAGTTGTCCTTGCTCTGGTTCTCCTATTCCTCTGGGCCCATTCTCTGCTGAGTCCTCACCTATCACCACTTTGTACATTGTGTTCTCAGTGAGACACCCCTTCATGGCCACCAGTAACTCCACATTTCTGAATCTAATGGCGAGTGTTCAACCACCACAGCTAACATAGCAGGGACAATTCATTCTACTCCTCCTCCTCTTCTGGGAACCACTTTCTCAGTTTAGCATCAAGGACATGACTCCTCATCTCTTTTTTGTGCTCCCTCACTGTCTCCTTAATACTCCTTAATACTCAAATACTGGGTTCACCTCTCCTCCCTCTCTCCCACCCCCACTACCACATCCAGTCCCTGAAATACGTCTCTCTCCCTAAGGCAATCTCTGCCATCCAGGGTCTCAATGCTTTAAATACCATCAATATGCAAATGCATCCCAAATGTATGCCTGCGACCTAGACTTCTTCCCTGGAACTTCAGACTTAGTACCCAACTGCTTTTCCACACATTCAACTAAAATTATATAAAGGAGAATTTCTGTTTTCATTCTGTCCTGACAACTCTATTCCTCTTGCAATTTTTCATACATTTAGTTAACTGTGACCTTCCAGTTGCTCAGGCCCCAAACCTTAAGTTGATCTTACCTGTTCTTTCTCCCTTGTGCACACGGCCACCTGTGATTTATCATGGGACACACTGGCTCCACCTTCAAGACATCAAGAGCCTGATCACTCCTCTCCACTGCCACCACTTGCACGCTGACCCAACACTGTCTGCTCCACTGGATGGCTACAATAGCCTGGTAAGTGGGATCCCTGTTTCGATCCTGGTCCGGACAATCTATTTTCAACACAGCAGCCAGACTGATTCTATAAATGCTAAAAGTCAGATCATATCAAAGCCCAGCGAGACTTTCCCAACTCAAGGTAAAAGCAAAAATGCTCCCAATGGCCTCCCAGCCTTCACAAAAGCTACACCCCCATGCCATCCTCCCATCCTGTCTCCTGCCACTCTTGTGATTTTTTTCTGCAGAAGCCATACAGCTGTTTCCCCAGCATCTCAGGCAAGCTCTGCCTTAAGGTCTTTGTATTGTGTTCCCTCTGCTGGGATCATTTTCTCCAGATGTCCACTTGGCCACCTCCTGCATGTCCTTTAGTTCCCTGATTAAATGGGACTTATTTGTAAAGGCTTCCCTGCCTACCCTGTATTATGTACCTTCCCACTTGTCTCTTTTGGCCTTTACCTTTCTTTATAACACTGTTCCATAGCAGTGATCACCATTTCCTGTTATACACATACTTGTTTGTTAATTGACCAGGACTCCACAAGAAAGTAAGCGCCATTTGGAGAGACACTCACCTGTGTCCCCAGCATGTAGAGCAGTGTCTGTCTCGTGGAAAAAGCTCATGAAATATTACTGAAGCACAGAATGGCCTGACAGTTTCTAAGGGGTTCATGACGTTGTGTTTTTCTCATACCAGACTGTGTCCATTCCCAGTGATTCCCTGTCTTACATGTCCCAGGCTCCATGTATTACTGAATACTTCCTTGTCTCCTCATCCAATAGATGGACAAGATTAAAATGTCTGGGACATTTCACAGTTATCCCTGTACTCTGCTCTGCTACTTCCAACCTCTTTGGTACTCCTTAAGCTGTCGGGCTTATTAAGCCATTTGTTCATATGTTCAAAGCAACCCTGGTCATGGAACTGTTAACTCTACCTTATAGGAGAAGGAAAGAGTTGACACACTTTTGTCACACAGCTTTGTTGACATCAGTGAAACTTTATGGATTAGAAGCCTATAAATATTGAACTGTTTCAATATTATAACTGCATAGCTTCAATATTTAGCTCTGTGATGGACCCTAGCACCCCGTATTTTAGCAGGTACCTCAGGTGATTTTTGAGACAGCAAATTCACTGACCAAATTACAGCAACATTGCATTTTATTGTATTCTTCTAATTCTCTGTGCCCTTCATAAGAATGAATACACAGACCAAGTCTTATTTGACCTAAAGCTGGAAAAACATGAGTGTGTATGTGTGGAGATTAAATACTTCCCAAAGATAATAAATAACACTTCTGGAAGTTCATTAGCATCCTACTGTTACATGCCTCTGAACAACAATATCAGTAAAAGCTATTAACTCCCTTTACATTTATGGAACATGAGGTTTAGATAGGTAAATAAGTCATCCAAAGGTCACATCCAGCACATGGCAAAGCTCTGTAACCTCTACCATCTGGCTTATGATATTAAGGATTCTCACAAGGTCCCCAAGAAAACTAGGAAAGGCTTCCCAATTAGGCTACAGATAAGAGTCACCTGAGATGTAAAATTACCATCTTGGATTTCACCCCCAGAAAACATCTTGTTAACTCTAGGATGGAACTTAGAGATCTTTATTTTTAATAGGCACTCCAGGTAATTTTGATGCAGCCATTTCACTGGCCAGGTGTAGCACACAGGGAAAAAAAGCATATCAAATCAGATGATTAGGAGGAATTTAATAAAGAGATGACTTAGAGAGATGTTGGCAGGGATAAGGAAAAGTGGAGCTCCAGCAGAAAGCCATTCGTAGCCCTAGGTTGTAAGGGACAGGGTGAGGGAGCAGTTGCCAGATGGTGCAGAGGATCTATGGTTGCAAGAAAAGAGCCTGGCAGGAGATGGAACATTCAGTCAAGGTCAAAGGCAATCAGAGACCAGAGGACAAAGGAACCTTGATACAGCTCATGCAGAACAGCCTTCTGAAGCAGGGAACAGAGCAGGGCAGAGGCAAACTGATCTGGAGAAACATTCTGCATGCCCAGCATTTGAGAATCAGTTTCTTGTGGAAAGAAATATCGGTCCAATCATGGCACTGGGCATATCAAATACACCTGCTGTTAAAATCCAAATGTCTTCTTCAAATGCAACTTCTACTCATAGTCCCAAATCCATATAACCACCTGCCTGTTAAACAGCCTGTACATATTGCAGATACTACAAGCCCTAACTGAACATGCCCCACTCCAATTCCCCATGGAATCTGCTTTTTGTTCTGCATTATTCAATGGACAGCACCCCTTTCACCCAGTCTCCTGGCCAGAATTGAGGGACTCATCTGTGACCCTTCCCTCCTCCTCCATTCCAATCAATCAATTGTGAGTTGTCCTTTATTCTCCCTGCCTGATACCTCAGACCTTCCTTTCTCTGACTTCTCGCTGCTACTGCCATTGCTTGAAGCTGCATGGTTTCTACTTGAATCACTGCAGGATCCTCATAATGGATCTTCATGTTCCAGCATCAACATTGCAAAGTACCCCCTTCAGAGCTGCTTCGACATTCTTTTAGAAATGTCACCCTGCACCTATTTTTCCCAGACTGAATTACCTGATAGGTGCTCCTGTGGCAAACAGCTAAAGTGCAGGCAGCAACAGTGAATACACTGCTTCTTTATTTCCATTCTGAAGTCATTTTGCTGTAAGAGAGGTAAAGCTACTGATTTTTTTTCTCTTCGACAGGCAGAGTGGACAGTGAGAGAGAGAGACAGAGAGAAAGGTCTTCCTTTGCCATTAGTTCACCCTCCAATAGCCGCTGTGGCTGGCGTGCTGCGGCCGGCGCACCGCGCTGATCCGAAGGCAGGAGCCAGGTACTTATCCTGGTCTCCCATGGGGTGCAGGGCCCAAGCACTTGGGCCATCCTCCACTGCACTCCCTGGCCACAGCAGAGAGCTGGCCTGGAAGAGGGGCAACTGGGACAGAATCCGGCGCCCCAACCGGGACTAGAACCTGGTGTGCTGGTGCCGCAAGGCAGAGGATTAGCCTAGTGAGCAATGGCGCCTGCGCTACTGATTTCTATGTATTTATATTTACCGTGAATGGAGACTTTGAATCCTGGTACTTTGCTATTTTTTTAAAAAGATTTATTTATTTATTTGAAAGTCAGAGTTATACAGAGAGAGGAGAGGCAGAGAGAGAGAGAGGGAGAGGGAGAGAGGTCTTCCTTCCAATGGTTCACTCCCCAGATGGCCGCAATGGCCAGAGCTGTGCTGATCCAAAGCCAGGAGCCAGAAGCCAGGAGCTTCTTCTGGGTCTCCCATGTGGATGCAGGGGCCCAAAGCCTTGGACCATCTTGTGCTGCTTTCCCAGCCCTGGCCTTTGTGGCCATTAAGGGAGTGAACCAGTGGATGGAAGTTATCTTTTTCTCTTCCTCTCTCTTTGTAACTCTGCCTTTCAAATAAATAAATCTTTAAAAATAATTTTAAAAGTAAAACCACAAAGTAGAAGTTCTCTCCTTGTCTAAATAAGATCAGAGTTTGTGAACTCAAGAGGCTTCCATAGCCTTGGCAGCTCATGACTAGAGCCTCAGGTGATTACTGACATCATAAATAAGAGTGTCATATGTTAAATCAACAACAGGAGTCACTGTGCACCGACTCCCCATGTAGGATCTCTATCCTTAATGTGTTGTACTATGCAAATTAATGGTAAAACTAATACTCAAACAGAACTTTATACTTTGTGCATCTGTGTGGGTGTAAACTATTGAAATCTTTACTTAGTATATACTAAGTTGATCTTCTGTATATAGAGATAATTGAAAATTAATCTTGATGAAGAATGGGATGGAAGAGGGAGTGGGTGATGGGATGGTTGTGGGTGGGAGGGAGGTTATGGGGAGAAAAGCTGCTATAATCCAAAAGTTGTCCACCTTGCGGCGCCGGCACACCGGGTTCTAGTCCCGGTTGGGGCGCCGGATTCTGTCCCGGTTGCCCCTCTTCCAGGCCAGCTCTCTGCTATGGCCAGGGAGTGCAGTGGAGGATGGCCCAGGTGCTTGGGCCCTGCACCCCATGGGAGACCAGGAAAAGCACCTGGCTCCTGGCTCCTGCCAGGATCAGCGCGGTGCGCCGGCTGCAGCGGCGGCCATTGGAGGGTGAACCAGCGGCAAAGGAAGACCTTTCTCTCTCTGTCTCTCTCTCTCACTGTCCACTCTGCCTGTCAAAAAAAAAAAAAAAAAAAATCCAAAAGTTGTACTTTGGAAATTTATATTTATTAAATAAAAGTTGAAAAAAGTAAAATTACAGTGTAAAAGGATCTTTTTGAGACAACTGATAATTTAACATATACATATTACTAAATAATCTTAAGAAGTTGGTTATTAATTTGTTGTGGTTTTGCATAAAACAGAAATATTCCTGTGTTGTTGGCACATAGTGGGGTACTTTCAAACAAAGTACCGGATGTCTTTGTTTTTAATACCACAACGTGTGAGAAGAAAACAGTTGCAATAAATATAAAACTAGATATTTGTTGAAACTGGGATATCGGATATCTAGGAGCCCATTTTATGACTCTTTTGACTATCTTCAAATGTTTGAGAGTTTCACATTTAAATAATTAAGGAAAATCATATATTTACTTACATGGAGGCTTTTATACCATTATTGAACCTCCTAAATGTTCATACTATTGTTTTCTTTAATTTTTTGGCAGTCTTCCTCAGAATTTTCATAGCCTCAGTTCAGGGGTCAACAAACTTTTTCTGAAAATGGCCAGATAGTACATATTTCAGGCTTTGCAGGTCAAGAGGCAAAACTGAGGATATTATGTAGATACATATATGCCAAGAGTGAAAACATTTCTATAAGCCATTTATTGGCTAAATTCAAAAACATAATAGTAAAATTTAAGTATTATTTTTTAAAACTGGTCTAAAACCTACAAATGGAAGCAATGAGGTTTTTGGAAACAGGCATTTTGTTTGATTGGGGCTTAATCTCGTGTTCTCTATCATTCTGGTAGAAGTGTTTCATTCTCCTTTAAAGCCTTTCTCTGCTTCTCTGATACACAGAATCTTCCCTCCTCAGAACACGCCATAAGATACTGCCCTCCTGGTGCAGAAGGTGAGGGGAGCCTGTGGGTCCTCTTCAGAAGCCACTTTGGGGATGGTGCTGCCCTTAGTCATGAGGTCCTCCGCATCCTACTGATGGAAGTCTCTCCAGGAAGCAAGCAACAAGTAATCTTTCCCCCAAGTCTGTCATTGTAGCCCAGCCTTGAGTTGTGGCATGACTTGTCCCTAGTGTTGCAGACTCCAGCATATCTCCAGATGTTCCTTGCCTAATCCACAACTGTCCCCTATAGGACAGAAAGAAGGCAATTAGACTGTAATTAGCATGGGGGTGGCTGGCACCTGGTTGTGTGATCCATGTTCCCAGGCAAATTTCAAGGTCTTGACAGTCTGGCTTCTGCTTTTGCTCTAACATCATCTTTAGCCACTTTCCATTTATTTCACTATGGGTCTTTGATATACAGACTTCTAGGCATTCTCTTCATCTTATTTTTTCTGTTTTTAAAATTTTATTTAAGTTATACAAATTTCATGTATTTCATACATACATATTTAGGAACATAGTAATACTCTCCTCCCTCCCACCCATGCTCCAACCCTTCTTTCTTCTCCATCTTCCATTCCCGCTCTTAACTTTTATGAAGACCTAGTTTCAGTTTAATTAATGATCGAAAGGCTAACCCTACACTAAAGAGTTAACAACATGAAGAGAAAACAAAACAAATCATCCCTCAATAGAAGAAACAAGGATTGTAAGCAATCATCAAATCTCAAAATGTCCATTTCACTCCAACAAATTACATTTTAGGTACTCTAGTAGTTACCCCTGATCAGGGAAAACATATATTTGTCTTTTGGATACTGGTTTATTTCACTAAATATAATGGTTTCCATTTACATCCATTTGTTGTAAAAGGGTTTCATTTTTTTTATCACTGAGTAGCACTCCATAGTGTATATAAACCATAATTTCTTTTTTAAAAAAATTGTTGAGAGGTAGAGTTACAGAAAGAGAGAGGGAGAGACAGAGAGGTCTTCCATCTGCTGGTCCACTCCCCAGTTGGCCTCAACAGCTGGAGCTGTGCCGATCCAAAGCCAGGAGCCAGGAGCTTCTTTTGGGTCTCCTACGTGGGTGCAAGCACTTGGGCCATCTTCCACTGCTTTCCCAGGCCACAGCAGAGAGCTGCATCAGAAGAGGAACAGCTGGGACCAGAACTGGCACCCATATGGGATGCCAGTGCTGCAGGCAGAGGATTAACCCACTGCACTACAGCACTGGCCCAAACCATAATTTCTTTATCCAGTAAACAGCTGACAGGCATCTGGGTTGATTCCATATGTTAGCTATTGTGAATTGAGCTGCAATGAACATGGGAGTACTTGTTCTGTGCTGATTCCTTTACGTTTGGGTAAATTTATTTTCTGTGCTTTCATGTGCTGATTTCTTTTTGTTTGGGTAAATTCCCAGGAGTGGAATGGATGGATCATATGGTAGGTCTATATTTAGATTTCTAAGGTATCTCTGCACTGTCTTCCACAGTGGCTGTACCAGTTTACATTCCCATTGAGAGTGGATTAGGGTACTTTTTCCCCTTACATCCTCACCAGTATTTGTTGTTTGTTGATTTCTATATTAGAGCCATTCTAACTGGGGTGAGGTGAAATCTCATTGTGGTTTTGATTTGCATTTCCCTGATGGCTAGTGATCCTCAGTATTTTTTCAAGTGTCTCTTGACCATTTGAATTTCTTCTCTTGAAAAAATGCCTGTTCAAGTCCTTTTTTCATTTTTAACTGGATTGTTTGTTTTGTTGTTGAATTTCTTGAGCTCTTTATAGATTCTGGATATTAGGCCTTAATCAGTTGTGTAGTTTGCAAATATTTTCTCCCATTCTGTTGGTTTCCTCTTTACTTTGCTGAGTGTTTCTTTGTAGTGCAGAAGCTTCTTGGCTTGATGTAATCCAATTTGTCAATTTTAGCACTGATTGCCTGTGTTTCTAGGGTCTCTTCCAAGAAGGTTTTGCCTATTCCATGTCTTGCAGAGTTTCTGCAATGTCTGCTAGTAATTTTATGATACTGGGTGGTAGATTTAGGTCTTTGATTTATTTGGAGTGGATTTTTGTGTAAGGTGTAAGGTAGGGGTCTAGTTTCATACTTCTGTATGTGGAGATTCATTTTTCCCAGCATCATTTGTGGAAGAGACTGTCCTTGCTCCAGGGATTGATTTTAGCTACTTTGTCAAAAATAAATTAGTTGTAGGTACGTGTATTGATTTCTGGAGTTTCTATTCTGTTCCATTGGTCTACACATCTATTTTTGTGCCAGTACCAGGCTGTTTTGATTATAACTGCCCTGAAATATGTCTTGAAATCTGTCATTGTGATGCCTTTGCTTTATTTTTGTTGGATAAGATTGGTTTAGTTATTCAGTGTCTCTTGTGTTTCAAATGAATGTTTTTTTCTTACTCTTTCTACCTACTCACCCCCTTTCCCTTCCACAAATTATTCGCAATATTATCACTTCCATTTCCTTCCTAAACACTTCCATACTATTACATGTTTCCAGCATGCATTTGTTCATGCTACCCTGAAACCTTTTAATGTTGTAGCCTCTAGATATAGCATGGTGTTTCATCCATGAATGAGCATATGTCATCTTTGATCTCTTTTTTTTTTTTTTTGACAGAGTGGACAGTGAGATTGAGAGAGAGAGAAAGGTCTTCCTTTTCCATTGGTTCACCCCCCAGTGGCTGCTGTGGCTGGCACACTGCAGCCGGCGCACAGCACTGATCCAAAGCCAGGTGCTTTTCTTGGTCTCCTATGCAGGTACAGGGCCCAAGCACCTGGGCCATCCTCCACTGCCTTCCCGGGCCATAGCAGAGAGCTGGACTGGAAGAGGAGGAGCAACTGGGACAGAATCCAGCACCCTGACCGGGACTAGAACCTGGGATGCCAGTACCACAGGCGGAGGATTAGCCTATTGAGCTGTGGCACCGGCCAGTCATCTTTGATCTCATTGGAATTCTTGAACCTAGCTCTGACTGTGCAGGTAAATCAAGCATATTATAACTAGAATATAAACAGAAAAGAGGAAAGGACACAAAAGAAAAGATGAGCATGATCTGCTTGGGAAGGAAGCAACAAAAATATTTAAAATAGAGCTGTTTAAAATTAACAATTGAACTGTAACATGTGTTATATGAAGATGTAGTCATGGTGGAAGTCTGTGATGATGCATTGCTAATACACATTTATTTATCATTTGTGTGTATTCTAAAATTAAGTCACAACAACTTAAAACAAAAGATACAGGTACAATAAAACTTTAGTACATGGGTAAGGGGCCATTGTTTTGGTGCAGTGGATTAAACCACCACTTGTAGAGTGGTATCTCAAATTGGAGTGTCCAGGTACTCAAGTTCAGATCCAACTCCTTGCTAAAGCTCCTGGGAAGGCAGTGGAAGATAGCCCAAGCACTTGGGCTCCTGCTACCCTGTGGGAGACCAGGATGAAGTTCCTGGCTCTTGGCTTTGACCTGGCTCACCCCTGGCTATTGTGGTCACTTGGAGAGTGAATCAGCAGATGGAAAAATTTATTTCTCTCCCTCTCTGTCACTCTGGCTTTCAAATGAATAAATACATGTTCAAAATATAGGAGTAAGAGATCAACTCATAAAAAGCAGTGACAAGGCAAAAGAGACTAAACTGTACTAGAAGTCCTTGGGTGAAGTGTAAGAATACTGTAACAAAAGCAAGTTGGATTATAAAGAATATCATTCTGTATTAAGCACTGATCTGACAATGGGAAAATGTTGCTCTTAGTCTGTGACATTCTGTGAATGGAGGCAAACGCATTACTGGAGTGAATAAAGCACTCCAAATTGCTGTTGAAAACACCTACCAATTTTGCCACAGCTGCGTTAAGTGTTTGAAGCAGGGTTGAGCCACCACATGGAGCACCTGCGTTATGTATTAGAGTACCTGCTTCAAGTTCTGGTTACACCACTTCCAATCTAGCATCTTACTGATGCACATCCTGAGAGGCAACAGGTTATGGCTAAAGTGCCTGGGTTCCTGCCATCCACATGGGAGACCCAGACTGAGTTCTTTGCTCCCAGTTTTGGCCTGGCTGAGCCCTTTCTTTTGCAGACATTTGAGGAATGATCTTGCAGATGGAAGGTATATCTCTGGCTATTTTTCCTCCTTTAAAATAAATACAAAAATCTTTACAAAAAATTGCCATTTCAGCTAGCTCCCATTCTTACTCATCAGCAGTCTTCTGTTTGGCTGCCAATTCCCTGGACCAATGTCTGGTTCTCAATTTCATTCCATTTGCATCTACCCTGATAAATTAATGATTTGCATTTCTGGTTCATGGTCAGTGCCTTATGTGTTAGATTAGTAAAAATCAACAACCCAGGACCTGCTCACCTCTGTTTAAACTGATAACATGTGGTTCCAGAAATTTGAAATGTCAAGAAGGTTTGGAACATGCCCTTATTATCCTGAAAACTAAAGCACAGCAAATGAAGTGAACCTATTATGTAAAGCAAATGCCCACGGAAACAGCAAACACAAGCCTTGCTCGTCTGATTGTTGTTGTTCTTATTGTTTTTGCCCAGAACATGACCTCTAAGCCTTTACCACTCCCACTCTGCACCCCCACACACACAAGGAAAATCACATTGCCTTATCTGTTCCCTCTCATTTTCCCTATTTCCAATCACCAATTTAAATGAAAACTTTCCCATGACTTTTTCTCGAACAGATTCTATATGGACGATCTACAATCTCATCAGACAGCAACCTGTACACAGTTATTCAGGGAAGAACTGCATAATTCTAAGAGGTGCCATTTACTTCACGGTCTACGGCTGGGCAGGCCCAGCTTGCATTACCATACACAGAAGCTCTGTCAATTGCACATTTTATTTGTACCGTTCACTTAACATAAATGATCATTTTCTTTTGCAAACTATATTTCAAATGTACCTGTCTTATCTTCATGGGCAGAATGGAATGTTTTTATAGATTCAATCTCCTCTGTATATCCAGTAGGTGATAACTGAATATTTCTTAATTCATACAATTCTTATACATTCTAGCATATAATGGAAGAAAAAATACTGATATGTTTCAAGGGCCTATTATGTGATGAACATTACCTTACATGTCTTGTACTTAATACTTTACTCTCATGTTAATCCCATTAAAATGATTTATTAGTTTCAGGAGAAACAAATTAATACAGCTACACCTAAAATAAATTCTATAATGGTAAATGCAACTGTGACTATCATTCTTTATTCACACATCTGTCTCATCTGTAGGTATCTCTACTGTCAAAATTTGGGGTATATCACTGCTGTCCTTCTACACATTTACATATATGGACATACAGTAGCTTTTCTACAAATTACATCTACTGTATTTTTTCATTCTATGATTGATGGTTTTCCTTTTACAACACATTTGGAGAGCTCCCCATAATATTATTTGTGGGTCTACCTATTTGTGGGTTTAAATCTTTGCATAATATTCCACTGAACAGATATGTCATGAATGATTTAACTTCCCTCTTATTCTTGGATATTAGTTTGCTTCCAATGTTTCACTCTAATGGATCATAATATAACTATTCTTCTATTGATGGAGGTTGTTTCTAATTTTTTTTGTTACAAGTATGCTGAAATTAGAATCCTTGCACATATGCCATTGTGCACATTTAAAGATTCTGATGCATTCCTGGAGGTGGAATTGCTGGGTCCAAGGATATTCACATTTTATATCTTAGATTAATGCCAAAATAACTTGAACTGAAGTTTTTATAAAGAACACTCCCATTCCCAGTGTAAGAATTCACTCATTATTTCACATGACTTGTCAGTATCAGATATTTTAATGATTTTTAATTTTTGCTAATCATATTCAAAGAATCTAATTTAAAAATGAATTTTTTGATTAATAACAAGGTTGAATCTTTCTATAAGTTTATTGTCTCATAAAAATTTCTTCTCTGAATTGCCTTTGTATTCTTTTAGACTATTCATCTATATGAGAGTTTGCTTTAATGATTTGTTAGGCATATTTGTCTTAAGGAACATGTTATGGATATTAATTAATGTTTGTGTCTGTATACACAAATAACCTGTCCCAGGGTATCACTTAAGTTTAACTGTGTTAACAGTGACTTTTATATTTAGAAATATTTTTTATGTTGCTTAAGAAAGCCTTTATTTTATATTGCCTTCTGAGAATTTAAAGCTCTTTTTATTATCATATTAGGTGTTTAACTTATCTTGAATTGATAATCATGTGTGATATGAAGTAAGGCATCTATTTCTATTGTCTTTTATCATCATTTTGAAAATGACAAAATGACAACTCAGAAAGGTTAAAGAACCTGGCTGGTATTTCAGAGGTAGAAAGTGGTCTAACTGGGAAATAAATCTAATGACACTTTCTACCCAACCAAGCCACCTTCCAAGAGTAACGTATGATACATTCCATATTAAAACATTATTACACTCAGTACAAATAGCCTAAAAATGTCACTCACATCAGCAGCAATGCTTTATCAGTGAGAAGTGCCTTGGCATTGCTGATCATATATAGATATACCTGCCAAGATCTGCTTTGCATTAGCTCAGAGATGGAATCATGAAGTCCAGGAATAGAATTTCATTATTATTCAGCACCGACTAACTGCTATCACAAAAATAAGGATTCCTCAAATTGACACTTTCTCAAAAAACAGTTATATGTTCTCTTGGCTGGCATAGAAGCAAACTGAAAATAACCATAGAAGAGTAGAGTTAGCTTCTACCCAATACCAGGGGGCTGTACTATTCTAACTCCAGCTTCAACCACCAATCCCCCTAAATTCTGTTCTTCTGCAGGCAGTGTGGAGAGTTGACATTAGCATTTCTTTTTAAATCTCATCTACATAATGAGGTCCATGGTAGATACCTTTGAAGGTATTTTCCTAGTTTAAAATGAACTTCTTTGTGTTTGGGATTGCACCTCATTTTCCCACTGCAGAGCCACAGGGTCCCAGGGAAGGTCTGCTGGTCACCTCATTTGTGTCACAGATGATCTGCCAAGGGTAGATGCCCAATGAACACTGAACCAACCAGTTTCTGTCTCTCCCAGTGTGGGTTTCCATGCACTGTCACATGGACTGGGAAGCAGAGAAACCGGCTACAGGGAAGAGAAGGAAAGGGATCTATGCACAGAGAAGTAGAAATAAGAGCTGGAGACAGAACATGGTCCAGGTTTCTAATGACATTCTGTTTGGGATCATTCATTTATCCAATAAATATTTTCTGTGAATCTAATATGTGCCAAACATATTTGAATGACTGAGGACTAAAGATGATGTTCACTTCCTTAAAATCAGTTCTTCGTACTTAAGCTAAAAGTTTCTATTCTTTGCAACCACAGACAACTGATACAGGTCCACAAAAACAAGAATCCTCTATCTCTGGGATGTCTTATATTTTCGGCTGTTTCAGATACTAGTTACATTTAGTAGACACTCAACCTCTGTTACCTAGTATCATCTTTCATCTTAAAAGTATTTCTCACCACCCTAAGGCTACTCCAAGTTCTGCTAGGGTAGTAGTTCTTAACAGCAATGGCATGGGACACTGGTGTCCTGTAATCATTGATGAAGTATATATTATTAATTGTTTCTAATAAAATGCTAAAGTCAACTATTATGATTTTTTTTCTTGAGCAGACTGAAGGTCTTTTATAATACAGTCAGTTTCACTTGCATTTCTGTATGCTTTCTTAGAAGATGAATCTGATATAGCCAGCATACAGGGAATTGTGCATAACCCTGGGTGTGTACTTAGGAGTGTGTCAGCTATGTGAAAATCTTCCTTATCGTTTGCCAAGGCAGATGGAAAGTTAAGAATCTCAGAGACTGTGTCTTTCACGGAATTCTAAACATAAGACAGCAACTCCATAAACCACTGTCATTGCAACAGAAAGGCATCTTTCTGCTCCTTAAGACTATACAACTGCAATTTGCTACAGAATAACTATATGTGTGCTTTAGGCTTTGACTTTGGAAAAATTGATCTCAAGCTGGAACATATATAAAGCTTGCATAAAATTGAGAAAGATGAGCCCAAAGAAAAGTAAGGGCAGTTCCATGAGCATATCACTTTTTAGCAACATTCCTTCATGCTGGGAAACGTCCCTCCATCACACCATAGGATCCTGGCGGGGCAGTGACTGTTCCAGAAGTGAGACAATGACATGAGTAAGGTCAATCAGGATCCTTCTGAGGAGAAAAAGTGATGCCAAGGGGTGAACAAGATCTTTTTTTTTTTTTTTTTGGCAGGCAGATTTAGACAGTGAGAGACAGAGAGAAAGGTCTTCCTTTTCCATTGGTTCACCCCCTAGATGGCTGTTATGGCCGGCGTGCTGCGCTGATCTGAAGCCAGGAGCCAGGTGCCTCCTCCTGGTCTCCCATGTGGGTGCAGGGCCCAAGCACTTGGGCCATCCTCCACTGCCTTCCTGGGCCACAGCAGAGAGCTGGACTGGAAAAGGAGCAACCGGGACAGAATCCGGTGCCCCAACTGGGACTAGAACCTGGGGTGCCGGTGCCATAGGCAGAGGATTAGCCAAGTGAGCTGTGGCGCTGGCCTGAACAAGAACTTTAATCTCTCCTGGAGATATCGTGCAAGTTTCAAGTTACAGGGACTATGTTTCCTGGAGAATGAAGCTAACTCAGCGAAGCTAACACATTAGTTCAATTACCATGGGGGGGGGGGGCTGCCTTCAAAGAGTTCATGGAAAATGTATATTATGAAAAAGCTATGTGTGGATTTAAAAATATTTTGCAATAGCAGCCTCATTTTTAAATTCCATTTTCCATTAACTTTTTGAAGAGTCCCCTCATGTTTGTGTCATTTCATAAAATTCTTTTGACACAAGAAGATACAGCTATCAAGCCCACTTTTCTCTGAGAAAAGTAGGAATTTGAGTTTAGGTCACTATCTAAAGTCATATTATCAGTGAAGAGAAGGACAGAGACTTTAATCTATGTATTTCTGGCACTAAAGCTCACCGTTCTTTAAGTAGGCACAAAATGTTCTCTATGAATTTGTAGCCAGCCTGAATCTGCCTATCCAGGAGACCATGGACAAGTCTTTGAGTCTCAGTTGACTTACATCTCTGTCCTTTTAATCTAGATCTTAAGAAGACTTCTTATGTTAAAAGACCAGATAGTTAATATTCTTCAGCTAGGCAATATATGTTCTTTACTAAAAGTAGTCAGATTCGCCACTGAAGCCTGAAAGTAACCACAGATAGTACAGTATACACATGAATGTGTGTTTATGCTCAAATAAAAGCTTATTTATAAGATAAGCAGTGGGAGGGTACAGGATTTGGCTTTTGGGTAACAGTTTGCTATTACCTTCCATGCAACTAGTTTGGAGGTTCCTTATAAAGAAACTTCATATGCTAAATATTTTTATATTTCTTTGTAATTTCCCATGACCAAACTCTCCATCTCTCTCACCCTGATTTCAGTAACTGTCATACACAATACAGAAATATACTTACTGATCAAGTTGATAAATGCGTTCACTCATAATTTTGAGTACTGAGATTATTCAAAAGGACTGTGTCAAGTGTCTTATTGAGAATAATCCAAAGAAAACTTAGGTCAGTAGGCAATTCTAGGGAGCGGGCAAATCGTACTTTAAAGAGGGGCAGTTCATTCGACTCCATGCAAGATAAAGCACAATTAAGCCTGGGAAAAACAGGCTACTGTAAATACATGGAGAATATTAATTCAGTAACTTTCAGATAAAAACAGGGTAAGAATAGCAAAGAAAGGGTACTAAGAAGATTTCTTGAGATGTGTGAAGAGAATTAGATTGCCTCACTCCAGGTGAGCATTGTCGTATTGTAGTTAAGCTTCCTGTACCTGCCATCTGACTACCTGGGTTTGATACCCAACTCCAGCACTTGTATACCCTAGGAGACAGCAGTTATACTTCATATAATTGGGTTCCTGCCACCTACATTAGAAAGCTGGTTTGAATTTCTGGATCAAATATCTGGCCTTGTGGCCTGCGCTGTGGCTTAGTAAGTTAATCCTCCGCCTGCAGTGCCAGCATTCTATATGGGCACCAGCTCTAGTCCTGGCTGTGGCTGCTCCTCTTCCAATCCAGCTCTCTGCTGTGGCCTAGGAAAGCAGTAGAAGATAGCCCACGTCCTTGGGCCACCCACATGGGAGACCAGGAAGAGGCACCTGGCTCCTGGCCTTGGATCGGCTCATCTCTTGCCGTTGTGGCCATTTGGCGAGTGAACCAACGGACAGAAGACCTTTCTCTCTGTTTCTCCCTCTCACTGTAACTCTACCTTTCAAATAAATAAATAAATCTTACAAAAAAATCTCTGGCCTCAAACAGTCCCATTCATTGTGTATATTGGGGAGTGAACCAGTGGATGAGAATGCTTCTCTCTCTGCCTCTCAATAAATAATCAAATAAATAAATATTACCTCAGAGTGCAAAAATAGATACACTTATTTCCATTAATTTGCCAAATAATATTTTTGTTTAATAATTTTAGGAATGCTTTAGATATAAATTAAAATATCCATGAGATCACAATATCTGCTATACATATGAATACTTAAAGTATTACTACAGAAAGAGTGTAATCATATATACAACTTTTAAAGTATGGTTTCTAAGAGAGTGTGGTTCTAAGAGCATTTGGAGGAAGAGAGAATCCTGATTGCAACTTCCACCATCACAGGAACATAAGGGAGTTGCCCCAGGTCTTCCAGACCCAGGAAACTACAGAACAAAGAAAGACAATTTTATGACAATGACTTTTATGAGATTACTTCTAACTCAATCCAAGTGAAAGTAAATTTCTCAACCTATACAAATTTAGGTAATGATAGGCTGCCTGTAAATGCCATTTAACAGGATGTATTTTCTCTCTATTCCCAGGAATAATCTGCCCTTGAGGCACAAAGTAGTATTGTGTTTGATGTAAGAATTAGAATCACAGACTTCCCATAGGAAGGTCGCCTACATTTTCCTTCCTATGTCCCCTTCCTACATCCAAGGTTGTCCTGAACCTTCAGCTAAATGCCCAGGCATCTTTGCACTAGAATAAGGCAAAGGAAACCATGGTGCAACAGAGAAAACAGGAATGGAAGAAGTGAATCAGGAAGGGTGATAAAAGGAGGAAAAGGGCAGAAAAGGGGAAAAGGGAGGATGAAAGGAAAGGTAAGGAAAAACAATCAGAATGAGGGGAAAGGGGACTTTCTTTGTAGGAATAGCTTCTCTCTCCAAACTTGAAAAAAATGATAAGGAATTCATAAAGGGCCATTTCTGCATACTTCACTGTGGACTTCCTGTTTCGCCCCTGCCTGCTCAGTTTGGGCATTCCCCAAGATCTGTGCATTAGTCCTAAACTCATCTTTCCATACTAATTTTGCCAATTATCTTCCTTTGTGCACTACTTCCACATATCTTCTCTCAACTACTCATCCATCTTGGTCTTTCATTCCCAGTGTCTAGTTGTCAACTGATATTTCCCGTTAGAAGAGCTACCTTCATTCCAAACCCTATTGTGATCACACAAAAACTCACCTGCTTCTTCAGCCTGCTTCCCCCCTCACACCTCTATTTCTGTTCACAGCAGAAACCTCATGGATCTCAGCCTACAGCCCTCAGCAATAAAGACTCCCCCTTCAGAACAGATATTTGTATCCATTCCCTTCTTTCTATTCCTTTGAAACTATTAAAAACCTTAGTCAGAGGCTGGCGCTGTGGTGTAGCGGGCAAAGTCTCTGCCTGTGGTGCATCCCATATGGATGCTGCTTCATGTCCTGGCTGCTCCTCTTTTGATCCAGCTCTCTGCTATGGCCTGGGAAAGCAGAAGAGGATGACTCAGGAGCTTGGGCCCCTACACCTGCATGGAGACCAGAACATGCTCCTGGCTCCTTGGATCCTGGCTTCAGATTGGCTCAGCTCTGGCCTTTGTGGTCATATGCTGAGTGAACCAGCAGATAGAAGACCTTTCATTCTGTCTCTCCCTGTGTCTATGACTCTATTTCTCAGATAATAATTTTTTCTTTAAAAAAAAAACCTTAAGCATTCATAAATTTCAGGAATAGTTTTCATATTTACCTTTTAATACTTTATCTCCAGCATCTCCTTTTTTATTTATATAAAGATTAATTTATTTATTTGAAAGTCAGAGTTACACAGAGTGAGGAGGAGAGGCAGAGGCAGAGAGAAAGAAATAGAGAGAGGAGAAGACAGAGAGAGAGGTCTTCCATCCACTGGTTCATTCCCCAATTGTCCACAACGGCCGGAGCTGCGCTGATCCAAAGCCAGAAGCCAGGAGCCTCCTCCAGGTCTCCCACGTGGATGCAGGGCCATCTTCTACTGCTTTCCCAGGCTGTCACAGAAAGGTGGATCAGAAGAGGAGCATCCAGGACTAGAACTGGTGCCCATATGGGATGCCAGCACTGCAGGCGGTGGCTTTACCCACTATGCCACAGCACCAGCCCCCTCTAGCATCTCCTATGTAAAGGCATGGTGGTGAGGCAAATCTTATCAAAATATCATCTTTACCCCACCATTCTCCTGTAAGAACAACCCATGGGGACATCTACCTACAGTTCAGAGTTTAAGCTGCTGTGTCTGATGTCCTGCTTCTCTCACCACCTGTTCCCATCCTACTTTCCTGTCACCCAGACCGAAACCCTCTATGGCCTTAGCAAATCCATTGGTTCTTATCCAAAGAGCAATGCTCACTCCAGCTTTTCTCAGGTACATGTCCAACTAAATATCACACATACTTGTTTTAGACATGTAGGGGATAAAACATACTATATTTCTCTTTCACAATATATTACACTAGTTGAGTGAAAATATTAGCTATAGAAGGTTCCAGCATCTATTTGATGAGAGATTATTTCTAATATTGAGGAGGCCAAAGACGAAGCAAAGTGAAATAAAGGCAACCATTTGCTGTGTTTGAGGTTTGGTTAAGGGGAGCAAGTCCTTCAGGGAAGGGTGCTGAAGACTGCAGGATAGGTTTCTGGGCCAAACAGAAGCAGGAGCTTGGGAGAGCATACAAAGTCTGTCCCCAGGGTATCTGGATACAAGTCACACAACCAAGAACAGACAGATTACAGGAGCTTCTACAGTCTGGGTTTTCTAAGCACCTGGTACTTAGATTGGTGTTGACTAACACTCAAAGAGGATAGAGAGTTGCTCTGTGGATTTCACTTCAGGTCACATGCCTTGAAAAAATGAAAGCATTCCATGTACATTAAAGAGAACCAAGGGCAGAACTTAATACCAGGGCAGCAAATACCATCAGAGTTATCTGGGTTCCTCCCTCCTCCCCAGCCTTCATTTTGCTAATAACTTAGAGAAGAACCGCTCAGTAGTTCTCATCTCTCTCTATGTGCCTTCCTGAACACATCATCCAACTCTGCTCCCTCACATTCTCTTTACCGACAATTTCAGAAGCATTAAGGGAGAAGATGAGGGAAACGTTAGATTTACTGATAATACACGATGTGCCAGGCTCAGAGTTAGCTAATTCCACATACACAAATAGAAGAAAAGAGAAAAGCAGCTAGAAAAAGGCAAATTAGTGACCAGAAGCAGAATTAAAGTCAGTGGTTCCCAAACCGTTGCATGCCTACTCTAATGGAATCCTCTAAGACAACTCATAAAAGGCAGAAATTCAGGTACTATGTATATAAGAATACATAAACCTGGGATATATAAATGTGTGTGCGCATGTGTGTACACACACAAAATACACATGTAAATATGTATATACACATAAAATATTTAAGTAAGCAGTCTGCATAATTTAAATATCACACAGGTTATTTGTCAATAGGTAATTGTCACAACTCCTGAATTAGAACGTCTGTCATGTCCTCTAGGTCAAAATGTCCAAACTGAAGAAAGAAATGGTGTTTCAATGCATCTTAATGCCTATAAAATATATCATGATTTTGTGTATCACAAAGGAAGAAAAAAACACACTGATTATTAAATCATGATAGTCAAGCAATTGTCTGATGCCTTCCAATATCAGATTTATCAAAAAGTTAAAAAGATGTTCATTTCTGATCTCATGAAACAGTGCCAAGCCCCCACTACAGTCAGGATTAATCTTGGTAATATGACTGGAAACTGAGGTTAACCTCGCTGAGTTTCACAGGCAGGAAGAGACCAAGTTAAGATTATTCCCAACTCCAAAGCCAGAGCTCAAGTGCTGCCTTCATTCAACCATGGAGTTTCCACAAGTGCTCAAGCTGTAAGACTGGGTCTTTTAATCTCCACTATACATTCCTCCATGGAACATACCTCAAACAGTTAGAGAGACGCTTGGCCCAAAGTAAGCTCTCAAGAAATTGCACGAATTCCTGGCTTCACACAGTACAGCATACAGGGAGGGAACTGCGAAGTAACTCCCATCAAGTACAGTGATGGAAGAAGCACAGGGCGTGGGCAGAAAATAAAATGAGTGAACTAAACTGAGCCCTCAGTGGTCAGGGTAGGCTCCTGGAGCAATGAATGTCTCAGCTGAGACTTGAACAATCATGAGTAGAATTTAGATATCAAATCAAAGGGTGAAGTGGGTAGCATTTTCAGTAAATCCCATCCCTGTAATGGAAAGAAAAGTCCTACTCACAATGTGATAGAAAACTGAAGCATTTCTCCATGAAAGCTTACCCTGACTTTGTCCATAGAATTCCCACCACTTCCTAGAGTATCCACTGGGAGAGAAAGCAAATTTAAACCCACTAGCTGTCAAAAGAACAGATGACAGATCAGCTTGCAGGGCAAATGGCAATGGAGCAATAAATTAGCCCTATAAAATACTTTGACTTTAAATGTGTAATCTCTTAATCACAATGAGATGTTTCTACAGAGGGTTTTTTTTTTTTTTTTAAGCAAGCAAACAAAATTACTGTATCAAACTAACTGGCAAGCCCCTCTGGACCTCCACCAGCCCCATTTTCCCATTTAGGCAGTAACATTTGGAAATAGCTTTCATGTTCAAGGTGATGATGTCAGCCTCTATGGGTCTGCCGTATAGGGAGGAACAGAAGGAATGCATCACACAGACTTAGTGGGAACTGGGCCCAATAAGCTCTTGGCACCTGGAGCCGAACAGAAGGCCACATGGGTTTGCTTTACAGTAGGCTCCCAACAAACACAGAACCAAACTCAGTGATTTAATTAAGGATACAAAGTGTATTTTAATCCACAAACATTGAAAGCCATTTTTCTGTTTTCCCTTAAAAATGGCAAAAAACATATTGAAAATAAATGTTTATAGGATTCATAGGATTTTACTTGATAGTAGTTAAGGAGTATAGAACTACAAGTCCCAGGATGGGTAACAAGAAAGCTGAGGGAAGGCAAATAGTCCAGATTTAATCAGTGGATAGTGAAAGCTTAGCTCAAGCTTGCACCTGGGACTGGGGAGAGAAATGAACAACCATAGGTGCTTTCTTTAAGAAAACGCTTATCACAAAATACTCAAGAGTCTGCTGAACCTCTCTTGACACCCTAATCCCTGTTCCTTATATCTAGAAGGCTCATCTTGTTTGTCAACTCAGTCAAGAGCGATGCCAATAAGGCTTTTCATGATGTTTCTAAGGTAGAGTTAGTATCTTCCATCTGGATTACCCAAGCCTGGTACATACTAAATACTTCTGTTGGGGCTGGCACTGTGGCTTGGCAGGTAAAGTCACCACTTGCAGTGCTGGCATCCAGTATAGGTACTGGTTTGAGACCTGACTGCTCACTTCTGATCCACCACCTTACTAATGTGCCTGAAAAAGCAGTGGAGGATGGCCCAAGTCCTTGGGCTCCTATACCCATGTGGGAGACTCAGAAGAAGCTCCTGGCTCCTGACTTTGGACTGTCTTAGGTCTGGCCATTGCAGCCATTTGGGGAATGAACTAGCAGATGGAAAATCTCTGTGTCCCTGTCTCCCTCTTTCTCTCTGACTCTGCCTTTTAAATAAAATAAATAAATCTTTCAAAAATGTACTTCTATCACTGCAGATAAGGTTCTGGGTTGTAATAAATCTTTTATACTTCTGATGTTCCACTACATTATAAGATACCTAAGGACAAATCCACATCCTATTTATCCAAAGATGCTTGCACCTGAGACAATATTCAGCACATGATTGTGTACAAGTTGAACAAAATATTATATGAACAATGATGCACACTGTTCTCTGATAAGGGAATTATATAGGCAATAGTTGTCTTAAGAAACAGCCTGGAATATATGAAGATAGTTTCACAAGTTTAGTATATATTCCAAACTTTAATAATTTTCAATATATTTCTATATCAATCAAAAACATGTATTTTCTTAATGCTCTTCTTTACAATACCCTTCTTTATTCTCGTTGATAGTCTTGGTTTTGTCCTAAGCCACAATAAGCATATGATTTAGTGTGCAAATTATGTTGTTCAAATATATGATAAAATCTTAAATTATTAAATTGGAGGCAGGCATTTGGCACAATGGTTAAGGTATTGCTTGAGACACCCATATCCCTGGGTCTGAGACTTGGCTCCACTTCTGATTCTAGTTCTCTGGGAGGCAGCAAGTGATGGCTCAAATGCTTTGGTCTCTGCCAATCTTGTAGAAGACTTGGACTGAGTCCCTGGCTCCTGGCTTTGGCCTATTCCAGCCCTGGCTGTCGACAGCATTTGAGTAGTAAATCAGGAAGCTCTGTCTCTGCCTTTCAAAAATAAAATAAATATAATTTAATAATAATTGTATCAAACATTGTCCATATATATACAAGTATAAAACTTCCAATCAACTGGCAAATAGTTGAGTAATAGACATAATCCACTTGAAGAAAGTCTGAATTAATGAAATACTCAACCTGAAAAGGTCATGAGGGATAACTAGACCTGTACTGTTCAGAAAGAGATAAGGAAATCCTAGCTCAGAACGTTCCCATTTCTTTACCTACTGACGAAATTAGTGAGTGGCAGCGATCAAACATTCAGGGCCCCAGTCTCATAGAAGTGTTTTGCTCTGATAACTGAGACACAAATAAGGAAAAGCTTTCAAACATCCAAAATATTACTGCAAATATTTTCAAGATATTTTTTAAAATACCTTTTTATTAAAAAAGATTGAAAGAAAATGAAACAAGCTCTGGATGGATAATGGATATATTATTCTTTCTCCTTCAAAGTTTTCTAATAACTTGCAATGTGGTTGCAATCCTATTATAATGAAAGAAAATAAAAAAAAAAGTCATATGTAAGGTTTAATTGAATGTGTCAATGTAGCCAGTTACAGTGGACAGGTGTTTGGCTAAATACTAATCCAGATCTTATTTTGAGGGCATAGGGTGCCTCAGCTCCCTTGAATCCTGCTTCCTTTCCATGTCCTGACTGAAGAAAACAGAGAGCCCGACCACTCGGTGACCTGGGCAAACGCATTGCTCCTGGATGCCTGAGCCCAAGCTTGAGGCCTATGCATTCCCAGGCACTGCTAAAGGTGTTGTTATCATCCAAAACACTGGCCCTGAGCCCAAATCCTTTAAGCCCTCATCTAAACTCCAGGTCCCGATCGCATTGCTACAGGCATACCCAGGTAGAACATTCCTTTCTCTCTCTGTGTGCATGAGAATCTGCTATATTCTTTGGACTGATGTTTACTGCTTCTTTCTTTGGAATCCCAACTGGCCCCATCTCAGAATGGCTGGGGCACTTTTGGGAACGTTTCAATCCTGCTTTTGGGGTGACTCTAACCTTGGAGTTCGGCCTTGATAAAATAGATGATTTAAACAAATAAATTCACAATCAGTTGATTTTAAGCATAAAACCCTCCAGGACATGGCTGAGTTTCATCTGATAAGTTGCAGGCCTTAAAAAAGCAAAGACATGTTCCTCAAAGAAAGAATTCTGCTTCAAGACTGCAACATAGCAGCCTGAGTTTCCAGTGTGTAGGCCTGCACTGTGGATTTCAGACTTGTCATGCCCCTAAGTATGTGGGCCTATTCCTTCATCAGTCTCATGATAGAAAACCAGATCCAGCTCTGGATCTCCTACTGGTTCTGTTTCTCTGGAGAATCCTAAGGATAGAACTTCTTTTCCCATGCTTCTGCTCTTGGAGGAGGTAGGGTTTACACCTAACACGAATGATTAAGGGTTTGGAAGCAAAATAATTCAACAACAACAAAAGAGCTTCATTTCATCTGTTGTTTGTTAGCACAGCAAATGTGAGAATAAAGTAAGGTCAGTCACACACCAAGTACCTCTTCAGTTCAATTAATTACAAATTAATTTCCATGAAAATTTTTTCAGAATACATACTGAAGCATTGGTTTCCTGATGTTATTTATCTTCACATTTGATTTCTATTCTTTGTTTTGTCTAAATCACTAATAAAACAAGTAAAACGCTCCCACCCAAGTTTCACAGTTTGCTTATAGTATTTCTTTTTGAGTGGGTGCCAGGAAAAATGATACTAAATTCATTTCCCTAAAACAACAGTGTTGCTCTTCTTCATTTCCCTCCATAATGAAGTCAGCAGGAATGCTTCCAGCACATCACTTTGCATTATTGATACACAAATAAAAGGCTTGTTGCTCAGAACTTCCACAGAGACACTAGTTATAAAACCTTTTGTTAATGAATCAAACAAGTGAATGCACTCTACAGCCCATGGTGACAGCCAAATCAATTTTCAAAAATATTAATATCATAAAATTTACATAGGAAATCTCTTCTATGCTGCAAATCCACTATAGTATAGCACCCTGTTTCCATTAAATAATCTGTAGTGCCAGTGAAGTGCAGACCAGCTGCAGGCTCTATTGTACATTTATCATCAGGTTTCTTGAACAGAGGAAACAAAGTCCAACATAAGGGTTGTTAAAATGTATGCAACTAATCTGCAACCAATGAAGTCTCTTTCCTGTTGCAACATGAAATTGGGTAATGGGTATGATTGGGTCTCTTGAGCAGTGGGTTGAATCCTACATAGTACAAGTGTTTTTTTTTTTAAACTACATTTTAAGCATAATTAGTAACCCTTGATATTTGATGATTTTTGTGTATATTAGTCATTAGTGATGTTCTCCTATATTGGCTTAGGAAGAAAAAGAGGAAGAAGTCACATTTGGAGAATGGAAGACTAAAAAAGTCAGGATAAAACACTTATGAGCAGAATACTGAGAAAAATTTATGGAATTCAGATTTTGAGTTCTCATTTTGTGCCTGATCTCATCTGTAATTTCATCTTTAAAATATAGGGAACCGATGCCACACTCTCAAGTCCATGGAGCTGTGGTTAGCAGCCGGTGGGAGAACCAGGCAAAATGTTTGAAATTCCAAGAGGGAAGAATAGCGGAAAAGATGGAGAACTAGGGCATACCCGTGCTTACTGCACCAGAGCTCTCCTATCTGCCCCATCACCATCCAGAAGCAAGCAGGACTTCCAGAGGCAGGGCTACATATTTCTATTGGCAATGCGCAGACACATAGCAGCTCATAGCAGAGGGAAATCTCGCTACGAGCACCAAGACACAAATTAAAGATAAAAGAAATCGGAAATGCAGAAAAACAAGGGAAAAAAAATTTAATAGTACTAAGGAAGATAGTATTAGCCCCAGAACAGGACATTACATCAGCTCTTCAATAATAGAAGCAGAAGAAGAAGGGACAGAAGATATGCCAGAAACAGAATTCAGAAAATTAATCATCAGATTACTTAGAAGCAATCAGAAACACATTCATAACCTAAATGAAAAATGTTCCCAAGAAATTGAGATATTGAAGAGAAATCAGAATGAAATTCTAGATATGAAGAATTCAATAGAGCAAATAAAAAATAGAGAGGATAGTCTCAAAAAATAGAATAAATGAGACAGAAGAACAAATATCAGAACTAGAAGACAAATTTCTGGAAATAACACAGACCAAACACAAGGAGAAGAAATTAGGAAATTGAAAAACATGGTTGGAGATCTGCAAGATTATACCAAACCATCCAACACATGGATCCTAGGAATTCCAGGAGTGTTCAAAACAGAGAAAGGATTAGAAGGCTTTATTAATGAAATAATAGCAGAGAACTTCCCCCTTCTGGAGAAAGAAAGAGACATCCAAGTTCAGGAAGCACACAGAATTCCCAATAGACAGGACTAGAAAAGATCCTCACCTAGTGGCAAAGCTCTCCACAGTAACATATAAAGAAAATATCCTAAAATGTGCCCAAGAGAAACCCCAAATCACACTCAGAGGAAACCCAGTTAAACTCACCCGAGACTTCTCATCACAAACCCTACAGGCAAGGAGAGAATAGTGAGACATACTGCAAGTCCTAAGAGAAAAAAATTGTCAACTCAGATTATTGAACCCTGCAAAACCATGCATCTTCTCAGACCACAATGCAATGAAACTGGAAATCAACAACTCAAGAATCCCTACATTATATGCAAACACACAGAGAATAAACAACATGCTACTGAATGAATGAACTGGGATCACAGAAGAATCAAAAGAGAAATAAAAAAAAAAAAAAACTTCTGAAAACAAACGAAGATGACAATACAATATACCAAAATTTGTGGGATACAGTAAAAGCAGTGTTAAGAGGAAAGTTTCTAGCAATTGGTGCCTACATCAAGAAACTGGAAAGACACCAAATAAATTAACTATTTATGCAACTCAAGGACCTAGGGGAAAAAAAAAACAGCAAACTAAACCCAAAACCTGTAGAAAAAAAAGAAATAATTAAAATTAGAGAAGAAATCAACAAAATTCAAACCAAAATACAAAAGATCAGCAAAGCAAAGAGCTAGTTTTTTGAAAAAATAAACAAAATTGAAGGACTACTGGCCCAACTAACCGAGAAAAGGAGAGAGAAGACCCAAATCAATAAAATTAGAGATGAAAAAAGGAAACGTAACAACAGACATCATAGAAATAAAAGAATCATCAGAAATTACTACAAAGAGCTGTATGCCAACAAAACTGGGAAAACTAGAAGAAATGGATAGATTCCTGGACACATACAAACTACCTAAACTGAGTCAGGAAGACACAGAAAACCTAAACAGACCCATAACCAAGACAGAAATTGAGTCAGTACAAGAGCCTTGAGTGATTACTGACGTCATAAATAAGAGTGTCAATTGTTAAATCAACAACAGGAGTCACTGTACACTTACTCCCCATGTAGGATCTCTGTCCTTAATGTGTTGTACTATGAGAATTAACAGTAAAACTAGTGTTCAAACAGTACTTTATACTTTGTGTGTTTGTATGGGTGCAAACTGTTTGAAATCTTTACTTAGTATATACTAAGTTGATCTTCTGTATATAGAGATAATTGAAAATGAATCTTAATTATGAATGGGGTGGGAAAGGGAGTAGGAGATGGGATGGTTTGCAGGTGGGAGGGTGGTTATGGGGGGAAAAACTGCTATAATCCAAAAGTTGTACTTTGGAAATTTATATTTATTTTATAAAAGTTTTCTAAAAAGAAAAAAAATTGAGTCAGTAAAAAAGGCCCTCTGAGCAAAGAAAACCCAGGCCCGGATGGCTTCACTGCTGTGTTCTACCAAACACTTAAAGAAGAAGTAACTCCAATGCTTTTCAAGCTATTTAAAAAAATTGAAAGGGAAGGAATCCTCCCAAATTCTTTCTGTGAAACCAACATCACCTTAATTCCTAAACCCAGAAAAGATGCAACAGAGAAAGAGAATTACAGACCAATTTCTCTAATGAACACAGATGCAAAAATATTCAACAAAATTCTGGTCAATTGAATTCAACTACACATCAGAACGACCATTCACCAGACCAAGTGGGATTTATCCCTGGTAAGCAGGGATGTTTCAACATTTGCAAATCAATCAATGTAATACGAACTGAAGAACAAAACCATGTGATTATCTCAATAGATACAGAGAAAGCATTTGATAAAATATAACACCCTTTCATGATGAAAACTCTAAGCAAACTGGGAATAGAAGGAGCATTCCTCAACAGGATCAAGGCAATTTATGACAAACCCATTGCCAGCATCACAGTGAATGGGGGAAAGTTGTAGGCATTCGCACCATTGTTATTCAATATAGTCCTGGAAGTTTTATCCAGAGCCATTAGGCAAGAAAAAGAAATCAAAGGGATACAAATTTGGAAGGAGGAAGTCAAACACTCCCTATTTGCAGATGACATGATTCTAGACACAGGGGAGCCAAAAGACTCCACTAAGAGACTATTGGAACTCATAGAAGAGCTTGGTAAGGTAGTAATATAAAAAATATAAAATCAGTACACAAAAATCAACAGCCTTTGTGTACACAGACAATGCCATGGCTGAGAAAGAACTTCTAATATCAATCCTATTCACAATAGCTACAAAAAAGTACCTTGGAATACATTGAAGCAAGGAGGTCAAAGATATCTACGATGAGAATTACAAAACTCTAAAGAAAGAAATAGAAAAAGACACAAAAAATGGAAAAAATTTCCATGTTCATGGATCGGAAGAATCAATATCAAACTGTCATTTCTTCCAAAAATAATTTAGGAATTCAATGCAATATTAATCAAAATACCAAAAACAGTCTTCTCAGATCTAGAAAAGATGCTGAAATTCATCTGGAAACACAAGAGGCCTTGGATAGATAAAGCAATCTTATATGACAAAAAAAGCTGGAGGCATAACATTACCAGATTTCAAGATATACTATAAGGCAGTTATAATGAAAACAGACTGGTACTAGTACAAAAACAGAAGGCTAGACCAATGAAACAGAAAAGAAATGCCAGAAATCAATCCAACCACCTACAACCAACCAATTCCATCAAGGAACTAAAACCACTCCCTGGAGCAAGGACAATCTTTTCAACAAATAGTGCTAGGAAAACTGGATTTCCACATGCAGAGATATGAAGCGAGACCTCTACCTTACAACTTACACAAAAATCCATTCAAAATGGATTAAAGACCTACATCTATGACCCAATACCATCAAATTACTAGAGAGCATTAAGGAAACCCTGCAAGACATGGGCCTAGGCACAAAGTTCCTGGAAAAGACCCTGGAGGCACAGACAATAAAAATCAAGATTAACAACTGCAATTACATCATATTGAGAAGCTCTGTACAGTAAAAGAAACAGGAAAAGTAAAGAGGCAATGAACAGATGGGAGAAATTATTTACAAACCATGCAACTGATAAAGGATTAGTAACCAGAATATATAAATTGATCAAAAAACTCAATAATAGCAAAGCAAAAAACTCAGTAAGAAGTGGGCAAAGGACTTAAACAGACATTTCTCAAAAAAGGAAATCCAAATGGCCTATAGACACGTGAAAAAATACTCAGCATCACTAGCCATCAGGGAGATGCAAGTCAAAACCACAATGAGGTTTTACCTCACCCCAGTTAGAATGGCCTTCTTTTTTTTGTTTGTTTTAAGATTTATTTATTTATTTACTTGAAAGTCAGAGCTACACAGAGAGAGGAGAGGCAGAGAGAGAGAGAGAGAGAGAGAGAGAGAGAGAGAGAGAGAGGTCTTCCATCCACTGGTTCACTCTCCAGATGGCCGCATTGGCTGGAGCTGCAACAATCCGAAGCCAGGAGCATCTTCCGGGTCTCCCACATGGGTGCAGGGACCAAGGACATGAGCCATCTTGTACTGCTTTCCCAGCACATCGCATAGAGCTGGATTGGAAGTGGAGCAGCCGGGGCTCGAACTGGCGCCCATATGGGATGCCGGCACTGCAGGCAGCAGCTTTACCTACTATGCCACAGTGCCGGCATCAGAATGGTTTTCATACAGAAACCAACAAACAACAAATGCTTGCAAGGATTTTGGGAAAAAAGGTACCCTAATCTACTGTTGGTAGGAATGCAAACTGGTAAAGCCACTATGGAAGACAGTTTAGAGATACCTCAGAAATCTTAATATAGTCCTACCATATGACCCAGCCATCCCAATCCTTGGAATTTACCTAAAGGAAATGAAATCAGCAAAATAAAAGTCATCTGCACCTCTATGTTTATTGCAGCTCAATTCACAATAGCCAAGACATGAAATCAACCTAAACGCCTGCCAACCAAAGACTGGATAAAGAAACCCTGGATTATGTACTCTATGGAATACTACACAGTGGTTTAAAAAAACAAAATTTGGTCATTGACAGCTAAATGTATGAATCTGGAAAACATCATACTTAGTGAAATAAGCCAGTACCAAAGGGACAAATACCATATGTTCTCCCTGATCTGTGACAACTAACAGAGCACCTAAAAGGAAACCTATAGAAGAGTAACTGACACTATAAGAAGCAATGACTTGAAAAGCCCTTGTCTTGACTGTTGATGAACACTTTAGTATTTCATTTTATTTTATTTTTATGTTTTTATTCTTTTTTTCTAAGTAATACCATTGGTAACTCCTTACTTAACATAGAATTAACCATAGATGTATTAAGTCAATTGAAAATAGATCCCAGTTAAAAATAAGTGTTGGGATGAGAGAGGGAGGAGCTGTACAGTTCGGCACACATTGCCATAGACTTACCCCTAACGGTGAAGCTGAAACATTACCATGGGACTCCAAATCCCACTTAGCTGGGTGACACTAATCCCATCTTATGTGATAAAGTGACCATATTAAGTATGGAATTAATCATATAAATAGGATCAAAAGTCAAAGGGATCACATAAATAAGATCAAGTGCCTGGTAATAACAATAAATAGAATTACAAAGAGAGAAAATTCCAACATGGGAAGCAGTCCACACAGCAGACTCACAGAATAACAAACGCCCTGAATAGCACTCTGGCCTCAGAATCAGCCACTAAGCATTCGGATCTGACTGAAAATCTCATGAGATCATTTCAGGCATGGAAAGCCAAGACATAGTCGCAAAAATGGTTCTGCATGAAAGGTCTCTGTGAGTGAGACCCCAGTGGAAAGAAGGGGGCCATCAAAGAAGGATGTACTTTTCTCTGAAGGGAGGAGAGAACTTCCACTTCGTATACGGCCTTGTCTAAAAACTGACGGACTTTATGGACTCAAAAGGCTTCCATAGTCTTGGTAGCTCACATCAAGAGCCTTGGGTGATCACTGATGATATAAATAAGAGTGTCAGTGGTTAAATCAACAACAGGAGTAATTATGCACTTGCTCCCCAAGTTGGACCTTTGTCCTTAATCATGTGTACTAGGAGAATTAATGGAAAAACTTGTCTTCAAACTGTACTTTATACTTTGTGTGTCTGGGTGCAAACAGTTGAAATCTCTGTTTAGTAACAGAGTTGGTCTTCTGTATATAAAGTCAATTAAAAATGAATCTTATTGAAAAATGGAATGGGAGAGGGAGTAGGAGGTGGGATGGGAGTAGGTATTTGAGAGCGGGAATTGGGGGAAGAAACAATGTATCCCTAAAAGCTGTTCGTATGAAATTTGTATTCATTAAATAAAAACCTTCAAAAAAGTATGGAACAGAAATCTAGCTATTCCTAACCTTTTAAGGAAATATAAATGTTACAGATTTAAATGAAAAACAATTTCATTTATAGTATGATTTTTTATATTATAAAGGATCAATATTCATCATTTTTCATTCTAGAACTGGAAATGCTTCCACATTCCCTCAGTATGATCTATCAGACTTGCCATTAATGTCATGATGAATTGAAGGGAAATTTTCAGAATTCTGTGACGTTTGTTGGTATTTTTGTGACAGAGTGAACCAAGACTCCCTAGTACATATAACTGACAAGTCATCATATCAAGTGGCATGTACATATAAATTCCTTTGGCTGTCATCAAAGAATACATTTTGCGCTCAAAAATTCTTTGAGTTGCAATTGTAAAAGTCACTTATTGGTGTTGTTTTCAGGATCTACTAGGTGTAAAGGTGTGCATCATTGATGAGGACAAAGACACAGAGCTTTTCTGTAAAAAAACTCATGGTTCAGAGACAGAAACAGATAATATAATAGAGGAACACTCCAAGGGCAAGAGACACTTAGACATATTAATTCTGATTGGGGATTGAGTAAATAAGGGAAGCACTCATGGAGAATGAAATAATCTGAAACCAGTCTACAAGAAAGAACATAACTAAAGTAGGGAGAAAAGAGCACTAGATTTAAGTCAAGGACACCTCATGAACAAACTACACAATATCTTAACATATGACATGAGCTCTGGTGGTTGACAGATTTTTCACATAGTGGGTATAAACATACATCTTTTTATTTCTCCTTTTGGTAAAAATAATTTTTGAAGAAAAGCACATCACTGTATTTTAAGTAATATCAGCCTTGTTTTCCTATAAGGTTAATTTAAAATAGGAATTATAAGTATCTAATACTTTTACATTTATCATTGTCTTAAAACTGTCTTCTTCAGTAAAGGAAGTCAAATGTTAAATTGCAACTCAATTTGACTAGAGACAAAATAAATTAGCATGTTAAAATTTATGGTTCACGGGGCTATCTGATTAATAAATTTTGTTCAGAAAGCTATAAAATATAAGATTAAATTCCTGCTCAGTCCACAAACACAGGAATCAATACTCGGTAATTGAGTACAAAAGAGAAAGGTTTAGAAGAGTGTTAATCAAATAATTTAGGTGTGCAGCATTTGTAATAAGAAATACTTTCTTTGAAAATTGCAAGATGGACAAGAAATGAGCTTGACTTGCTTCTAATGTAATACACACTGCATTTCCCTCCTTGGTTTCTCTATCAAAGGCTTCTGAGTTCCTAAAGAAGGGTGTGGCCTTTCCTCTGTGCATTCCTTTGATCTTGCCCTTTGACCTGACAGCAGGATGACAGAGGGAGCTTTCCACTTGGCAGCTGAAAATGAAGGAGGGCTCAGGAAAGAAGTCAAGCCTGAAGATAAGGCTCCAGCTGTCATCCACACAGAGACTGCCAAGGAGAAGAATGGTAGGAAAAACCTGGACAGGGCTGATGACAGGTCTTGGATATCACTATATTTGAGAAATGAAGTTAAAAAAAAGGAAGAGGTTGTTTCCATGTGGTTGCTTTAAAGAAACAGCAAGCTGAGATGTATGTTTGGGTAGCAGCATTTCATAGAAAAAGAGAAAATCCAGAAAAGGAAAAAGGATATAGCTAAGAGAATCATGCACAGAACAATACAAGACATATTCAAGAGAGAGCAGACTCTCAAAAGTTTGGTGATGGCTTCACCATGAGTTAATGTTGTTATTAGTCATATAAGTATGTTTGCATATGTATCAAATATCAGTTTTTTAAAAAAGAATCAGTAGAGATATTATGACTCTGAGAATAACCTAAATTTTTTCTTTATTTGAAAGGTAGAGTAACAGAGGACAAGAGAGGGAGAGAGGTAGGTAGGAAGGGGGGGAGGGGGAGGGAGAGGGGTTTTATATGAATGTATTCAGAGGTGGTTCCCAACTTCCGACACCCCTTGTTTTGTGTGATGTTTGGGAGAGTCCTCCCTGCCAGAGACAGCCCTACTAGATGCAGCTGCAGATGGAGGGAGAGCCAGGTAGGGATTCTGTTTGTTCTGTTGGCCTAGACTAGCCCTTTGGAGAGAACCACGCCTTGTTAGAGCATCCGCCTTACAGGCTTCCCTGGGAAGGGGCAGGAGCATGCTTCCACCCTTTTTTTCTAAGTGTTCGTCTTTAGTTTTGGTTTGGGCAAAATGTTAAACATTTATTTTGAGCTAAAAATAAAAACTAATTTCATGCTACTTAGAAAAAAAAAAGGGAGAGGGCGAGGGAGAGGGGGAGGGGGAGGGGAGGAGGAGAGAGAGGTTGATCTTTCATCTGCCAATTCATTATCCAAATGCTTGCAAAGGCTGGGGCTGGTCTAGAATGAAGCCAGGAGCCAGAAACTCGACCTGGGTATCCTACATGGGTGGCAGGAACTCAAGTAATTGAGTCATCTTCTGCTGCCTTTCAGGTGCATTAGCAGGAAGCTAGATTGGAAGTGGAGGAGGACTCTATCCCCAGGCACTCCCATATGGCTGTAGACTTCCCAAGTGGAAGCTTAACCCACCACACCAAACCACTCCTCACCCAGTTTTTAGAAAGTTTTATTTTTTTACTTGAAAG
Source organism: Oryctolagus cuniculus (assembly GCF_964237555.1). Taxonomy (NCBI): domain Eukaryota; kingdom Metazoa; phylum Chordata; class Mammalia; order Lagomorpha; family Leporidae; genus Oryctolagus; species Oryctolagus cuniculus. Next base: position 144,361,035 of record NC_091437.1, read on the forward strand.
TGTGTGTTTGTGGAGAGGGAAAAGGAGATGGAGGGGAAAGGAGAGAGGGAGGGAGAGGGGGAGGGAATGAATGAATATATCACCTTTTCAGCAGACATACAGCAAGTCCCTTGGATTCCATTCCTGGTAGTAGCCATCAAGATCCATTCCCAGAAAATAAAGCTGAAGACCTCCACTGCCCTATCCTTGTGAAGGCTCCAAAGACCACTCCAGAAGGAAGGTTGAGAAACCTTTAAGAAGAATCTAAACACAAGCTCAGTCTTCGGATGATCTTACTTGGGTAAAAGAAAACCTAAGAAATAATCTATAAAATAGCTACCCCACATATATCCTTGATAAAGTGTGGAATAAAGTCTCAAGAAAGCAAAGACACGGTAGAGTGATAGACTGAGAAGCAAAGCATCTAACTCCTTGGCATGTCTGTAATTCTGCAGGTCATTTCACTTTTTGACCCATCAACAGTGTCACAAATAAATTGAGAAGTGTGGGTTCGATTATTTCTAATAACCATTCTATAATCATAACCATCCCATTTCCCTATATTATCTGTGATTTGTCATAAACATGCACAAAACTCTACTTCCTGAGTAATGCCTGCAAATTTCAAGGCCATCCTTAACAAAATGGCAGACTTGGTGAGAAACTGCCATGATTCACAGAAGTGCCCTAATAAACATGGCTGTAAATAATGGCACTGCACTAATCCCCAGATGTTGCCAATAAATATTAGCCAAGTAAACCAAATAGGGGAGGGGTCATTAAAAGAGAAGCTTTTATGTCTCAGAAAGTTGATGTGTACACGGTAAAAGTTGCATGCCAGATTTGCATGCAGGAGGGGAAAATAGGTCAACTTCTCCAAAATAAAATAACTGCTTAAGCCGATTAAACCACAGACACACACATACGACACTGCAAAAACAACATTCATCTCTAAGCCTAACAATTGAGACCAGGTGCAGAGCATTTGGTACATAGAAGAAATCATGAGTCACATTAAAGGAAATCAGAGCACCAAAATGAGCAGAGGCAGTGGCTGATTGCTATCAGCCACACACAAACACAAAATGGAGCACTAGGGAGGAGCACACCCCAGAATGTTCTGGCATTGGTAACAAGGGCAGAGGCCTAACAGTAAAGCTTTAAAATCTTTAAATGGTAATTTCATCTTAATTTTGTAGAGTAAAAAGAAATATCCATAGCTTTCATGTGTCAAAAATAAATTCATGATCAATGTAATGTATAAAAGTGAAATTGACATTTTGAGATATTATTACTGTTTAGAGCCCTTGTCTATACTGTGGAACAGGAATTTTTCCACGTTATACCTGCTGAATTCTTTATTTTGTGGGGGATTAAGCCTGTGACTATAAAGTAAATTGAAAGTATGTTACAGTAAAAATTAAAAGAAAAAAAAGAAAGGAAGGAAGCTGGGTGGGAAGTATCATTATAGGTTTAAAATTGTATATACAAAACACATGAAATCTGCTCTCTTTATATAAATAAAATTTTAAAATGTTAAGCACACCCATCTTTGTCATGGTTTGCACTTGGTCTGAGGTTCAGCAAGATGATTACGAGTGAGCAGCTTACAGTATCAGGGGAAGCAGTGATGCACTGTTCCCTGATGACATTTGGATTAATCCAGTTAGGCTAAGCCTACACTGTTATTAACAAACATCCCTCAAAATCTAACTCTTCTTAAACTTGTTATTTATACAAAGCACACTGTAAGTGAGCTCCTGGGCAGCTGTCATCTATGTACTGACTTGGTCTTCAAAGTTCCTTTGACTCTGAAAATGTGACATCTCTATGTATGGCCTCTACATTTCCCTAAAGGAAAGAAGGAATTGGAAGAATACACCAGGGATTTTGCTACCCCAGCCTGATGGTGCAGCGTATCACTTTCTTTCATGGGCTACTCTCTAGAACTAGGCATTCTGAGTGATGGGAGTGTGAAGAAGATACGTGGATAGGGTGTGAAAGCAAGTGACTTCTACCATAATAGAACTGGTAGAAGAAGATATATCTTCATGTCCTTAGAGGAAACGAATATGCCTTAATGCCAAGGAGGGGAAAAAAAACTGAACAACAACAACAAAAAGCACCAGCAGCTCATTTCAGATAACCCTTTCCAACATCCCAAGAAACATGTGGGGCACTTCTTACTAGATATGCACAACAGTTAACAGTGGGGAAACACATTTGTGGGGTGAAGTAGAAAATTAAGTTGAAAGAAAAAAAGATCAGATGAGCTATTTCTACCCAAGTGCATTCACGCTGTGCCATTGTTCTCCAGATTGAACACTTGGGCCCTTAAACCCATCACAGTCCAATGAGGACAGACCCAGGATGACAGTCACCAAAGAAACAGCAATAGCAGAGACAGGGTGGACCAACAGAAAACCCCTTGCATTCCACCTGTGTCACAATTGCATACACTCCCTCACAGTGACAAATGTGACCTCTGATGCACAGCTTTAATTGAGACTTCCATTTGGACTCCTGGATTCATAACCTACTTGGCATCGTCTCTTGGGTAGAACTCAAACTATAAAACTAACATGGCCAAAAATGAAACTTCTCATTCTCTGTCAACCCTAAAAGATACCCACATTCCTACTATCCCTTAATGGTTATCCTATTTCACTGAACACCGATGTCCTGCTGAAACCAGAAACAAGGCATCATCCTGAATTCCTCCTGGTGCCTCATGGGTTACACCCAATCACATCTTCTCAATCTTATCTTCAACATAAAATTTGTCTACTTCTGTTCCTTTCTCAACTGTGTAAACCACAATAATCACTTTGCAGTCTCCCCATTTCTACTCTTGCTGGCTTCTGATCAATCGCTGAGCAGCAGCTAGAGTTTTCTCTTTTTAAGTCCATTCCCTGTGTAAAACCCTCCATTGATTTTCCATTGCTTGGAGTATAAAATTTAGGTAAAACAACATGATATCTCTATCTGACCTGTCACATTAGTCTTCTTTCTATTCCTAAGTAGAATACATTTTCTCTTCCTTCAGGGTCTTTAAATAGGTTGATCCAGGTGAATGATATGTTCTTGTTCCAATACACTTTCTCCTTTTTAATGTTTAGTTTTTATTTCAGAAAAACACCCCCCCACCACCACCATTCAATTCCCTAGCCTCTGCTTCATCTATTTTTTTTTCTGTCTCAGTTCTTTTTATCTTGGTTGGTTTAAATCCAAGCATATGCAATTTGCATTATAATGCTTGAGATCTGATTACCCAAGTAGAATGGAAACCCCATGAAGACAGGGACTACTTCTGTCTAGTATCACCAAAGAAGGGGCCTAATACATACTTCTGAGTATAAAATGATATGTGCATTTTCAATAAAAGAGGGTTGATGCTATCACTTGTACTGTGTCAGCAGCCTGTACCCTGATGATGATAAACTGTAGAATCTCAGCAGGAAGAGGGCCAGACACAGGTGGAACTAAACCAGAAAGACTGTCCACCTACAAGCAGCAGCTTCTATACAACTCCAGCTGGTACAAAATTCAACTTATTATTTCCAGACCTTTTAATTTTCCAGGAGATGTGAAAAATCTAGAGCTTTTAAGTAGGAAAAATTTCTGGATTTTTTGATCACTGAAGAATAATTCAAACTTTGTCTATCTATGCAAATGACAGGAAGCCAATTTGGATTCTCTGCAAACATATTATACATACATAAACATACATTTTCAATCCATTTTGGCAGAATTCCTGAAGATAACAATGATGACACAAATAATAATAGTAGCAAACTTACACGTGCCTAACCTATGTCAGGTGCTATTGTGAGTACTTTATACACAAGTATAATCTGCAATGACCCTAATCACCCACTAATGTAGATAGAATTATTCCTGCTAGACAGAGGAAGACACTGAGGCACAGAGAGGCTAAGAAATTTGTCCCAGGGGATGAAATTAGCATACAGTAAGGGCAGATCAGATCTCAGGCTGCAGAGTCTCTTTACCATGTTATTTGGAAAAAAAAAAAGGAAAATAGTAAAATCATAATCTTCCCTCTAAAAATCTTCTGTTTGATATCAAATTCAAGCTTTGACATTTCTCTGTCCTCTGTGTGTTTTAGTTCTGGCAAACTACTGTCCACCTCTTAGAGTTTACTACCATATAAGCACATATAGAGTTAGCCCTTGTTTGTCTGGTACAACATGAGAAAATGTTGGTATTAGAAACCACTCCATCCAAAAGATTAGCTTCAGAATACTCAAGACATACTTACGAACAGATATGAATACTTAGGAGGCAAACTTCAAATTATATAAAGGACAAAGAATCACTGATGTTCATCTTTGGTTGTGTTATTTGCCAAAAAATATGTTATTAGGATTTGACTTCAGCCATGATTTTGAGCAGCCCAAGTAGACAAATGCCATTTCTTTCCTTCCTTCTTTCCATCATGTATTAATTCATTTGGGGTGTACAGACAGAAAGAGAGAGAGAGCTTTCATCTATAATTCATTCCCTAAATCCCTGCAATGGCAACCTGGGGTGAATGCTTGGACTGAAGAAAGGAACTCAATCTAGATCTCCCACCTGAGTGGCAAGAACCCAACTACTTGAGCCATCAGTGCTTTCTCCCATGGCTGGCATTAACAGGAAGCTGAAATTAGGTGTCAGAGCTGGGAATCAAACCATGGCACTCTGATGTGGGACATGGGCATTCTAACAATGTCTACTCAGCCAAATTCTTGACCTTTTTTTTCAACTCATGTGCAATTAATGATCATCTGATCATACAGGTTATTTACACATATAATACCACCAATAGCTCAAATAGGGGTATGGTATCCTTGTTTTACTGTTACTATATTAAAATTCCCTTTCCAACAAAAGTAGGCAAAATAGATGTAATTAGAGTGAAATTAGAGAGTGAAATATCCTTACTTTGTTTCATATATTAAAAGTCCATCAGCCAGCTGAAGACTAAATGCATATTAATTAGTATAAGAACTCAAACAATAAACAATTGGGCCTCTTCTGTGTTTCAAGTCACACATAGATTTAGAAAGTGATGAAGGTATAGGTGAGTAACAGGACAGAATTAGAAGATCAGGGCCTTGGGAAAGACATTCCAACAGCACAACCTGACAGGGATTATTATACTGACTTGAAGGATATGGAGGCACGGGTTATTTTTATCCTGATGATAGAAGTCCAGACAGAATGAACAGCAGTGCAAAAGCTTGGAAGTGGGAAGGTGCCTGGTTTGAGTCAGGAGCAGCCTGAACGTGGAAGATCCTAGTGGCAGATGACACTCACACAAGGCCTGGAAAGGCACTGCAAGGACATTAGCTTTTTAATTTGAGCAAGAAAGGGAATGATTAGTTTTGAGTAGAGAAATGGCATGATTAGACTCCCACATTAACCAGATCATTCTGGTTTTTGAATTGAGAATCATTTCACAATGAATATTATGAAAATATAGCTTTAAAAAACCCAAAAGGATAGCAACAAATTTAATCAAACTCCTCAAGCTTTCACTTATTATACTGTTTCAATGAAACTGTATCAACCAAGATAAAAATTCCAGAAGATGAGGTCTTTATTTTAGTCAGCTACTATCAGAAACAAAGACAGTTTGGTGACTTGAGGGGAATATCATACCACCAATGAAATGGCAGTGCTTGACAAAGTTTAATTTTTCTCATTCATGAACCTAAGGTGAAAGAGCATATTTTCAGTACCACAAAAGTGTAATATTAAAACCATAAGAACTGCAATCTCTGAGAGATTATCACTACTGATTCATAGTGCCAAATTTTTAAAAATTTTGCTTGGTATAATTTTAATTAGGTTTTAATAACTAGGTATTCTTATTAACAAGTCAAGATTTATTCTGTGTGCCACACATTTTATGATGGCCACATCTGACTTTAGCCAACTATTGATTTAACATATAGCTATTTGGCATTTAGCCTAAAGGCATATTTGTTCTAAGTCACAAGACTGTATGTTTGTGCCCCTTGAAACTTGCATGCTGATGTTCTAACCTCCAATGTATCTGTATGTGGGGCTTGAGAGAAGCAATTAGGTGTGGTGAGGCCATGATGGTAAGGGTCGCCATGATGGGATTACCATCTTTATAAGAGGAAGAGAGACCTGAGTTCACACTTTCTGCCATGTGAGGAAACAAAAGGAAGGTGTTCACCTGCAAACTGGGAAGAGAACTCTCATTGGAGCCCTATCAGCAGGTAACTTGAAATTAGACCCCAGTCTTCAAAGATATGAGAAAGAACTGTCTATTGTTTAAGCTATGCAGCCTACGGTACTTTGTTACAGTAGCTCAAGCTAAAACGTTATAAGGGTAAGTGTGAAAGTAATTATTGAAACTATTATTGTAGGCTTTGCTGGGTACCTGGTAGTCAGGAGTTGAAAGCATTTGAAGCAAAGAAGCCGCTTCCATTTCCTACATATTTTGTATATATCAGGGAGAAGAGTGGAAATGAAGTGAGACAGGTCAGCTGATGCTTATACTTAAGGATCCTGAATAATACCAGGATGGGGGTGAAGAGCTTTGCTATTTTAAATCTTGACCAACTCTAGAAGCAGCAGAGAGATCATGAGGCCCTCATCAGAAGGCTGGAGATGCTTCTCTAAGTCTGGGATGCATGACAGAGACTACAATGAGATATTTACCTGGAGGGACAACCTAGAGTTTTTGAGGCTGAAGGGTAATAGAGTGACTATGGAAGCATCTATTGTCCACTGTGTGGACAATACACAACATTTAGGAGAAGCATTCCCTGGTATGGTCAACCATTATAAGACCTGGCCAGATTTATCCTTCTACTTGCTGTGGAGAACCTAAAGATAATGACATAATTATAAGTGATAACAGAAGAAAACCCAGAAGCAAGGGGCTCTCTTGTCCCATGAACAGACTTATTCACTCATTTATAAAAAATTTAAACTTGGTTATATGCCACAGTAACAGGAATTGGTATTATAGCAATGAACAAGGCAGACAAGATTACTGCTCCTAAGGAGTTTGAATTCTGGTGTAGAAATAAAATAACTTCAGAGAGCAAGCAGCTCTATGGAGAGTATCAAACTTCATGATATCAGAAGGACTAGAGGACTAATTTCATTAGGGTTGTCAGGAAACGCTGCTTGAAGAGGAGCATTTGAGCTATATATCAAGAAAGGAATCACACAATGATGATGGGAAAGAACAGGATGAGAAGTACCAACAGTGTATGGTCAATCAAATGAAAGGTAAGCATGTTGGAGCTCAGAAGAGAGCCTGGTGAGAAGCAAGCAAACCCCAATGTCTTAGTTTCTTTTCTTTTAAATAAGGTTTCCTTTTTAAAATTTATTTATGAGAAAGTCAGAGTTACAGAGAGACAGGGAGAGACATACACACAGAAAGAGATATCATCCATCTGCTGGTTCGCTCCCTGGATGGCCACAATGGATCAGGTTGGGCCAGGCCAAAGCCAAGAGATTCATTCAACTCTGCCACATGGATGGCTGTGGCCTAAACACTGGGTTCATATTCCAGTGGTTTTCCTAGTCTATCAGCAGGGAGCTGGATCAGAAGTGGAATAGCCAAGACAAGAACCCAGATCCATATGATGCTAGCATTGGAGGCGGCAGCTTTACTTGCCATGCCACAACACTGCCCCTTTGTTAGTTTCTTACTCATGATAATAAGCATGGATGTTCACTTGAAATGTGATGAAGAACCAACCATTAAGGATGTGAAGCAGTTGAGTGCCATTTTTTTTGATTCAGGATTGTTCTATGGGAAATGGATCACAAGAAGGCAAGAATGAAATGGCAGCCAATTAAGAGGCTAACAATGGGGTTCCCAGAAGAAGATATGATGAGGAGAATCCTTGTGATGACAGTGGATATGGAACATCCATGGATTTTAGAATATGTAGAGGGACATAAAGAATGAATCCATTTCTGAATAATGAAGTGGTCTTATGCTATCTGCATTTAATGTGATAGAAAATGCAATAGTTTTTCAATTCAGTTATGATTGCAAATTATTTCTTCATGTATCAGTGATATCAGGGAAGTTTTAAATCTTTTATTCCTTATCATGTTTATTTTACTTCCGACTGTAAACTTCTGGTAATTTATATCCAAATAGAATATCAGCTATGGCCATTTGTGTCTTTATAGAGATACTAGAAGACTAAATAGGATGTTTCTCTAAAGTTATTTAAGTACTACTTCTTCCACGACCCACTGTGCCACCGGGCAATTCTCAGTGCCACTGGGCATGCAGCATAGAACTGAGCTATCCAACACTTCCAATAAGATGCAATGAGGTACAGCAAAGTCTTAGAGGTGCAGTGAGGACATGCAGATATGAGCCTAACTCATGGTCCACTGCTTACCATCTAAGTGAATTGCAACCTACTTGCTCAAAGTCTCATGTGATTTCAACTCCCACCATGCTGAGCTATTTACTGAATAAAGAAGGAGGTATTAAATCCCAGTTACAGGCTGGCGCCATGGTTCACTCGGCTAATCCTCCGCCTGCGGCACTGGCACCCTGTGTTTTAGTCCTGGTCAGGGTGCCAGATTCTGTCCTGGTTGCTCCTCTTCCAGTCCAGCTCTCTGCTGTGGCCCAGGAAGGCAGTGGAGGATGGCCCAGGTCCTTGGGCCCTGCACCCACATGGGAGACCAGGAGAAAGCACCTGGCTCCTGGCTTCGGATCGGCACAGCGCACCGGCTGTAGCAGTCATTTTGGGGGTGAACCAATGTAAGGAAGACCTTTCTGTCTGTCTCTCCCTCTAACTCTGCCTGTCAAAAAAAAAAATCCCAGTTACAAATGGTGATCTGAGCCCATATATCGATAGATCAACAGCAACTTACTAAACAATATACATTTTGTAAAGAAGACTGTGCGTGTGTTTAGGAGGATTCAACTGTATCTGCTTAAAGAAAATGTGTTTCTGAAACTATCAATGCCCCTCAATAGGTACTAGCATTAAATGTCTTGCTTTGGGTGAGGGCAAAGACCATACACTGCTTTCTTCTACAACCCTCCACTGTTCTTCATGCCTCATCCTTCTGTGTGTTCTATACTACCTGTTTCTTGAGTACTTCAGTGGGCTGCATTTGCCAAGGGCCCACAGATTCCTCCAGGTTGATCCAGTGTGCCCTTTTCAAGCATTATCATGCAGAATGAACTCAATGCAGTCTTGAATTGTATCTAAGCTTTTGTTTCTCAAGTACCAGTTGTATATTCATTTTCACATGGATGCATGCAATTCTGAAATGTCTTAAGTCTGAATATTATGATTCATAAATTTTTGTCATGGCTGTAATGGTTGTACATTGATCTTCAGAGTTTCAGGCTGGAAAAGAATGGTGGGAAGAGTACTAATAGACCATCTATAGAACTCAAATGCCCTCTTCTTCAGAGCCTACCTGTGCTGTGGCAAAAGTGTCAATGGAACCGTAACTGGGCACTCTATTATCCTTACATGGCATGCTCTGTAGTCTTAGTCCACCAGAGAAACCATTAACCAAAATGCTTATAGCATGTGCAGTTTCATGTAGATTCGTAAGTTCAAAAGAGCCAAACGCACTGAACATTTGCTAGAACTGCTTTAGGCTACATTTTGTCACTATGAGTTCAAGATCTTGGAAAAGCCATTTAATCTCATCTGAGGATCAGCTCCTCACCTGTAAAATAAATTGGATTATCAAATGCTACCTGGACTTTCTTCTTTGTTGATTTTACAGTCAATCTATGGCTTAAATACACCTTATTTATTGTCATGCTTTTCAGTAATAAAGGCTTGCCTCTTCAAATATGAGTTTACTATATTTCTCCTGAGATGAATCCGAAGAACCAATGTATTTAAGTATTGTGGCCCTGGAACTTATTCAGTTTTGCTTGTCTCTTGTTCTGACTCTTGACAGTTCTTAAGTATGTGCTCATTACATTTCATGCATTATGTCCTTTGCTATCATTGGTGGCATGAGATCAGGTTGGCAGTTTCATTTGGAGACACTCTTTTTCCTTTTTCCTTGAGCCAAGAATACTGATAGCCAAGAATGAGATCATTCTATCCCCGAATTGCCAGAGACCTTCTCAGAAGCAGCTGAGCAATGTAATTTGATCAAGGTTAAGTACAATCCACCCTTCATCTTTTAACCTAAGTCTAAATTCTCTTAGCTTTCTATTTTAATCCCTGAGTAATGGTTCCTATGCACCCTTACAAACATCCACCAGTTGCCCTGTAGTCAATTGTGATTTATCCACCTGTAGCATATCCAAAGTACCAGCCTTTCTCCTCTTCCTGTCCCTGGCACCAAGTTCCAGGCCAATTCCTTTAACTCCGTGCCAAAGAAATACAAACTAAATCTAATATTAACTTAATGAGAAAAGGCTAGCTGCTGCCAAAGATTCACATAATGTATCCCAAAGCCAAGTACAAGCAATTATTCACTGTTTTAGATGCTGGCATTGTTTCTCCCTTATATAATACAACATTCAAAATTTGTTGTGTTTCTCTCCAAGGAGTAAAGAATCCATGCAGTGTTTTAACCTCTTATTGTGCATAGCTGGCCACATTCTCAGTGTAACTGATTATATTTGTTTTTCAAATAAACAGATTATTTGTACATTTAATATTAGGAAATACAAACTCTGAATTTAGAGACATTAGGCATAGATTTAAGTTCCATCTTCCTGTAGTTATTTCCCAGAGACTACAGGTTGGTGAATCATTTACTCTTGGCTTTCTCAGCTATAAAATGGGGATACCAATTTTATAAATAAAAAGTATGGTATACAAATGCAAATGTGAAGTATTCATAGAGAGTGCTGGGTTCATAAATTGGCATCATGGCAGGGAAAAACAAGGATTTTTATTCTTGGAAGCCCTTATTTGACAGGCATAAAAACAGCCTGGTGAAGCGTCCTTGTGAGCAGCCAGAACAATCAAGTCCAGAAGTTATACTTCCCCATTGCTGTGTTTAGGCAACTTGTGAGGACACACCCCAGAATTCCAAGATGGGAACAGCCAGGACTTCCTACTCAGGGGATGATCTGAATCCACTGCTGCAGTTGCCATGGAAACTCAAATTCCAACCATCACAGTTGTTAAGAATACCACTTTCAATTGGAATCCCGAGTATTTTAACCTTTTTTCTAATGACTGTATCATGTATCCACATAGGCTGAAGGACACCAGTCAGAGGGAATGTCAACTAAATTTCATTTTTCATTTTATTCTTATTTCTAGAAAACTTCAACAGTCCTCCACCCTGATTAAAGTAGAATGGTTCAACAGAACTTTCTGCCATGATAGTCATGCTCTGTGTCCACACTGTCCAAAATAGCAGCTCCTAGATACCTGTGATGATTGGGCACTTGAACTGTGTTGGTATGATGAAAGAAATAAATTTTTAATCTTTTTCTATTTTAGTAAATTTAAATAGTCACACATAATTAGAGGCCACTACACTAGGTCATATGGTTAAAAAAGTAAATCCATATGCCTCAGCAGGAATTAAAATCCATGTACAGTTTGGCCCCAGCACTATTCCAGTTTCAATTTCTACAACAGAAACCCTGACTCTGAGAAATTGTTGCTGAACACACCTGAGTATCTCTGCTGCAACACCCTGACTCAAGGTACTTAGGCTTCATTGTTAAGAGTGTCCTCTACTCTTAGAGGACTACTACTCAAATGTAACAGCACAGGTTAAGTGTTCCAACTGCCCAGAGAGATGCAAAGCCAGAGGGGGGGGGGGGGGTCTTCCATCAACTGCTTCACTCCACAAATGACCAAAATGGCCAGAGCTGAGCTGATTGGAAGCCAGGAGCCAGGAGTTTCTTCCCAGTCTCCCATGTGGGTGCAGGGGCCCATCTTCCACTGCTTTCCAAGGCCATAGCAGAAAGCTAGATTGAAAGTGGAACAGCTGGGACTTGAACCGGCGCCCATATGGGAAGCTGGCACTGCAGACAGCAGCTTTATCTACTATTCCACAGGCTGGCCCTTCCCCATCTAATTTTTAATAATTTTATTTATATTAAGAGAAGAGATTTCATATATTTTACATACACAGTTCTTAATTTTAATATTTTAAAAGATTTATTTTCTTATTTGAAAGTCAGAATTACACAGAGAGAGAGAGAGAGAGAGAGAGGTCTTCCATCCGCTGGTTCACTCCCCAGTTGGCCGCAACGGCTGGAGCTGTGCCGATCTGAAGCCAGGAGCTTCCTCCGGGTCTCCCACGTGGGTGCAGGGGCCCAAGGACTTGGGCCATCTTCTGCTTTCCCAGGCCACAGCAGAGAGCTGGATTGGAAGTGGAGCAGCCGGGTCTCGAACCGGTGCCCATATGGGATGCCAGTGCTTCAGGCCAAGGCGTTAACCTGCTGCGCCACAGCACCGGCCCCAGTTTTAATATTTTAAGCATTCTCTTGAAAAGATCCTACTCAACTATTCATCTTCATTGTAAAAGAAAATCCTTAAGATCTATTTCTTGGCTGGCTCAAGACTGTGGCTTTTGTGGCACAATGCATCGATCAGGTTTAGATGTCATAATAAGGTTCACTTATTTCGAACTCTCCTCACAAACCAAACGACAATGATCATCAACCAATTTCCTACAAAGTGTAATTAATTTCTCTCAGCTAAAATGTTTAGTGCAAAATACCCACAATCTTTCCTGCTAATCACTCCCTGCTCCTACTCCACACATAGACACACACATACACATATATCCAATGTCATGAGTTTTAAATTTTTCACATTAAATAAGCAAAGTGATTACAGTAACTGTTAAAGACTATACATAAAGCCAAAAAAAATCACATTTGATTTGCAAGAAATTATATGAGAGAAAAGGGAAGTGGTCATTGCATAACAGCAAAATGACCTTTCTATTTAAGATATTCCCTGGAAGCTTATAACATCTGCTCTCCAAAAATGTCATACATTGATTCACCTAACAAATATTTGAAAGGAAATTTGCATGCTGAGAATATACAAGAGGAGAAAGCAAATGCCATGACAGCTAATTTCCTCAATTTCCAGGGGTCAAATTTATACATCTTCAACACTATGTATGAACATTAACATCTGCCAGTTCCATCAGAGCAAACCTTTGGAATAGGATGTCTACAGTTAAGAGCTATCAACCCACTGTGAATTTTATCAGTTTTATAGTACCCACATTTTGGCTAAAAACTAAGAGGAACTAAGTATCCACAGCAAAAAAAAAAAAAAAAAAAAAAAAAAAAAAAAAAAAAATTGCCCTATTAATTGGAGGCCTTGTTAAATTTGTCTATCTCACAGAACTGGTATAGGGACAAATAAACCAGAAGAAGAGCCCTTCATACTGCCAGAAATGTGTGTGTGTGTGTGTGCGTGCACACATGCATGTTTGCATGCACCCACCTGCATTTCATGAAATATCAATTACAATGTCAGCAAACACCCCTCATATGCATGCGATGTTGGGGCTTTTTAAAGCACTTCCACATATGGGGAGTGAATCAGTAGATGGAAGGTTTTCTTTCCCTCCCTCCCAAAAAATAAAAATAAACGCTTCTACAAGCATAGAGCTCTTTGCGTTGATAAACCTAATGTGGGAGTTAGTTTTCATAATTCTCATTCTGGAAATGAAGAATCTGGATCTGAGAGTTATATGACTTGCTCAAAAAGATAATATGGTAAATCTGAGTCTGGTAAATGGAGGTTTTAGCTATAAGTTCAAGGCAATCTTCTCCACAAAGCATAGCTCAGAGCCTCTTGCTAAGAGGCTGCCCACAAATGTGTCTCAATTTCATTCCAAAGGGAGTGTAGTCAATATTTTCATCTATTATTACTTATCATTAAGATGCAGTGCTTACTTAACCGAGAGCTCAACAGTAATTAGTGAAAGGGTTATCAGTTCTCTGTGCTGGACCACGACGTATCAGAGCCACAGCTTTTAGAGTTTCTGTAATTAACCAGATTATTTCCTACCTTAGCTGTCTCTGCTTCTGCTTGCAGTCGCTTGGGGGTTCCTTTTGAGTCTGGCACCTTCTGGAAATTTTTGTTTTTAATGGATTGAGATTCCACACCTTCACCTTCAATTTGCAGTTTAATACCTTCAGTACGGGCAGGGTGATCAATACCCCGTGGATTCAAACCACAGTGGAGAGCTGAGAAAGAGGAACAAACAGAACTCAGAAAACAAATCACATAAAGAAAGTGCTCAAGACAGAAAATATTTCATCAGGCCTAAGTGGGAAGAAACAAGGCATCTGTGAATTGAGAGGTGGTGTGATAACTACAAGAAATAATATGGCGAGGAAAGAACACTGTATATGAAATCCTGAGCTTGGGAATAAAAAAGACTTAAGTACAAGCCCAGAATCCATCAGCTCCATATTATCTGACTTAGAGCAAGTTATTAATCCCCACATTACTGATGAGAACACCAGATAAGGCAACTTAGCTGCTGCCTTCCACACATGCAATCATTCCAACCCCTGCAGTTATCCTGTGTCTCTGTCTCCAGCTGGAAAGGTGCTCATTCCCTCATTCTGAATCTTTCCTATTGTTTAAGGATCCATTCAAGTCTACCCATTTAAATTCTTCCAATCAATTTACCAAGTACTTCCTAAATACTATTCCTGGTCAGACCCTGGAAACAAAGGCTTATCTCAATAAAATTCATAATCTAAGTAAGCTAAGAGGCAAAGAAGCAGTGATTTCATTTTACTTTTAATAATTTAAATTTATTTTATAGGCAGAGAATGAGTGCATTCTATCCACTGGTTCATTCCTCAAATGCGCGCAACAGTGACTCTGAAATTTTAACTCTAGACAGACTTCTATCATAAAGGTAATACAAATAAAATTACTGCTCAACATTCTAAGTTAAATACAAAAGAGATGTCTGAAATTAAACATGTTGAAAACTGAACCTTGACTCTCCTACAAGAAATATTTATCTTCCCCAGTCTTGTATTTGCATGTAAACTATGGAGTCACCTTTGACATCACTCTCTCCATGACTCGCCAATGCTGTCCACATACCACCTACATCAGTAGCTCTTCACAATAAGCACAGCCCAAATCCATCCACGGTGCTCTATCTCCACACCATTACCTGTCCCAGCCAGCCACATTTCACAGCAGATTCCTAATCAGCCCAACTGCTCTTCCTCACTTGACCCTTCCACACCCATTTCAAAAGCAGTATTTATAAAGATGTTTCTAAAACTTCACGGAAAGCAGAATTAAAGATGTTTGGCAAAAAAAAAAAAAAAAAAAGAAATCCATCAATAGTTTGTTCATAATATGCATTTTCTGTGGACTTTTTGAGGCTCTTAATGTGTGTGATGTCATGAGCCTCCCCTGCTTTAAACTTTCTAATGGCTTTATTTCACATGAGATAAGAGCCCAGCATTATGTGTCCCCTTCTTGTTTTTCCAACTTCACCTGTCACCATGTTATCCTTCATTCTCACCCTTTGAACACACACTTCCTTTTCTCTTCACCCAATTCCTTCTCACCTCCTGGACTTCGTACACCTTTCTTCACCTGCAGTGTTCTTCCCTATATTTCACCTAACTCTTACTCATCCTTTAAGTTTCAGGTTATATGCTACTTCTTCAAATGTGACTTTCCTCAAAGCTGTTCCTCATCTGCAACTCTGTACCCACTCCGTGCTAGATCATGTGCTTGGATGTTTAAAAAAAAAAAAAAAAAAAAAAAAACCTGAGTGAATCTAAGTGAGTAACTTAAAGAACTGATTGTATGAAGATCTATATAGAGTTTACTTCTCAAATTTTATGTGACTATTTTGGGCTGATTTTGCTCCAATTGTCTAAGTTTCTTAAAATGACGAATCAGCCTATTTCATGGTATACAGTAAGCACTTGCATGTTAGTTCATGTTTCCTTCCTTGGGCTTTCATATGGATCTCAAATAATATTCATGAAAAAACGATGAAACATAATCATATTCATTTCACAGATCAGGAAAACAAGGCTCATAGGAGTTATGGTTACAAAAGTTCAAAAAGGTCTCTGTGGAAAGTCACAAAGATTGTGGATCATTTAGGATGAACATGATTTCAAATTATAGATGAGCACATGCAAACAGGATTAAGTAGTAAAGAAATGTATTAGTTTTTTTTTTTAATTTGACAAATAGCGTTAGAGAGAGAGAGAAAGGTCTTCCTTCCATTGGTTCATCCCCCAAATGGCCGCCACGGCCGGAACTACATTGGTCTACAGCCAGGAGCCAGATGCTTCTTCCTGGTCTCCCATGCGGGTGCAGGGGCCCAAGCACCTGGGCCATCCTCCACTGCCTTCCTGGGCCACAGCAGAGAGCTGGACTGGAAGAGGAGCAACCAGGGCTAGAACCTGGCACCCATATGGGATGCAGGCACCACAGGCGGAGGATTAACCAAGCAAGCCACAGCACCGGCCCCTGTATTTTATACAGGGGCCCTGCTTTTATAACAGGAAGTCTAGAAATCATATAAGATAAAGAGTTTCCTGATTTTGCAACCCCATAATGTCATTAAGGACCTTGATTTAATTTTTAAAAATTCATTTGAAAGGCAAAGAGAGAGAGAGCAAGTACCCATCTGGTGGTCCACTTCTCAAATGCCCACAGTAAACAGGGCTGGACCAGGCCAAAGCCAGGAGCTAGGAACTCAATCCCGGTCTTTGATTTGGGTGGCTAGAACACAACTATTTGGATTGTCACTGCTGCCTTTCAAGGAGCATATTAGCAGAAAGCTGGAATCAGGAGCATTAAGTTTGAGTTAAACTCAGACACTCTGATATTTGTTGTGGGTACCACTAGCATCATCTGCTACACCAAGTGCCTACCTCCAGTTTTTTTAATCTCTCCATTTTGTTATCTATAATATCATCTTTATGCTAAACCTGAATGCTTTTGCAGCATGAAGAGCTGTAAGCTTCTGGGTCTCATCTTATAGAACAGAGAGCTTGCTTGAGCTTGATTTTCTTTCCCCCACATCTCTTCTTACTGGCCAGGAGAGAATTTTATGCTGATCATTGAACTAAAACCATGTTAGTTGAGACAGGATTATTCTTAAACCAAGTGACCTTCAGCTAAGGTTAATTCTCCAAAGCATGCTGACACCGCTACTTGACAGGGGAAGAGAAGGATGGGTTCTAGGGACCCAACCACAATGCCCAAATTAGATGGTGGCAGGAAGAGAATGCAGTAGCCAAAACCTATGAACATGAGGTAATTACCATTATCTATCAGTTTCTTCTTCTCCAAATAATTGCCTACTTATAATGAATATCCAAATAAATTAAAATTGTGATTATTAAAAAAGGTGTACTTTTGCAGGGAACTGGAGGATTGCCATGGGATGGATTTAGACATTACTAAGGAAAAGAATAATACACAGTTTTGGTCTTTATCTGCAATAGTATCTCCTGCTGCTTTCAAACTTGAAATTCATGGTCTGGGAATATCACTGAATAATTGGTAGCTTCCAATACCCCTTATTTTCTTTCTCCATCATCTCTCCACTATATCAGGCCCTCATACTACTTTCACCTCTCCTCATGATGGTATCTCCACCAAAAATGTTCAATTCCAGCACAATCCTGTCCCCTTCTCATTGGGCAACTAACTCCTACTAACCCATGTGTCAGCTTAGATGTCTTTTTGGAAAGCCTGTTTAAATCTTTGGCTCTTCTCTCTCTGGCTCATCATTCTTGGGTGCTTCATCTTCCTTGTGGAATAAAGAGTGTCCACATAACTCCCGAGGATGTGTTGCCATTCAAACTATAACCGATTGGAACGCTGGTATTATCCCTAATTCATCTCCATAATCTCTACTCCTTGGTCCAGAACTGGCACTTACTAGGCACTTATGAAACAGCTGCAGTGAATCGGCAATATCTGTGTACATAATCATGTCTTACTCAGAAAACTTTTCTCTGCTAGCAAATACTAAAGGTTCATTTGGCAGAAAAGGCACTGCTCAGGATGCCCACATTCCACAAAGGAGGGCCTAGGTTTTAGTCACAGCTCTGCTTTCAATTTCAGTTTCCCACTAAATTGGGTTCCTGCTACACATGTGGGAGACATAGAGTGAACTCCTAGCTCTTGGCTTTGACTTGGCCCTTCTCCAACTGGTGAGGGTATTTGGGGGTGTGAGCCAGCAGATGGAAGATCTCTATGTTTCAGTCTTTCAAATAAATAAAGATAATGAAAATTTTAGAATGTACAATGTCTTTAAATAGGAGGTAGAATTTAGTTTTTTTTTTTTTATTTTCTATACACATAGCCTTATTCTTCACACAAATATTTTAATCCTCATAGCTCTTTCTTTGACTGCAAACCAAGAAGTTGATTTAGGTTTTTTGTGCTTGGCCTTGTTTGTTTAAAACCATTTTTGACAGGCTTTGCTTTGTTTGCCCTTAAATTACATGTCCCTAATATTTACAAGCCAGGCTACTTTCAGCAGCCTCTTACAGGGTGCGACCACCATCTCTTGGCTCATTTTGTAAAAGGTGTTCCTGATTGCTCTTTCTTTTCTGTCATCATCACTACTTTTTGTTTCACAAAAGTTATTTATTCGATTTAATGGGCTCATAAGTTTGTGAGTCAGCTTAGAGACCCTCTTAACATTTCCTGATCTTGCTGACCACTCCTGGGTCTAAAGGACTCCTAGTTATTGAATTGACATTGAAGGTAGCTTGCAGACTCTACCTGAAATGCTGTCATGCCATTTTCATTTAATTTAAATGTCACTAATTTTGAATTATTCAAAATTAAGAGTTGAAAAACAAAGATTTCACAGATAATGATCTTTATAAAAATTGTGGCAAGGGAAATTTTCAGTATAAAGGTACATATTTTGGCATTATTTTGAGATGCCATTTTGAACAGCGCATTTTTTTTTCCTGTGAGAAAATCTTTACCTCCAGAAATTGCAAATTGGGTGATGTAAGTGATGTATCCTTTATGGGAAATAATACAGCTGTTCCGGGAAATATTAGGTATAGAATTTTTATTTGATCCAACGATTCAACTTTTAGGTACAATCACAAAACTACTGAAAGCAGAGCCATGAGTAGATACTTAAACGCTCCCTCATGTATGCAGTAGTGTTACTCATAACAGTCAAAAGGCAGAAACACCCCAACTGTCCATGGACCAATGAATGGATAATTAAAATGATACACTTACAATATTTTTCAGCCGTAAAGACTAACAAGACAAAAATTATAAGATCAGTCCCATTAACAATAGATTCAAAAAATTTAAATATATTGGAATAAATTTAATAAAGAGGTGAAAGAGCTCTAGGATGAAAATTACAAAACATGAAAGAAAAGAAATAGAAGAAACAAACAATGGAAAAATCACCTATGTTCATGGTTTGGAAGAATTAACATCATCAAAATGTCCATACTGCAGAAAGCAATTTACAGACTCAATGCAATCCCAATTGAAATACCTACAACATTCTTTTCAGATATAGAAAAAATAATGCTAAAATTAATATAGAAACCAAGAGATCCCGAAGAGCTAAAACAATCTTAAAAAAGCAAAACCAGGGAGAAGATGTACAATTTGGGACAAGCTAAAACTGACTTGCCCCAAATGGTAGAGTTAGAAACGTGCCTAGGGATTCCAATTCAATCCCATAAAGGTGGCATGTACCAATGCCATCTCACTAGTCCAAGTTGTGGGGAGCAACCCGGACTAGACTGAGTTACTGGAATTAAGACTTATTCTATGCATCTGCTCTCCCACAATATGGCGCTGGGAGAGGAGAAAACAGCTTCTACGCAGCTGCCTCCAGTTCAACCAATAAACTGTAGGACCTGCTCCTGATTGGAGAGCAGCGTACTCGGCGTGTGGGCAGCCGAGTTAGGATTGGCGGAGGAGGACTATAAAGGAGGAGAGAGACGGCATGCACCGGGAACATCTAAGGGGAACATCCAGCTGAAGGAACACCTGTGCAGCCCCCGAGAAGAGCCGGCCGGCGGTGTGCCGCTCCCCTGCGGAAGTGGGGAATGTGGCCAGGGGGAACTGCCCTTCCACGGAGGTGGAAGGGATAGTAGCCAACCCGGGAAGAACCAGCAGCAAACCCGGGGAGGGCCGAGCAGACAGAAAGAACAGCGCGGGGTCCTGTGTTGCTCCTCCACGAAGAGGGGGAGCGACATAATGGTGCCGTGACTCGGATATGAAGCCTAGGCAGGGCTTAGTGTCGTTCCTCCACGAAGAGGGGGAGCGACATAATGGTGCCGTGACTCGGATATGAAGCCTAGGCAGGGCTTAGTGTCGTTCCTCCACGAAGAGGGGGAGCGACACAAGTGGTCAATTTCAGTTCACAGTTGATCATGATGATAGATCTAACAGTCAAAGGGATCACATAAACAAGACTAGTGTTTGCTAATACTAACTGATATAATTAAAAAGGGAGAGAACAATCCAATATAGGAAGCGGGATACACAGCAGACTCATAGAAAGGCAGATGTCCTAAACAGCACTCTGGCCTCAGAATCAGCCCTTAAGGCATTCAATCTGGCTGAAGAGCCCATGAGAGTATTTTAGGCATGGAAAGACAAGACACTCTGGCAAAAAAAAAAAAAAAACAAAAAAACAAAAAAACAAAAACAAAACAACAACAACAAAACCTAAATGAAAGATCTCTGTGAGTGAGATCCCAGTAGAAAGAACGGGCCATCAAAGAAGGAGATATCTTTCTCTGAAGGAAGGAGAGAACTTCCACTTTGACTATGCCTCGTCTAAATAAGATCGAAGTCGGTGAACTCAAAAGGCTTCCATAGCCTTGGCAACTCATGACAAGAGCCTAGGGGGATTACTGACACCATAAACAAGAGTGTCAATTGTTAAGTCAACAACAGGAGTCACTGTGCACTTACTCTTCATGTAGGATCTCTGTCCTTAATGTGCTGTACATTGTGAATTAATGCTATAACTAGTACTGAAACAGTATTTTACACTTTATGCTTCTGTGTGGGTGCAAACTGTTTAAACCTTTACTTAATATATACTAAATCAATCTTCTGTATATAAATTCAATTGAAAATAAATCTTGATGTGAATGGAATGGGAGAGGGAGTGGGAGATGGGAGGGTTGCAGGTGGGAGGGAAGTTACGGAGGGGGAAAGCCATTATAATCCATAAGCTGTACTTTGGAAATTTATATGTATTAAATAAAAGTGAAAAAAAAAAAAAAGCAAAGCCAGAGGCATCACAGTTCCAGATTTCAAAATATACTACGGGACAGTTGAAATCAATATAGCCTGGTACTGGCACAAACACAGATGTGTAGACCAATGGAACAGAGCTAAACTGCCAGAAATCAATTCATACATCTACAACCAACTAATCTTTGACAAAGAAGCTAAAATCAAACCCTGGAGAAAGGACACACTCTTCAACAAATGGTGCTGATCTCTGAGTGCAGGAGTAAAAAACAAGATCCCTACCTTATACCTTATACAAAAATCAACTCAAAATGGATCAAGGATCTAAATATATAATTTAAAAACATCAAATACTATGGGAGATAATCTGGGAAACTCTGGAAGGCATTGGTTTAGGCAACTACTACTACTTTTTTATTTATTTGACAGGTAGAGTTATAGTCAGTGAGAGAGAGAGAGAGAGAGAGAGATAGAAAGGTCTTCCTTCTGTTGATCAACCCCCAAATGGCCGCTACGGCCGGAACTGCGCCAATCCGAAGCCAGGAGCCAGGTGCTTCCCACAGGTCTGTGTGCCAGTACAGGGGCCCAAGCACTTGGGCCATCCTCCACAGGCAAATACTTCTTGAGAAAGACTCCAGGAACACAGGTAATCAAAACAAAAATAGACAATTGGAATTACATTAAACTAAGAAGCTTCTACACTACAAAGGAAACACTCAACAAAGTAAAGAGGCCACCGACAGAATGTGAGAAAATATTTTCAAATTACATATCTAGTAAAAGATTAATACCTAGAATCTACGAAAAGTTTGAGAAACTCAACAACACAATGAACAATCCAGTCAAGAAATGTACAAAGGGCTTGAATGGATATTTTTCAAGAGAAGAAATCCAAATGACTAATAGACACTTGAAAAACTGCTCAAGATCGCTAGCCATCAGGGAAATTCAAATCAAAACTAAAATGAAGTTCACCTCACCCCAGTTGGAATGGCTCTCATAGAGAAATGCATGAAGAATAAATACTGCTGAGGATGTAGGGGGAAAGGTATCCTAACTCACTGTTGGTAAAAATGTAAACTAGTACAGCCATAGTAGAAAACAGTATGAAGATACCTGAAAACACCTGAAAATAGATACACCATATGACCCAGGAATCTCACCCTTGGGAATTTACCCAAATGAAATGAAATCAGCATATGGAAGAGTTATCTGTATGTGCAAGTTTATTGTAGCTCAATTTACAGGATATAGAACCAACACAGATGTCCATCAACCCATCAACTGATAAGTGGATAAAGAAATTGTGGTGTGTATATAGATATTAGATAAAAATATAGAATGGAATACCACTCAGCTATAAACAAAGAATGAAGTCCTGTCTTTTGTAACAAAATGGATACAATTAGAAAGCATTATACTTAGTGAAATAAGACAATCCCCCAAAAAGCAAATATTGTATGTTTTCTCTGATCTGTGGTACTATTAGAGTATCAGAAAAATGTAACGTATATCAAACTGACATTTTGAAATTCAATTCTTGTTTACAGCCTTTGTCTCTATTGTTGAGGAACAGTGTTTTTTTCTTGTTACTATTTGCTGAATTCCTGATTTAGTGTGGGGTTAATCTTAGGAATATAAAATAGATGGAGAGTAGATCATTGTAAATATTAAAGGGATGGATGGGAAAGGAAGTAGAAAGGAGGATGGGAGTATGGGCAGGAGGGATGGTAATGTGGGAAGTATTACTAGTCTCCTAAATCTATAGAGTTGAAATACACGAAACTTGCTCATTTTAACAAAAAAAGGAATGAAGTTCTGAGATGTGCTACAACCAAATGAACTTTGAACATGCCATGCTAAGTGAAATAAGCCAGACACAACGGGACAAATATTATATAATTCTACTTATATGCGATCCTTAGGGGAGACAGAATAAAGAACAGTAATTAATCAGAAGCTAAGCGAAGGAAAATAAGAAGTTACTGGGAGTTTTTTGTTCCAGTTTGGGGATAATGAAATTTTCTGGAGATGGACAGTGGTAACAATTATACAATGATGTAAATGTACTTAATGCCGTTAAACTCTAAAAAATAATTTAAAATGGTTCAAATGATAAATTTTATGTTCATTTTACCACAATAAAATTTCAAAGCAACAATAAAACCCATTCCCTCGCATTTCAGTCCCTTTCAAAAGTGGAAAGAGATGCTTCACACTCACATTCAAAACTTTTTCGGGGTCAGCATTATGGCATAGCAGGTAAAGCTGCCGCCTGCAGTACCAGCATCCCATATGGGTGCCAGTTTGAGTCCCAGCAGCTCCACTTCCAATCCAGCTCTCTGCTGTGGCCTGGGAAAGCAGTAGAAGATGGCCCAAGTCCTTGGGCCCCTGCACACATGTGGGAGACCCTGAAGAAGCTCCTGGCTCCAAGCTTCAGATCGGCGCAGCTCCGACCTTTGTGGTCAATTGAGGAGTGAACCATCGGATGTAACTAGCTTGTCTCAAGTATTTCATTGCAGTAATGAAAATTTGACTAATATATAAATTAAACCCTCTTTCCTGGAGTGGTGTCAGAGGAAGCCTAGTGAAGAATCAGTATTTATTTTCAGCATCTCCCACAAATAATGAAGCAGCTCCAACTCTGAGATATGAAAGGGGATCATGTTGAGGACATGGATTTCTAACTCTTCCTGGCTATAAATAATGGTATCTCCTTTTTTTCCAAGCCAGAGAGGGTGGTAAAGGAAATTAGCTAAATCAGAACGTTTAAATAAAATTGAGAGTCTCACAATACAGTGAAAATATGCCAAGGAATTTAGATTTTTTATAGCCATTATAAATAGGACTAATCCTACAAATTCTTTCTCTGTCATGGCATTGTCTGTGTATACAAAGGCTATTAATTTTTGTATTGACTTTATTTGCCAAACTTTTATGAATTCCAATCTCTTTTGGTTCCCCTATGTATAATATCATATCATCTGCAAAAAGGGATGACTTGACTCTTTCCTTTCCCATTTGTATCCCCCTTTGATTTCTTTGTCTTGTCTAATGGCTCTGGCTAAAATTTCCAGAATGAGATTAAATAGCAGTGGTGAGAGTGTGTATCCTTTTCCGGTTCTGGATCTTAGTGGAAATGCTTCCAGCTTTACTTCGTTCAATATGATACTGGCTGTGGTTACAAACTGCTTTGATTATGTTGAGGTATGTTTATTCTATACACAATTTGTTAAAGGTTTTTTTCTTTTTTAATCATGAAAGGATGTTGTATTTTATAGAATTCTTTCTTTGCATCTATTGAGACAATCATATGGTTTTTAGTCTTCAGTTTGTTAATGTGATATATTACATTGATTGATTTGCAAATGCTAAACCATTGTTGCATCCTGGGATAAACCCCACTTGTTCCAGGTAAATGATCCTTCTTATGTGTTATTGGATTCAATCAGCTAGTGTTTTGTTGAGGATTTTTGCATTTATGTTCATCAGGGATACTGGTCTATAATTCTTTTTTTGTGCCTTTTTCTGGTTTTGGAATTAGGGTGATGCTGGCCTCATAGTGTTTGGGAGGATTCCCTGCCTTTCAGTTGTTTTGAATAGCTTGAGAAGAATTTGTGTGTGTGTATGTGTGTGTGTGTGTGTGTGTGTTATATAAGATCACCTTTTCAAAAGTAAACATTTTTTAAAATTTAAGGTTGACAAATTTCATATATACAGATTTAGGAACATAGTGATACTTCCCACCATACCCTCTCTCCAGCCCATGCTCTCATCCTTCCTCCTCCTTCCTCTCTTATTCCCTTTCAAGTTTTACAATGATCTACTTTCATTTTTCTTTATACTCATAAGATTTTAAAAAAGTTTGATAGAATTCAGCATTGAAGGAATCTGGCCCTGGGCTTCTCATTGTTGTGGCGTCTTTATTATTGATTTAATCTCTGCCTTGGTTATTTGTACATTAGGCTTCCTATGTCTTCCTGACTCAATTTTGTTAGATTGTATGTGTCTATAAGTCTATCCATTTCTTCTAGATTTTTCAATTTGTTGACATATAGCTCTTTGTAGTAATTTTTGATGACGCTTATTATTTCTGTGGTATTTGATGGAACATCTTTTTCATCTCTGATTGATAAATTTGGGTCTTCTATTTTTGTTTACTTGGGCCAATAGTGTACCAATTTTATTTTATTAAAAAAAGCTCTTTTCACTGTAATCAATACACAATTATTCTTAGGTGTTTAAATTTAACTGAAAAATGATCCCTGTTAAATATAAAAGAGTGGGAATAAGAGAGGGAGGAGATGTACAATTTGGGACATGCTCAATCAGACTTGCCCCAAATGGTAGAGCTAGAAATGTGCCAGGGAATTCCAATACAATCCCATCAAGGTTGCATGTACCAATGCCAACTCACTAGTCCAAGTGGTCAATTTCAGTTCACAATTGATCACACTGATAGATCTAACAGTCAAAGGGATCACATAGACAAGACTAGTGTCTGCTAATACTAACTGATAGAATAAAAAAGGGAGAGAACTATCCAACATGGGAAGCAGGATACACAGCAGACTCATAGAATGGCAGATGTCCTAAACAGCACTCTGGCCTCAGAATCAGCCATTAAGGCACGTGGATCTGGCTGAAGAGCCCATGAGAGTATTTTAGGCATGGAAAGCCAAGACACTCTGGCAGAAAAAAAGAAAGAAAAAAAAATACCTAAATGAAAGATCTCTGCGAGTGAGATCCCAGTGGAAAGAATGGGCCATCAAAGAATGAGGTACCTTTCTCTGAAGGAAGGAGAGAACTTCCACTTTGACTATGCCTTGTCTAAATAAGATTGAAGTCGGTGAACTCAAAAGGCTTCCATAGCCTTGGCAACTCATGACAAGAGCTTAGGGGGATTACTGATGCCATAAACAAGAGTGTCAATTGTTAAGTCAACAACAGGAGTCACTGCGTACTTACTCCTCATGTGGGATCTGTCCTTAATGTGTTGTCCAATGGGAAGTAATGCTATAACTAGTACTGAAACAGTATTTTACACTTTTTGTTTCTGTGTGGGTGCAAACTGATGAAATCTTTACTTAATATATACTAAATCGATCTTCTGTATAAAGATAATTGAAAATGAATCTTTTTTTTTTTTTTTTGATAGGCAGAGTGGACAGTGAGAGAGAGAGACAGAGAGAAAGGTCTTCTTTTTGCCGTTGGTTCATCCTCCAATGGCCGCCGTGGCCCGCACGCTGCGGCCGGTGCACTGCGTTGATCGGATGGCAGGAGCCAGGTACTTATCCTGGTCACCCATTGGGTGCAGGGCCCAATTACTTGGGCCATCCTCCGCTGCACTCCCAGGCCACACCAGAGAGCTGGCCTGCAAGAGGGGTAACCGGGACAGAATCCGACACCCCGACTGGGGCTAGAACCCAGTGTGCTGGCTCCGCAAGGCAGAGGATTAGCCTATTGAGCTGCGGCGCCGGCGAACATGAATCTTGATGTGAATGGAATGGGAGAGGGACTGGGAGATGGGAAGGGTGCGAGTGGGAGGGAAGTTATCGGTGGGGGGAAGCCATTGTAATCCATAAACTGTACTTTGGAAATTTATATTTACTAAATAAAAGTTTAAAAAAAAAACAAAAAAAATAAATTTTTGTGCAAAAAGTTTTATGAATGTCATGCAAATGGAAAAAATTAGAAGGTTTCAGTGAGGAAATTGAAAGCCTCTTCAAATAAATAGAAGACACAAAGAACAACAACACGCAATGGTTAAAACGGAAAACTTAAAACCAGAATGAAAGTTCAGTAGATGTGCTCAATGGCAGAATGGAAAAAACAAAGATTCCATTTAATAGAGCAGAGGGAACTTGGAAATGGAATATTGTATATCTTGCTTTGATTGTATGATTGAATAAAAGTCACTGAACTGGGTGCTTCAGATATGTACTTGTATTATATATTAAAATATTAAAATTATAACAAAGACAAACAATTAACTGATTTTTAGAAACTTGTTTTCATTCACATCCCTCTTCTTTATTCACCATCCACTGAATTTAGAACAAGCTCTACAATTTTATTGTATTATATGTATTCAAGCATGGGAAGATTTTAGCACCCATTTTCTGTAACATGGCAACAATAATTTTCCTCACATTATATTTATATTGATTAAGCAAAATAACACATATAAAACAACTGATACCTACCATTTGCTGGATGAACATCAATCCTTCATTTCATCCTATCATTTTCTTCTACCATAGTGAAGGAATAATAGACATTAATTTTAACTGTTCAGTATCCAGAGTGATAGTCATGTACTTTTAAAGATAAACAGTATAAGATATGTTTTAAAAATCTTCTTGAAAATGTGCATTACCTTTAATTCCTTTTTTTTTTTTTTTACACATTTTAAAGTACCCCTATGGCCCTAAAAAAGGAAATCCTAAGAAAAAAAGAGAAACTTAAGTAAATGCAATAGAAAAGCCGAAGGAATAAAAAACAGCTCTTCAAACAATCTCAGTGGCAACTAGGTAATGAGGTACATAAACAAAGATGAAAGAAAATATCTACACTTTATATCATAGTTTCTCTTGAGAAGCTGGCTGTCTTCTTTAAAACCTAAGAAGAGAAGTTGGCCCTAAGCATTTGGAACATCTTTTTAGAAGAAGTAAATGAAAACAGATAAAGTGGTTAATCAGTGCCTGGCATTTAGTAAGGGCTCTGAATATAGTAGCCACTGGTTTTGTGATTACATCCCACCTTACTGTCAACACCATCTTAATAATATTGATTTCTTCAAAATCAACTATCTTGATCCATTATGTACATATCTGCATGTACCTATATACACAGAAAAAGAGGGGTGGTCACTGTCAGAGAGGGAGAGAAGAACAACAGGCAGATAAAGCCTTCGAGGAATAAAAACAGAAGTTTAGAATTCTCTTGAAGGGGAGATTGTGGAAATTAAGGAAATAATATTCCATGCAGAAGTATAAACATCAATAAAACCAGAGAATCATAAAAAAGGCTTTACAGGTTCCAGTTTAACTTGATGAGTCACTCATTCCTCTTTCTAGAGGACACAGAGCAAGATAATCTTAGTGGGTTATTTTGTTTGCTTACCCTAATCATGGCAATACTTAATGGAGTATTCAGGTTTAACAGGCTCCAGCTCTTATTTTACTTATCAGCCCTCGTACACAGTTGTCTCTATGTATCTATGTAGGATTTGTTCAAGGACTCCCTACAGATACCAAAATCTGCAGATGTTCATGTCTCTTATAAAAGAGTGACGTATGTGCTTATAACCTACACAGACCTTCAATATACTTTAAAATCACATCAAAATTACTTATAGCTAATACAAGGTAAATGCTAGTTGTTAAACTGTATTGTTTAGGTAATAATGATAAAGAACAAAAGTCTGTACATGGGCAGAGCAGATGCAATTTTTTTCCAAATATTTTTTATCCAAGGTTGGATAAAAAAAGGTAGATATGGAAAGCAGTCTGAATATGCATGTGTTTATACGCATATGTATATAAATGTATAATATCACATATTTGTATGTCATATATAATAAAGGATAGTTACCTAAAAACAAGCAATATAACTGAAGGAGTTGGATAGCTCTTAATTCATGAATTGAAAAATCAGCATTTAAAAAAGTTGTAGTGATCTGAGGGCAAAAGGACTTCAAAACTTAACAGAGCCATCAATTGCTACACAAATTGCTAAAGAAAAATTAATAAAAAAATTGTTGCTTTCGAGTATATCAGGTTTCCTGAGAAAATGGATGAGATGCTATCAAACTTGGCATTCACAAATGGCAGCTGAAATATTAAACATATCAGTCAATCCTTTGCAACCACACTGTCCAGTATGGGAGCTAAGAGTCACATCTGGCTATTTTAAATTAATCATATGTAAATATAATTTAAAATTTAGCTTCTCAGCTGTTCAAGTCACATTTCATCAGTCCCATATGGGAATGTGGTTAACATGTTGGCATGTTAGACTATGCAGATTATTGTATATTACCATCATCACAGAAAGTTCTATTGGATAGTAAAAATTTGAAAAACTATCAGTGCCTTTCTAAAATCAACTTTTCTGTTGTAAAAATATTTTTATGGGGGCTGGCACTGTGGTACAGTGGGTTAATGTCCTGGCCTGAAGTGCCGGCATCCCATATGGGTGCTGGTACTAGTCCTGGCTGTTACTCTTCCCATCCAGCTCTCTGCTATGGCCTGGGAAAGCAGAAGATGGCCCAAGTCCTTGGGCCCCTGCATCCACGTGGGAAACCCGGAAGAAGCTCCTGGCTCCTGGCTTCGGATTGGTGCAGCTCCAAGCGTTGCAGCCAATTGGGGAGTGAACCAGCAGATGGAAGACCTCTCTGTCTCTACCTCTGTATGTAACTCTGTCTTTCAAATAAATAAAATAATCTTTAAACAAATTTCATTTATGAATAATTGAGACAATAAGACTTTAAGGTTGGGAATTACTTTAGAACATTTTTTAAAATTTTGTATGGTTCTTTGTTTTTGATGGTTTAAGTAAAATATCTATACTTTATAGATAAGAAAAACAATGGTATAAATTAGGGGTTTTATAAAATTTTAGCTCTTTGAGAATGAGCAGTCTTTGTAACCTGCCTATTCCTCTTTCTTACACATTCTAGACATGGTCTTATAAAAGTGGCTTCCTGTTTGGTTATTTTAGACAACTGTCAGGCCTTTGAATAATCTATCCCCCAATGCAGTTGCTCTGTGTCACAAATCACAGTTATTTTCTTGTTACATGCTTTTACAGACCCAAGATTATCTCTGAGGTACATAGAGATAAATTGGGATTCAGAAACAAATCAGCTCTGGTAAAGCTCAGTCTCCTAAAATAGCAGCTCCCAATAATGCCAATACAGAGAAGAGAGAAATACGTGATGAATCTTTCATTGGTCCTCACTGAAATAAAAACAGACAGGCTCTTAAGTGTTCTACTGGCCACATATTTTCTGTTTAAAACCTGTCCTTTATGTTGACATTGTCTTTTCTGTAGTTTTCTATGTGAGCTGAGTATCTTTTACAAAATTAGGTAAAAAATAATGAGTATATGAATTTTAACATTAGAAAAAGAAAAAAAAGTTACTGAAACTATGTGTCCCCCCCCCCTTTTTTTTTGACAGGCAGAGTGGACAGTGAAAGAGAGACAGAGAGAAAGGTCTTCCTGTTCTGTTGGTTCACCCCCCAATGGCTGCTGCGGCCGGCACGCTGCAGCCGGTGTGCTGCAGCTGGCGCACCGCGCTGATCTGAAGCCACGAGCCAGGTGCTTGTCCTGGTCTCCCATGTGGGTGCAGGGCCCAAGGACTTGGGCCATCCTCCACTGTACTCCTGGGCCACAGCAGAGAGCTAGACTGGAAGAGGAGCAACCGCAACAGAATCCGGTGCCCCAACTGGGGTGCCAGTGCTGCAGGCGGAGGATTAGCCTATTGAGCCGTGGCGCCAGGTATATGTATCCCCTTTTTTAAAAAAAAGATAATTTTTTTATGAAAGTTCAGGATCTAAGTACTTCAATGTTAGCGATGAAAACTAAGCTGGTCAACAGTTATAATGAAGATGATTGGAGATAAGGGAGGGTGAGAATAAAAACTGCAGAGAAAGTAATGATGAGAAGTAGCAAAATTAAGAGTACTTCTAGTAGTGTGTGAAAAATGGAGTTATAAGATCAGATGTTTTTTAAAGATTATTTATTTATTTGAATGGTAGAGTTATAGAGAGACAGGATGAGTGACAGAGATGGAGATCTTCCATCCACTGATTCACCCTCCAAAGGGCTGCAATAGCCAGTGTGGTGGCAGGCTGATGCCAGGAACTAGGAGCTTCTTCTGGGTCTCCCGTGTGGCTACAGAGGCCAGGACCCAGGGACTTGGGCCATCATCTGCTGTCTTCCCATCTTCTACTGTCTTCCCAGACACATCAGCAGAGGGCTGGTTTGGAAGTAAAATAGCTGGAACTCGAATCAGCACCCATATAGAATGCTGTCACTGCAGGTCAGGGCTTAACCTGCTGTGTCACAGTGCCAGCCCCAAAAGATCAGTTTTTTATGCAGAAAAAATTTCTAAAATTTATACACAGTTTTTCCATTATTTGCATTTATCATGACTGTTTTGGGTATTCCTCCTAATAACTTCCAAGTCAAGATATCAGGAAAAGCTTCACAGAAACCTAAAATTTCAAATTGGTCATGAAGAAGTTGGGTTTCTATGTATATATCAGGAGAAGGTATTCATAAAGAAGGATCAATGTAAAAGTTATAGATTAGGAAAGGTTGTAACTTTTACTAGGAATAGCAAGTTGCTGTTTTTTTCTTCCACCAATCAGAAAATCAATAAATGCTTTAAGTAGGGAGAAATGTGGTCCATGCTTTGTCAGTAGTATAAATGACTTGATAACACACAAAGATTTACCTGTTGATACATGAATACCCTCCGAGATTCATTTTCTCTCATTAAAAACTTCCTCTACTCTAACACATATATACATTCCTTAGTCCACACTGCCATGCAGTTAAGCATTCAATCAATCATATTGCTGTTAATCAGTATCATTATCTATATACCTTTATATACTCGGCACATGATAGAAACTAAACAATGCCTACTGTTTTAGCCAACACACATTCTGTAGCCCTTAAGTTTCTCACGAGTCCTTCAGCGAGCACTGGTGGGTGGATATCCTGTGAACATCTTAATCACATACACACACTGATCTAAGAGACAACTAAAGAAAGAAAACTTCAAGCAATCAGAGGACAATTATGTATTTAAGAAAGAATTTATATCCACACTTTGCTTTTCAAATTAGACCATGCTTCTAAAATATTTTAACAGTTTCCTCATTGGTCTAGATCTTTTTGGTGGATATAAAAAAGGCCTAAAGAATCTATTCTGAAAGGTTAGTGATTCATTTTACGATGGTATAAATCATTTCTAAAGATGCTTACAGATGGCCGAAGTACTTGGGCCTCTGCCATCCATGTGGGAGACCTGGAAGGAATTCCAGGAGCCTGCCTTCTGCCTGGCCCAACCCAGACCATTGTTGCCATTTTGGGAGTGAACCAAAGGATGGAAGATCTTTTTTCTATCCCTCTCTGTTACTCTGCCTTTCAAACAAATATTAAATCTTAAAAAAAGATGATTCCAGTCACTTCTCATTATGAAGGGCATTAAAACATTGTAAACATCAAATGTTTTTCACTTTAACTGTTTCCTTAACATTGGGTAGGTGGGGACAACCAAGCACATAATGACAAAAGTCCATCATTCCAACTATTGATTGCCATGAGGAAGATGATATCACTTTATATTCATATTTCCATACCTCTGCTGAGTATTCTGCTTTGTTGTTCTATCTTGAGCCAGCACAGTGGCTCCTTCCAACAACTTAGTAACATGCTGATGCCTTGTCCTATATAATAATATTCCCTCAATTCTCCTGTTCATTTATTAACAAACTACTTCCTTTTTCTCCTTCCCCACAGTAAGACTGATAAAATTACTTTAATGTTTATAGTGTAGACAGACCTGTATGGGGACTATTTTAAATACCCTCTGTGCTAGAGTGTTTTTAATAAATATTAATGTCCTTCCCAGATGAATAGGTATGACTGGACAAGATGTGAGCAGGGGAGCTAAACATGCTTGTGGAGTTTGGTTTAATCTTTCATACACTTCTGATAATCAGGGGAAAGTACACCAAGGGGCTGCTGCCACTTCAACCTAGATCCAAGATTGATACAAAGTTAAAGTGACTCCAACCAGAAGCTTGAAGTCAATCAACTCAAAGACTAGGAATGAAAAACATAAATGTGAATTTATAAGCTGCTCAGAAACCAAGTAGATTTGTTATATGGCAGTAGCTAATGCACATGCCAAGAACATTACATTCTAGCAATTAGATACATTACGATACCATTTTACAGATGAACAACCTGAGACAAAGAAGTAATTTACCAACTCACATATAAGGAGGGGCAGAGGCAGCATGTGAAACCAGTGGACCAACCACTGAGCCCACTCTGGAAGGCATGCCACCACATTGCTCCCAAGTGCATTATCCAACCACTGTATCCCATTCCCACATCTCACCCAGATCTCAACCCACTGTCATCTGGATCTTTCACCTCTAGTGACCCCAGAGAAAGCTTTTAGTCTGCAGCTTTCTTGTCATCCCAAACCATTTTAGGCACTGCTGGTCAATGGCAACCATCACACTCTCTTTCCCTTAGCATCCAACCTGTCTTTTTTTTTTTTTTTTTTTTTTTTTGACAGGCAGAGTGGACAGTGAGAGAGAGAGACAAAGAGAAAGGTCTTCCTTTGTCGTTGATTCACCCTCCAATGGCTGCCATGGCCGGCGCATCGCGCTGATCCGAAGGCAGGAGCCAGGTGCTTCTCCTGGTCTCCCATGGGGTGCAGGGCCCAAGCACTTGGGCCATCCTCCACTGCCTTCCCGGGCCACAGCAGAGAGCTGGCCTGGAAGAGGGGCAACCAGGACAGAACCCAGCACCCCGACTGGGACTAGAACCCGGTGTGCCGGCGCCGCAAGGCAGAGGATTAGCCTATTGAGCCACGGCACCGGCCCAACCTGTCCTCTTTATTGGTTGTCCTCTATTACTCTCAGATCCTTCTATTTATTATCTACTATCTATAATTCTGTCACCTTCCCAATCTCCTTTCTCTGTCTTTCTTGGTATTGTTCTGCTTCTTCCTTTCCTCCCTCCCTAAGCACCTTCCATTTCCTAGGTACTCTGCTGCACACAGGAGTCACTGAGTAAATCTGATGTGAACCATAGCTGTGGGAACTAAGAAGCCAGCACAGACAACAATAGCACAGAGCTTCAGAAATACCTTCGAGATCTACAGATTATAAAACTGCACACAGAGCACCTATGGATTTTCATGTGGTGGAAGGAGTGGTTGGGAAAAAGAATCTAAAAAAATTTTCCTGAGAACATGCAAGATTCCACTGGGCAGAGTCAGCAAGGTGGATGGAAACATGTCTGAAGTCCTGTGAAGCTGGAAGATCAGGGATACATTCAAAAGATGAATGGAAAGCTCTAAGCTTGCACAGAGCACAGAGGGCATGGAAAAGTGGTATTAGTCAAGGTTGGAGATGGTGGCAGATACAAGACCAGCAGGAGCCTACAGATCATGGTAGGATTTTCCTCTTAAAAATAAGGCAAATGTATCAAAGACGGTGGATTAGGGAGCGGCATGCTTCGCAGGGCTAGGGATAAACAGTGAGGAGCAAAGTGTAGGAGGTATGCTCTTGGTGGAGAATTGAAGAGGAAACCACCTGGGAAGTCCCATGGCAGGAGGTGAAACAGGCTGAACCTGAGTGGCAAGTGCTGATGTGCTCAGCCTACACATCTGCAGCAGCAGAGAGCTGGAGCCCATAGCATTTTAGAGATGGAGGGGAGGCCAGTCTGCACCAATCCACAGGGATAGAGCCAGAGAGACAGTGTGGCATGGGTCCGAATTGGAGCCCTGGCGGCTAGTGGTTGCTGGTGGTGACCTGTGGTGCCAGTGGAAATGGAGGGGGACATTCGATTCAAACCAATTTCTCCAAAACAGAATCTGATCTGGCTGAGAGCATGGGTACCATTTTACAAAAGGGCAACAACTATGGAAGCCTGT
Organism: Oryctolagus cuniculus; assembly: GCF_964237555.1. Lineage (NCBI taxonomy): Eukaryota > Metazoa > Chordata > Mammalia > Lagomorpha > Leporidae > Oryctolagus > Oryctolagus cuniculus. The sequence goes on from NC_091437.1 coordinate 144,395,922, forward strand.
AGGAATGCACATAGCAGCTCACTGAGATGGGGCATCTGAACTGGCTGGCATTTGGCCAGCGGCTGTAGTGTGTGCGTCTGATTGAGAACTTATAGCAGAGGGAATGGCCTGCAGCCCCTACTGACTCAGAGCTTGGTTGGAAGATGGCGGGATAGCTATGAGGGACAGAGGGGCTCCCACACCAGCAGTGCCCTCTGGACTTGGCAACTGTGGGAGCCTTGTGTGGTGAAACCTTGGGGACTCAGTGGCTACATGAGAAAGTATAGGGTATATCTGGGTATTGAGTTCTACCATGTGCAACTGTGGTGTTACCTTGGAAATTTACCCCACCCTAGAGCACTGACCAGAGCCTCCTGGCCACATCTACTACACACTCCCAGGTATTCATTAAAAGTGCAGACATACTAAGCCACAGAAGCATAGGCTCAAAGATAAAAGCCATCAAAAAGAAAAAATTAAAAATCAGCTCCACAAATGCCATAAAATAAGAGCTGAAATTCAAGAAACAAGAATAAGGAAGTCAACATGACCCAAGAGGAACACAACATTTCATTATTAGAATGAGAAGATGAAGAGATCAAGGAAATGTCAGAAATAGAATTTAGAAAATTAACCATAGGATTAATTAAAATTAATCAGAAAGAAATCCATGAACTAAGGAACACTATACATGATATGAATGAAAAATTTTCCCAGGAAATTGAGAATTTAACGAGAAATCAAAATAAAATGTTAGAAATGAAGAATTCAATGGATCAAATACAAAATGTGGAGGAAAACCTTTTAAGACGACTTGATGAGGCCAAAGAAAGAATATTCAAACTAGAAGACAAAACTTTGGAAATCTTAGACAATGGACAGATAAACAAGATGGAAAATTAGCAAGGAAACAGAGTTAATCAACACTATAGACCAAATGGACCTAATGGATATCTACAGAACCTTTCACTTGGGTAGAATACACATTCTTCTTATCAGTGCATGGAACTTTCTCTAGGATAGACCATATGCTAGGCCACAAAGCAAGTCTCAGCAAATTCAAAAAACTGCAATCATTCCATGCACCTTCTCTGACCACAATGGAATAAAAGTGGAAATCAACAACTAAAGAATCTCTAGAACATATGCAAACACATGGAGACTGAACAACATGCTCCTACTGAATGAACAGTGTGTCACAGAAGAAATCAAGAGATAAAAATGAAACAAATAAAGGTGACAATATATCAAATCAAAACCTATGAGATACAGCAAAAGCAGTGTTAAGAGGGAAATTTATAGCAAGCAGTGCCTACCTGAAGAAAATGGAAAGGTACCAAATAAATGAGCTATCCATGCATCTCAAGGACTTAGGATATCAACAACAAACCAAACACAAAACTAGAGGAGTAAAGAAATAATTAAAATTAGAGAACAAAAATGAAACAAAAAAATACAAAAAAAAATCAGTGAAATAAAAGCTGGTTCTTTGAAAAAATAAACAAAATTGGTAAAACATTGGCATAACAAAAAAAAAAAAAAAGGAAAAAACCGAAATCAATAAAATCAGAGATGAAAAGGGAAATGTAACAAGATACCACAGAAATTAAAAGAAACATCAGGAATTATTACAAAGACCTATAAACTAACAAACTAGGAAACCAGAAGAAACAGATAGTAGATTCCTAGAAACATTCAATCCACCACAATTGAGTCATGAAGACACAGAGTACCTAAACAGAGCAAATAGAGATTCAATCAATAATAAAGACGCTCCCAAGAAAGAAAAGCCCAGGACCAGATGACTTCACTGCTAAATTCTACCAGACATTTAAAGAAGAACTAATTCCAGTTCTTCTCAAGCCATTCAAAACAATTGAAAAGGAAGGAATCCTCCCAAACTCCTTCTATGAAGCCTGCATCATCTTAATACCTAAACCTGGAAAAGATGCAACAAGAAAGAGAACTATAGACCAATATCCCTAATGAACATAGATGTAAAAATCCTCAATAAAATGTTAGCTAATCAAATCCAACAACACATCAGAAAGATCATTCGCCTGGACCAAGTAGGATTTATCCCTGTTATGCAGGGATGGTTCAACATTTGCAAATCAATCAATGTGATATATCACATTAACAAACTGAAGCACAAAAATCATATTGTCTCAATAGATGCAGAGAAAACATTTGATAAAATACAACACTCTTTCATGATGAAAACCTTAAACAAAATAGATATTTTGGAACATTCCTAAACACAATTAAGGCAATATATAACACCCTGCAATTATCCCATTGAACAGGGAAAAGCTGGCGGCATTCTCCCTAAGATCTGGAACTAGACAAGGATGCCTACTCTCACTATTGCTATTTAATATAATCCTGGAAGTTTTAGCCTCAGCAATTAGGAAAGAAAAAGAAATCAAAGGGATACAAATTAGAAAAGAGGAAGTCAAATTATCTTTATTTGCAGATGACATGATCCTGTACATAGGGGATGCAAAGGACTCCACTGAGAGACAATTGGAACTCATAAAAGAGTTTGGTAAAGTGGCAGGATATAAAATCAACACAGAAAACTCAGCAGCTTTTGTATACACAATGTCATGGCCGAGAAAGAACTTTTAAGATCAGTATCTGGGCTGGAACTGTGGCGTAGTGGGTAAAGCCACTGCCTGCAGGGCAGGCATCCCATATAGGCGCTGGTTCAAGTCCTGGCTGCACCACTTCTGATCCAGCTCTCTGCTATGGCCTGGGAAAGCAGTAAAAGGTGGCCCAAGTCCTTGGGACCCAGGCTCCTGGTTCGGATGGGCACAGCTCTGGCCGTTATGGCCAACTAGGGAGTGAACCAGTGGATGGAAGACCTTTCTCTTTCTCTTCTCCTCCTTCTCTGTGTAACTCTTTCAAACAAATAAATAAATCTTAAAAAAAAAAAAAAGGTCAGTACCATTCATAATAGCTACAAAAAGAATCAATTACCTTGGAATAAATTTAACCAAGGATGTCAAAGAACTCTATGATGAAAATTACAAAACACTAAAGAAAGAAATAGAAGACATTTAAAAATGGTAAAATCTTACATGTTCATGAATTGGAAGAATCAACATCATCAAAATGTCCATACTACCAAAAGCAATTACAGATTCAATGTGATATCAATCAAAATACCAACGGCATTCTTTGCAGATGTAGAGAAAATTATGCTGAAATTTGTATGGAAACACAAGAGACCCTGAAATGCTAAAGCAGTCTTAAACAACAAAAACAAAGCTGGAGGCACCACAATACCTGATTTCAAGACATACTACAGAGCAATTATAATCAAAACATCCTGATACTGGCACAAAAACAGACTTATAGACCAATGGAACAGAATAGAAACTCCAGAATCAATCTATGCATCTACAGCGAACTTATCTTTGATAAAGGAGCTAAAATCAATCCATGAAGCAGGGACAGTCTTTAACAAATGGTGCTGGAAAAACTGGATCTCCACATACAGAAGTATGAAGTTAGACCCCTTCCTTATGCCCTAAACTAAAATCCACTCAAAATGAATCAAAGACCTAAATTTATAAAATGATACCTTCAAATTATTAGAGAACATGGGGGAAAATCTACAAGACAATGGCATAGGCAAAGACTTCTTGGAAAAGACCCCAGAAGCAGAGGCAATCAAAGCCATAATTGACAAATGGGATTACATCAAGCTGAGAAGCTTCTGCACTACAAAAGAAATACTCAGTAAAATGAAGAGGCAACTGACAGAATGGAAGAAGGTATTTGCAAACTGCACAATAAAGGATTAACATCCAGCATATCAAGAAATTCAACAACAACGAAAAAAACAATCCAGTAAAGAAACAGACAAAAGAGTTAAACAGGCATTTTTCAAGACAGGAAATTCAGATGGCCAACACAAGTTGTCTAACTTGTGAAAATGCTCAGGATCACTAGCCATCAGGGAAATGCAAATCAAAACCACAATGAGGTTTCAGTTCACTCCAGTTAGAATGGCTCGCATATAGAAATCAACAAATGAAAAATGCTGGTGAGGATGTGGGGAAAAAGGTATCCTGATCCACTGCTGAAGATGTAAACTGGTACAATCACTGTGGAAGACACTATGGAGATAACTCAGAAATCTGAATATAGACCTGCCATATGACCCAGCCATCCCACTCTTGAGAATTTACCCAAACGAAAAGAAATCAGTATATGAAAGAGTTGTCTGTACCCCCATGTTCATTGCAGCACAATTCACAAAAGCTAATATATGGAATCAATGCAGATGTCCATCAACAATTGACTATATAAAGAAATTATGTATGTATATATATACACACACACACACACACACACACTATGGACTACTACTCAGCTGTTAAAAAAAAAAAAAGCCGAAATCCTGTCTTTTGCAACAAGATGGTCATAACTGTAAACTATCATACTTAATGAAGCCAATTCCCAAAAGACAAATATCATATGTTTTCCCTGATCTAACTGATTGAATACCTGAAATGTAATGTATTAGAGTGAAATAGTCATTTTGAGAATGGATGATTGTTTGTAGCCCTTGTCTCTCCCATTGAGGAACAATCTTTGTGTATTTTTGTATTTTTTGTTTTTGTTCCCTTCACACTATTTGCTAAGCTCCTTTACTTTGAGTAGGGTTAACTATATGATCACTACATATACTGATAATACATCACTGTAACGATTAATAATGGGAATTAGAGGGGGGAGGAAGGTTTGGAATGTGGGGGAGAGAAAGGGGAAGTCTCACTATGTTCTTAAATCTTTATATATGAAATATATGGAATTGTATAACAAATAAAATTTTAATATTTAAAAATTATTCTGTAAGAATTCTGTCTTCGGTGATACCAAGATTCCAGAAAAGATGGAGTCATGTTTCCTTTGTTTTTAATCTATTCTTAGCCCTCTAGAGGATGATAATAAACATACATCAAATAAAAAAATAAGGTAAATGGAATTTTCTTAGAATTCAGCTTTTCAAGAACTTGTCTACCTAGCCTATCAAGTTTCTGTTTAAGGTTCCTATAGATCTTTCAGGGTCCTGGCACACATCATTACAGAAGTATGTGCTACAATGCAATTTTCGTTTATGCATTTGTCACGCCACCAATACTAACACCCTGCTTCCAAATAGCATCTCTAACTCGGGCTAAAAACAGTAGTCACTGAACTCCAGGAAAATCAATGAGGATTTAGAGAAATGGATGTATGAATTGATGAGTCTTGCCTCTTCAAACACAGGATCTAGACATTTCAGAGGCAGGATAAGAGTAAAGCATCAAACTCAAAGAAAACATTCAAGTCATGCCTGTCACAGAGCACATGCTGAATCCTTGCCCTCCACGCAGCAGAACTGACTCTTGGAAGCAGCTGGTGTGAGAGGAGGTGGCTCTGCCAGCTGATACTAAAATAAACCAGAGAGTTAACAGGCATTTCATCAGCCATAAGCCCTATGTTCTCATTTTCATGGTTAATTCCTTGTCATTCAAATCCTCCACTTAAACATCACCTCCCTAAGCACATTTCTGACCACATTATCCAAGTTACTTCTCAGGTAAACAGCATCCCATCATTCTATTTGGATTCTCTGCATGGTACTTGCTACTCTCTGATAGTGAATGGTGTATGTGTTGGTTTTCTGTGTGTCTCCAACAAAACTGTAAGTCATGAGAGCAAGAGCTTTGCCAGTGCTGTAGCTCTTGCACAGTGCCTGGCACATGGGAAGCACTCAGTAAATAATTATTGAATGAAAGACAATAGGATGCCCTCTCTCCTCTGTACATACTCTTCTTATCCTGCTCAGTAGTATTGATTTCCTTCTGCAAGTCTGCTTCAGATATTCCTGTTTAACAGGGATCTTTAAAGCGATTTGCTTTAAAGCTATTTGCAAGGTTTTACATGTATGTATGGCTCTTCATTTTTCTGGGTAAAGGAATCCCAGATTTCATCAGGGAATCTATTACTAACTGAATTTTGCCACTCTTCCCCCAATCCTCAATTCATACTGAGGCCCTAATGTCCAATGGAGATAGGACTTACAGAGAGGTAATATGGCTAGATGAGTCATTAAGGATGGAACTCTAAGCCAGCACCGCAGCTCACTAGGCTAATCCTCCACCTTGTGGCGCCAGCACACCAGGTTCTAGTCCCGGTCGGGGCGCCGAATTCTGTCCCGGTTGCCCCTCTTCCAGGCCAGCTCTCTGCTGTGGCCAGAGAGTGCAGTGGAGGATGGTCCAAGTGCTTGGGCCCTGCACCCCATGGGAAACCAGGATAAGTACCTGGCTCCTGCCATCAGATCAGCGCAGTGCGCCAGCCACAGCGGCCATTGGAGGGTGAACCAACGGCAAAGGAAGACCTTTCTCTCTGTCTCTCTCACTGTCCACTCTGCCTGTCCAAAAAAAAAAAAAAAAAGGATGGAACTCTATTCCAATATGATGGTGTCCTTTCAAGATGAAGAACACACATTCACACAAAAAGGTCTTCTGCAAGCCAAGAAAAAAGGCCTCAGTAGAAACCAGACCTGCTAACACCTTGATCATGGGCTTCCAGCCTCCAGAATGCTGGAAAAAGTAAATCTCATTATTTAAGATACCAAGTCTATGCTATTTTGCTAACACAATCTAGCAATGCTACTTGAGATCCATGCAAAGTTAAGAACAACTGATAAGAAACTACCTTTTTGGGGTCACCTACGTAGGCTATGTAGCTTACATTCATCACCTCACTTAATCCTCTCACCAATTCTGCTGGATGAATGGGGTTGTTCTCATCTTCCAGATCAAAATGATTGACGCTGATGGGTTACGCTGCTGTAAATGAGACCAGGATCTAAACACAGTCAATAAACTTGCATCATGTTAGAATCACCTGAAGCACTTGAAAAATCACTCATACCTGACTATCCATGGGAGACACCAAATTGATCGTCCCTGTAGAACTCAGGCAGAGATAAATCTAATAAGCAGCCACAATTAAGAACTGCCACGTAGGGCACTCACAACCCCTAAACCTTGTGATAAATGAAGAATGAATGGACATTTCAAGATTGAGTCTGATTACCTGGGACAAAATGTTGGTGAAGAACTGGATAAAGGGCATGGTGACTTTACCTTAACATCTCTGAATTATCCCAGGAAAGTACCCGTGAGAAACAAGGTAGTGACTGAGAGACCGTGCTTCAAACATGTGGCCATCAGAAGAACCCACCTAAATCTGAATTCAAAATGAACAGCACATACTATGGAGACTATAATGTGTACACTGTACATCTTACAACAAAGATGTGCAGTGTCTAGGTTGCCACTGTGAAGTATACATTTTACAGCTATGGCTTCTGCACCAGATTTTCTTTTGTGAAATGAAGAAGACGATTCCATGATGCACGAATTTCCTTTCGATTCCATCATCCTGGGAGTCTGACGTTTCCTGTCATGATCAGAACCAAGTGATGACCATGTGCCCAGGACAGCACAATCACAAAGACAATGGTTAATAGCAGCAGGTACAACGATTACTGGTCTCCCCGAGTTCCAACAGCAACTGCTACTGCTCTTGACTCTCAAAGGGCTCCAGCTCATGGCATGCGCAGTGACTATTGTGAGTTTTGTCTCAGTCAGCCTGTATTCACTCTGTTTCCTAACAACTCATCGTTTGCTTGAAGATCAAGTCCTTACAGTTCAGATGGGTTCTTACCCCTAACTCTAAGGCTGAAACTGTAAACTGGTCCTAAGACTCAGCACATTCTGTTATCCCTGATCAAGTGAACCATGCAGTCCAACTAGAGACTTGTGAACTTTTGCAGGAAACTGTGAGAACAGGCTTGTTTTCTGCCCCACCACATGTGAAACCAGGAGGATATGAGCCAGGAACTTCTGTAGCAGTCTTCATCTCTCAAGATCAGAGTTTCTGTGTGAACAGAGTCACACAGCAGAGGAGGAGGCAACATAAAGAAACAGCCCAGGAGATACAATCAGAAACCAGAAGAGAGCTTTTCCCAAGGCTAGTCCTACATGCACACTACTCAGGTAAGGAAACCAACACACAGCCTCTTCTTTCTTAGGTGTGGTAGATGAACTTGGTTGGGTTCTCTGAGACTTGCAATTCATATGGAATATATGATGTTAAACTAAACCATGAAAAATTCTTCACATGTCAGTGAAGTTTTTTTTTTTTTAAATCCAATATATCAGGAAAGGAACTTGAACTTTTTTAAAAAGAATTTATTTTATTTGAGAGAGTTACAGACAGTGAGAGGGAGAGACAGAGAGAAAAAATCATTCTTCCAATTAGCCACAACGGGCGGAGCCGTGCCGATCCGAAGTCAAGAGCCAGATGCTTCTTCCTCTGGGTCTCCCACGTGGGTACAGGTGCCCAAGGACTTGGGCCATCTTCTACTGCTTTCCCAGGCCATAGCAGAGAGCTGGACTAGAAGAGGGGCAGCCAGGACTAGAATCAGTGTCCATATGGGATGTGGGTGCCGCAGGCAGAGAATTAACCTTCTGCACCACGGCGCAGAACTTGAACTTTATCCTGAGTGCAGTAGGATGCCCCTGAAGGGTTTTAAGTGAGGAAATCTGGTATCTCAAGTTAAAAAAAAAAATACTGTTTTTGTGGATATCTCAGAGGTTGAACACTGCAATCAGAGAAACTAAGTTTAGGGGTTTTGGGGTTATCCAGGTAAGAAGAGATGAAATCCTAAATTAGGACAGAGGTAAAGCAGATGAGAGGAAGAGATGGGTTTACAAATCATATAGATCAGAGGCTGGCAAACTTTTTCTATAAAGGGCCAGATGGAAAATATTTTAATTTTGCAGATAAGACTGTTCCAACTACCACATGTGTCATCGTGGCACAAAAGGCAGCCATAAACCATACATAAAATCACTAGCTTATCTACGTTCCAATGAAACTTTATTTACAAAAACAGGTGATCATTTGTTAATGCTGACATAGTCTGGAGAATGGGTCAAACTTGATAACTTATTGGCTGTGACTGAGATGAGAGTATAGAAGTCAAGCTAACTGCTTGGTTTTGGTCTTTATGTTCTCAGTGATTGGTCCCAGAATCATAAATTCATTGTGACATTGAGAATCAGAGCAGGAAGGAAACTCATTAAAATTATATAGTTCGAGATCATTATTTTATTGATGATATTAATAGCAGATGTCTCTGATGTGGCAATTAGATAGAAATTCTGGTCCTATCTGCTAAACTCTGGTTTCAGTGGTGGCTCCATTGCACTATATTACTCTCTTTCATGCCTCTACATTAAAAGAGTTTTCTCTGCAGCTTTGAGACCACCATATTTCATGTAATAATTATTGTCCATTTGATAAATATTAGTAGACATCAATAATGTGTCCTAGGACCACTGGGAGATAATTTATCAATGTCTTATCTTTGTTACACACTCCCAAGCCATTTTTTGTGCCTCTGATTTTGTTTTAGATCTGTTTTTTTAAATGGTTGTGAAACATTCATCATAGTTCTATGCTCTAAGGATTATTTACTTTCTAATCTGAACAATGTTTCATGTTAAAAGTGCATAGAGAATTTATTCAAGCCAAGAACTAAAGACAGTGCTTACTCTGCTTCATAAGGACAGAATAAATCACAGAATGCATTATCAGAACATAACTACAGTCAACTCCAATTGAATCCAAAATATCCCATTAAAAAGCAAGCAAAGTGCCTTATGACTGCTATGCACAACCAAAACCATCGTAAAAAATTAGAGGAAAATGTCAAATATTAATGGCAGTAGTACTCAAACAGTACTTTACACTTTGTGTTTCTGTGTGGGTGCAAACTGTTGAAATCTTTACTTAATATATACTAAATTGATCTTCTGTACATAAAGAGAATTGAAAATGAATCTTGATGTGAATGAAATGGAGAGGGAGCGGGAGATGGGAGGGTTTCGGGTGGGAGGGAAGTTATGGGGGGAAGCCATTGTAATCCATATTTATTAAATAAATTCATTATTTATTAAATAAAAGTTTAAAAAAAGATTTAACTCCCAAAGGAAAAAAAAAAAAAAACAAAAAAAAAGATGAATCAATGGATAATTTTCTTCTTTCTCCTTTCCAAAGGGTATATATAATAAGCATGTAATTCTAATTCTTTTAAAATGTTAATTTAAAAGATATAGGGATATTGATTTGCTGCAAATATATTTTCCTAATTCTTGAATTCCTAATCATATCTTGCTCTATTACTAGGAGATATTAAATTAAGCAAAAATAATAGATTGATAAAACAAACTCTTTTCAGTTCTAAATATCTAATACAGCTTAAAACAAGATAGAATTATTTTCTCTCCATGATTAATGAGTGACTCTTAATTTAAATATCTCCAGACATCATACCTTCCTTATTATGAGCTTATTTCTAGTTACCACTATCTTTTTTCCTCATCAATTGACAAATAATCCTGAAAGGGCTGATAGGGTATCTTAAGTTCAAGCGTCTGTATGCAATCTTTGAACACAGATGCCTCATTCTCAAGAGGAGAAAAATCTTAGAAACACTGGGTATTGCCCCTTTCTTGCTTCTTTCAGGAAATCCTTATCCCATAGATCCTTCCCCTAAGAATGGGAGTCCAGGTGTCAAAATGAAGGACAGAGGCAGTTTCAAGGAGCAAATGGCCATGCCAATATCTGAGCCTGCTGGTTAGACAGTTGGCTCTTCCAAAAATGCCAGTTCAGCATTAATAATCTATCAGCCGTTTTCTTCAATGATGAACTGGTGAGTAGAAGAAGAGGGGGAAAAAAGAGAAATCTAATGTGGATGGCAAGAGACAGCTGTGGAGTGCTCCTAAGGGACATCTCTCCATTCTAGGTTTTAAAAGTCAGCAGAAAGAAACAGATGGGAAAGACTCTAGGAAGCCGTCAGCAGCCTGTATGCTTAAGTCAGGATCTGAGATGCTACAATCTTAATGTACAAATTCAACCAGAATTCCTTCACACAGCAGTACTGCACCCCATGCAATCGTTTCCCACTTGCCCCTTTCACACCAACATGGGGTTGGTGCCACCCCAAGAAAACTTCTCAATAGCAAATATTACAAAACTCATTCTTGTCCCTAAGAAGTTCTATAAACAGGAAATCTTTTTTAGACAAGGATGTATTTTTTTTTTTTCATGACTGCCTTTGAAAATCTGAGCATACACACATGCACTTCAGCACTAGAACTGGATTTAGGAAACTTGGGCCTTCTTCTACATTCTATCACATTGCCTGATGCTGTGAGCAACATCTGAATTTAATCAATTTTCTGAGCATCTACTATGAAGCAGGTATTTGAAACAGAAATCCTAAATTCTGCATGTAAATTGTCAACTTTCGCAAAAACAAGAAAAAGGTACACAGACATTGAACCTTATCTAGAAGTTAATAATAAATAAATGGGTGGATAAGGTCATAGACTCTGGCTCTCCTATGAGTAATTAACCAATCAAAAATCTAAACATTATTATATAAGAACACATCTTCCTTGCCCTAAATATAACCAGATAATTCAGGTAATTCATCTAACACAGAAGACAATGATTCATAATCCCAATTCACATATAGAAAGCTTTCAAATATTTTAAAAAGTGAGCCCCCAACTACAAGCAGAAAGCCTAATATTAAACAATTGATGAAAACAAATATAAAAAGAGACCAGAATGAACTATAAACACTTGAAATGAAGATGAGGAGTTATCTCCTTTTAAAAAACAAAATATAAATATCCTCAATGAAACCTGGAAAAACACTAAAAAAGTTTCCAATAACCAAAATCATCTTGAAAAAATTAGAAATTATAAATGCACAGAAAGTTATAAAAGGTAGCAGAAAACAAAAATAAGTTGAAAAAGACAAAATAAGTCTAGAAAATTTATTATCTCAAAAATAGTAGGTGAAGAACATAACTGATATCAGATAAATAATTCAAAAAAAATTCCTAGAAATAACATAAGTTTCCATTTGTAAAGTTCATTAAATATACAATACAGTAGATATAAGCCAACTTTCACTAATGCACATTCTTATGAAACTTCTGAACACTAGGGCTAGTATGAAGAAAAAAATCACTGTTCCTCAACAGTTGAGACAAGGGCTGATAAAAATCATTGAATCTCAAAATGTTAAATACACTCAAATAGATTGCCTTTTAGGTACTCTATTATTTAACACAGATCAGGGAAAACATGATATTTGTCTTCTGGGGACTGACTTATTTCACTAAGTATACTGGTTTCCAGTTGCATCCATTTTGTTGCAAATGACAGGATTTTTTTTTTTTTTTTTTTTTTTTTTTTTTTTTTTTTACAGCTGAGTGGTATTGTCATGTGGTAAATGGAGACAATATTAGCACCATCTCATATAATTATTATAAACAGGTAAGATATTTAAAAGTAACAACCACCAATATGGTCTAGATAACAACCCATCGAAAAGCTATTACCATCAACCGGTACAGTGATATCAAGGTTTATAGGCTCAAGAGCAACCGTGGCTAAGATCAGTGAATGCCTAGTAAATGCTAGCTACTACAGTTAGTTGCTTATTTGTGTTTTTACAATTTTTCTTTCTATGCAGGATATAAGCAATTTTTATATCCTGAAAAATGTGTTACTTTATTGAAAGGCAAAAAGAGGGGCTGGCGCTGTGGCATAGCAGGTAATGCCACCGCCTGCAGTGCTGGCTTCCCATATGGGCACCAGTTCAAGACCCAGCTGCTCCACTTCTGATCCAGCTCTCTGCTATGGTCTAGAAAAGCAGTAGAAGACAGCCCAAGTCCTTGGGCCCCGGCACCCCTGTGGGAGACCTGGAAGAAGCACCTGGCTCCTGGCTTCATATCAGCACAGCTCTGGCCATTGTGGCCAACTGGGGAGTGAACCAGCAGATGGAAGACTCTCTCTCTACCTCTCCTTCTCTTTCTGTATAACTCTTTCAAATAAATAAATAAATATTTAAAGAGAGAGAGAGAAATATCTTCCATCTGCTGGATAACTCTCCCTCCTGCATGCCCTCCCAAATGCTTACAAGAACCAGGACTGAGCCATGCTTAAGACAGGAGCTAAATCCAGGTCCTCCACCTAAGTGGCAGGGACACAAGTACTTGAACAATACCTGCTGCTTCTCAAGGTGAATGTTTTTAAATATTATTTTAATTTGGCTATGTAGAAGACTGAGTAATGAATAATCAACTTAAATACTGGGAAAGGAAAAGAACTCAACCTCTCATCACGTTGAGTCAATAATTGGGGCACTTTTGGAGAATCATACTATGTCAGGTTCCATTCTGGTGGCCTTCAACCATAATTTAAGAAAAATTATGGATCTTTCATAGAACATCACATTTATAAACTCCTTCAAGGCAGACTCTATGTCATCCTTTTTGATCACAGCTGCAATGAAAGAAGCCACAATAAAAAGACTCAAGACACTAAGTTTTAAATTCACTCTCTGCTACTAATTATGTGACCTTGCCAAGGGAGTCTTCACAGCCCTAGCTATGAAATGAGAAAAAGAGCACCTGTGCTAGCTGCCAATGGATCAGCTCTGGCTCAAATGAGAAACTGTACTTTGAAAAGTACAGAGTGCTGTGTAAATCCAGGGACTTATTATTTCCATGATGATGGCCCTAGCAAACACATGGATGCCAAAGCTACCATCTGTTGAGTTTCAGTTAAAAAAATCTTGGCCAAGCAAAGCAAGTCAGAGGAAGACCAGCACTTCTGAGGGTTGGATGATACTTGGCAAGCAAAGAGGACAAGAGCTGGCATTAGAATCAGAGACAAGGCCCTCGGCACCCAGAAAACTTAAGTCTTACCACCCTTGAGGGTAGGAAAGGAGCAGGGGATATTAAGAAGTATAGATTGTATTTCTATCTTGGTAAAACTGTGAATTTGGTCAGGTTTATTATCAGCATACCTTTCAACTTTCCTTTCAGAAACTATCCCCACTTCCTATGGTTTCCCTAAAACTTCAACCCCAGATGGTAGAATCTGAGCACTCTGTGAGACCTCCTGCTTGGAAGGTGTACCTAACTCCTGCTCCACATGCAAACACCCACTGAAAATGAGTCTCTTTGGAAAATGCCTTGTTCTCAAAATTGTACCTGCCCCTAACATCTGAGAATAAGAAGTCCTATTCCATACCCGCCCTCCATGGGGTTAGTTATCACAAAATTAACTGATTTCCAAGAAATTGTCAAAGACCACATGTTCTCAAAGGTCATCATTTAATAGACTAATTTTTTTAAAAAAAGATGTATTTATTTGAAAGTTAAAGTTACTGAGAGATAGGGAGAGACAGAAAGAGATCTTCCATCTGCTGGTTCACTCAGTGGCCATACGACAAGGGCTGGGCCAGGCCAAAATCAGGAGCTTTATCCTGGTGTCCCATGTGGGTAGCAGGGGCCCAAGTACTTGGGCCATCTGCTGCTGCTTTTCTGAGGCCACTAACAGGGAGCTAGATCAGAAGTGGTGCAGCTGGGACACAAATTGTGCCCATATGGGGTGCTGGTGTTGCAGGAAGAGCCTTAATTTGCTACACCATAGTACCAGCTCCTAAGAGGCTCATTTTAGAAGAAAATTCTGAAGATGATAATGTCTTAAATATTCTTAAAAGTGCCCCAACTAGGAAATTAGATGGACATCTTTTTAGATAATATGTTAAACAAATTCCACATCTAGTGCTTACTAGCTGAGTGACCATGTGTGACTTACCTTTCTGTGTCTCTTTTGTTATTTGTAAATAAGTATAATGGTACTCTCATCATAGGGTACTCACCAGCAGCACCATTCAGAGAGAAGAGTACCTGATTTCAGGGCTAAATCATCTGCACTATAATGGTCCTTTCTCTATAGTTATCCTTGCTAATTTTTTATTTTCAAAAGCTCCCTCCCCACAAACTCCATTCACATAGCCCATGAACTGTCAACTTCTCAACAACAAAAGCTTCATTTGAACTTGTTTCCAGTGTAAGGATAGCTCTATGTCTTCCTTCTTCCAATGTCTCCCCATGTTTACACCCTCTTCAGCCTTGACCTCTCTCCTGTTATCGCCATTTCTCCCTTTCACTTTGATAGGTTTCATTTCTATACATGTGCCTCAAGTGGAGTCCTCATTACCCATTTAATCCTTAAACCCTCATTACACAGATTTGTCCCCATGATTCAGAAGGCCCTTTTCTTCTTGCCACACCCAGTGAGTATTTCCCAGGACACAGCTTTCTGGCTCTCTGTGCATCAGGCAATGCTGACACACTCCACGCTGCAATGCTTTATCTACTCCATTTGGCCACATCTTTTTGTCTCTTCTGCTTCCTCTTCCTTGGCCCATCCCTTAAACATTGCAGCTGCATGGCAGTCATGCTCCTCTCACACCAGGAAATCCATTGCTCTTGTCCACCAGGTCTCTTGCCATCAGTGTGTACATAGGTTCTGAGAAGTATGCTATGTGAATTGGTGGTTGATTGAGGTGGTAGGAACAGCATAAACAAAGACAGCAGGGATTCAAGGTAAGCTGTCAGCCCAGGAAATAGTATTGAGGAAAATGTCTTAGGAGGAAAGTGGCACATGAGCTAGGAGCATGAAGGCCATGGCATTCTGGGAGGGAAGGAGTTTGGACTTCATTTTACTGGCAGTTAGGAGCAACTATGCATTTGCCACTCTACAACGAAACAACCTCGAAATCCTGTTGTTTCCCCATGAAGCCTTTCTTTTACCACTTTTATGTTTCTTTTTTCCCCTAGAATGACATTATTTCAGCCTCTCTCTTTTTTTTAATCTTTGCAGACTAAATCTAACTTTCCACAGCAGTGACTTCCCTCTACATACATACATACATACATACATATCAAACCACCTACAATAACTTTTCAAAGGGCTCCAGGGCAGTGTGAGGATGTTGATGTGGGCAAGGAAGCCCCTCCTTCCCGCATGGATACAGAGACCACAGGCTCTTCCACAGCCTCCCCTGCCTACGTGTCCTGCTCAGGTCTCTACAATTTTGTTGTGATACATTGGCAATATATGTCTTGAAACTCTGTAACTTCCAGAATGGGAAGGTCAAGAGCTTTAGATTTTTTTTTTTTTTAATATCCTAGCTCTGCTCACAGAGCTGGCCTTATAGCAGGTATACAATGGAGACTTATTGTCCAAATAAAATAACAGTTGTGCTAATTGTGTCTGCTGGGCACACAGATGAATTTGAAAGGCAATATGGGAAAACAAAACTCCAAAATTATGGGCTCTTCACAAAGAAAAGATGCAAATGTATAGAAAGCTAACACCAAGATAAACATGTTAATAGAGATGTGGGCCAAAAACCTGAAAGAATTTTCTTCATTGCACAGAACAATGAAGCAATGTTTTATTTTTCTTATAATGCTGTTTTGTTTTATGTTTCCAAGGTTTCCGAGAGACAACTAGTACGTTAGGACCAAACTACCAAGCTAGGACAAACCAGAAAGCAACATAGTTCAGTGAAAAAGCAAGAAACATAGAATAGGGCATATTTGGTTACCAAGCCCAGCTCTGCCACACATTAAGAAATCATTTATCTTCTCTGTGTCTACATTCTCTCATCTATTAGATGGGGGAAATCCCACTTAGCTCACTGCAGTAGGAAAACTGATTTCCTAAGAATGGACATAAAGACCCTGGCTCAGAATAAGCACAAAAATAACATCAGTTCTCTTGTTCAGTCAACCAGTAGTTAAGTACCTTCTATGTGCCAACCATGGCTGCAGGCACTAGAGATAATATCAGAATAAAAAAAGTCAAAAGCATGGTTTTTTAATTAGTATTACTCATCTATAGTCCCTGTGAGAAGAGGATGGAAGCACCAAGTCCTCACTCTGTGAAAAATATACATCATGTCCACATACATTATATACAACTGTAAGGGGATCAAGGATCCTATGGAATTCTTCAGGGTCTTCTTGTGATCTTACTTTAAGAACCCTGCCTTTAGACTAGTGTCTTCCAAGAATGACTGAGGGCACATATTGGATGCAGGACTCCATTTCTGATTTAGCAAGAACAAGTAGCCAGGGGAGGGAAGTAGAAACCTGGATGTTACCAATAATCCTAGGGGATCTCATCATATATGGAAACTCTGGCCAAGAAGACCTCAATCTCCCACAGACCTGGTTTTCCTAAGCTTATGACAATTATTATAGAAATATAAACCAAACCCTTCTAGAGCTTGGCACATAATAGTCAATAAATAAATGTAAAGGGCCGGCGCCGCGGCTCATTAGGCTAATCCTCCGCCTAGCGGCGCCGGCACACCAGGTTCTAGTCCCGGTTGGGGCGCCAGATTCTGTCCCGGTTGCCCCTCTTCCAGGCCAGCTCTCTGCTGTGGCCAGGGAGTGCAGTGGAGGATGGCCCAGGTGCTTGGGCCTTGCACCCCATGGGAGACCAGGAAAAGCACCTGGCTCCTGGCTCCTGCCATCGGATCAGCGCGGTGCGCCGGCCGCAGTGTGCCGGCCGTGGCGGCCATTGGAGGGTGAACCAACGGCAAAGGAAGACCTTTCTCTCTGTCTCTCTCTCTCACTGTCCACTCTGCCTGTCAAAAAATAAATAAATAAATAAATGTAAAATGAAAAATATTCCACTTCTAAGCCACAGGAAATAAGTGCTATTCTATATACAGTTCCTAGATGACTCTGTAAATCTCACAGTTTAACCAGGCAGAAATATTTACTAAATGACTGTAATGTACAAATGCTAGGTTTTTAGAAAACTAACAAAAGGCAAGAGCTGGGGACCACAAAGCATGGATGTGCATCTGATGCTGCCTTCCAAGGTGGAAGGGGGAGAAGGAAGATGGGGACTGATCAAGGCCAGAAGCTGAGTGTCCCATCCCCATCCCTATTCCCTGATCTTTCTCCTTTACCTAAAAACCTTTTTTCATCAATGAAACAATCACAAAATTCAAATAAAAGAAAAGACAAAGCACATCTACTAAAGTCTGGTTAGTAATTTATTTTTCTTCATGTGATGCACAGGCATCCTCTCCAAGTACAAAAATGAAACCCTCCACTGAAATGTTCACATTTTACAACCTCAAATATCTGTGTTAGACAACCACGTGCCTGAGAATTCCGTAGCCATGCCAAATTCCAGTATTCCATATCATAGTACCAGAGACCAGCAGGAAGTCCTGGGAAACCCAATATGTTAGTATCCAAATTCAATCTCCTAAACCACTTTTTTACTTTTGGAAACAATTCCCTCATCAGGTACTATACTCAATTTGTAGCCAAATAAAACATGTTCTTTGCAGGTGAACAGTACTGCTCCCATTGTATACAAGGACATGTGATGAATCACCCAATTCTGTATCCGAATCACACAGACTGCAAACATAAGCCGGGCCCCAGTGGCCCCTGACTTCCTCAAGGTTTAATCACACTAGAAACAGCTAACTCTTTCTTAGGCTTCTCTTTATGGAATCCAAGGCTCACCAACTCTAAGCAAGACCAATACATTTTTCCTACTCTGGCTAAATTCACCTTCTGTGGCCTCTTAAAATGTTTCTTCCATTTCCTGTCTTTGAGTTATGGCCTAATTTTTCCCAAAAGCAAGGCTTATCCATTTTTTTTTCCACCAAAAATAAAAAAACCCAACATAGGGAACTTTATAGCAAATTCATTAGCTACTAACTATAAAATTAAATTTAAAAGTATTCTTTTTCATGCCAAAGCCAGTGAAATTCTAGGGTACATCCATGCTTGAAGTCCGGACTAACTTGGAATCAGAGATGTATATTTGCCATGACTATACTGCATGGGCTTGTATACTGCAGCCCAAGGAACTCACCTTTGGAAAGTTGTTTCCTCCTAAACCATCCAACTACCTACAAAGTCCTATTGCTCTAAGTCCCCTGTGCTTGTGAAGTTCTCATTATCAGCAGACGTTTAATACAGAGAAAAAATATACTCCAAATAAAGGAGAATAATTGCGAGGCACAGCCACTCTGGAAAGTTTGGCAATTTCTTATAAAGTTAATACTTACTGTATGACTTGAAAATCCTACTCCTAGCTATTTACACAAGAGAAATAAAGTCAGGCTCACACAAAAACCAGTAAGCAACTGTTAACAGTAGCATATTCAAAATAACAAATTACTGGGAATATTCTCAATGTACTTCAATTGGTAAATGCACAAACTGCAGTTTATCCATTCAAAGGTATACTACTTGGCAACTAAAAGGGCTGGGCCATGGATTCATGTAGCAACAAGGATGAAGCTCAATGCACTACATTACATCAAAAAAAAAAAAAAACCCATACTCCAATGGCAATATAGTATGAGATATGATTTATATGACATTCTAGGAAAGGTCACAGTATAAGAACAGAGCATTAGCTGTCAGGGTAGCTGTTGCCAGCACAAAGAGTTAACTACAAAAGAACAGGAAGGAATTGGAAGGGGGAATGGAATTGCTCTACATCTTGGTTGTGGTAGTAGTTACAAGAATTTACATGTTTGCCAAAACTTAAAGAACTACAAAGAGTGATTTTATTATAGGTAAGCTAGATGTAAATCCAAATTGTAAAAATTTTTAAATATTACTAGAAAATTGTGAAACAGATCAAGAAAGACAGAGAAAACAATACACTTGAAATGTGGACTGGCATCTCAAAAGTAATTGTGTAAAAGTGTGAAAATATTTTATCTGGAGAGGATAAACAGAACTTTATCTCCTATTAACCAAATTTAGGTTATAATTGTAAATATGTATTCATTCTTGAAACAAAAAAGAATCCATGTTTTGTTATGTAACTTGGCAATAAGATTTATGTCAGCAAACAAAAATACCTTTCATTTCACACTTGATTTTTTGTAACCCAATTTTAAGGGTTATATATATATATATATATATATTCTATATGTAGTATTTCTTTAGTTATGTAGTATATATAGTATGTATATATGTCTGTTTCTCTGCCTCTCTCTCTCGTCTTGAATGGTTATCTGGATTAATTTGGTTAGATTTTAATTGGGCCATAGCTTTATGATTCCAGCAGTTTTCCAAAGTCACTTTCAAAGAACCCATGAAATTTTTCCTCTTTTGCAAGAACTGACATTTCTCTTTGCAATCAACTTACTTTGCATATATATTGTATGTTTAGGTAATGATCAATCAGAGGGACCAGCCTTGAAAATTACTGGTGTTAAGTGGCAGGTACATTTTTGGTGGGGGAAAAATGATCTAAGTGATGAATCTTTAATGAATATACTCATTATAACTTTTTTTTTTTTTTGACAGGCAGAGTGGACAGTAAGAGAGAGACAGAGAGAAAGGTCTTCCTTTTGCCGTTGGTTCACCCTCCAATGGCCGCTGTGGCCGGCGTGCTGCAGCCAGCGCACCACGCTGATCCAATGGCAGGAGCCAGGTGCTTATCCTGGTCTCCCATGGGGTGCAGGGCCCAAGCACTTGGGCCATCCTCCACTGCACTCCCTGGCCACAGCAGAGAACTGGCCTGCAAGAGGGGCAACCGGGACAGAATCTGGCGCCCCGACCAGGACTAGAACCCGGTGTGCTGGCGCCGCAAGGTGGAGGATTAGCCTAGTGAGCCACGGCGCTGGCCATCTCATTATAACTTTTACTCCCTTCTGTTTCCTAACTGCAGATAGCCCTAGAATGAATGCATCAAGTAATACATTTTAAATTAAGAAAGTTTTATATTTACCAATCACAATTCATCGGTTTTTATCCCAACTCTTCATTCCTTCAGCGAGCACCTACTACTGTGTCAGACTCTGCGTTACCACTGAACTATGAAAATGCCTTGGATGCTTGCTTAGGTGTGACAGGGAGACAAAAAGAGCCAGATGACATGATCTCATCTAACATTTACTGTTTATTGAGCACCTACCAGACCGGATATTAAGAGCTTCCTTGAGACTAACTTAACCCTCCCAACACGCCTCCGAGGTTACTATTATTAAGATTTGCACTGGAAATACAGATGACAGTATCCCGGAGCTGTTCAGTGAATTGTCTGGGAACACACTGCAGGTCCTGGGCACAGCTTGGGTTCAAACCTCGATTGGCCGCAGGACTTGCACATTCAAAACCAACACTGTGAGTACATATGTGACAGCCAGGCACAATGGGGGCTGGGCAAGCCTGAGTCCATTCTGTATCCAAGCCTGAAGGTCAGCTGAAGCTAAGGGCCATATCTCATAACCACATCTGATACACAGTACAAATCTATCAAGTCAAGTCAGACTTCGGATTTAGTGAACAGAATACCACACGCGTCCCCAGCAGAGCACAGGGAGGGTCAGAGGAACATAGCTTGCCAACAGGCTCCTCCTAGCCCCAGCAGAAGAGGCTGCTTAAGGCAATGAGGTAGGCCACTCTTATCACCCAACAGCTTCTGCCCTGTCCTGCTCTTCAGAGAGGCAAGCTGTACAGGCAGCTCCTTGCACCCACACTTAGAAAAAAATCAGACTAAATATAGCCATTTGCTCTCATAAGCCAGCCCAAAGCAGGTGGTACAGCCACATTCCACTTTGGAAAATCAGGAAGGAATCATCTTGATTTACAAGAGTGGAAACAGCAGCTCCCTCACTTGCCCTTGTGGTTTCAAAAGGACCACATACAAGATCTGGCTGAGCTGTGGAGAGTGCTGAGGGTTTAGCCATGCAGATAATGGAGCCCATAGGAAAAGGGATAACCAGACCTGCCTTAGGAACCTCCTCATTCACCTTCCTGCCTATAAAAGTTCAAAAAGCCACAGCACCAGGACTTCCATTAGGAGGCACTCATCACCCACACTGCACTCCGTCTCACGCCCTTTACCGTTCCCACCCATCAAAATCATACTCAAAAGCTCACTAAAATGCTAGTCCTTCCGTTGGGCTGTCCCCAACTAGCTCGGAACTAAATGCTCCATTTGTTCTCAGACCTCCCACGTTATGCTGCTTGTACTTTATTTAGCACTTATATCACTCAGCCTAATCTACTTCTCTATCCCCTTCACCCAAGTGGAAGCTGGAGGTGGGGGGGGGGGACAGAATGGGCCCAGTTCCCTTCCTCATTAGACTCTGCACCAAATTTAGTAGAGTTCCTTGAACATGGGTGATGCTCGCCTGCTTAGCATTGGAAAATGCAGTGAAAAGAGCTTGAGTACTCCTTATTCCTCTTGATGAATTAAATGCACAAATTGGACACTCACTATCAGGAGTTCAAGCATGGGCTGCAGATGCCCAGCTGTGCCTCTCATAACATGTCACCACAGCATCTCATCTGCTGTGACTCAGCACTACAGAACCCAGTTACACCAGCAAAGGTTCCACACCACCTCCCCTTCGCAGCACCAGCCCTTTTTTCTTCTAGTGTTGGAGGACAAGACAGATGAGAAAGAAAAGAAGGGATGAAAGGGATTGGGAAAGGATGGGCTGTGCAATGCAACAGTGGCATTGGATGGCAGCCCTGCCTGTCCTGGCTGAAAGGACCGTGAAAGAGATGGGTGTGGCAGAAACCTCTGCCACAGCAGTTCAGAAGTAGGAGGTGGAGTCTCCCTTCTTATTCACACAGTCACTGGACAGGAGTTTTCAATGACAGGATTCTAAACAGCACACCCACGTCCTAATACAGAGTGATCAACCAAAGCTGCTGGTGCAAGAAATTTCAGACCTGATGGGCTAGAGAACAAAGTAAAAAATAATAAGAAAAAAAATAAGAAAAAGGCAAAAATCAACTCTTGGTAATAAGTGACATGGAAGGTAACTGGGGAACAGATAGTTTTAAAATCACACCATGTTGCTGTAGAGATAAGTACCCCCAGAGAACTTGTCCATTGTCCCTTCGCTTGTCCATCTTGCTCTCCAGAACACATTTGGGAGTTCTCCTTAAGTGTATATGGGAACAACCGCAGAAATCAAAAGCATATACAGCCCACCCATTAATTCTTTCACCTTACATTCACTCAAACTTCATGGAGAATCTACCACAGGCCAGGCCCAAGACCTATTCCTTGCCCTTAGAAAGTGCCAGCAAGTAGACAAGGTGCACATAAGTGACACTCCCAACAAGCAAGGGAAATTATAAAAGTGTGGGTGGGGTAGAATCAAGAGAATCATCCAAGGACAGGATCAAGTCCTCCCTTGATTCATATACACTTTGAGGAGAAATCCATCCAAACAACACCTCTAGTCTCTACCTCTGCCCTGTTATGGGCCCTACTCAGGGGAAGAGAAGTGAACTCTGTTGTGCATATCTAGGAAAAGGAACAAAGTTCAAGGGCACAGCCCCTTACTACCTTTCTTTGGATTCCCCCTGCTTGTTGCAGGAGCCCAGATTCTCTCTGCTGTCTGTTGGAGAGGGAAGCACTCTGTTAAGGGGTACACTCATTCCTGGGGTGCAATATTTGCAAGCCTACTTTACCATCCAAATGTCAGCAAAAATTAAGCCCTATACCCTTGTACTATAGATGATATTTTTAATGCTCCTTGGTGACTCCCTTGACTGTTACTTAGTTCTGAACTCATGTAGAGAGTCATCATTCACTGAGCTAACTGCTGCTAGTGTTTGATTCAATATTTGCTTTTTTTGCACAGCTATTTTGATTATTACCTAGGTTTACAAAATTTTGTTCTAGGAGAAGAGCTACACAGACCAAGAATTGAATGACTTATCAGAGGTCATCTGATAGCCACCTAAAAGAGAAAATGTAGCTCCTCTAATGTGGATATGATTTAGAGCACACAGCTTGCCACTTGAAATCTTTGAGTTGAAATTGTTGTGCAGAATATTCTTTAAATTGTTTTTCATTTGAAGGTGGGAGGGGAGGGGAAGAATATGAATCTGCAATCTGTTGGTCACTCCCTAAATGCCTGTGACAGCCAGGGCCAGGCCAGGCTGAAGCCAGAAACTCTAGCCAGTCTTCCACATGGATGGCAGGAACCCAAGTATTTGAGCCATCACCTTCTGTTCCCAGATGCATTAACAGGAAGCTGGATCAGAAGTATGGAGCAGCCTGGAATTGAACCAGCATTTCTTTATTTTTATTTTATTTATTGACAGGCAGATTGGACAGTGAGAGAGAGAGAGACAGAGAGAAAGGTCTTCCTTTGCCGTTGGTTCACCCTCCAATGGCCACCACGGCCGGCATGCTGTGGCCGGCGGGCTGCGGCCGGTGCACCACACTCATCTGAAGCCAGGAGCCAGGTGCTTCTCCTGGTCTCCCAAGCGGGTGCAGGGCCCAAGGACTTGGGCCATCCTCCACTGCCTTCCCGGGCCACAGCAGAGAGCTGGCCTGGAAGAGGGGCAACCGGGACAGAATCCGGTGCCCCGACCGGGACTAGAACCCGGTGTGCTGGCGCTGCAAGGCGGAGGATTAGCCTGTTGAGCCATGGCGCCTGCCAAACCAGCATTTCTGCTAGACCTGGAATAGAAGGACTATGTGCAATGTTCATCTCCTCTACTTTTCTTTAAAGCACTGAGGATGAAGCGAGGAGGAGAGAAACTGGGGAAAAGGGAGTAGAAATACCCTTCTTTAACTCTGGGCCATCAGGCATTTATACTTTACTCATGAAACAATTACTGTGGGCTTCCTAAGTGCCAGGCACTGCATTCTTCAAATACACGGATGACCACAACACTGTCTCTGATAATTCCAATTTTCTCCTTCCCCTATATAACATTGTAACCCATTTCTGTTAGAAAACAATCTAGCTCTAGAGAAGCTAGCTCTCTGTTTAAATAAACAAAGGCAATGAATGCTAATATAATGCAACCCAAATGCAAACCATAAAGTGGTACCCTGTTCCAGGCCAGGGAAGCATGGCACTGAGGTGCCCAGCTGCTCATAAATGCAAGAAATAGATTGCCATTAAATTTGGAGAAAAAATATAATCCAGGGTAGTCATAAAACAATAAATAAAGGGCATCTCTTTGTAAACACAAGGGTTACAGATTCAGCCAAGTAAATGAGTGCCTGATTTGCAGTTAACATTTTACAAGCTCAAGTTTACTTTAGAAAAAGGCTACACATCATAAAAACCTTCTAATTTGTTACTGCTCAGAAAGACCACCTGGCATGAACGAGTGAAAAGTTAAAGACACAAAACCCACACAGAACAGATATTTGACTGAATGGTTGACACTGGTTACAATGCCTGAATCCCTTATCAGAGTACCTGGCTTTGAATTCCAGCTCTGCCTCTTGATTCCGATTCCTGCTAATGCAGACAGTGGGAAGCAGTGGAAATGTTTCAAGTAGCTGGGTTCCCACCACCCACATCGGGGACCTGGGTTAAGTTTCTGGCTCCTGGCTTCAGTCGGTTGTGAAAGAATTTGAGTAGTGAGCCAGTGAATGGAATATCTGTCTCTTCTGTCTTTGTCACTCTGTCTCTGACCCTCAAAAAAATGTGCCAATACACAACTGTTTTAAAGGAGTGAATTAGGATGGAGTGCACATAACATTTACTGGAGACCTGGGTTCTAGACACCCTACTATCAGCTCTTTGTTTGCTTTTTTAATCCTCGATGTTCCCCAGAAGTGGATAGTGAGCATGTTTGGAAACTAAGGCTCAGATGTTAAATAACATGTATTATATTCCCTATTCTAGTTCCTTTGGAAAAAAAATCCCTCATTCTCAGAGTCACTGTTTCCCAAAAAGCTTGGTAAACTGGTCTTTAGTTGGTCTTGGCCTGGGAGCTCCTATGAGATAGCCATGTCCTTCAAGACAGTTAGATCTTTGTCCTGAAGGCAAAAACCAATAACAACCCATTTGTAGTTCCCACACACTACATATGTGCCCTAGAAGGACAACATCACTCTCCACAGTAGATGGAAACTATTACTCTAAAATATCTTTTGAACATCAGGTGGAAGAGAAAAGCACTTTCTTCAAGGTTACCCCTACTTCAAGTCTTCACAAACTCCCCTATTTTGTGGTATTGAGGCTTCTAAGAAATCTCTTTCCATTTTTGTGGTGCCTGTTACATAATCCCCATAAGCATATTTGCCAGGAAATCCACAAGCATTTACTATGTATCTACTATGGGTCAGGTACTGTGCTGTCAGCTGCGAATACAAAGTCAAAGTCCTGACCCAAGGGGCTCGAAGTCTAATAAAGGACAGATTAGGTAGAATAAGCTTTCAGACAGATGCAAGTGTGTGTGCGCTAGGGTAGCTCAGTGCAGGAGGCCCCTACAGATTGGGCTGGAAGTGCTGGGAAGGCAGAGGGAAAGAAAGGCCTGGGATAGATTCCCAGAGGAAGTGAAGTTCCCCTAGAGCCATCAAAGACCAAGTGGGAGTACAAAGAAAGTCCCTATGTGGGCTAAGAAAATTGCCTTTGTGAAGACCAGACACAGGAATCCTACTTGCAGTAAATGTTTTAAATACTCCCTTCAATTATCATTGTGATTCAAATGCAGGATCTCCAGTTAACTAAAAGGTACTTTACTCAAATAAGTCACTAGAAAATACACTCTAAGTCATCCAAATGCATTTTTTTTCCAAAGCCTATTTTTGTAAGCTATGGCTCACTGGTGTAATTACCCATACGACAAGAATATGATAATATTTTTACTTCTTGCAGTGAACAGAAAAATGTTCCCAAAAAACACTGTGGACAGGTAGGTATTTGGCACAGGAGATAAGACGCTGCTTGGGATGCCTGCATTACATAAAAAATGCCTGGGTTTAAGTCCAAGCTCCTCTCCTGATTCCAGCTTGCTGCTAATGCACACATTGGGAGGCAGAAAGTAGTAGAGTCCCTACCACCCATATGGGAAACCAGGATTGAATTCCTGGTTCCTGATTTAGGCCTGGTACAGCCTTAACAGTTGCTGGTATTTGGGGAGTGAACCTTTGGATAGGAGATTTTGCTCTTTCTTTTTGCCTTTCAAATAAGCACAAATAAAAGAGCACTGTGAACTGGTCACAAGTGGGTGTCCCTTAGCTGAGGACACAGAGAGTGATCAGAATCGATGCATCGGATGAATGAGGCAGAAGGGGTACCAGGATGTTAGTCAACCCCTAGTCTCAAGCTCCAGATGAACTTTACCTTGGTTTTTCTGTTTTGGGAGTGGCATCAGAAGTCTTCTTTTACTGTCAACTGTAACAGTGCAAAAAGCCAGATTCTCACTGTATGAGGGCCTCTGCACAGAAAAGAAAACCTAGAACTGTTTTTGAGAGACAGAGTGGGCTTCATTTTCTTATTATCACGGCTGGGAAAGGTGGAAGAGGCCAGCTGGGAATCTCTGCACCTGAGATAGCCCAAAGGCAAGTTCCTGAATTTATGGGAACCCAGTGTAGGCTCTGAACTGCTGATAAGTTAGGGTAAGACAGCAATTATAAGGTAAGTAAGAGTCAGATGAGCTCAACCTCGCTCTCATTCTCTCTCCTGGGACCAGGAGGGGCAGGAGAGCAAGCAGGCCCTAGTAATTCCTTCTCCTCTCCAGCCTACCAGGGCACACTTCCCCTTGGCAAGGAGCCTGACCAGCTAGCAAGCATGCTCTTTCTCCCCGTCGGTGCTCCTCCGACCTGAACTACATTCGGGAACTTTACTTCTGGAGGTGAACCTTGGCTGCACTTTGCTCCACGCTGATTTCACTTCATCATTCAGACAAGTCAGGCAGCTTGGCCTACAACGTGACATCAAAAACACTTCTGGTCTGCACACAGTTCTTGTTCCAGAATCGACCCTCAACAAGAAAGCCTGTATGCTAGGCTAAGAGAACCTGAAAGGAAAAACTCACAAAGTGCCCGACACTGCTTTCAACCAGGAAGTTCAGAGGAGAGAGGACAGCAGAGACGGCAAATCTAAACGCTCACAATTATGTGAGGCAAGAAGAGGGTGGTCTTCAAAGGCTCCGCCCTCCTTAAAGAGGTTGCAGATTCCACTCGGTTTAGGTAAACTTTGCTGACCCCGGGAGGCGCTGGGACACCTCTACCCTCAAGGTACTTCTGTTGCCCACTGAGGACGGCCCTAGACCCAATCGCAGTCCGAGCCTCGCCATGACGCACCTGGCCTCGCCGGGGTCCGCTCCCCACGTGCAGGGGCAGGGTGAGCATCCCTGGCCCGGTGACCACCCAGCCTGCCCTGGTGGAAGGGGGCTGGGAGCCAAGGCATCTCGGGGCTGCAGCCTCAAGCTGGGCTCCTCTCGGCTCTCCCCCTATTTCCAGCACAACGTCTCGCATCAGGGACACTGTTCCGTCACCTCTACCCTGAAGTCCTGCGCACCCACAAGTCTCTTCAAAGCAACTGAAGAGAGCGCCCACAGGCCTCCGGCGGCTCAGGTGAGTGCCGGGAGGTGTAGCAGGAAGGGGCCCGCTCTCCGCCACCCCCTTTCCTCTCCTCCCCACGCTGCAACGGGGATGTGTGGATCGGGGTGCGCGGGGTAAAAGGGAGCTTAAAATGCCCCAAGCGTCCCTTACCTTCCACAGCCATTCTCTCAGAGCTGCCCTAACGCATGCATAATTTTCTCGGCCGAGGTACTCCTCCTGCCCCGCGCTCCCCCCGCCTCTCGCTTTCGCCTAAATATTCTGCGCTCATCTGCTCCAGGACCAACCTGCCGCGGTCACGCAAAGCGAGCAGCCGGCTCCCGGCTCGGCGCGGGGCGCCATGGGAAGTGTAGTTTCCGTGCTCCGAGGAGGCTCGGGAAGGCGCCCCGAGTCCCCCGCGGTACTCGGCCCCATCGTCTCAACGCGGGGCAACAGCTCCGGCTTGGGCTAGACCACACCGAGCCATCTCTCCTGGGGGGCCTTGTGAAGAGGCTTCGGGGACGCGGGAAGTGGCGGGGACTACATCTCCCAACATGCCGCGCGCCGGGTTTCGCTCGGCGCTCAGAATACAGATCCGTGATTGAGACCTTCGCTGTCAGCTGGAAAGGGGTTAGGCACCTGGCCGCGGTGAGGGGAAAAGAGGGAGCGCTCTTGGAATGTCCACTTCCTAGCCGGTCCGGGGGCCTCAGTCACCTGCTACGCCCCCTGGTCCCCGGGCCGTCCTTTGAATGAGGAACTGAGAGCCCCTGGCCGCCTCTTGTTCTTCACCTGTGGCAGAGACCTGCCTTACAGGGTGCGGCGAAACTTGGTCCTCGGAGCCTGGGCTGTGTGGGGTTGGTGGGGGATCCCGCCTGGCGATGCCCCTTCCTTCAGGTCTTGAGGGGCGGTTTCAGCAGCTAAATACATAGCAAAGGAGTCTGGGGGCGGGGGGATGGGGTGGATATGACTTAAAAATCTCCAACAAGCAACATCACCAAAGGGTTATTCGAAGCGAACTCCAAACCAGGATTCCACCGGGCGTCGTCAGCTGATGGAAGCCAGTCTGGTTTCCCGGTAGGAGGCTTTGGGCTTGCCTGGCCTGTGGTAGGGCCTAGTAACAGTCACCAAAAATGAGTGTTCTTTCAAGTTTTGAGCCTATGCCCTAATTCCAGGTGCTTCGGGTGCTATAAACAGGAGGATCACTTGCAGGGCTATAGAATTCCCGAATTGATAATATTGATAAAATCAAGTTTCCAAATCCCCCCCCCCCCATCTGTATGTAGAAATACAAACACTGTTATAGAGAGCAGGGAAAGGTATGGCCTTAGAAAAGAATAAGGCTCGAGGCCGGCGCCGTGGCTCACTTGGTTAATCCTCCACCTGCAGCGCCTGCATCCCATATGGGTGCCGGATTCTGTCCCGGTTGCCCCTCTTCCAGTCCAGCTCTCTGCTGTGGCCCGGGAGTGCAGTGGAGGATGGCCCAAGTGCTTGGGCCCTGCACCCGCATGGGAGACCAGGAAAAGCACCTGGCTCCTGCCTTCGGATCGGCGTACTTAGTTCTTCCATTAGGCAATATGACTGTATAGAGGTACTCTTAAAAGTGCCTGTGTGTAGCCATTAAGTGCCTTGGTGATATTTTAGCTCTTGAGTTCAGGAAGTTGTGTACAAATCAAACCTAAGGTTTCCCATCTAGGTACAGAGAGAGAGAGAAAGAGAGAGAGAGAGAGAGAGATTGAGATTGATTGATTTACAGTGAGGCAAAATACACGGGAAGAACTTTTCCAACCCAATATGCCAAGCATCCCAATATCTGGAGAGAACTAAGATGCAATTGCTTCCTTTCCCCTTGTGTATGCAAAATCATCAAAGTGTGAAGTCTTTCCTTAGAATGAATCAATGGAAAAGAAAGCCACACAGCAGGCAATATTCATGTTTCTCAACCTTGGCTGTGCACCAGCCTTTTTCAAATACATACTCTTACATACTGCATTAGTCTCAAAAAATCTGATTTGTGGGGAGTTTGGTGGGGGCATTTAAGTTTTAAAAATCTGCAGAAGCTTGTAATCAGCAGTGGTGAAATTGTTGGTCTGTTTTCAAGCATTTAAGATTGGAGTGATATGAAAATGCAAAAGTCACTGAAATCCATTGTTCACTCAAAAACTTCATTCCAGGTCAAGTCTTTGATATGCTTCCTATTGATGTGCATTCCAGTTGACTTGCATTTTTAGTATAAATATAAATAAGACATGAAGGAAATATTAGCCTGAACTATATGAAATAGTATTTGACTGTTTTTAAACCTATAAATAAAGCAGTTTCACTTGGGTTTCCCTAATAAAAAGACGAGCAGCAGAGGTTTTTCAATTCTGGCTGACTGTGAGAATCATCTGGGAGTCTTTGGAGGAAAAAACATTGCGAGGATGCCAACTTTTGGCAAGGTTGTGAAGCAGTAAGAGCTCACATGTTGCTGGTTGTGTACGGACTGATACAACCATTCTGGAAACCCATTTGACATTTTAACCTAAAATGAGGCCTATCTTGTGACCCAGAAATTCTACCTTTATGTGTGTATCAAATAGATATGCATATATGTATTGTGAAAATACGTGCATAATAATATTCATGGCTACATTGTTTTAATAGCTTCAAACTGGAAACAACTCAAATGTTTATCACTAATAGATTTATTAACATGGATTGTGATATAACCAAAGACTCCTATATAGGAGAGATAACAAACTGGCCAATGCGTTGAAATGACCCACCGTTTATTTTGTATGGCTTACAAACTAAGTATTTCTTTTGCATTTTTAAATGGTTGGGGGAAGAACAAAAGAAGCATGATATTTTGTGATGTGTGAAAATTACATAAAAGTATTTATTTAATACCATCAATTCTGCCTTTTGTCCTGCAAAGCCTAAAGTATTTCCACAAGAACCTTTGCAGGAAAATTTGATAAACCCTGCTTGAAATAATGGGAATGAATTTCAACTGTATTTAATGACATGGATGAACTACATCTTATCAAGGAAGGTAGAGTATTCAAAGTACTTGGTCCTATTAGATGTTCAGATCTCCTTTGCCACATCTTCAGATTCATCATTCACATCAGGTATATATCATAGTTTGTTTGCCTTGTTTTAATGTACAGCATTCATTCAACAAAACAACTATTAGGCAGTCACCATGGGTCCATTACTCTTCTTGGGCTTGGGCTTTCAGAGGTAGCTTCTTGAGAATATCAGAGATGGTACCCAGGATGAGTGAAAGGAAGAAAAAGGAAGGGGAGATGAGGAGGAATAAATAAATAAATTCACTGTTCAATAATACATTATAAAGGCTAGGATCAATGTAAAGATTACTTTTATGTGTCAATTTGATTGGGTCACAGGGTGTCCAAATATTTGGCCACTCTGTATATTTTGGGAGGATGTTTCTGGTTTAAATTAACATTGAATTGGTATACTAGAACTATTTAATTGCTCTACTTGTTCTCAGGTCTTCAGAGTCACACTGTAACTAAATTCAGATATGATGTGTTCTCCTGGGACTGCATGCTGAGTTACCTTGCAGATCTTGAGCTTTGCCAGCCCCCAACAAGTTATGAGCCAGTCCCTTAGATAGATAGATTTTATTTTTTAAGAAAAATTGTATTTAATAAATATAAATTTCAAAAGTACAACTTTTGGATTTTAAAGCATACCCAGGATCTTGGATTCAGGTAGATCACCAGGGAAAGAAGAAAGAAAAGCATCAAAGAGGACGTCCCAGAGATCAGATGTTTGAGCCCAGTACCTGGAAATGCACTGAACTTGGTTTGACAAAGGAAGGGGAAGCATTTACAGTGTGTGCAAGGGCTGGGAGGGGCAAAAGATCATGAGAGGGTGGAGGTCAAAGTCAGGATGCACACCTAAAGGTGCTGACGAATGTCCCCATAGCACAAATGCCCCTGTGTTGCAGTGACAGAGTGTTGATCTCCCACTTAAAGTAAAGGGGAATCAATAAAGGATAATAAATGGGTGACAGTATTCAAAGTTGCCCAGCTAAGGTCTTCAGGGGCAATGGCACAGAGGCCGACATTGCTGTCTGTTATTTGTAGATTTTTATAGTCTTTTTACATATTTATATATTTATAATTTTATATTCTTCATTTGTAGTAGAATGTAAAATTTTAGCTAACAATTTATTATTAATATAATAATAGCAATAACTATCTAGGGACTGATTTCATGTACACATGAATGTGAGCATTGCACACACTTCTTTTTTCATTCACAACAGCTCCTGAGCTGAGTATCAGTAACTTTATTGTACACATTAGGAAACTCATGCACAGAGGAGGTAATAATTTGTCCACGTGTATCCAGTAAAGCAGTCGGCTGATTTCTTTCTGGATATTCATTGTCCTCTTCCTTATTCACATAATTTTTATTTCATTTAAGATGATGATGTTCTAGTTAAAATATTATAGCCTTATTTGTGTGACTAAGTTTTGGCTGAGTGGAACTAGTAAAAACTTTGGTTAAGACTTCTAAGAAAAAAAAATTAAAGGATAAATGACAGCCACAGTGGCTCATTTCTACACTCTTCACCTCCTACCAGTTGCCTGCCTTGAACACAGTGCAGTGTTAGTGGTTGGAGACCCAGTAGCCATGCTGAACTATTTGTTGACCTTTATGATTGGTGACATGAGCTAAAACCATAGCAAAAAGAGAGAAAAAGCCACGGTACTTGATACCAACCAACCAACCAATCACATTTTGGATACCTCTAGAATTCTTTTATATAAGGGAAATACAGTTGTATATTATTTAAATCAAGTTTGTTCTCTGACATCAGTAGCCAAGTACAGTTCCTAACTGTTATACTCAATTCTAGTAAGGGGCAAAGTCCAGATCCAACCTATGCCTCCCAGAAACCAAATTCTATATGCATTATTTTTATTATTTATTATTTTTAAATGTTTATTTTGTTTATTTGAAAGGGGGAGGGGGGAGGGAAATATCAGTGCTCTGATATGTGATACTGACTTCCTGGGTGGCAGCTTAACTAATGTGTTGCATCACAACACTGGCCCCTGTGTTCATTTTTGTGCTGTTATTTGTGGATTTTCTTTAATATATGAGTATTTTGAGCACTTTGTGACTGAGTCTTATATTTACTTCATCATTGTTTCATAACATTTGTTTATATAGTAAGTACATATTATTACTATTGTCACCACTAATCTTATCATTGATTCCAAATATTGTAATATTTGGAATAGATTTCAAAATCTGTAGCAAGCACTCTCATATTACATTATTTTCTTTAACCCCTGTGGTATTATCAGATATCATCAGGCTCAGTGAGGTAAAGTAATTAGCTCAGTGTTTCAAGAGGTGAAATAGTAGGAAGGGGATTCAGGTCCATCTGCATTCAGAACTTCATAGCAATACTCCAATTGGATTTCAGTACTAATTATATGATCACAGATGTGATTTCATGAGCATTTGTGCAATTAGAAATTGTCAATGCTAATAAAATTAAAGGTTTTAAATATGCTATTTCAGAAATCATGATATCTACAAAGATTCAATGATTTAAAAAAATACATCAGAAGGTACAGGTAAGAAAAATCCTACCACCTTATGAAAGTGATTTTAAAGAAGTAGAAATATGAAATCACAACTGCAGTTTTGATTGGATGCTATTTTAAATAATATATGTAAATACTTTACTATAGTTATTACTATATAATGCACATAAAGATTTCACTATATTTTAATAGGTTGCTCTATACATAAGTCTCTGTAAAACATTCACAAATCTCAAAAGTAAATAGATTGGTCATATATTTCCATTCTGTCCAGGGAAATCTTATAAATTTAACCAGAAAGATCCAAATCAAACAGATTAAAACTTTTGACATAATGGTATTATAGGAAAAATGTTTCTAAGTCTTAAAATAAAACAATAACTCTAATATTTGAGTTGTAAACAGAAGTGCCAACCACTCAATTCATATCAGATATCTGTTAGAGGAAGAAACCATATTTCAAAGAATATGACTTAAGTGAAAGCATAGTTGTTTTTGCTTAAATCACATTGTGAATGATTAAACTGTGTTGTGTGTTGTTTATAATGTGATTAGTTGGTGAAGTTTCACAGCAGCATACTTTTAACCTATACTTTCAAAATTAGAGATGTAAATTATATGTCCAAAATGTGGGCAAAATCTACTTTTCTGTTAACTGTTTCTATAATATTTGGATTATCAAGTTACTATAAAGAAGTAGGCTCTGATCTTGGTTGACATTTACTAACTGTTGAGTATTAGTGAAGTTCTCTGTGTACCTTGATTTCTCTACATGTACAGGAATATTATTAACTATATAATATATATTTCTTAATTAACAATATTGTTGCTTATCAGTAATTGATAGAGAATTTATATGTGGATTAATGTGCACTGGTCCTGGCATCTAATGAATACCCCAAAAGTATTTGTATCTTCATCACCACCATCATCATCATCATCATCATCATCATCTAAGGAATCCTCAGAAACTATTCCCTAGAAACATAGATATCATTTGGTGACAACAAGGGCCTGCAGGATCTCTGCAGAATCTGACACAAGTCTGTCAATCTGACTTGCAGTTAAATCAGTGCACAGACTTTAGTCCAGTCAATGCAGTCTTTTCAGACAGGCAAGCAACTTGGTTATATTGTGGGAAAGTTGGGTTCTGGACATGTGCCTGTTCTTTTCATAGATTCTGTTGATGGAAAGGAGTGTGGGACTATTGTGGTCATAATGGCTGCTTCCATACAAGGTTTTTCTGTTTCAGAGTTCATATCTAGAGATTAGTTTATAGCAGCTCTTCTCAGCAGAGTTGGTCCCTTTTTTCTACCAGTAGAAGTTGTAAAGCAACTTTCACAGCGTTAGAGTAATCTGGATTTACTTGTCATTTATACCAATCAGAAAAACACTAGCAAAAATGCACCTTTTTTTCACAATTAAACTAGTCTACATCAGGCAGTGAGTACTAACATTGGATAGGCTCCTTTTTATTTCTTCCTGTGAATTCTTCTCCAAACCGAGATGCTAAAAGTAAGAGGTTACTGTCATTATTTTCTTATTTGCTTCCCCTACCTGCTCTTCCTCTGTTGATGATCAGCTAACATTAACTTTTTTTAAAATTTTTTTTATTTTAATTTTTTTTGACAGGCAGAGTGGACAGTGAGAGAGAGAGAAAGGTCTTCCTTTTGCCGTTGATTCACCTTCCAATGGCCGCCGTGGCTGGCGCGCTGTGGCCAGCACACCGTGCTGATCCTAAGCCAGGAGCCAGGTGCTTCTTCTGGTCTCCCATGCGGGTGCAGGGCCCAAGGACCTGGGCCATCCTCCACTGCACTCCCTGGCCACAGCAGAGAGCTGGCCTGGAAGAGGGGCAACCGGGACAGAATCCGGCACCCCGACTGGGACTAGAACCCGGTGTGCCGGCGCCGCAGGTGGAGGATTAGCCTATTGAGCCGTGGCGCCGGCCACTAACAATAACTTTTTTACACTTTTAATTCTTATATCTTTTCTACCTACTTTGACTATGCGTGGATATTATTTTCTTCTTCTGGTAGGCATAAGGCAAGCTAGGAAAGACAGATGATTTGCCCAAATTGGTACAACCAGAAGGAAGCTGACCTCAATACTTTTGACTTCCAAATTCTGTGCTTCTTTCATTGTATCTCAGTGCACTACTTCTTCAGGTATAAATGTACAAAAATGCATATTAAAATTCACTCTTATGTGAAGAATCCCATTTGGCATGGGACATTTCAATAAAATTCTACCTTAATTGTGCCAAAGAACTCACTGAGAATGAAACTTTCCTTGAATGAGCTTAAAACTGAAGGTTGTAGTGGGAAGATGTTCACCTTCGGTAGCTTTCTAGCTTTAGGGACACTTTCTTCTCAAGACCACTGTGATATTTACCAATGAATCTATTTGGCAACAGTTCTTCACCTGTGCAGCCGTTTCTCCACCAGCAAACACAATGGTGTGTCCCAAGTCTAATTACTGCACTCCCTTGTGAAGTCCTTTGATTCCATCCTTTGCTCTTTGGTGAGAGTCTACAAGCTTTAGTAAAGCTTTCTCCGGCTTCCTGTGCTAGGGTGGGGTAGTTTTTTTCATTCTTGTAGAACTATGAGTCTCCCCATAACAGCACTCACAGCATCGTGTGGGAAAGTATATCGTTAAGCAGTTTCAGTGCCCTCAGGGATTCCATCAAAGCAAGTATCAACTCTGATTTTTCTTAGATAGGATTTTTGCATCACTAGTATTGTATCTAATAAAGACTGAATTTTTGATACATGTATTATGTTTTTAGAAATAATGATCAACTGCAAAAGTACATCAATAAATTGTCTAATTATGAGTATTTTACCTAATGAAACTACAAGTAAATGTTTTATTTTTGCTTGTTTCTGTGTTCCACAGTCTTTGAAGTAGACATTTTTTAGGGGTGTGGATGTTTGACATAGCTGTTAATATGCCAGCTGGGATGCCCATATCCCATTTCCCAGTGCTTAGATTTGAGTCCCAGTCCCGCTCCTGATTCCAGCTTCCTGCTAATATGTACCATAGGAGGCATAGGTGATGACTCAAGTAATTGAATTCCTACCACTTACATGGGAGATGTGGATTGAGTTCCTATTTATAAGCTTCAGCACTTCCCAGCCATAGCCATTGAGGGCACATGGGGAATGAAACAGCAAATGTGAGGTTCATTCATTCTCTCTCACCCTTGCTCTCTCTCACCCTTTATCCCCTTCTCCCTGCCGCTAGAACAAATAAAGAAAATTAAGTAGGAATTTTTATACCCAGAATCAGTTCATAAATGATTAGAGGCAAGTTAATTTAATTTCTCTCACTGAACATTAGAACTGGAAAAGTTAAAAGGTTTTCCCAGGTTACATCATGGCATAACAGTGTCTAGAACCCAGTTCCAGGCTAAGTTTTTTGGGTTGTTGGTTGCTTTGTCCTCAGAAGGTAGGGAGGGGGGAGCGATTTCTAGTGCTCTAGGCTCAGCTTGGCTTGGTGGCTAAACAATGAGTCAGGAAGGCTGGAAAAACTGCTCATCACTGAAGGTTTGTGGGTAAGTTGGAGTAACTCTTCCCCTGGCTGAAGGGGCAGTAGCTATCTGGGGGAAGGCATTCTTACAGTAATGGCAGAGGAAAAAGCAAGTGAGGGGAAACATGCAAGACTTAAACATTTTCTGTTTGTTTGTTTCAAAAGCAGACAGGCAGAGATCTCCCACCCTCCTATTCACTGCACAAATGATAACAGTTGGGGCTGGGCCCCGTCAAAGCCAGGAGCCAGGGATTCAATTTGGATCTCTCATGTAAGTGGCAGGTACCTGAGTACCTGCCACATCTCAGGGTACATGTTAGCAGGAAACCCTGAAATCAAGGTGTTGGTAAGGCCATACTTCTTCTGAAGGCTCCAGGGGAGAATCCTCCTGTGGCTCTTCTGCTTTACCCGTTGGAAATCCTTGGTATTCTTTAGCTTGGAGGTGAATCACTCCATAGTCTGCCTCCACCATCACATGACCTTATTACCCAAGACTATGTCTCTGTCTCTGAAAACTTCTTATCTGTAAGAATTCCAGTCATTGATTTAGAAGCTACCTAACCCTGTATGATCTTACCTAAATTTGATTACATTTGCAAACCCTATTTCCAAATAAGGTAATCTTCACAGGTGCTGATAGGTAGGTTTTTATCCTTTGTTTTGTTTTTGTACAATATTCAATACATATTTTGGAATGATTACTACCAATGATCTACTGCTGACACACCTCTCTGAGAAAAAAAAATGGCACTGGAACCCCAGTGACTACAGGTACAGAGCTAAGAGAACAAAAATTCTAGAGTTAAATGTAGCACTTCAGGCCATGGGACATAGGAACTTAATTTACTAGTGAAGTCACATCTGTTGCACAACTAAATTTAACAAAGTGGAGTCAAAGCTCAGGTGATATTAGGTTCTCAAGTAAAAATGAAAAATCAAGAAAGACCAGTTTTGCTCTTGAAAAATGCCTTACAGTGTCCATGAAAAATGGGACATGTGATTCTGTGAATACAACCGTGTAGGTAATTTAATTTCTTAGAAGAGTAAAATTAGAGAATATGAGGGAAATACTTATGGAAAGTCTTTAAGCAAACATATGCATATTGAAAACATTCTGCCTTTAGGATAGCAATGAAACGTCTAGTTTTGAATGGGAGCAGCAATAGACAGTTTCACAGTTTTTTTTTTTTTTCTGGACTCTAATGTCTTAATATACTTTTTGGTTTTATGAGAAATGAGAAAATTAAAGCTCCATCTGGAATGAAGGTAGGTCTCAAAATAAATGGGAGTTTGTTCAGTAGATATGACCTACTTGTGTGAATCAAAGGCTTATTTAGTGGCTATGATTTGCTGGAAATTCTCCAAACAACTTGATTCTGGAGGATGGATACTTTTTTAAAGATTTATATATTTATTTGAAAGGCAAAGTTACAGAGAAAGAGACCGAGAGAGATCTTCTACCTGCTGGTTCACTCCCCAAATGGCCTCAGTGACCAAGGCTCGGTCAGGCCAAAGTCAAGAGCTTAGAACACCATCCAGGTCTCCCATGTGGTTGAAAGAAATACAAGCACTTGGGCTATCTTCCACTGCTTTCTCTGGTGCATTAGCAGGGGGATGAATCAGAAGTGGAATAGCCAGACTTGAATCAGCACTCCTATGAGATGCCAACATCTGAGGCCATGGTTTAACCTGCTGTGCCACAACACTGGCCCTTGGAGGTCATGTGCTTAACCACTGTACTCTGCTGCCTTTCTATTTTATCACTTATTTTCTTCCTACCATATACAATTTTGCGAGATGGTAGACCAAAGTAAAAACATGGAGTTGCACACCTTGGTATCAGGTGTGGGACTTCTGGTGAATTTCTTTTTGAAGTGTGGGCAAGGAATATGAATAAAACTCAGTAGCCTTTTCTTTTTACTGGACCATATGCTTCCTTGCTCCTGGGACAGGAAAAATGTATATTGTACTATTGCAAAAAAAAAAAAAATGAAAGGAGTGATGCTTTCATTAGCAATGAGAAAAGTCTAACAGCTGTAAGAAAGTGGAAGTTTGAGGAGAATTTGTGTCATCAGAGATAGGCAAAGGCTCTGTGGGCACAGATGATGGATTATTGTCTTCATAAAGTCAAAAGCATGAACTAGGGCTCAATCTTAATGTCTGCAAACTCAAAGAAGTAAAGTAAAAATAGACATGGAAGATTTAGATTGCACCTGAGAGAGGAAGAACACAGTGTACCCAAAATGTGCCCTGTGAGATAAGCAAGTGTTAGCATAGTACAGTACTGGGTTTGGCCTTGTACTTGCCTTTTCCAGCCTGTGGAAACTATTAGTGAAAATGTAGTATGCCAAAGGTGATGTCTGGCTTTATTCAGGGATTCTAAAAACTGGAAATGTGAATCTTATTGGGGTGGGAAAAATTACTGGCCAATTTTTCCTTGCAATTCTAAATGCAGATGGAATAGTATCTAGCAGTTTTGTTAGGGTCATGTCTGCTTCCCTTCATACCATGCTTATATAGATACTTGGGGATCCCTTATTCTTTCGTATGTGCTTGTCTCAGGAAAAATAACAACAAACTAACAGAAAGTATCCCCTCCCCCTGCCACACACACATATAAAGCCCTAGTTGTTTATGGATGTTATCTCAAATGTGCTCTGTGTATTGTTGATTCTGCATGTGTTACACTATGCATGTTTTTTGACTCTGTATTGTGCTGTTTGCTCTGTGGGTATCGTGCTGTGTGTGTTGTTGACTCTGTAGGTATTATGCTTTTATGCAATGTTTTATTGACTCTACCTTTGAAGGTTCAGTGATGGAGCAGAAATACCCTGAGTCTTAGAAACATAGATGTGCATTCAAAGCCTATGTCTCCTACAGCAGACCTAGGTATACTAAATTAAGATAATTATTGTCTCCAGCCTTCATTTGTTTTATCCATAAAATAGACACTACTCTATTCCTTGTGGATCATTTTGAAGAAAGTCACACGTCTAACAAACTAACCAGAGACTTAGTGGCTTTGAGGATTAATTTTGGGTGCTCTCTTGACTAGATTAAGGGTTCTGGGTTAGACAAAGTATTATTTATTCTCAGTGTTTCAGTAAGTACTGAACCTATCCTTCCTCTGCTGA
The DNA here is from genome assembly GCF_964237555.1 of Oryctolagus cuniculus. Taxonomy (NCBI): domain Eukaryota; kingdom Metazoa; phylum Chordata; class Mammalia; order Lagomorpha; family Leporidae; genus Oryctolagus; species Oryctolagus cuniculus. The sequence continues at coordinate 144,436,420 of NC_091437.1, forward strand.
ATCAGAAACCCAGGTGGCTTGGCATTTGATTAGAAGGATTGTGTTGTCCCAGGTGTGTCTGTAAGTGTTTCCAAAAGACATTGGCATGTGAGCCTGTGGACTAAGTGGGGAGGATCCATTCCCAATGTGGGTAGGCATCATCCAACCAACAGAGGGCTTAAGTGGAACAAAAAGCCCCAGGAAGGAGGAATGTGCTTTTGCAGAGCTGTGACATCTTCTTCTGCCTTTGGACATCAGAACTCTAGATTCTTTAACCTTTGTACTCTGGGATTCACATCAGCTGTCCCTCAGCCACTTGAGCTTTCAGCCTCAGACTGAAATTAAACTTTCAGATCCCTTGAGTCTGAAGCCATTGCACTTGGACTAAGGAATAGGACCCGCCTTCTTGGTTCTCCAGCTTACAGAAAGCCTATCAAGGGACTTCTCAGTATCCATAATGAAGTGAATCAATTCTCCTAATAAATCCCTTTTCATATACAGATGCTTCCTTACTTGCATCAGAAGGTCCTAATAAAACCATTGTAGGTTGAGAGTATACATTGGAAATGCATTTAGTATACCTAATCTACCAAACATCATAGCTGACCCTAGTCTAATTTAAAACTGCTCAGAATACCTATATTAGTTTACCGCTGGGCAAAATCATTCTCATGATAGCAAAGTATTAACTAGTTCATGTAATTTATTGAGTACAAGTATCAAAAAATGCTGGTAATATAGTACATGTTAGAGAATGGGTGTCTTTAACCTTGTGATCTTGTGGCTGACTCGGTCTTGCAGTTCATAGCTTACAGCCACTATCCAGCCCTGTAGTAAAGGATCATACCACATGTGACTAGCCCAGGAAAATATAAAAATTCAAAGTATGGTTTCTATGGAATGTATGTAACTTCTGAACCACCATAAAAAGAGAAAGAATTGTAGGGAGAACCACTGTAAGTCAGAGACCATCTGTATCCTAATTAGTTTTGTTTCTCTGGATATTCTTAACACACTGTTACTTAAGATTATAGACATCTATCATCTTATACAATTTTTGTGGATTGAGGAATTTGAGAGAAGCTAACTTGGGTGGTTCCAGCTCAGGGTCTTTCAGGAGATGGTGGTCAAGATGTCGGGCAGGTCAGCATTTATTTGAAGGCTTACTTGGGATTGAAGAATCCATTCCAATGTGGTTCCCCTGTATACTTGTCAGGATGGTGCTGGCTGTTTGCAGGATGCCTGCAACAAGGACCTCTTCATGGATCTGCTGGACTGCCCTCATAAAAGACAACTGGCTTCATGCAGAGAGAGCAGTCCAGAAGAGATCAAAGATGAAATCACATGCATTTTGTGATCTAGTATCAGTAACCACATTGCCATGTTTATTTTACTTGCTAGAAGGTAGCCACCACATTAAGCTGTATTCAAGGGGAAGGGAAATCAAGCCCCACTTTTGAAGGGAGAGTTTAAGGATTTGTGGACATATTTTAAAGCAACACAAGAGATAACATAATTAAAATTCTTGTAATAAAATAACTGTTCAGTAAATGAAAGCAATCATTCAAAAACTTTAGTAACGTCTTGTTCTATTCTACTTCCTCAGTACCTAGCACATTGCCTCGCACCCTTCTTAAATAGTTAGCTAAGTGTATTGTTGCTTTGTATCAGATGTTGTGCCAAGTATTTTAAATAAGATAGCTTGTTTCATCTTCACAAGGATGCTGGGAAATGGGTGCCAGACTATTAATATCTCAGCTTTACAGATGGGAAACTGATATGTTATTCACAGTTAAGCAATTTGTTCATTGTTAACATACGGAGGGTTGTGATAGAGCTAGGAATTGTTCTCAAGTAGTCAATTCTAGAAAGCAGCTTTCATCTGCCCTAATCTGGGTTCTCCCATGAATCAAGGCCTCCAAAATTACTTATGTGAAATATTCATGCTCTGACACTTCTTTTTCCAGGAATATTTTTGAGGGTGAGAGAACTGATACTGGAATCATGAAGTGTCTATCTTGAGGCCCTGCTTTCAGATCTAGACTGCGCTAAAAATTCCCAGCTACAATCTTGCCATGTGAAGCTTAGGAAGTCCTCCTTTACACTTATTTTCCTTCCTCTGGGAGAACACTGCCATAGCCATTCTGCTTTCTTCTGTTTGGCACTTCAGGTTTTGTCTTGAAACTTTGGTGTTTGAAAGTCCTTTGCAAACCACCCAACTGGATTATCTCCGAGGTCACCTGCTGCTCTAAAGTCTGATGACTACCTGAGGACTCTTAGAAGTCCTCCTCTCTGCTTCCCTATTGTTTCAGAAGTTAGTGACCATGTCCAGTTAATTTGTCCTCAATAGTTGCTCTCTTGACTCTCACTTTTTTGTCTCTTAGCTGCTGTCCTCATTCTGCATCTGATAAGGACTAAGACTGAAACATTATAGCAGTTCTTTAACAGTGTCTCAGGTCACTCTCACGTCAAGATTATCTTGTGTCATATGACCAAATAAACCTCCAGGAATGTCTTTGGTTATGCCACTCTAAGGTTAAAATAAAAGCCTTCAACTGGCTGTGTCACACTGGATAAGGGAGTCCTGCAGATATAAGTACAAATCATTTTTTTGAGAATACAATATAAAGAAGTTGTTTGTCTTTACTAATTGAATTTTTTGAAGACTTTGATATGCTAATGTGCAATGTGAAGCTTCCTAAAGGAGAGATAATATAACCAAGATTTTTCTCTCTGGGTTTTATTATGGGCAAGTATGAATTTCAGGTTGTGAAATTCTCTTGGGTTGTCCACTTGAAGCTGTTTCTCATCACCAGGCATCTTCCCTGGAGCATCTCACTTGGTGATAAGCCCCTTATTTCTGTATTTCCTCTCAACTACTAAGAAAGTACAGAAAGTCATTGTTCCATAGGCTGTTACTCTCTCCAACCTGTCAACACTTACCCACCTCAGCCCCACTCCTGTAGACACATGTGTGCATATAAGCCCAGACAGCACTTTCTTTACCTAAAGAATGGATGGTGTCAAATGTCATTGCCCCACAGATGAAAAATGTTCAAGCCACATATTAAATATAACTCCATCAGGGTTCAAAAATGTATCAGTGTATTTGTGGTGACTAAGATGTCAGCACTCAACTAGATCAGTCACTTGTGAGTACATGCATTCACTTTTGAATCTGACTTTATCCCTGGTTTTACCTCTTTATCCAAGAGAGCCGTATCTTCTAGACTTCTCCTATGATACTCCATTTATGTTTGGAAAACCCCAACACCTACCTATTGGGTCATCTCAGAACCCATTGTGATTCCCTTCATTGAAGTATTCCCCAAAGTTTCAAGTGATTTTAGTCCAGAATTGTATCTTGTAATTTTTATTTGCACAAGCAGTGATTTCTATGCATAACTAGAGTTTCAGATTGGGTAAAAAAAAAAAAAAAGGAGTCAGGTTGATGCTATGAGTTGTGCAGCAACATCTACTTAGGTATGGATTTCCAGGGAAGATCTCCCTGGGAAGTCTCCTTAAGAATACACCTTAAAAAACTGAACCCCAGGGGCCAGCACCATGGGTCACGTGGTTAATCCTCCGCCTGCGGCACTGGCATCCCATATGGGTGCTGGGTTCTAGACCCAGTTGCTCCTTTTCCAGTCCAGCTCTCTACTGTGGCCCAGGAAGGCAGTAGAGGATGGCGTGAATACTTGGGCCCCTGCACCCACATGGGAGATCAGGAAGAGGCACCTGGATCCTGGCTTCGGATCGGTGCAGTGCCAGCCATAGTAGCCATTTGGGGAGTGAACCAATGGAAGGAAGACCTTTCTCTCTGTCTCTCTCTCTCACTGTCTATAACTCTACCTGTCAAATAAAAAAAAAAAAAATTGAACTCCAACCATGAGACCAGTTAGAATAGTATATAGTTTGCCATATTTGTTTTTTTCATTTTTAAAATTTATATAAGGTGGACAAATTTCATATATTTTGTATATACAGATTTAGGAGCATAGTGATACTTCTCATACTACCCCCTCCTCCTTTCTTTCTTATTCTTTTTAATTTTTACAATGACACACTTTCAGTATATTTTATAATTATAAGTTTAACTCTCCACAAAGTAAAGAATTCAACAAATAGTAAGAAGAAAAAAAAAAGCGCTGTTCCTCAACAGTGCAGACAAAGACTATAAGCAATAATCAAATCTCAAAATGTCAATTTCACTCATATACATTGCATTTTTATACTATGTTAGTTGACATAGATCAGGGAAAACATGATATTTATCTTCTGGGGACTATCTTATTTCACTAAGTGTTATGGATTCCAATTTCATTCATTTTGTTGAGAAAGGCAGGATTTCATTCTTCTTTACAGCTGAGTAGTATTCCATTTTGTATAAACCCCAGGGAGAGCACATTTTTCTCTAAACCCTAAAGAAAAGCTGACTGCTTTGTAATTTGCAAGATAACTTTTACTTCCTTTGAAGGCAGTGACTTTAATTATAAAACACAGTAATGTTTACATTCCTTCAAAGCTTTTGGTTTGTAACACTTTCAATCTGATGAAAAAGAAAGGAACCATTTGCATCCTACAGATTGTTTCCTTAGAAAGATAACATTTGAAGGACCATTAAGACAAGTGTGCAGCCAGGCTCCAGGCTGGGTAGTAGAAATAGAAACATGAATTGGAATTCCAATTCAACCCCATCAAGGTGGCATGTACCAATGCCATCTAATTAGTCCCAGTGATCAATTTCTGTTCACAATTGATCATAATGATAGGACTAAGAGCCAAAGGGAGCACATAAACAAGACTAGTGTCTGCAAATACTAGCTGATAGAATAAAAAAGGGAGAGAATGATCCAACATGGGAAGCGAGATACACAGCAGACCCATAGAATGGCAGATGTCCTAAACAGCACTCTAGAATCAGCCCTAAGGCACGCGGATCTGGCTGAAAAGCCCATGAGAGTATTACAGGCATGGAAAACCAAGACACTCTGGCAAAAACAAAAACAAAAACAAAAACAAAAACAAAAACAAAAAAAAAAACCAAACACCTAAATGAAAGATCTCCATGAGTGAGATCCCAGTGGAAAGAACAGGTCATCAAAGAAGGAGGTACCTTTCTCTGAAGGGAGGAGAGAACCTCCACTTTGACTACGACCTTGTCTAAATATGATCAGAGTTGGTGAACTCAAAAGGCTTCCATAGCCTTGGCAACTCATGACAAGAGCCTAGGGTGATTACTGATGCCATAAACAAGAGTGTCAATTTGTTAAGTCAACAACAGGAGTCACTGTGCACTTACTCCTCATGTAGGATCTCTGTCCTTAATGTGCTGTACATTGTGATTTAATGCCATAACTAGTACTCAAACAGTATTTTTCACTTTGTGTTACTATGTGGGTGCAAACTGTTGAAATCTTTACTTAATATATGCTAAACTGATCTTCTGTATATAAAGAGAATTGAAAATGAACCTTGATGTGAATGGAAGTGGGGGAGAGAGAGGGAAAGGGGAGGGTTGCGGGTGGGAGGGAAGTTATGGGGGGGAAAGCCATTGTAATCCATAAGCTGTACTTTGGAAATTTATATTCATTAAGTAAAAGTTAAAAAAAAAAGAAATAGAAACATGAATAATATAAGTTCCTGCTCTAAGAGGTGGCCATAAAAGGCATTTACCAATTCATTTTTTTCTGACATATCAAGTATATTCTTGACACCTACTATGTGCTTGATAGCATGTTGGGTAGTAGGAAGCATCTCATATTGCATTCCATGAAAACAGACTCTGAGACTGAGAATTGTTAGTGTGAAGGATTATTGGAGAATATTGTTGAGAAATACAGCGAAAGAAAGTGAAACTGGCAGAATTGGGCAGGAAGAGAATTAATATTTCCTGAAGTTGCAATTGTGGCCTAGTTCAGCCCTCCTGGGAGCTCTGGAGCTGAGATAACCCTTTAGAGTTGTCCCAAAGACATAGAAGTACCAAGTCATTGTATGCCATGTCATCCAGTTACTGGTGGCACATCCTTAATTAGATGGGATATAGGTAGTACCCACTTGTTACAGCTTAGGGCAATTCCAGGTGAGGAATATAGGTTTGAAACATCAAAAACCCATGTCCCAGATACTGAAAGATGGGAATTGTCACATCTATGTGATAATACACCATCCACTTTTAGAATATGCATGCGAGGATAGAGATAGGATCCTTTCATGCCTTTGGTGAGCAGATGGTTTGGTTGGGAGCCACAGCAGCAACTGTGCAAGTGCAAGTGGAGAGAAGTGCAAAACTGTGTTGAGGGCAAGGACAGCTGGCCAAATCTGAATGGTCCAGAGTATGATTCCCAGAGGAATGTAATAGCAATACTTAACCACAATGAAGAATTAGGCATAAGAAGGAATGGGTGTAGAAAATGGAAAGATTACAACATGTGACAAGGGTAGGAAATGTGAGAACATGGCACAGTGGTCAACCTAAAAGTTGGCTGTGGTACAATAGACATGGTGCAAGGGGAGGTAAGAGAGCTAAACAAGAGCCTGACCCTGAGGGATGGACCTGAAAGAGCAGGTTTGCCAAACCTAGCAGCTGGAGATTTTATGTGGATTTTCCTGACAATCACAGTTTCCAGTAGGGAGCTGCATGATGAAATTTGCCCTTCAGGAAGATAGTTCTGGCTGCAGTGTGGAGAAAGGACTGCGGGTAAAAGACAACACGGGGGTTCTTATGACAAACTGTGTAGGTGGTTGGTTCATTAGTTTCAAGTGAGAAATGAGAGTGATTAAAATGGAGGTATTTCAGGTGGTTGGAGAGAAATTGATGGATTTGAGAGATATTAAGGAGACAGAATCCATAAGACCCGACTGATTGGATATGGATCATTAGGGAAAGAGAGGAGTCAACCTCAGATTTGTTTCTCAGCCAGAGCTGGCTGGCAGTAGTGGGAAGCAGGAATATCAGTGTCAGGCTGAAATAACGGAACCAATTAGAGCCATGATAAACAACATCTTTTTGTATATAGGGACCCAGTCGGGGCGGGGGGAAGATTTATGGAACACACTCCTTTCCTGCAAATGAAAATAGCATTATAAAATTCTATGAACACAAGATATATTTTCTTATAACTTTAATAACCTTTTGTAGATGAGTGTCAATGAGAAAGTTGACCTTTTTTATTTTTTGAAGCTTTATTTATTTGAAAGAATGAGAAGGGAGGGGGAGAAAGAAAGAAAATTCTTGCATCTTTTGGTTTGCTTTCCAAATTGCCAGGCTGAATACAGGAGCCAGAATTGCCATCTGGGTCTCCTACATGGATTGCAGGGGCCCACGTAGGAGCATGTGCTATGCCCATATAGGCACATTAGCAAGGAGGTGCCAGTATTCAAACCAGCACTCCAGGTTAGTATGCTGGCATTGTAAATGGTGGCTTAACCTGCTGCACCACACCACCCTCCTATGGCCTTTTTTTTTAGACATATTCATATCTGGGAAGCATTTAGACACAGCAACTTAGAGGCAATTTATCATTTTAGGGGGTTTCTCTTTGTGTAGTACTCCGATCTCACAAAGAAAATTCCATAGCATGTCTCTTTTGTCTTTGATGTAACCATGCAGGTAGGAATGATTGCCTTCTAAACTTAAAGAAGTAAAAAGAGAGCCTCAGAAAAGTGAAATAATTTCACTTTCCAAGTGGCAGAGTTGAATCTAGAATGTTCATTCCATTCAGCTCAGTGTTTTCTAAGGGAGCAGCCACTGTTTGCCAAGCTATTATGCAGGAACAGCATAGAGATGAAATTAATATGTCTGCTACCTGCATCTACAGATGCCTTTCTCTCTGTTGGCTTTATGACTGTCTATCTGCTTAGGGGCAGAGAAGCCTAGAGGGCATGTAATGTCTTATTACCCTCAGGGAGCCCCAGCACTGCCCTGTTCTCCTGGAGAGCCTTGCCACCTCAACATTTTTGCTACCTGCTGGCATTCAGACTCTTCTGGGGACCCTCAATGGGCCATGTTATCAACTGGGACTGGCCCTTGGGTTATTTGGATTTTAGGATCTGGGCTGTACAGAGGCATTTTCTGCTGAGGCAGATCCATGTGCTTTGTAGAGTATCACAAGTTGTATTTGAACTTGCTTTCTGAACTGCGTGTTGTAACTAATTGAAATATAGAGTCAGTGATATTTTAATCATACTGGACCAGATGACTCTGACCCTTAATTAGGGCAGGGAAAGGGAAGAGAAGGGGGAACCAGAGAGGAGGCAGGAGAATTAGGGAAGGTAGAGGAGGAGAGAGGGAGGTAGAGAAAGGCACAGGAGGAGAAAGTAGGGGCAAGAGGAGAGGGAGGGGAGGGACAGGGTCAATTCTGAATCTGGTTCTCTCTGGCCCTTTCAGTCCACTCAAAGTCCTCCTTCCTAGCAGGAACATCCAATATCAGATTTTCAACGACAATGAAAAGAGAGCTTGTTTCTTAATCTGCTAATTTAAACATAACAGAAGCAATTAAATATGATTATGGATATGTTTAAAATAGATTTTCTGACTACAAATACATAAAAATCAGATGTTTCCCTTTTAAAAAATTTATTAACTTGAAAGGCAGAGTTGGAGAGAGAGAAAAGGGGGTGGTCTTCTATCCTCTGGTTCACTCCCCACATGGCCACAACAGCTGAGGCTGGGCCAGGCTGAAGCCAGGAACTTCCCACATGGATGCAGGGGCCCAAGGACTTGAATCCTCTGCTGCTTTCCTAGGAGCTTTAGCAGCAAGCAGGATCAGAAGTGGGGCAGCCAGGACTCATCCAGCACCCACATGGGATGTAGGTGTCGCAGGTGGTGGCTTAACCCACTACACCACAGTGCCAGCCCCAGATTTTTTTTTTCACATATATTTATTAGTCTGTCCACTGCACTGTTTTTTGGTTACCATGGGTGGTTAGTACAAAACTTTGTTTCTTTTGTCTTCTTCCTTATCATGTTCTCTGAAGTCCTCCTCCGTCCTGGGTTGCTTATCTATTTCCTGAGTTTTGTGATTTGTCTCCAAAATGATTATAAAAATGAGCAAGGAACTGCTCTTAGCATTGTAAATACTGGCTTCAGAGAGTCATAGAGCATCTCTGATTTTACTGGGATATTTAATTATAATACAAACAACTACCATATATAGAGGACTTACTATACCCAAACCGTGCTAAGTGCTTTACAAACACTAACCCAATAATGTATTGGGATTAAATTATATTACAATACAAAGATCTTGTGATTTGGGGTCAACAGTTTAGCCATTGCTTTCTCCTTGTTTTTACTGCCTTTACCCAGTCTATTGAACTGTATGTTCTGTTCAGGGTTCAAAACGCTTCTGTACAAGGTTCAAAGCACCAGATATGGCCTCATTATCTCCACCCTTTGCAAAGACGGAAGAGGCCTCTTCCTCCAGATTGATACATTGTCTCTGGTCTATGTGTCTTCTATTCCTGTCCCCTGATGCTCTGTTCTTGAAGGTCTCCTCTCTCCCTGGAGTTTTCTCCAAGGACTTATCTCAGGCCACACAATCTTCCAAAGGCAACAGTTCTGAAGAATTCCATCTCTTTGATGGATTCCTGCAATTATGGACACATTTTATAAGAGCCACAACCACGGACTGTCTCATACCACTGTAGAAGAGAAAAGCCAGGCTGCAGATGACATTTCGCTCCCAGCGTGGGCCAGAACATCTTTCATACTCTGCTCATCAGGCGTGTGTATCTCTATAAAAGCAATAGAATTGAATACAGTCTCAATTGTTTAACCTTAAACTACAGTTGCCATGAATCTTTTTTTTTTTTTTTTTCATTTGAGAGACAGAGTACTCCCCATCTGCTGGTTCACTCCTCAGACATCCACAACAGCGAGGGTTAGAGACTGGGACTCAATTCCCAGAGCCAGGATTATAACCCAGGTCTCCCATCTGAGTGGCAAAAGCCCAGTGACTTCATCAGTGCTGCTTTCCTGTATTAGTGGGGAGCTGAAGCCAGAAATCAGAGTTAGGAATCAAACCCAGACTCTTTAATATGGTACATGAGTCTCCTAATAGCTAGGCTAAATGCCCATTCACTGCCAGGAATCTTATTCCACAAATGTGTAAGTATAAAAAGTAGCACACTTGTATTCCAAAAACTCTAAGGAATCTGCAATAAAAAAAACTACCAAAAATAGCAAATGGGTTTACTAGTTCATAGGGTGCAAGATCAATATACAAAATCAATTGTAATTTATGTCCTAGCAATGAACAATTTGAAAATGGAATTTAGAAAAGAATTTTGCCCATAATAGCTCCAAAATTAATAAAATACTTAAGAATATAACAACAAAATATGAGCAAAACTTGTACACTGAAAATTATAAGACATTGGTGGCAGGAACAAAAGAAAATCTAAGTAAATGGGGAGAAATTCCATGCGCATGAATTGGGAGAAGCTAATTATCCCCCAATTAATCTGTACATTTAGCTCAGTTACTATCAAAGTCCTAGCAAGTGTCCTGTAGAGTTCACCTTCCTGCCCCCATGAGGGGTCCTGTTCTTCCCTCTCCTGAGCCACTCTGTTAGCTAGAGCTGGGCCAGAGTCATTTTATCCAGATGCAGATGTTTGTACTTTATAAAGGTCAAATAGTTTGAGTTGAAATTAGTGTCCTGGTTATTTGTTACAGCCAGATGAAGTAGGTATAGGTCATATGAGACCCCTGTCCATCCAGAGTAAGCAGATGCACTAACCCACTAACTATCCATGACCAGAGGGACTAAAAGCTCATCATTAAGACAATGAAGTGGCAAGTTACAGACAGAAAATTCTTACAAATCACACATCTTGTAAAGCAAGCATTTAGGTGCAAAATATATAAAGAGCTCTTCTTACACCTTGATGAGAAGAAAACAACCCAGTGGTGCAAGAGTCCATACTCTTTATCAGAGAAGACATCTGAAGGGCTAATAAGTACAATAAAAATACTTAACATCATAGTTGTTAGGAATATGCAAATAAAACTACACTGAGATGCCACTATCATGTATGCCTGAATGGCTAGCATCAAAAAGACAGAAACAGGAGCTGAGGATAATGTGCAGATATTAAAACTCTCACAGATTGCTGGTGGAGACATAGAATGACATAACCACATTGGAAAACTAGTTTTCAATTTCTTAAAAAGCTGCCGTATAACCCAGTGTCCTGGTCTACCTTCTGTTGTTATAATGGAATACCATGGACTGGATAAGTCATAAATAACAGAGGTTTATTTGGATCTTAGTTCTAGAAGCTGGGAAGTGCAAGACTGAGGCACTGCATCTGGTGAGGATCTTCTTGCTGAGTCACAACATAGTGGAAGGCATCACATGTTGAGAGAAAATAGGGAGGGAGGGAGGGAGGGAGAGAGAGAGAGAGAGAAGGGGAATGGAGGAGGAAGGGGCCAAATTTCCCTCTTTTATAAGTAACTTACTTCTGTGATAGCAGTTTATCCATTTATGGTGATGGTGACCTCACAACCTAATTACCTCTTGAAGGTTATGGCTTTTACCACTCTTGCACTGAAATTTAGTGCCCGATACATGAATTTTGGGAGACATATTCAAACTAGAGTACCAATCATTTCTACACATAAGTATCTACCCAAGATACATGAACATATGTACATGGAAAGACTTGTCAGTGGAAGTTCACAGTATAATTATAACATAAAAGGCCAAACTGGTACAAATATTCATAGACTAGTGAATACATGTATAAAATGTGATATATCTGTGCAATGGGATATTAGTCAGCAATAAAAAGCATTGAGCAATTTATATATGCTACAACATGGTCGAAGCTCAGGAATATTAGGCAAAGAAAAGGAAATCTAAGAACAAAAGACTGCAAATGTAATTCTCTACATTTGAAATACCCAGAAAAGGCAAATCTGCTCAGACATAAAGCAGCTCAGTGATTGCCTGCATTTGGGGGATGAGAACAAGTGTTCACTACAAATGGATGTGGGAGGACCTGGAGTGGCAGAAATACTTTAAAGCTGAATTGTGGCAATATTTGTACATCTCTAGATTTATTAAAAATAATTGACTTTTACTCTTATATAGGTGAATTTTATAGATTTTCTGTCTCAAACTGCTGCATAATAACAGCAGCTTTTATGGAGAATGGGAGGATAATGGACAGATATTGGCAATATATTTGGCAATATATTGATAGTTCTTAGGATGAATGATGGGTAATGATGGTTCACTGTGCTTTTCCTTTCCTTTGTGTCTACTTGAGTTTTTTACAATAAAATATTTGAAATTAAAAAAATTGTTTTCCTTATTTTAAATTAAATATGACTTTACATATTCATACGATGAGGTTGGAGAGAAATTCAACCTCCAGTTATTTTAGCAGTCATTTTGCTAGAGTCACTTTTGGTGGCCAAAAAGTCATCAGACCTTCAAAATCAAGGTGGTATTGTTGTTATCTGGCATGAATAATTTTAGAAGCCAGCAAGGGTAAATGTAAACAAGGCTAAACCAAGGAATCTGTTCTGAGGTTTGGGGTACTCATGATTGGGGCACTCTCCCTAGGTCCCCTCTAGGCACAGGGCCCTGAGTAGCTGCTCCCCATCTGCACTCCACTCTGCACCCTACTCTCTGTTTGTTTGTTCTCTAGGAGAGATTTGACTTCCTAACACTTGGTAAACCGTCTTCTTAAACCTGGGAGTAACTCGGTCTCACTCCAGATCTCCTGACATCTTCTCTGGATTTATGCTTTCAACTGCAGTCAGGAAAGGAGTTCATGTGCAGCCCTGTCTTCAGGTTGTGCTAATGGTCTGTCATGGATGCAAAAACAAAAGTTCTCTGATTTAAATATACACATGTGTGAAAAAATACAGGGAAGAAATGCCCATCCTTTCAAATTTGTCTATAGCATGCAAATCTGAGTACATTTGCTTAATTAATCACTCATAAAACAAATATTTATTGAGCCCCCAAAAGTATTGCCAGGCACCATGTGAGGCACTGGAAATGCAACAGTGAATGAAGCCAACAAAGACTCTGCCTTTATACAACTTGGATTCCAGGGCTTGTGTTTTCAACCTTTAATGTGCCTAAGAATCATGTGGAGATTTTGGTAGAGATTCTATTTCCAGAAGATCTTGGGATTCTTCGTCTGTAACAAGCTTCTAAGTGATGCCCCTGCTGATGGTAAAAGAGGCATATTCTGAATTGCAAAGTTCTAGGTTTAAAGGGGGAAAATTTTAGAAAATACAAACATTTATCAGTCATGAATTGCTGTACTAAGTTATTTGTAACTTGTCTCTGGCCTGTACTGGTCACTGAACCCATCTGTTCTGAGAGCCCTCAGACTGCACACTTGGCCAATAAGAAAATTAATTTTATGTCTTCCTCTGGACACCAAGAGCTGATCAAGCAGCCTACAATGACCACACCCTTTAACATCTGCACTCTCTGTTCACACCCAGTGACTTCTCTAATTAATTCATAGGTCAAGGCTTCTGAGTCAGCCTTCCCTCAGGGGTAGGATCTTGTTTTACACTTCAAAGATCTATCTGGCAGGTATCAAAGGTGTGGCTAGATCCTTGGAGCTAACCTGAGTCTTCTCTGTTCTTACAGTTTAACTCTTTCCTGTCCACTATTGCTAGTTATGCTGTCAATGATGAGAGAATGGAAAGAAAGAAAAAAAAGCTAAAAACTCCCTTAGGTTTATGTTTTCATTTGTATTTTCCTTGTTTACCCTGGACAGCAATCTGTGTTTGCATGAGAATGTTTCACAAAGTAGGTTAGTTCTACACAGGCCCAGTGGCTAGGGTTCAAAATTCTAAGCATTCAGATTGCCTGACACTTGTCAGTGATGTAAAATGGTCAAGGTTACAGGAATATTACTGCTAGAAAATCATTCTAATTAAATCATTGGAAAAGCAATGAAAGGCTATCTATAAAATAAATCACAACGTTTTTATAATAGTAAATATTTAGTAGAGAAAAACCCCCCTAAATATCTGTACTAGTTTTGTGTTGCTTCTGTGAAAATCATTTCAAAAGTAGAAGCTTTAAGTACTTCAGATCTCTTCTTCTACAACTCTTGTGATCAGAAAATTCCTCTTAATGACTTTATTTTTTAATGTCTACTGGTTGCCCACATCCTTCTTCTTGTGGCCCCTTCCATTTTAAGAACACCTCTTCAGTCTCTTCTGGCATCACACTATCTTCTCTTCTCACTCTGATACCTACATTCCTTTGTTAAGCTCTAATATTATATCTGGTGCATCTGAATAGGCATGGTTAATATCCCTACCTTGCAGCCTTAATATTTAAAGATTAATATCCTTACCTTATTCATATCTGCAAGGTCCCTTATTCCATCTATGCGAACATTCACAGGTTCTATAAATTAAGATGTATTTGGGGGACTGTTATTCTACTGCTTATAGTATTGAACCAGATGAAGACATTAATTATATTACATAAATTCATGAAACATTATACAACAATTAAATGTATTCCATACCCTTAATGAAAATCTATACTTATCACAGTGATTCAACATTTGTTCAAAGACAGAGAGTGAACAGGCCAATTAAGAAATGGTAATTTAAACTGGTAAGAAGTGCCAGAAAGCAACTGAGGGAGGCAGAGAGGGAGAGACCTCATATAGGGAATCAAGGAAGACTCTCTGTGGGGTTTAAATTTCAGCTAAGACCTGATGAACAGGAGTCACCCCATGTGTGGACCAGAGGGAAAAACTCTCCAGGAAGAAAGGAAAAGAACTGCTGAGGCCAGTGAGAGCTTGCTTTGTTGTTAGAACTAAGGATGGTGTTTCTGGGCATAGAAGCAAAAGGTAGGTAGATCAGGCAGGCGAAAGGAAAGGTACTGGGGTACATGGGTGCTGGGGCCTGCTACACCCCATATGTTTCTTACACAGGCTGTCACAACTTAGTGTAGAATCCTCAAATATTGGTTTTCCTGGCATTTTTTTGAAGCTGGAGTAGAAGTGGGGGAATTGTAACACTGTCCATGTCAACAAGAGGGAGGAGCAGAATAACAAATAATCAGAAGGCAGGGATCATTATAGTCCTGTCTAGGTTTGATAATACTAAGTGAGGTTGACTTAGCCTGTGAGCCCTTCTAACAACACAGACTCCAACCTCTTTCATAGATTGGGGATACAGATGGAGATACAAACTAGAAAAAAAAAAAGACTGGAAGGAAATATACCAATATGTTAGAAGTTTTATCTCTGATTCTGATTATACACAATTTTTCTTCTGTACATTTTACTCATTTTCCAATTTTTCTAAAGTGAATACGTGTGAATACTTACATGCAGTGAAGTAATTAAAAAGTAAGATATTATGTTTTAGCATTGTGTTGTTTAACAGTAGCCTTTCTATTAATTTAGTTGATTTTGGTTGTAGAGAGATGGGGCTATAACATAGTTTTCACAGTAAAGACTACAATCACATGTGGCTCAACTGTGTAGATTAAGCTGTAGAGCAGGTTAAGTTCCAAGACCTCTAGGTCATAATTATGACTTCCTCTTTCTAGGCCAATTATCTTTCCACTAAAATATAATGTCTTAAAATTTTTTTCATATTCAAAAATTTTTTCAGTTTTCCCAAATATGGTATTGTAGAGAAATAACTATTCAGACACATAGGCTGAATGGTAGTTCAAATGGGCTCCCCTGTGTCTGGATTATATATGTGCATTGGCTTTCTTTGACAAATTCCCTTTGTCTGACCTGATTTCATTTTTTAAATTTATGTTAGAGAACACTTAGGGAAATACTATACCTGTGTTGTGTGTGTGTGTGTGTGTGTGTATGAAAGGCAGAATAAAAAATCATTAGAAGGTAAATTTATTTGTCAAATTCATAGTCATAGAGCTGCTCAGACAGGGGCCACCTGAACTGCTCATCTACATCCTCTGCTAGAATGAGAGAATGAGGAGATGGCAGGCAAAACCCTTCCGAGGGTAGAAGACCCTGAATAACCCTTTATACTTCAAATCTTTAAAGTTCCTTATAAGTTCTAACCTCCCTGAAGGCAGTGGACTTTTATTTACTCTCTTAGAATAGCCTGATTTGTCCTCCAACTCACAGGTTTACTATTTATCTAGTTCATAGCACTAAACCTTGCACCCATACCATGAATATATTAGAAGAAAGAAATACAATTCCTAATATATCAAAAATGGAAAATAAGAGATAGTAAAATAAGGCACTCCACTTCAAAACAAATAATGTAGAAACATGGTACACTTATATACACATATATTTTTAAGAATTTGAGAACATTGAAGTATACATTCTGATATATTAAAAGGTTTATATTAAAAACCAGGACAAAATTCTGAATAATCCACACTTTATTCATTAAAAAGTTCTGTGTTCTTTTATCTCTGTTATCTCTAGGATTTGATGAACTTTGTAGTCAAATTCAGTTGAATATCAGTGATGGAAGAGAAAATGATAATGAAAAATTAGTGTTCATTAGCCATGAAGAAGGATAAGAAGATCAGAATAAGAAGACTTTAGGATAAGCATTGACTGCATATCAGATTTTTTTTCTTGCTTTAAAATAGATATGAGGGATTAGTTTAAGCTTCATGACAATACTAGTGTTTTATAAAACAAAGAACAAACTTCAGTTGAGCAATGCACTACTTAGTAAATGGACTATTTCTGATAAATCACCAAGATATGTGGCTGCTAGATTGCAGACAACAAATTTACACACAAGCAGACAAAGCCCCGCAGACACTTTTATTGCAGATGTTCTCACTGGCAGTGCCAAGCTAACAAACAAGCAAAGATGTGAGCATAATCACAGCCTCGCTCAACAGAGAAAGGAGAATTGATTCGAGAGAAGACCCATTGTAACTCATGGCAAGGTGCAGGTTGGGGTGAGGCACAGAGCTACTCCCTAAGCAGGACTGTAGATCAGGTTCCAGTGCAGGAATCAAAGCCTTGTTATGGGAAGTTCTGGATGTGATTGGTGGATATTAGGTTGTGTTATCTTCTGGTTGAACAATAGAAGAATAGTTCTAAGTCCTGAGGTCAGTATTAGGGAGTTGGTCTTAACTCTCACATGATGTTGGACTTCCAATCAATTTTTTCTCAGATGGTTTTCTCATTGGTTATATGTGGTGCTATGAACTATGTTTACTATACAGACTTTTCTAACATGTTATTTGTGTTTCTTTGTCTTTATCTAGAAAACTAATTTGCATTATTTAACTGTAGGACACTATTGTTGAGTTTAATTTCTGATAAATGGAAATGGAAAGCTCAAATGTGCAGAACAAGGATGTGAAACTTTCTCAGGCTCAGTGTAACTGATCATAGGTGCATGACTGCTTCAGAAAAATTCGCTTTCTTTTTGTTTTAAGAATCCCTTCCTGTGTGAGGATTATATTATCTCTGCCCATTTGAACCCAGGGTTAGCCAGGGAAGTTAACTTATTCAATAGGATACATAGGGAAGAGAGTAACATGTGCTACTTCCAAGCTGGATATTATGGATTGGTCATGTATCTTTCCTCTGTTACAATGGGTAGAGTGAGTAGAGGATGTCACATCAGCTTGAGTCCTAGCAGGCTCATATTTAAAGTGGTTAATTGTCATGTATTATGGGAAAGAAATAATCCTTAGTTTTAAGCCTCTGCAATTTGGTATTTACTGTGGTAAAGCCTAACCTCCCTTGACTACTGTACCTGCATTCTAGGAATAGGGAGTAGTTATGATTTCTTGATATGAATAAAAAATTAGAATTTTAAACTTTTCAGAATTGCCTCTCTTTTCTCTAATTTTCAGTTAAGCACCATCATTTGTTCATAAATATGTATATATAACATCTCCACCTACATGTTAGGTTGAGTTATTTTATGATTAGGCAATAGAAGCACGGTTCTAACTTCTGAAGCCAGTATTTGGGAATTGGTCTATGTAGATAGATAGATAGATAGATAGATAAACAGATAGATAAACAGATAGATTCTCTGCTAATTCTCGAGTCAGCAACCCAGTATAGGCACTGAACTCTGGTACGCTTGCAGAATTTAGTTTGTTTATTCTATGATGCCTTTAATCTATTTATCCAACTAATATTTTTGAACACTTAACTAAGTAACAGATAAACACAAGAAACAGAAGAGGCCGGCATTGCGGCTCAATAGGCTAATCCTCCACCTAGCGGCGCTGGCACACCGGGTTCTAGTCCCGGTCGGGGCGCCGGATTCTTTCCCGGTTGCCCCTCTTCCAGGCCAGCTCTCTGCTGTGGCCTGGGAAGGCAGTGGAGGATGGCCCAAGTGCTTGGGACCTGCACCCCATGGGAGACCAGGAGAAGCACCTGGCTCCTGCCTTCGGATCAACGCGGTGCGCCGGCTGCAGCGCGCCAGCCGTGGCGGCCATTGGAGGGTGAACCAACAGCAAAAAGGAAGACCTCTCTCTCTCTCTCTCTCTCTCTCTCTCTCTCTCTCATTATCTACTCTGCCTGTCAAAAAAAAAAAAAAAAAAAAAGAGAGAGAGAGAGAGAGAGAAATAGAAGAGTGAAAAGATAGTCTTGATACTTTAACAATGCTGTGTTGTAGTTAACAGTAGCTTCGAAAGGCAAGTATAAGACAGTGTGATATATACTACGCGAGAGAATTCATAGGATGTAATGGGAGTACTTAGAATCAGCATTGTAAATCCAAATTTTTGTATTTAGGAAGGCTTTCTAGACGAAGTTCTGCCTGATATAAGACCTGAAGAATAAATAGAATTGTAAGGGTATGTGTGTGTGTGTAGGGCTGGGGAATTAAGTGTGATAGTAGAATACTGACAAAAAATATCCTAGGGAGAGGATATCACACAGGTGAGGGATAATTGGTTACCCCAGGTGGGAAATATTAATGGGTTCATTGGAATGAATGAAGTCAGATCACAAGAGAATTCCCAAGCTTTGTTTAAGACTCTAGATTTCATCTTAAGAGACAATGGGAGCCGGCGCCGCGGCTCACTAGGCTAATCCTCCGCCTAGCGGCGCCGGCACACCGGGTTCTAGTCCCGGTCGGGGCGCCGGATTCTGTCCCGGTTGCCCCTCTTCCAGGCCAGCTCTCTGCTGTGGCCAGGGAGTGCAGTGAGGATGGCCCAGGTGCTTGGGCCCTGCACCCCATGGGAGACCAGGAGAAGCACCTGGCTCCTGGCTCCTGACTTTGGATCAGTGCGGTGCGCCGGCCGCAGCACGCAGGCCGCGGCGGCCATTGGAGGGTGAACCAACGGCAAAGGAAGACCTTTCTCTCTGTCTCTCTCTCTCACTGTCCACTCTGCCTGTCAAAAAAAATAAATAAAAAAATAGAAAAAAAAAAAAGAGACAATGGGGAACCATTGAAGGGTTCTAAGATGTTTCCTCTGACTCTATTACCCTTCTCTCTTGGTCTCTTCCTAACTCCTGCTGATACCATAATTCATTTAAAACATGTACAACCCCTTTTTCTCGTAATTAAATGAGTGCAATTGAACCCTTCCAAGCCTTTCCAGGCAGAGATGGCTGCTTCTCCTCTAACTTATAATTTGTATCATATGTCTATATCTTCCCAAGCACACTTTTTTTGTATATATTCACTCTCATGCCTTTCTTACAACTTAAATCCTGAAGTCTTGAGAACAAGATCTTGTCCTTTCATCTGTGGATCTTCTGTGACTCTCAGAGTTCTTGGCTCCTGCCTGGTGCCCCACAAAGTGGCAGCAGGGATATGCAGAATATGCAGAAGGAAGCAGGAGTCTGAAGATGGACCTAATGTGTAAGGACATTTAGGCACTGATGCTAAATAACCAGGTTCCTCCTGCCTGGTGGAAGGGGGCCTTTACAACAGGGAAGATAAGTTTTGAGAACACTCAGAATGGTCCTTTTCAGAGGGGACACCTGGCAGGGAAACTCAGGCCTTGGAACTTGCTGCCATTCTTCTTCCTGAGTACTCTCATGCCAGCTGGGGTTTCACCTATCAGTTCCAATTCTTGGGGCCAGTTAGCATGGTTGGGGATACCTGTCTAGACTGCTTATTTACCCCAGATTGACTGAGGAGTACAGGTGTCACCATGGCTTTGGAGGTGAACAGATATAAAGTTATGCTTTTACTGTGCCATCCTTTGGTTGTGTATGGTAGGCAGAAGTCTGGCATAAAAGCACAGAGCTCCACACCCTGTAGAATTCTTCCCCACCTTGGGCATTGGTAAAACCTGTGAATGTGGTTGGATACATCACTTGTGTGGCTACATTATAAACCAGATGACTTTGAGTTGTATGAGAGAAATTATCCTGGGGTGAGATTGATTTAATCAGAAGAGCCTTTAAAGACAGTGAAACACTTGAGATTGTAGTAATGTGCTATGTAGCAAGAATTTATCAATAGAAAGTAATACCCTCTACTTCCCTCCTTCTCTCTCTCTCTCCCTCCCCCCATTTCCTTTGTGCTCTCTCTCTCTCTCTCTCTCTCACACACACACACACACACACACACACACGAGGGGGGGGTGGGAGGGAGAGAGAGAGAGAGAGAGAGAGAGAGATTGGAAACATTACCTATCTTCTCTGAACCTCATTTTTCTCTTCTGTGAAAAAAGTATAATAATATAATCACCTCATGATCTGATGAAATTCATTGTGATAATTATGCAGAGTACCTGGGAGTTCTTTAACATAGATTAAACCCCATTTCCCACACCCCAACCTACCACTGCTATCTATGTAAAGGCTTTTCCAGAATAGTCTACTCTGGTTGCCTCTTCAAAGGATGGCAGAATCATTCACTGTGTCTTAGGTGTCATTTACCCAGCAGCCCGTCTACGACCATGCTCTGATGAAAATTCCTATTGTAATGCATAACCATGAGGAGTCCAGAAAGAAATTGCCTTGGAAGCATTTGTGTGATTAACATTTCAGCTGTTTATGGAGTCTTTGCCCTATCATTTCCTGTTTTAAAAAATTAATGTCCTGGTTTCTTTATTATTAAAAGCAAGAAGGGGAAGTTCAGATGAAGCAGAGGAAGTAGTTCTCTGTGATCCAAATAAAAGTTTCTGAGGAAGGAGAATATTTGGAAAATCCTTTTATTAATCTCAGGTGTTCTTTGAGTCTCTACCACTCTTTCTGTGAATGTCTTGCCTTCCCAGCTCTAAGTACCCTGCCCTCTGCCTATCCTACCCCTAGATTTGAAATGGAGGAAAAGCATTTCAGTCAAGAGCATTATGATTTTTTTTATCAATGGCCATGGTAATAGATGACAGAATTGTTTTAGAGACTTTAGTCAGAAGGGATTTTTGCAGATTTTGCAGGTAATAAAACTGAGGCTTGGTGGTTTAATTGCCTGGGGATACACACTGAATCAGTGACAAAGTTTTTCTCCGAATTTATATTTATTAAATAAAAGTTTAAAAAAAGAAATAAACAAAAAAAGTTTTTCTCTGAAAAAAACCAGATCTCCCCACACATGTTCTACTAATCTGAACATATTACTTTATATTTTATAATACTTAAACTTGCTGCTAAGATGTACAGATAAAATCCTTTTGAGGGTCATGCCTTTGTAGACAGCATCGTTGATCCTGCTAATCTGTAATACTACTACCTACTAAAGGTTCTTTAGAGAATAGAGGGCTTTTAAGCCAGATTGAAAGATCCAGTTAAATACAAATGCAAAATTTAGATTAGATTTAAGGGATAAAAATATCTCAGATGCAAGCACTAACTGTAACATGGAACTTGGAAATTATATTCTTTAAGGATCACTGAAGAAAGTATAGATTTATGCATCCATCAGATGGATTTACTCATTAACTATGTGGTCTCATTCATATTCCTTTATCTATGTCTTAATCTATCATTGAAGGCTGGTATAAATACATCTATTGGGACAGTCTGAGTTCCCGTCTTGCAAAGGAAGAAAATGTCCTAGTGCCTAATTAACTTGAGATTCTAAGAAAGCTTTTGGCTTGATGAAGTATTCATTCTGTATGTAGAAATGTAACATAGCACGCCTGAAACTGACTACTTACCTTACAAAGTCTTGCTAACAAGATTCACTCTTGACTGGTGTCTGAGAATTTGAAAGATAGTTACCTGTACTGATACAAAATGGTCTTTAATGATTTAAAAAATAATTTTTTTTTTTACTTTTTAATTTTTTGACAGGCAGAGTGGACAGTGAGAGAGAGAGAGACAGAGAGAAAGGTCTTCCTTTGCTGTTGGTTCACCCTCCAATGGCTGCCGCAGCCAGCGCGCTGCGGCCGGCGCACAGCGCTGATCCAAAGTCAGGAGCCAGGTACTTCTGGTCTCCCATGGGGTGCAGGGCCCAAGCACTTGGGCCATCCTCCACTGCATTCCCTGGCCACAGCAGAGAGCTGGCCTGGAAGAGGGGCAACCGGGAAAGAATTCGGCGCCCCGACCGGGACTAGAACCCGGTGTGCCGGCGCCGCAAGGCGGAGGATTAGCCTAGTGAGCTGCGGCGCCGGCAATGGTCTTTAATGATAAGAATGGTTCACTCTACCTAGACTTTTACACGATGTCACAATGTCACAATGTCTGTTTACAGCAGTAGCTGAACTACTGCTTTCCTTCTGGGATTCTGGAATTTTGTTATATGTTAAACAGTGGATACCTACACAACTATCTCCTAATAAAAACTTTGAGCACTGAATAGCTAATGAGCTTCCCTGGTAGACAGAATCTCACAGAATCTCACATGTAGTTAACAACCCATTGATTAAGGAATTAAGTGTGCTTTGTGACTCCCATGTGATGCCACTTAAATGGGTACATTTGAAGCTTGCACCCAATTTCCTCCAACTTAGTGCCATGCAACTTTGTCCTTTTTTTTTTTTTTTTTTTTTTTTTTTTGGGTTTTGCTTTATGTCCCTTCACTGAAATAAATCTTAACTCTGACTACAACTATATGCTGAGTCATGTAAATCCTCCTGACAAATCATCAAGCCTGAGACTGGTCTTGAGACTCCTTCTGTTCCTTAGTGGTAATATATTTTTCTGAAGAGCTTCCCTAGTTCCATTGAAGCTGCAGGCTCTTGTTTTAAGGAGTCAAACTGAAGAGTCAATGTGAGGAAAGAGTGCACTACAAAATATTCAAATAAAATGCCATACCTTTTTTTTTTTTTTTTTTTGACAGAGTTATAGGCAGTGAGAGAGACAGACAGACAGAAAGGTCTTCCCTCTGCTGGTTTACCCCCAAAATGGCCGCTATGGCTGGAGCTACACCAATCCGAAGCCAGGAGCCAGATGCTTCCTCCGGGTCTCCCATGTGGGTGCAGGGGCGCAAGAACTTGGTCCATACTCCACTGCCTTCTTGGGCCACAGCTGAGAGCTAGACTGGAAGAGGAACAACCGGGACTAGAACCCGGTGCCCATAGGGAATGAGGCGCCGTAGGCGGAGGATTAACCAAGTGAGCCACGGCGACGGCCCCAGCCATACCTCTTTTATACCCACCATTGCCTACTGTTTTGCCTGTCTGTTCTCCCCAACCAGATTTCATATGCCTTCTGTTTTAGTTTTTCACCTTACTTTTCCCTTTCTATTCACCATTTACCAGGGTTATGTCTGTCCTATCTTACATCTTGGATTGTGAACTTTGGGGCAGCAGAGATTATGTAAGAAGCAGATTAATGGGAAAACTAAAAAGATTAGTGTGAGAATACTTCAAAAAGTTCATGGCAAAAAGTAGAATTAGTAGATAAGTTTATTTTGATATAAAATCTGTGGTGAGTATTTGGTATAACAGTTAAGATACCACTTGGGATGCGTTACATGGTTCCACATGATAGAGTCAGGACTAATAGGGAAAAAAAAGGAAGAGGAAAGACCTAATGAGGTCTGAGGAAGAGAGCTTGAGAGCCTATTCCTGGTAGCTGATTGAGAATGTGATAAGTCACTGTCCATTGCCAGTATCCATGTTGCAGTCAGATTACATACAGGGTTGATAAATGAATGTCTGTTATAAACCATCCCCATCATTTTTCTGTAGTTCTCTCTGCATTATTCTTGGATGTTTTTCTTTAAGCGATTCACTCACTTTTTACTGATAAACTTATTTTCCAGATTTCAAGTTTTAGCTATTTTTCTGTAATGCACATTAAAATAAAACAGAACTATAAAACATATTTTCCAGTAAACCTGAAACTAAATGCCTTCCAAACCTGATATTTCATGGAAGTTCTTAAATTCTAATCTTCTCTTTATTTTTCCTAATGCCCATTAAAATAAAAACAGAACTATAAAAACTAATATTTGTCAGTAAATCTGAAGCTAGAGACCTTCCAAGCCACATATTCCATGGAAATTCTTCAGACACATGAAAGACAAAAACAAAAACAAAACTATGGCACTGAGACACTTATTCCTAATTCTGTGAACGCTTGGACCAATGGACATCAGACAATGTTTCTTGAAGTAAAATATGGTGCCTTGCTCACTGTGAGCATTATCACCCTGCACCATAAGGCCCTACTTCTCCACTCTTCAGGTGCTTATCACTGCACAACCCACCAGGACAATAGTTATGGCCCAGGACTAAAGCAAACTGGGATATAAGGCAGTACCATCTTTTCCACCATTAAAGATCTGGTTTTGCCCTTCCCAAATAAAGCATTGGCACTTAATTCTTCTCTTCTGCTCTGCATACTGGAAGTAAAGTCAAATATCCCTATCTTGGACTGCAGAAATTGTAATTCTGCCCTCATGACCCCAGTTGACTGGAGCAGAGAAGAACACTTGTCTCAAGTTAGATCATTTTATTCTTGCTGAAATTTGAAATTTCAACTTGGAAACAGAAGTGTTGATTTGCTAGGGTTGCTGTAAAAAAGTATAATAAACCAGGTGGCCACCAAGGAGGAGTAGCAAAGAGTTTGTTTCAGGGTCTGGACAAAAAGCAGGTTGCAACTGTGTGTTTGATGACAAAGAAGGCATACTACAACCATCTCAAATAATAGAGTCAGGAGAAGGAAAGCCTGTAGCAGCTGACCTTTATTAATCAAGGCTGTTGACAGATATGGAAATTTTATAATACTTTTTGATATGTTAAATGTACTTTATGTATATTATATATTGTATGGTGCTTAGTGGAGAAATAAAAGTCATGTTTAATAAAGACGTATTTGGCCGGCGCCGCGGCTCACTAGGCTAATCTTCCGCCTTGCGGTGCCGGCACACCGGGTTCTAGTCCCGGTCGGGGCGCCGAATTCTTTCCCGGTTGCCCCTCTTCCAGGCCAGCTCTCTGCTGTGGCCAGGGAATGCAGTGGAGGATGGCCCAAGTGCTTGGGCCCTGCACCCCATGGGAGACCAGAAGTACCTGGCTCCTGACTTTGGATCAGCGCTGTGCGCCGGCCGCAGCGCGCTGGCTGCGGCAGCCATTGGAGGGTGAACCAACAGCAAAGGAAGACCTTTCTCTCTGTCTCTCTCTCTCACTGTCCACTCTGCCTGTCAAAAATAAATAAATAAAGACGTATTTGAAAACAGCTTGACCAGGCAAAATTACTTCCTTAAATTCAAGGCCAATGTAAGGTCTTTGCAGGTGTTCGGTTCTCTTAATTTTTGAGATCCACATCATATCAAATATAATATGGGAATTGAAGCATTTTAACATATATAACCATCTTAAGACTTATTGGTTGTTGTATAGTTAACCAATTCTTCCTGTGGGTATAATTATAGCATTTATTAATTCCTGTTTTATAAATTCCTGTTGCTATTTTAGATAAAATACATTCTTATGGCTTTTGAAAATTTTATATGCTCCTAGTGGAAGAATTGGATTTGTTTTTATCTTAATCTTTAGTAATTTTTAATCATTTAATAATTATGTCTTTAACCAACTGAAAAATACAGTTAAGAATTAGTATTGAATTTAAATGGAAGTTTGCTCTCAAGAAGGGAAAGCTGCCTAGAAGTAAGCCTGTGTTTCTACAAACATGAGAAATAGTTCTGTATTTTAAAAGTTACTGTTATTTAATCCATGCAATGAAAAATAATCTCTCATTTTAAGGAATATTTTTGTTAAAAAAAAGACATCTAAAAAGCCACTTTTCATAACCAGTTTATTTGCATGAAGGTCAATGTGTCTTACTCCAATTCAAAATATGTTCAAATGTACTGCCTGTAATTATATACTACACCTCAGAATATTTATGCAGTTTCAAAATTTTCAATATAAAATTAAAACATGTTGCAATACCTCAATGATAGTGAAATAAACAGTAATTTTAAAATGGTTGGATATAGTCATAGATATTGAATTTCCTATTTGAAAATACAAGGCATTTGATCTAACAGTTAAGATATCCATGTCTCATATAGGAATACTTGAGTTTGTGTCTCAAGTCTACTCCTGATTCCAGCTTCCTGCTAATTTTCACTCTGGGAGGCAGCAGTAATAGCTCAAGCAGGTGGATTCCTGACACCCATGCTGAAGACCTAGACTGAATTTCTGGCCCCTGGGTTCAACGAGGCTCACTCCCAGATATTGTGAGGGAATTTGGGGAGTGAACCAGAAGATGAGAACACTATTTCCATTTTTTAAAAAAATTATTTTATTTATTTGAAAGAGTTACAGAGAGAGGTAGAGACAGAGAGAAGTCTTCCATCAGCTGGTTCACTCCCCAGATGGCCACAACGGCTGGAGCTGTGCCAATCTGAAGCCAGGAGCTTCTTCTGGTCTCCCACATGGATGCTGGGGCACAAGGACTTGGGCCATCTTCTATTGCTATCCTAGGCCATAGAGCTGGATAAGAAGAGCAGTCGACTAAAACCGGAGCCCATGTGGGATGCCGGTGCCTCAGGCCTGGGCATTAACCCACTGTGCCACAGCGCTGGCCCCCACTATTTCCATTTTGAATAAAATATAAATAAGCAATAAAAAATGTTGACATCTTCAAACATTTCTAGTTTTTCTGAATTAAATTTTGTTCAAAGGAGTGGTCTTACCATTGTTTAGAAAGATGCGCTCAGGTAATGCAATGCAATTTCATAAGACCAATATCGCAGCATTTGTGAGGCTCAGTTTAGAGTTTAGCTTTTGGGAGCTTTCTTTCTATTCTCTTACACCTATTATAATATTTGTGTTTCATTTAGCTAATGACTGAGTACCATATTATATTATTTTCCAATTGCTTTCAAATTATGTTTAAAGTATTATTTTCTCAAAGAAATATATCTACGTTACTCAGAATAAAGGTGATAATAGAGACAAATCTAAAATCTACAAATTGGGGACAGGTATTAAATACCAATATTCTGTGTTGGTGAATGTAAGGTTATTTAAGATATATACATTTTAAGATATATACATGTACTTTCACGTTTATAGTCTGATCTTCATATAATTTGACAATGTTTCTCAAAACTCTAGCAACTTTTCCCAAGAGGCAACTTGAAATACTAGTTACATGCATATTTTTAAATTCCATCACATAATCTGAATTCCATCACATAATCACTGTATGATTTTGGGAAATTTCTTAATTTTGCTGCCTCAGTTTTCTCATCTTTGAATTAAGGATAACAGTAGTACCCATTTAAGGACAACAATAGTATCCGTTATAAGGTTAAAATAAGCCAATATTATTAGAGTTAAGAAAGTATCAGATATATCACATAGTTTATGATGTATTGGCTTTTGTTTTTGAAGATTTATTTATTTATTTGAAAGTCAGAGTTACACAGAGAGAAGAGAAGCAGAGAGAGAGAGAGCGAGAGAGAGAGAGGTCTTCCATCCTCTGGTTCACACCCCAATTGGCTGCAACTGCCAGAGCTGTGCTGATCCAAAGCCAGGAGCTAGGAGCTTCTTCCAGGTCTCCCATGTGAGGTGCAGGGACCCAAAGACTTGGGCCATCTTCCACTGCCCTCCCAGGCCACAGCAGAGAGCTGGATTGGAAGTGGGGCATCCGGGTCTCGAACCAGCACCCACATGGGATGCTGGCACTTCAGGTCAGGGCGTTAACCTGCTGTGCTGTAGCTCCGGCCCCAATGTATTAGCTTTTGACACAATGTTTGCACTTAGAGAAACTTTGAGGAAATAAAGTTGAGAGCAAGGATCTGTATAAAAGCAAGTAAAATTAACTGCATTTAAATTTATTATTATTTTTTTTAATTGAGAGACAGACAGATCTCCCTAATGCCTGAAAGCTTGAAGCTCCATCCAGACTCCCATATGGGTCTCAGGGACCCAATTACTTGACCCATCACCTGCTGCCTTTCAGGGAGTGCATAAGAAAACTGGAATTAGGAGCAGAGCTAAGACTTAGACTCAGGCACTCCAATATTAGGAGGGAGCATAACAAGTGGTATCATAATTGCTGCAGCAAATATTCTCACCTAAATACTTGTTAAATGTCAAATAAGATTGGAAGGGCTGAATTCATTATGGTATGGTTATATTAGAGAGTATTATATGGCCATTAAAAAACCAATTTTCAACCAATGTAAGAATGGAGACATTTCAGGTATGATGTTACATTTTAAAAGCAATCTGAAAAGTGGTCTGTATACATTTTGATCTAATGATGTTACAAGACACAAAGAAAAAGTGCCAGAAAGAAATATCAAAATACTAGTAGTAGTTATTCAAGGCATTAAAAGTAGGAGTAATTTTTTGTTTAATTCTTTATCATCTTATGGCTTAAAAATTTACCACAATCATGTATATTATCATGCATCTAATAAAAAGTAATATATGTATCTTTATATATTTATGCATGTATTTTAAAATAATACAGAAAAAGGAAAAGTGATAATCAAGAATTATATTCCATCCTTTTGTCCCTCTGAATTTCTGTAAACATACAGACTGGGAATCTGATGCACCTTCTAGGAACAGCAACTTTTTTCAGCCAAGAAAATGTTTTAAGATCTAATTAAGTGGAGCATGAAATGTCTGTGTATGTGTATGCACACATGTGTGCATTAAAGGAAATATAGAAAACTTGCATAACTTAAATAAAATATGTATTAAAAAAGAAGCTTGAATGAATCATACTCTAGCTGGAAGGTGATGAAGTAAGAGTAGATGAGTTTTGGATAAATTCAGTAATAACTCAAGACCATTTCAGGGTAGGGAAAAATAACAACTACAGACAGATGATCTTGGGTATTGGTAAAGTAATTCACGAAGGCTAAATGTTATTGCAAATCTGACAACTGGTGGTACTGAAATCCGTTCCATCAGCTGCCAGCTAAGTGCCAGAGTCTACTTGTGCCTGGGGGTTACTTACTCCAGCCATCAAACTTCCTATCCTGGAGATGTGAGTTATAAGCTCAAATCCCAAAGTTTCTTTATGAAAATTTGCCTTCAAATGCTTTGAAAATTTTTCTTCTCTCATTTCCTTCTTTGGAGAAAATTGAAGTATGCCTTCATGGTAGATATCCAAAAGAATATTTACTGCCTAAAACATTTCTACTGGATTTTTTTAAAATATTAGGAAAAGAAAAAAATATGCTCTGGACATTTGTAAACCTGCCCAGTCTATCAAAGAATATGTTGGGGCACCTTAGTAGCTAATATAGTAATCGTCAATTGTAATGGCTGAGGTATATTTCTTATTTTTATAGTGGCTTTGTGCCTATAGTACAGGGACCCTAAAGAAATGGACAAAGGAAAATGTTAAGGTTAAAGACATATCCTTTTTGTAGGAAAGAGGTACAAGATACATGTTCAGCAACTTTTAAAAGAGAAAGTGATAATTGTAATTCATTTGAAGGGAAGCAATCTTAATTTATGACCTTTAAAAGAAACTGTCTTTATTACACTGCTGAGTATTCTAAGTGTGTATCATAGCTAATATTTTATGCATACATTTTTTCAGTTGAAAGCATTTGCCATAATTCAGCTTTAACAAACTCTGTTCTCAGCTGTATCTCAGAGCATGACATATATCTGTTGTCCAGCTATAAATCTGCACTTGTTATCATACTTTTATGAATCTGATTCATGCAGAAAGCATTATCCCTGCAACTTTAATTAAGGAGTTAGGAATTTTCCCCATTTGAATTCCTAGCATTCTGTATACTTTATTGCATCTTCCCTCGTGAGCCCCAAATGAGATATTTGGATTACAGATCCTTAGAAGAATAAAATCCATAAGCTCTAAATCAGAAATGGGTAAGTGGATTTGATCCAGCTTTAGAACTGACTTTGATGGTTCAAATTGCATTGAATCTCTTAGGGATTGGCTTAATCATTAATATCTAACTTTTTATGGCTGTAATTCTCGGTATCAGGATATTAAGATGCAGAATTTTGTTTGGTTTCTTTTATCTGGAAAACACTTCAGTCTATTACTGAAGCCAAGATTCTGACTAGACACTAATAGAGCAGAATCACATAACATGTTAGAGGGAAAGTTATGGATGGCTTATTACATTATACATTGTTTCGTTGCTATTTTTAATATAGCAAAAAAGATTGTGGATATGTACGTTTTGCTCATGTGCAGGTGATTTTAAACAAATACATTGAAAATAAACATTTCTATACCATTTATATTCAGGTTGACAATATCTTTACATGTCTTACATCATTCCTAATGTTATAAATAAAGATAGCATAATATGATGCTCACTCTTAAATATCAGCTTTTGTCTACAGGTTTTATATATTTATACATTGAATAGTCATAATAAACCAATGAAGTTAGTCCTACTATTATCCCTATTTCACAGAAAAGGAAACTGAGACAATAAGAGGATAAGTAACTTTACTAAGATCACAGAGTTAGAAAATGAGAGAGATACAAATATGTGGCTGGGTAGATCTGGCCCCAGAATTCATGATCAGAAGCCCTATGTTATGCTGCTTGAGCAAATAAAACTGTCAGAACCCACGACTGGGCATTTTCAAAGTAGCTCTTCTCTGCCTATCATGGAGAAGGAAATGGTTAAGATTGGCTGTGCTCTTTGGGGCTGGCGCGGTGGTGCACTAGGTTAATCCTCTGCCTGCAGCGCCAGCATCCCATATGGGCACCGGTTTCTAGTCCTGGCTGCTCCTCTTCCAGTCCAGCTCTCTGCTGTGGTCCAGGAGGGCAGTGGAGGATGGCCCAGGTGCTTGGGCCCCTGCACCGCCTGCAGGAAGAGGCTCCTGGCTTCGGATCCGGGTAGCTCTGGCCGTAGTGACCATTTGGGGAGTGAGCCAACGGAAGGAAGACCTTTCTCTCTGTCTCTCTCTCACTGCCTGTAGCTCTACCTGTCAAATAAATTAAAAAAAAAAAAAAAAGACTGGCTGTGCTCTTTCCCCAAGAAGCTTGGTTTTGAGATAAGAAATCCACATAGAAAAAGTTATAGAGGAGTCCATGCACCATTACTAACATTTATTTGATGATTGCCCTGTGTTGGCTAACATGCAGCTAAGTAAACACATGTCACCATCCAGAAGGAAGGGGCCATTTTGATCTGCCTTGTTTCACAAGGCAGAAAACTGAAGGCAAGGCAAGTAATAAAATCACAGAGCCCATACGTAGCAGAGCTGTAATTAAACCAAGGCAATTTGTATCCAGAGCTCTTGTTCTTTTTCTTTTTTTACGATTTATCGATTTATTTGAAAAGCAGAGTTACAGAGAACTCTTCTGGGTGCAGAAGCCCAAGGATTGCAACATCTAGACTGAAGCAAGGAGCCAAGAGCTTCTTCAGGGGCCCAACATTTTGGATCATGTTCATTGCTTTCCCAGGCACATTAGCAGGGAGCTGGATCAGAAGCAGAGCAGCCCGGACTAAAACTGGAGCCCATTTGGGATGCCAGCACTTCAGACTGTGGTTTAACCCACCGTGGCTTAGTGCCAGCTCCAGAACTCTTGTTCCTAACCACAAAAATATAATGTAAAACAATAGTCAAATGTATGTGGGAGCAGTCAACTGGCTTAAAGTGCTGTCATCCCTTATGGGCACAGGTTGGATCCAGCTCCCTGCTAATGTGCCTGGTAAACAGCAGAAAATATTCCAAGTGTATGGGCCCCTGCACCCATGTGGGAGACCCGGATGAAGCTCCTGGCTCCTAGCTTTGGCCTGGTCCAGCCCTGGCAGTTGTAGCCATTTGGATAGTGAACCAGCAGATGAAAGATCCCTCTTTCTCTCTCTCTCTCTGTCTCTCCATCTCTCTGAAACTTTGACTTTTAAATAGATAAATCGTTAAAAACAACCCACAAATATATGTAGGATATTTTAGAAAAGTATTATAATAGATTAGCAAGAGTAGGAAGGATACAGAACCCAGTTACCCAATTACTTATCTAATTATGATATTTTTTGGTTGTCTTCGTTATCTGCAGTCATGCTGAAGTACTTTTGGCCTCTTTGTTTAGTACGTCCTCTTTTATTTCTAGATCTCTGCACATTCCTTCCACATATGTCTTTCATGCCCAGCCTCCCCTAGCATCATCCTACTTGTTAATTTGCCTCCTTGTCCACCACTACCATCACCCTCCACCCATCAGTTCTCAGCTCAGATCCTTAAGTCTCTGTCAAGGTTTTCTGTCCTCCAAAACATGAGTGGATGAGCTGATGTGTAAATCCCACCTCATCACAGCATCTATCATCCTCTATCACAAGGACAGTCTTCATGTCTATCCATCCTATTCATGAGCCTTTACACAGTACACCTCTCCCAACCAGCACACCCTACATCAGTAATACCATATACCCAACTATAATCTTGGAGCTTCTTGAGTGCTGAAACTGAATCTGACCTTTCCTGCGGAATTGCAGCCTCCTAACACAGTGCCTGATACATAACAAATGCTTTATATTGTTTGGATGAAAGAGTTTTAAAATCCGTCATGTACTGTGCATATAAAATACTGTGTGACAGCATGGACTAAACACAATTTCTATGATCTCATTGAATTCTCATTCTCCTCTCAGATATAATTTCCATTTGACAAACAAGAGGAATTAAACAGCATCCTTAAGGTTACATAGCTAGAAAATGAATACTTGGAATAAGAAAGCAGGTCTGTCTGATGCTAATTCTAAACTGCGTATGAGTAAATATTTGTGTTGTATGTCCTAAAAGACGTACTATAGTTCTAATAAGGCTTGCGGATGATACAAATGAGTCAGAAGTCTTCATGTCATGATTTGTGGGAAATAATCCTGAAGGACAACTCTTGGGTTGGTTTGAGTGAGCATCATGAACTGTGGGATGACCCAATGTCTTCCTCTGGAGTCTCTGTGGTGAGAGTCTCTGTGATTGAATACAGGGTTCAGGGGAGAAGCAGCCAAGCATATTTGATACAGAGTAGTGGTAGAGTTACTCTAGTGCAAGGCAGAAATGTCAGGATTAGAGAAATGACAAAAGCATGGACCCACCTTAATTCCAAGAGGTAGTGTGTGCGTTCCTAAGGGAAAAGTATTTTTATTAAGCCCTGGTAGGGATGCCAAAATAATGGGAAGCCAGGTGGGAAATCAATTGACAATTAGAAGAAGATACATTTCCCTCCTTATCACATGAGAAACAAGAGTGCAAAGCCTTTCACTTTGCTGGCAACTCTTCAAATCTTACTCTGTAGACAGATGAATGGAAACTTAACAGTGTGGAAGATTAATCATCATGTCCATTAGATATTCCTACTCCTGTTCTCTGCTTGGGATGCCTGCTGCTTTATCTATTGTTGTTACTGTATTGTATTTGTAACTGTTATTTATGTGCTAGACATCACACAATGCATATTCTTTGTTAATTGGTTTCATCCTTCTATTAGGGAAGTATAATTATCTCTACTTCTGAGATAAGAAAATGGAAGATCAGAGAGGCTGAATAACTAGTCAAGTCCCACTGCTGGGGACAGAGCAGATTTAATCCACATGTATGTGAAATCAAAGTCTATGATCTTAACCAGCATCATAGATATTAAAATAATACCTGGGGCTGTCGCTGTGGCGTAGTGGGTAAAACCACTGCCCGCAGTGCTGGCATCCCTTATGGGCACTGGTTCAAGTCCCAGCTGCTCCACTTCTGATCCAGCTCTCTGCTATGGCCTAGGAAAGCAGTAGAAGATGAGCTAAGTCCTTGGACCCCTGAACCCATGTGGGAGACCTGGAAGAAGCTCTTGGCTTCTGGCTTCGGATCAGCTTAGTTCTGGCAGTTGCAGCCATCTAGGGAATGAACTACCAGATGGAAGACATCTCTCTCTCTTTCTGCCTCTGCCTCTCTCTAACCTTGCCTTTCAAATAAATAAATAAATCTTGAAAAGTAAAAGAAGAAAAAAGAAATACCAAAGCAATAGTCAGTGCCTCCTCGGAGTCAAACCCTTCAGATAACATAACAAGTAGGACAGGATATTTACTCTGTCTAATATTTGAGTCCATTCATTTGAGACAAGTAAAGATTGGGCTAAAATGTACTTACTGTGTTCTCTTCTTCCCTGTTTTTCTCTTGACCTTATTTTCTACTTCCTCATTTAGAAGGCATGTAATATTTTGATTATTTGATCAGACATGAGAAATTTTCTTCTAGAATTTTATATTTCTCCTTCAAATCCGCCATTACAGTCTAAGAGCACAACTTCATGAAAGAGCTTTTAAAATAAATATGCAGCGCCCATTGCATTCTCTGTCTCCTTTTAATGAGAAATGGACAGGTTATTATGCTATTACATGGCACAACCTATTCTGGGAAGCAATCTGAAGCAGTTTGGGATAATGTATCTCTGGACTGCTTGAACCTCTTTGTTCTATAGATGCTATTTTTTTTAGAGCTTTATGAACAGCAAATGGCACCTTAGGAGAACATTGTAATCACTCAATCTGGATTTTCCAGCAGTCTTGGTATAAGGGATGATAAAATGCCCACAGGGCAGTGCCAATTTGAAAAGCATGATTAACTCCAGATTTCAAATCCTTGGGACCTTGCAAATGCCTGTATCAAGGTCTGATGTGTCCAGGATAGTGTGCTTGGCTGTACAAGCACTCAAGGCTTCTGTTAGGAGAGAAACTGAGAACCAAAGTGTGTGTTATTTATTCATTTAATCAACCAGTGAATACACAATGAGAGCCCCTTCTATACTGGGCACTGCTTGAGGTGCTGAGGATATAGAACTCACTATCAAGGAGCAGCCTTCCCTGGGGGAAGACACACATTAAACAAATAAAGCCATTAAACTCTATCAGGAAAAGCTAGCAGGAAAAGGAGTGATATGGATGAGACCTGCTATTTTCCATTAGAGCAGGAAAAGGGTTTTTTAAATCTTAATCTCAGCAGGGACCTTAAGGAACTGATGAGGCAAGACAAGAGATGCCAAGGGAAAAGGGTGTCTGAGATTCATAGCCAAATCCCTGAAGTTGTTTAAAGAATAGCAGAAAGACACTTCTGGCCGGAACATAGTGGATCAGGAAGATGATAGGAAGATGGAAGATCTAGGAAGAGTCGTGGGAAGCTTGGCATGAAAGACCATCAAGACTTACATGCCTTGGTAAAGAATTTAGTTTTTCTGTGCCATGCAGATTACAGGAGGTTGAACAGGATGACTTGATCTGGCTTACCCTTTCAGAAGATCGCTCTGTCTGCCCTGTGCAGAACAGATGGAGAAAGGGGGTAGCAGTGAAGCCTCAGGTGAGGGGCTGTGTTATCCAGACAAGCAATGCTACTTCCCTGAACCAGAGCTACACTGATAGGTGGTAGATGGTGGCCAAATTCTGTATGAATTGGGCAGAATTTCCTCATAGTATACATGTGAGGGAAAGAGAGGAATCAAGGTTTTTTTCTGCCTGTAATTCTGGAAGGAAGACAATGTTAGTGACACAGGGAAAAGTTCCAGGAGAAACAGACTGAGAGAGTGGAAGCCTTATCTCTGTTTTGACATGTCCTGTGTGTGATGCCAGCAGACATCCATTGGGTGTGGCTATGGCGGGGACAGGATTTGCAAAGTGAGTCTGGAGTTATGGGCTGCAGATTTAAATTTGGAATTTATGAACATATTGCTAATCCATGAGACTAGATAAACCACGGAGGTCAGTATTGATAGGCAAATACATTCTTGATTGGTTCAGTAACATTATCAACTTGGTATAAAATTTCCTGCATGGTTTTCTTGCATCCTCTCCCTTCAGAGGGCATCATGCACCCATGCTTTTCTTGAAGTAATTTAAACGTAAGTGACTCTCAGGATAACTCCAAATCATATTTCTGAAATTCTAAGGGCTTTAACAGAGAACAGCAAAGCAGATGGTATACTTGGTATGGCAATAGAATACTTTTGAGCAACTTTTTTGCTTTACCTGTTATGAAATGAGTCCGTGTGGCTCAACAGCGTGGTGATACATATCAAGATGCCTTCTCTTCCCAATGTCAGAAATACGTTTTGGGATTCTTCTCAGTAAGACCCCAGAGCCATCTTGCTATTTTTAGTGCAGGACTTCTTTCTACTGCATGCTGTAGACATGAGGCTAGTAAGAAAGAGCAGTGGGTGTCCAATAAGAGGAGTATCCACTGGTATCTCAGTACTAGTTGAGGCAGGTAAGAGAATGCACAGTAAACCACACTTCTGAAAGGGAATGGTTGTTACATGCACATTTTGATATTACTTTTTTTCCATCTCTCTCTCTATATTGTTTTCTTAGTTTTGAAAGTTAATTTTTAACATG
The DNA here is from genome assembly GCF_964237555.1 of Oryctolagus cuniculus. Lineage (NCBI taxonomy): Eukaryota > Metazoa > Chordata > Mammalia > Lagomorpha > Leporidae > Oryctolagus > Oryctolagus cuniculus. The sequence goes on from NC_091437.1 coordinate 144,473,015, forward strand.
TTGCCAATGCATGCCAAATGTAGATAGTATATACATATACATATACATATATAATATTTTTCATGAAAGCAGATATTAATAGTACTTTATACTTTGTGTTTCTGTGTGGGTGCAAACTGTTGAAATCTTTACTTAGTATATACTAAATTGATCTATATATAAAGATAATTGAAAATGAATCTTGATGAAGAATGGGATGGGAGAGGGAGTGGGAGATGGGATGGTTGCGGGTGGCAGGGAGATTATGGGGGGAAAAGCCACTATAATCCAAAAGTTGTACTTTGGAAATTTATATTTATTAAATAAAAGTTAAAAAGCAAAACAAAACAAAATTTAAAAAAATCACAAAGTGAAGGATTTATGGCAATTATCATAATGAGAAGGAAGGGTATATTGTCATGTATGTAATATAATTCAGTGAAGCAATATTTATAATTATACTAAATGACATATCTTCACAATTTTATATTCTCTGAATATTGATTTCTACAAATAAGAGACAAATATATTTTTCTTTCTAAGCCTGGTTTATTTCACTTAACATTCCACTGTAACTGTTATACATGAAGAAATGATATTATAGTGATTGTGAACGAAACATATGGACTGTTTCAATACCAAGCTGCCCAACTACAATCTATTGTTATGTATGTGAGATTCAGAGTGTTTGATTCACTAGAATATGAGGAACAAGAAGACATATCCACTAAGCTGGAGTAGGTCCATTTAGGACAAACGGCTCTCAGAGTTTAGAGAAGGCCTAGCCAGATGCGTATGGAAAGGGCATGTGGACAAATAATGATGTATGGTCATGCACTTGGTGGATAGTATTAGTATAGCTACACTGACTGAATCAAAGCTTGCTAAACTGAGTTCTGGTGGTTACTAGTAAAGAGGTTATTAGTCACAGATCTGAGTCAGAGCCAAGACAAGAGGTTTAGGACAAAGGGAATGGAAACCTGGTGCCATCAGAACAGTCAGAAGGGTGATTTCACCTTAGCATTACATTTACTTAGAACTTTATGCTTAGAATTTTTTTTCTATGTCTTGTGTCATTCAGAACTCTGGCAAGAAATACATTATGTAATTTAATTGGCTAATTTTTAAAAGCCAGAGTTATAGGCAGGGAAAGGGGGGGGGGGAAGAGAGGGAGGTGGGGGGGAGGGGGGGTGGAAGAGGTCTCCTTTCCACTGGTTCACTCCCCAGATGGCTGCAACAACCAGAGCTGCACTGATTGGAAGTCAGGAGCCAGGAGCTTCTTCCAGGTCCCCCACGTGGGTGCAGGGGCCCAAGCACCTGGGGCATCTTCTACTGCTTTCCTAGGCCATAGCAGAGAGCTGGATTGGAAGTGGAGCAGCTGGAACTTGAACCAGCACCCACATAGGATGCCGGCACTGTAGCCTCTGGCTTTGCCTGCCAACCCACAGTATCAGCTCCGGAAAGTTTAATTAAAGTAATATTACCTACATGCTGGTAACAAGTAGAGAAACTGCAAGGGATGACCTAGCACCCTGAAGTCAGTAACAGCAAGGAACTGTAACCCTCCCTAGATCTGAAGAGGAATGGGGAGGGCCACAGGAAAAACCTATGCAGGCTGTCTGGGGAGCACAACATGATGAGCTGACTGTAGGTTGAGAGCGGCAGCCTGCCAATGATGAGCCAGCAAAGTTGGAACTGGGAGAATATATTTATGACCTCATCTCCACATCTCTTCAACCTTCTGCTGCTGCTTTATCAACAGTCAGCTGAGGGCAAGGAAGTATGTTGAGTTATTTAACAAGCTAGCTGCTGCACAGAGCAGGGTAGATAGGTGCAAAGCAGATCTACAGAGATGAAGCAACCTCATTGGGTACACCTCCTGATGAGGACATACACAGTCATAGACTCAGGGTTTATATCATTTTATATCAGGGTCCCATTCCTGCCACATTTTTTGTAATGCTTTTATAATTGATTTTAGAAATTAATTCTGTAATTTTCTTGTGGCTAACACAATAATATTGTGTTGAACTTTCTGAGTATTAAAATCATCCGTTTTCTCAAGTAAATATTTAAAGTGTACTATAACTTTACAATTCTCAGAGTGTGTGTGTGTGTTTCCATGTGTGTATTATTTTTTAAATATTAGATAACCTTGACCCCTGTCAAACACAAGAACAAAAATGAGTCTCAGCCTCACAGAAATTGGCTTCCTGGCTACTTCTAAATAGAGGAACAGGTACAAGAGAAGAGGGCAGGACTCATTTTTCAGAACAGAGAGGAAAGATGTGGTTTTTATTTTATTTTATTTTAGCTTCAAAACTTTTTTTTATTTTTAGTTATTTTAACAGATTCACTATAGTTCATAGATACAATTCTAAGAATATAATGATTTTTTTCCTTCCTCCCCACCTCTTTTTTTAGTTTTTATTTATTTATTTATTTATTTTTTGACAGGCAGAGTTAGTGAGAGAGAAAGAGAGAGAAAGGTCTTCCTTTTCCGTTGGTTCACCCCCCAAATGGCTGCCACAGCTGGCGCACTGTGCCAATCCGAAGCCAGGAGCCAGGTACCTCCTCCTGGTCTCCCATGCGGGTGCAGGGCCCAAGCACCTGGGCCATCCTCCACTGCCTTCCTGGGCCACAACAGAGAGCTGGACTGGAAGAGGAGCAACCAGGACAGAATCCGGCACCCCAACCAGGACTAGAACCTGGGGTGCCAGCGCCGCAGGCAGAGGATTAGCCTAGTGAGCTACGGCGCCGGCCTTTTTTAGTTTTTGAGATGACTCATTTTTAACTTACATTACAGCCAAGGACTTAATTCTCTACCAAACAGAGTTCAACAGGCAAAAAGCAAAAAGATCCAGGTTTAGCAGAAATATAAGAAAGGAGTATAAATGATAGTCGAATGAAAAAAATGACCATTTCACCAATATATGGTAAATTTTAAAGTAATAGCAGAACATTAAAATATAGTAGTATAACATTCTTAACCATTGGTTTCACAAGGCATAAAATAAAGTTTGACAAACTATATTTGCAGCAATACTGATTTGCACAGGCATTTCTGTTTCTGTTTTTTTTTTTTTTTTCCTTTTTAAATTTTAGCTCTCATATATAAGGGAGAACATGTGATATTTGTCTTTCATGGTCTGGTGTATTTCATTCAAGATGATGCCCCCCCCCCAGTTGTATCCATTTTGATGCAAATGGTAGAATTTTGTGTGTTTTGTGTGTATTTTATATATATATATATATATATATATATATATATACACACATCTCACATTTTCTTTATCTTTCATCTGATGCAGGGCACCTTGGTTGATACCATATTTTGGTTATATGAACAATGTGGTTATAAACATGGTGGTACAGGTATCTTTGATACAGTGTAATGTGTTCGTGTCTTTTGGGTATATACCAAGAAATGGGACTGCCAGTTCATATGGCAAAACTATTTCTAGATTTTAAATAAATCCCTATGCTGTTTTCCATGGTGGAGATTTTTACATTCTTATCACCAGTGCATAAATGTTCCCCCTTTTCACATCCTCACCAGCATTTATTACTGTCTATCTTTTAACTTTTAGCCATTCTGACAGGGGTGAGGTGATAGCTCATTGTGGTTTTGGTTTGCATTTCCCTGATGATTAGTGACGTTGAGCATATTTGCATATATTTAATGGACCATTTGTATTTCTTCTTTTGAGAACTGTCTATTAAGTTCCTTTGCCCATTTTTTAACTGGATTGGTTGTTTTTTACTTTTTTAGTGTTAAATGTTTTAAGTTGATATATTCAGGATATTAATCTCTTTTAGATAGGTAGCTTATAAATGTTTTTTCTCTTTCTGTTGGATGTCTCTTCACTCTATTGATTATTTCCTTTTCTGTGAAAACTTTTGAGTTTGATATAATCCTATTTGTTTAGTTGTGTTTTTGTTGCCTGTTCTTTGGGATCTTATCCAAGAAGATATCACCTAAACCAATGTCTTGCTGTCTTTCCCTTACATTTCCTTCCACCAACTTCATCATCTCAGGTCTTAAATTCAGGTCTTGAGTTGATTTTTTTATAAGGTGAGAGTTATGGATATAATTTCATTCTTCTACATATATACATCTCGTTTTGTCCACACCATTAGTTCAAGAGATTATTCCTTAATCCAATGTATGGCATGAGCACTTTTGTCATAATTGAGTTGGTTGTAAGTATGTGGATTAATATCTAGGCTCTCTATTCTGTTTCATTGATCTATGTGTTCCTTTTTATGCCAGTACCATGCTGATTTTAGTACCATATCTTTGTAGTATGCTTTGAAGTATAGGGTTGTATGCCTCCAGTTTGATTTTTTTGTTTTTGTTTTTTGCTCAGGAGTGGTGTGGCTATTCTGGGTCTTTCGTGATTCCTTATGAATTTTAAGATTGTTTTTTCTAAAGGTAAATAATTCTGTAAAGAATGTCCTTGAATTTGGATAGGGATTTCATTAAATCTGTAGATTGCTTTAGGTAGTACAGACATTTTAATGATATTGATTCTTCCTCAATCCATGAGCAAGGAATAACTTTCCATTTTTTATGTCTTTGCTGATTTCTTTCATCAATGTTTGATAATTTTTGTTGTAGAGATCTTTCATTTCTTTGGTTAAATCTATTCCTAAATATTTGATGTTTTGTGTGTGGCTATTGTGAATGGGATTTCTGTCTTGCTTTTTCTTTCAGTGTGTTCATCTCTAGTGTATAAAAAAGCTACCATTTTCTGAATTTTTTTTTTTGTAACCTGCAACTTTACTGAATCAGTTTGTCAGCTCCAATAGCTTTTTGGTGGAGTATTTAGGTTTTTCCATGTATAACCTCATCAGAGCTGGGGCAAAAGATCAAAGACAATGTGGATTTAAACTGACCCTGTGTTCATTAATTGAGTTCTGAATTTGGGGGATTCTTTCAGTTCTCTCCAAAGAAGGATCAATTAGTCGTTGTGCCTAGAGAATAGAACTGAGACTGCAGGAGGGGACCATATGACCCCAGTTCAGGTGGGAGAACCGATGTGAGTACAGAGAGTGACGCAAGCATTGTGGAAACATGAGATAATCACAACCCAAGGGCAGCTTCTGATCTGTGCTATGATGCTAGCCTGGAGGGAGGAGAATCAGGGTTTTCTTAATGGCATACCAATTTATTTGGCCTGATGCTAAATTCCACCTCTTAGAACAATGAATTGACTAACACATGGGGTGAGACTGGTAGAAACTAGAAATTTTATTTGAAAGCTGAATTAGCTCATTAGTGCCTTCTGGAAGTTTCAAATAATGAAAGTGTGAAGTCTGAATCCTTTTCTAATGCCTTCTGAGATGTCTTTAACTTTCAATGCATTGAAACAATGAGAACTGTGCTATAAAATAGTATGCATGGAGTAACTATACAGAAATTATGAATTTTTCGTAAATTAAATTGCAAGATACCAGCAGGTAGCAGTCGAATAAATCAAATTTTAATCCCTGAATTTATACCATGTGGTTGTTGTATTGATTTTGACCATAATATTATAGCTTAATAAAATGTTCAATTTTTGCCAGAAGTAATTCTTGATACTTTTTGCCTCATTTATACAGACATTGAGAATAACCTTAAATAATTATCAGTAATCATTTAATTTAAGACTAAGATATTTTAAAATGTAGAATATTCCTTAGAACCTAGCTATAGTATTAAAGATCTTAATACAGTGCTCTCACTTTTGTTAAAATTTGTACATAATGTTCTTCTTTCATTAATTTGTATGAGCTTCCAAGTGGTCAAATACGTATACTATTTTTGTACTGAGAAATTAAGATTCATATTTAGATAATTATAATTTAAATACTTTAACTTTCTCTTTACAATATCCAAGGAAATTTAAGTCAGTGAGAGTTATGATGAAGAATTATCTGTGTCTAAGTTTTTAACTTTATTTTGTGAATGTATACATGTAAAAATATTTTTCTAATAATTTACTAAGTTATTTCTCAATTAACTATGTCTTTATATTAACTAAGCATAAAGAAGAAAGTAAAAATAAGATGTAATAGTATAGTCAAGAGATAAAACTACAGCTATATAATATATAATACTCTATATTTTAACTAGAAATATTAAAATTGATCATACTTGTAACTATTTAGAAACACATGACCATTTATAGAAATGTATGATCATACTTGTATAAATTTTAAGGGTTTTTTTTTACAAAAAGGTTTATTTGTGTATGTATTGGTTTGTAAAGCGGTTCATCAGAGACAGAATCTGTTGGCTCACTCTCCAAATGCCTGCAACATCGAAGGCTGGGCCAAGCCAAAGTCAGGAACTAGGACATAATCCTGGTCTCCTACGTGGTTGGCAGGGTACAAGCACTTGGACCATCTTCCACTGCCTTCTCAGATACATTAACAGGAAGTTGAATAGGAAGCAGAGTACCCGGGACTGGAACCAGCACTCTGATATGGGATGCCAGCCTCACAAGCAATGGCTTAACCCACTGTGCACAATGATGACCGCAGGAAATATTTTTAATTACAATATTTTTTTTCTCCCCATGGCTGTACTTAAAACATTTATTTTAGATCGATTGTGATTTCTGATAATTTTTAATGATTTGTTCAAACTAGATTCCTTGGGTTTTGATCAACTCCAAATAGCTGGAATTAATACCAGAAAATTTTGGAATCTCAGGATAGAAATGGACTTTCAGAGTGATCAGTTGATCCTGAATCTGATACTGGATATGGTTATAAAGCCTGAGGTTGATTGCTTTTTATTAATGAAAGGCTCACTTCCCTTTTTGGATTTTCCATCTTGAAATAATTTTGACCAATTGAAAACATTTCCTTATGTTCTAAAATCTGCCTCTGTATGATCTCTATCCTTCAAAACATCTGAGAAAGCTTGCTCTCTTTCCTGCAGGATGGCAGCATAACCACAAAATTAAACACAGCCATACATATCCCACCACCCACTATCAGCTTCTTTCTTCTTTGGCGTAAGTGCTACCCATTCCCCTAGGGGCCTTGTTTCTGTTTCCAAGTTTCAAAATACCTGACAAACTGTGTTAGAAATAAGGGCAGCATTTTCCCACATTATCCCATTATTATAGAAATGATCAGTTTTAAGAAATAGTGTCATTTAAATTAGGGGCAAATTTATCATGAAAATAATTATAATATTTATTTTTCCTAGAGAGATAAAATTCAATGAATTGCCATAATGAAACTGGGCAATGCAATTTGCAATATTTATCTTTCACTGATGTTTTATTGGCCTATTAAAACTCATACTTAACTCAATAAATTGAATTCTTTTAAGGCTTTCTTAGATTTGTTTAATATATTTATATACCACCAGCAATTAGACATAATTCTGAAATTCTTGACTATCCCGGCATATTAGTAACATAATACATAATTTTATAAGTTATCTAAGACCAAGATTTGACTCCTTCAATAAATTGCATTTAAAGGCAAAAAGTTCCAAATCTACATACTTAATTATACAGTATTATCTTTTCTATCCTTAATTCCTTAATCAAAACAGTGATTAGCAATTCAAATAATAAAGGGAATTGGATTATGAAGGAAATAAAGATTAGTGACTCTAAAATCAGATAGGTGGTTTTAGAAAGGTTGAAATTGGGCTGTATTTTGTAATTCAAATGAACAATGTAACTACCTTGTTCTAAACTCTTTCAATTCTAAGGATAAAGGACTAAGTATTTGTGTTTGTTTTGATGAGAATTTTACATGAAATCCATGGGTAGCAAAGGATTAAATTGTTATGCATGTAAACAGAATAACCAATAATACATCAAATCACTCCAAATCAGGAACACTTACTGCTTTTGGGGGTATTTGAGAAATTGGTTTTTGGTGAATTATATCAGTTATTTCTTTCTACACCCTGAGATTTTGACTGGTTGGTTGGTTAACTGGAGTCCCTAGAGTATAAGAGTTTTTATTTTAACTAATCAAATGAAAGCAGTGCTTTTCAATAGATCGTGGGTTCCAAATAATTTAATGAGAAGCAGCAATGCAGTATCTGGGAAAAATACAAATAAAATTAATTAAATCCCCCATCAAGGCAAAGATTGGCCAAGGAAATTATGTTAGCTACCACCTGCAATATAGTTTTTCTCTGTGCCTGGCAGGCTGGTGAAATCTGTGCTTCTGTCTACATAAGGCAAAAAAAAAAAAAAATCTCTGCTGTTTAGATTTCTAGATTGTGCATATTAGATATATAAATATTAATAAGATGTCTGCCCTTAAGTATTTCATGTCACAGTTAATATTCTATGCTCTCTGTCTAGATATTTGCTCTTCAATTTTTGCTGCTAGAACTTTATTAATGCATTAGAAGCATGTTTTCCTTATGTGTGAATGTTATCTGGAACACTGTTCAAACAACTAAGGGAAAAAATACTGGCCATTCATTTATTGATGGAAGATAAGAATGTAGCATACACCCTAAGTTGTAGCAATATAAGATATTGCTGAGTTAAATAGAATTATAGACATAAATGCTTTATTTTGTGTTAAGCATAGCAGAGGACTATTTTATTATTATATGGGGGCACTGAGGCTCCCAATTATTGAATAGCCAGCACAAGAAGGTATCAAGGGTGTTGGTGTTGAAGATGGGCTTCCTGCATTCCTAGGAAATGTTATGGCAGTGACTCTGAACTTCGCTGTAAGGGAGCTCTGAAAGATACTGATGCCTGTGCACTAGCCCCTAAGATTCTGATTTAATTCATCTGATATATGGCTTGGACATTGAGACGTTTTTAAAGTTCCTTAGATGATTCTGATGTGCAGCCACAATTGAGAATAGCTATTCTTTGATGGTCTGTAACCAACATTAGAGATCTCTTCCAAACACGTTAAAGAAGCTTGATGAGATTTTTAACATTGATTTGAAAGGTAGAAGGGAGAGACAGGAAAGTAGAGCGAGAGAGAGAGAGAGAGATCTGCTAGTTTACTCCCCAAATGCCAGCAGCAGCTGGAGCTGTGCCAGGCCAAACCTAGTAGCCAGGAACTTGATCTTGACTGGTCTCCCATGTGGGTGGCAGGGACCCAAATACTTGAAACATCATCTGCCACCTCCCAGAATGTTCATTAGTAGGAAGCTAGAATGGAGAATCAGGCTGGGACTTGAACTCAGACATTCTGATATGTGATCTGGACATCCCAGATGGTGGCCTTGACTGCTGTGCCGTTGCCTGTCTCTGGCTGACTGATTTTTAAAACTATGTTCCCTAAACAAACCCTTAGTCCTATAAAATACCCAGTGAAAAGAGGTTCTATGGATAAACAGGATATTTTATCTCTTGGATAAGTTTAATTAACCTTGACATGTTAAAGACAGTGGTGAAATATGTCTAATAAGTGTTTTCCAGAATTTTAAACCAGGATACTCCTTTTTTATAACAGCTACTATGACCCTATGAGACTAGCATTTTGTACTCCACATGTTGGCTAATATTATTTATGCTGAATAGTTTTTGACCTCTTTGTTTAAAAAAAGAAAATTCCCACTTTTATTGCTTTACTGTACATTTCATCACAAAGTGGATTATGTTCTTATTAGTTACATGGTCTTACATTAGTAATTGTTGCGTCTATGTGGCTGTTAAATAAAGAGCACATTGGCATCAGCCCCCCCTGGAGACTGGGTTTTGCTCTGAGCTATTCCCTTTAGACTTGGTGTTTATTAATGTAAAGGACCCAGTATCCAGGCCATCCATCTTCAGTACCCAGCTTGACAACAAGCAGGGCAGGTCTACTGATCTGTGAAAGTTGCCATCTAACCAGTTACTTAAATCCCCTTTCAACTGGCCCTCTCTGCAATTAAGTCTTGAATTCCCTGCCTTAAATTATGAAACTATTATGGACTGTGTTTCTTTGAGAAGAGTTGGATATGAGATATAGAAAGAATAGAGTGTTTAAGGTGATGAAGGTAAAACTAAGATAAGTGTGTGACTGGGGGAGCATGGTTGCTAAAAAATAGGAATCAGTTTTAGTGGATAGTAAATTGGTCTTGAGGCTGGAAGAGGCAGAAGACAAGCCATTTGTCATTTCTTCTTGGGTGGAAATAAAAATGTGACTAGAATACACACCAAAAAGTAAAGCAACCATGTTATTTGTTTACTTCACGCTTCGGGTGCTTCTTATTTGCATTTTTTTGGCCGTGTGACAATTGTGCCTTCCTGTTTGCTCATTCCCTTCCCTTGGATTTTGTAAGCCCGAGTTCTCCTTATTTTTCTCTTATCCTTGCACTGCTCTTTCTCGTCTTCCCAGGGTGGTGGAAGATGTCCCTCTTTTTTTCTCCCCATGGTGGCTTATGCACATTTATAACTGTTATTAAAGTAGCTGCAGGTCCTCAAAGGTTTCTTAAGTTTTATCCTCACTGTATTATCTTTGTATTAAATACCAGGGTGCTTCAAAATGTTCAGAGAAATTGAATGAAAATGTAAGTATGAGCAGCAGTATTTAGCCTAGAGATAAAGATACCCACATCGCATATTGGAGTGCCTGGGTTTGATTACTGGCTCTGGCTCCTGCTTGCAGCTTCCTGGTAATGCAGACCCTGGAAGGCAACAGTGATGACTCATGTGACTGAATTCTTGCTGCCCATATTGGAGATGCAGTCTGAGTTCCTAGCTCCCAGCTTTGGCCCTGGCCCATCCATGGCCATTGTGGACATTTGAGGGATGAACCAACAGATGGGAGTTCTGTATCTGTCTTTGTGTCTCTTTTTCTCTCTATCAAATACTAAATAAATAAATTTATTTCAAGAAGATAGTCTATTTTAGTACAAATAAATTGAAATATATGCATTATTTTTTCATTATATACATTTTGCATAAACTATTTGAAGATCCTTCATATGCATAGGTTTCCAAATGTTTGCACCAGGATAAACTTATCTTTTAATTCCATTTCCATGAACTTTTTGATGCCCCCTCATATGTAACACATAATATATGATTTTATATTAGCTGTAATATCTTTAGGAGTAGGAAGTATGCTTGTCACTCATGTCTCTCCAGACCATGGCAGGTATGTAACAGGATGTCAAGACACGGGAAAGTTGAAGTAAAAGCTAGTAAAAATATACCTAAAGTAATAGTGAGTTATGTTTCTAATGTAGGCATTTCTTTGTCAGTTAAAAGTTATGTTGATAGTAGATTCAATAAATATTTGTTTTAGTAGATCTAGAAAATAAATACAAAGAATTGAGAACAGAAAAACAAAGCATAAGTACATAAGAACAATGCACAAACATGCCCCCACAAGGATAATTATTGTAAATGAAAAAATAACTTTAAAACTGATAAATATATAATTTCTATTAAAAATAATTTGTATTTCCTCCCAGGTCTTTTTCTATGCCTAGGTAAAACTGTGTCTGTATGCATGTGTGTGTATTTATAAGAGAATTTGGATCATATTGAAACCTCTTATTGAATATTTTATGTTTTACTTTATATTTATTAGAGGCTTATTATACTAGGTACTAATTTAGGCTCAGAGAATACATCAGTACACAGTATCATAAGATGTACTGCATGCAATCTAGAAACTTTATTTTTAACCACTTATAAGCATTTCATATTTTAGATTACCTGTAATTCATTTAGTCAATTCCTGACTATTGTTATCATTTCACACCATGATAAATAATTCTGCAACAAGTATTGTTATTCATAGATATTTCTGTTATTCTAAAGTCATTCACTAGAGTGGGAAGAGAATCAGGTTAGTCATTAGATTACCTGTTAAAAAGTTGTTCAAAGATGCTCTGTATAAGATTATAATAATTTATAAACCCAACCCTCCTTAATATCTGAGAGCACCCTTTCAGCTATCTTTCCTGGTATTAACAGATTTTTATTGTGAAACATGTGTCTCCACCTATATGCTGCCTCATATTAAAATGTATTTTTATAGTAGGGCTAAAGTTCACATTCTCATATAATTATCAATCTTGTTTTTCCAGTAAATTTTTGTTGATTCTCACTGGATAGGGCCACTTAGGAAATAGACTTTATGGGAAATCCTTGAAAGGCCATATTTAAAGATTTTTTTTTTCTGAGAATATAAGTTGTACTTCAGGTTACTGGCAACGATCTTGGGTGTTTCAAAATGGCTTGCTGCTCACCGATTTCCTCGGCTAACGTATTCAGTTCAGGCATGCACATTTAGTAGGGGTACATTAAGCAAGGCAGCTGTTCATTGAAAGTCAAGAGTCCTTCAAAGCACAATAACGGTATCCCAGGGGCTCCCTTTGAGTGTGAAACTTTCTGTGAGACTGAGTGTAATGATTTGGTGGGGGAATCCTGGCACATCAGGCTCTTCATGAAAAAACCCTAGCTTTTCCTAGATCAACATTTCTAACAGTGCTGTCCAGCATGGAATGCTGTCTCTATTCCTAGGTATATTAATACAAGAGGTATAAGTGTTATTACAAAGAACAATTTCAATCCCAAACATTAATTAATAAAATCCTACATTCTGATGACAAATTAGCAACTATTGAAAGGAAGATAGGCCGGCGCCACGGCTTACTAGGCTAATCCTCCGCCTGCGGTGTCGGAACCCTGGGTTCTAGTCCCAGTCGGGGCGCCGGATTCTGTCCCGGTTGCTCCTCTTCCAGTCCAGCTCTCTGCTGTGGCCCAGGAGGGCAGTGGAGGATGGCCCAAGTGCTTAGGCCCTGAACCCGCGTGGAAGACCAGGAGGAAGCACCTGGCTCTTGGCTTTGGATCGGCGCAGCGCGCTGGCCGTAGCAACCATTTGGGGGGTGAACCAATGGAAAAAAGGAAGACCTTTTCCTCTCTCTCACTGTCCACTCTGCCTTTCAAAAAAAAAAAAAAAAAAAAAAAAAAAGGAAGATAACCTCTAAGGAGAAGACATGCTATTCATCAAGGATTTATAAGTATTAATACCATGCAATCTAAATTGAATGCTGGTTAATCTAAGGAAAATTAAATAAGTGAACATTATCCAACTATGAAATTCTTTTTTTTTTTTTTTTTTTTTTAATTTTTTTATTTATTTATTTATTTATTTTTTTTGACAGGCAGAGTGGACAGTGAGAGAGAGAGACAGAGAGAAAGGTCTTCCTTTGCCGTTGGTTCACCCTCCAATGGCTGCCGCGGCCGGCGCGCTGCGGCCGGCGCACCGCGCTGATCCGATGGCAGGAGCCAGGAGCCAGGTGCTTTTCCTGGTCTCCCATGGGGTGCAGGGCCCAAGCACCTGGGCCATCCTCCACTGCACTCCCGGGCCACAGCAGAGGGCTGGCCTGGAAGAGGGGCAACCGGGACAGAATCCGGCGCCCCAACCGGGACTAGAACCCGGTGTGCCGGCGCCGCAAGGCGGAGGATTAGCCTAGTGAGCCGCGGCGCCGGCCTCCAACTATGAAATTCTAATGATATAATAAAAAATTAAAAGAAATTTGGCTGGCCTCTAGATCAAGGAGTCTTTGCTCATGATATAAAAGGTGACATCAGAGGCCAGCATTGTGACATGTGGGTTAAGCTGCTGCCTGCAATGCCGGAATTCCATATGGGTGCCCGTTCAAGACCCAGTTACTCCACTTCTGATCCGGCTCCCTGCTAATGTGCCTGGAAAAGCAGTGGAAGATGACCCAAGTAGTTGGGCCCCTGCATCCATGTTGGGGACCTAGAAGAAACTCCTGGCTCCTGACTTCAGATCAGCCCAGCTCCAGCTGTTGTGGCTATTTGGGGAGTAAATCAGCAAATGGAGGATGTCTTGCACTTTCTCTCTCTCTCTCTCTCTCTCTCTCTCTCTTCTCTCTCTCTCTCTCTCTCTCTCTCTCTCTAACACCTTGCCTTGCAAATGAATAAATAAATCTTAAAAAAAAAAACCCAAAACACCAGTGGATCCTTGTTTGGAGTGACTATAAGTCTAGCATTACAGCTTACTCTTTATTGTTTTTATATTTCAATAGTTTGCATCTTTGCTTTCTATGAACACATATACCTTACAATTTATGTAGCATTTTTTCTGTATTTCTTATCATGCAGCCCAGAAGTCAAAGAACAGATCTATGTAGAGTAAGTCAAGGTTTCCTAAGCTCCCATCATTGAATGGATGTGCATCATACGATGGTTAGCAATGACTTTCGTTGTAGTTATGACAATCAAAAAATGTGTCTGTATATTTCCAAATGTCCACTGAGAGGAAAAATCGCCACTGGTTGAGAACTGTGGTAATAACTGTAGCTTGGTCTTCTAGAAGGATCTTCCATTTCACGTCTTGGCAGAACACATCCATTTGCCTACCTAACTACCAGAGATCATTCCTAAATATAAGATCTTCTTGCTTCCTTGGTAGTATTTGTCCAGCAGCTTCTCATGGCACTGTAATAAATCCTGAACTCCTTACAGCATTCCATATAGCCCTCCATGAACCTACCCAGCCTGCTTTCTGTCTCACTGGATACCACTCTTTTCTTCCTCACTCATTTATATTCATCCAAAGTCAGCTTTCAAAGAGGTTCTTCCTTCCAGCCTATTAGTGTGGTTTATCCTCCCTCCGGTTATGCTATTATGTTATATATTTATTTTTAAGCATTTTTTAGACGTTGAAATTGCCAAGTACCTTTATTTGCTCACTATTTTATTGTCATTTCTAAAATACAGTAGAATGTAAGCTCCATAAGTACAATGGGCATTTCTATTGTGTTCAATACTCTTTGCCCAAATCCTAGCATTTTATAGGTGCTTGAAAAAAACCTGCATGATGAATAAATGCATAAATTAGTACAAATAGACAGAGGTAGTGACTTGGTAAAAATATTTTCTGTTTTCCTATGTCTACATATAACAATTCAGTATGATGCAGATAGTTGATAAAGTACAAAGTAATGCTTCCTTATGTGCCTATCATCCAGTTAATGTGATCTTGAGGGGCAAAGGGTGAAGTACACCTTTGTGTGCATGACAGAATCAGTGTGCATATGTATACAATAGTTTGCAAACACATCATCAAGACATTTTCCATCCAGATAAATCAGCATTTATGTATTAAATATTTGTTAAGAGTGGAATGCTGAAAATAGCATTTTCCTCCATCAAGGAGCTGACAGTTTGGTGGGCATCTAGACACAGGCAAGCACAGACAAGCACAGACAAGGAGACCATTAAAGATAGTCTGATTAGTGCTTCTGTGTGAAAGGAAGCACCAGGAAATTGAGAACACTTGAAAAACACTAGGACACACAGGAGCTGGGATGTGTGTGTGTGTTAGGAGTCTGGAAGCTGGGGTTCTGGCTCTTTGTCTCGTCTGCTGCATTGTGGAGGAGAAACGTTCCATTTGGGTTGCTAAAGGAGCATGCTTTTCTATCCTGCCTCCTTTCCGAGTCACAGGAGCTCCTGGCAGTAGCTGAGCTCCATGGCCCCAGGAGCCTCCAGCTTTGGAAAGCCTTTGCTTTCCTCACTTCTTTTGCTTTCTATTTTTGCCTTGAAATATGCGCACTCTTAGAGTTCTTTGCTTCCAAAAAGCCTTCTGAGCTAGTAGGCAAAAACAGTTAGCTTTGGGGAATGTCCAAACATTTGTGGATTGCCATCAATTGCTTTTTAACTGCAATAACAAGGCAAATATGTTCCAATAAGTAGTAATATAATATTGATATTCTGCCCTCAGTGAGGGCTCCAGTATAAATATCCTGCTCAAATATTTCCTTTCATTTTTGAGTGTGGCACTATATTAAGTGGAGAGAGTGGTGTTTTCATGTAGATTCCATAATTCCAAAAAAATTGAGCTGGGTATTAAGGTGTAGTTAAATAATCTTATAAGACTATTTTAAAAATATTTTTGGACAAGAGTTTATGTGAGTTCAGCTCATTGATTATTCAGTTGAGAAGTTTCTTAAGTTGGTTTAATAGAGCAGATATTTTGTGGAGCGGCAACTAGGACAGTGAAGATTCTTAAGAGTTATTGTGTAGCTGTACAGCATTAGAACTCAAAAGGAAAATATCTGTGAAAGTAGTTTAATTTATGAGTGGAAATTTATACTCTTTTTGAATTTGGAATAGGACAAAAACTATATACTTTTTCCCCAGTTTTGTTTTTGGTGTGAGATGTAGTGTATCAAAGTTATTTGGTTTGTGTTAATTTTGAAGGATGGATGCAGAGATGAACTCAAATAGGGTCCTTGAGAGTTTTCTACTCCTCATTTAAGGATGATGGGAAGATCATCCCGAGAATAAATCTTCATCTCCTCTTGTTCTACTTAGAATTTCACCATCCAAGTTGGGTGTTAGAGAGATTTGGCTCAGTACTCCTGAGTCTCCAGAACGCTTTTTGCAAACTTTGTGCTTCCAGTGGTGTGCGAAGATGGGTTTTTGCTCTTTGTTTTGTTGTTGTTAGCTGAGTTTATCCAAGGATTCCTGAAACTGCTTTTATGACCACATATAGCTCCTCCTCCCCCAGACAAAATCTTTACACACTCTCAGCAAGGCTGACATCACCAATAAGAAATTTTTCTTCTTCCCCAAGGGTTAAAGACATCCACTTTCTCATCTGTTCCTGTTCCTGTGGACACAAATGTCAAAATCTGACTTGCCAGCGGCATTTGAAATGGGATATGCACAGTTCAGGAAGCATAACTGTTTATCCATTAATCACTCTGGGCCAGCAGTCAAAATATTTTCTCTGCAAAAATGCCTTCCTATTTTGTACCAATTAATATTGGATGGAACTCAAGAGTCACAGTTAATCTGTGGCAAAGCTTTTATTTGCTGTCAGGCATGCAGACATGAAAAATGCTCAATGTAATATTTTAATTAATAAAAATATGCTGAGAAGTGTATTTTTCTGAAGTAGATTTTTATTACACTTCATTACATTTCCAAATTTAATGGACACATATATTATGTCCTGTCACCATGGGAACCACATCAAGACAGGCTTTTTATAGGCTGTTGGATATAGTTATAAAACTCTCACAAAGACAAAATTGTTTCTTGTAAGTTTAAAAGAAGCTGTTCTCATTTACAGTAGGGATAATTTACTGCAGAGCTTGAGGCAATAGAGATGGTCTTTATTTGATTTAGAGACTAACACTTCTTTTAATGAAGCTCTTAAGTTTTAATTATTTCAGGTCTAGTTAATGAAGATAGAACTTGGTGTATTGAAAATGCAAATAAAAAATGTCAACTTTGTATAACAGATGAAAAAGATGAAACTTGTCTTTCGTGAGCAGAAAATGCAATGAACTTTTAAAAATAAAACAATTCCAAACATATATAAAAGTAGGGACTGCAATGAACCTCAATGTTCAACATTAATCGCTAACAGTGTTTTGCTCTATGTATTTCATCTACACCCCTGCAAACACTACTTTTTAGGGTTGAAATATTGTAAGAAAGATTCCAGACATTATAGCATTTTACTATCAAGTACTTTAACATATGTCTTTAAAAAGGAGTGGGTAAGAAAATGGGCCACATAGTGAACAATTTTTGTATTCAGTAAAAATATAATGACAGAACAGAGACCAAACATATAAATCATTTTAGCAAATGAAAACACTCACTTATTACAAATAAAAAATTAAGATATTCAGGTTATGCCAAACAAGTAAATTCTTGTGCTCTGCAAATAATAGGACTGTGCCTAAAATTAGATAATTTCAAAGCTTAAGGATAGCCAATTGCAAATTAAAAAAAAAAAAGGATCTTGATATTAAAAAAAAGGTATCCTGCACTGTGGCATAGTTCATAAAGTTGCCACCTGCAGTGCTGGTATCCCATATGGTTGAAGTCCCTGCTGCTCCACTTCTGATCCAGCTCCCTGCTAATACACCTGGGAAAGTAGCAGAAGATGGCCTAAGTACTTGGCCCCTGCACCCACATGGGAGACCCAGAAGTAGCTCCAGGCTCCTGGATTCAGGATTGGCCCAGCTTTGACCATTGCGGTCATTTGGGGAGTGAACCAGCTGATAGAAGATGTCTCTCTCTCTCTCTCTCCCTCTCTCTCTCTCTCTCTCTGCCTCTACCTCTCTCTAACTCTGCTTTTCAAACAAATAAATAAATAAATCTTTTTTAAAAAATAGAACTTATATCCCTCCAAATTAAGAGAGATAAAGAGGAATACTTTCTAATACTAAATGTATAAAATCACACAGATATTATTAAAGATATCATTTTGTCCAATGGCACAGCAACAACTTTCAAAAAGCAAAAATTATAAGAGATGAGAAATAAGGACACACCAATAGGAAATTCTAACATACTTAACTGAATTCTAGGAAAGTCAGAGACAAAACACTTGTAAGTATGGATAAGACTTAACCAATAAGATAGAACTAATAACTGTATTCATATTTTAACTCTGATAATAGATATTATTACTTTTTCACATAACAATCTTTAAGGATGAAATTAGTAAAGTTGATGATGAACAAAAATTAATAGAGTTTGAACCTTGCCTTAACATTATTTAGCATTCCCTAAGTTTAAAAATGTGTTCACTAATGCAAATCAAAACCACAATGAGGTTTCACCTCACCCCAGTTAGAATGGCTTTCATACAGCAATCAACAACAAATGCTGGTGAGGACATGGCGGGAACAGGTACCCTAATCCACTGTTGGTGAGAATAAACTGGTAGTGCCACTGTGGAAGACAGTATGAAGATATCACAGAAATCTGAATATAGACCTACTATATGTCCAGCCATCCCACTCCTGGGAATTTACCTAAACAACAACAACAACAAAATCAGCTTCAGAGTCATCTGTATCCATATGTTCATTGTGGCATAATTCAAAATAATTAAGATATGTAATCAGCCCATCTATCAACTCTTGACTGGATAAAGAAATTATGGTATATATACACTACTACTCAGGTATTTAAAAAAATCCAAAATCCTGTCTTTTGCAACAAGATGTACGCAACTGGAAACGATTATACTTAGTGAAATAAGCCAATACCAGGCTGGCACTGTGGCGCAGCAGGTTAAAGCCCTGGACTGAAGCATCGGCATCCCATATGGAGGCTGGTTCGAGTCCCGGCTGCTCCACTTGCGAACCAGCTCTCTCTATGGCCTGGGAAAGCAGTGGAAAATGGCCCAAGTCCTTGGGCCCCTGCACCCACATGGGAGACCTGGAGGAAGCTCCTGGCTCCTGGCTTGTATCAGCGCAGCTCCAGCCATTGTGGCCATCTGGGGAGTGAACCAGCAGATGGAAGACCTCTCTCTCTGTTTCTATCTCTCTCTCTCTGTAACTCTTTCAAATAAATAAATAAATCTTAAAAAAAAAAAGAAATAAGCCAGTACTAAAAAGACAGATATCATATGTTTTTCCTGATCTGAGGTAATTAATAAGAGTGCTTAAAATATAATGTTTAGGAGTGAAATGCACATTTTGAAATTCAGTGATTGTTTATAGCCCTGTCTCTTATGTTGAGGAACAATGATTTTTTTTTTCTTCATACTATTTGTTGAACTCTTTTACTTAGTGTGGGGTTAACTGTATGATCATTGAATAAACTGAAAACAGATTTTTGTAAAAATTAGGAGTGGGAATGAGAGAGGTAGGAGGAAGAGTTGGAGTGTGGGCAGTAGGGAGGGTAGGGTGGGAAGTATCACTATGTTCCTAAATCTGTGTATATGAAATACATGAAACTTGTATAACTTAAATAAAATTTGAAAAAATGTGCTCACTTAGTCTGTTCAAAATTCTTTGTGCATCTTCCTTCTTCCCTTCTGATGGCCTGCCCCATCTGAAACAGTGATCTATTCTGGCTATTTATGATTTTCCATATTAAAAGTAGGCATTGGTACTGATTTTTAGATCAGAAAGAGCTTGGAATATTTTTTTTCAAATGTTTCCAACTTTAACTTCCAAGGAATATTTAGTTTAGCCTCATATGAGCGTTTTGCTTTTTTTTTTTTTTTTTTTTTAAATGCCAAAAGAGAAATGTGAGATTTCACAACCAGGCAGATTGCTTTTCCATCAGTTACAACCTATGCCTGCCATACAAAGGGGGGCTCCTGTTTATAGAGACAGGTAACAGACATTTAGTGAAATGAAGGATTAACCTGTTTCTTAAGGGCCTTTCTTCTCTGTTATGATTCAAGATTCTCCCTTATCCTAGAATTGACATTTATGAGGGAGCTTTTAGAGCCTTATTTTCCAAGAAATGCATCATTTGTTAAAATTTACTACCTTTAGGATTTTGGGGGGTCCCTACCTTAAGGCATAGCATTTTTTTTCATCCCAGTTTTCAGAACGTGAATATTAGTGAATGATGGGGAGCATGAGTTGCATCACAGATGTCAATATTGGTTATTATTGGATTACTGTTGGAGACTAGAAATTTATAAAACTAGAAATCCAAAAAACTGTTAAAAGCCTGCTCAGGGAAATGCATGGGAACTCAAAGCTGTTTTGCTTAAGTGGCTACCTGCTCTGCTTGTGAGCAGTTATTCATGTTTACTCTTATGGTTTTGTGTTTGTTTATTTGTTTTGTTTGCTTTAATATCTGGGAGACTGTGAACTGCTACAAATGAAATTTGCAGATAGAACAAAGTGGCCCTGAATGTGGATTTTAGGACTCAGTTTGCTTTAAAATTAGGACCATGCTATTAGCTACTTACTTTCGTAGGACAATTTGCTTTAATTCCCTGAGATTCCTATTTACCTCTTGTCAAATGGGAAACATAATAGTAATACCCAGGTAGCAGAATTGCTGAGAGGGTATAAGTAGGAATTTTTATGAAAGACCTGGCATAGTGCCCTATCTATGCTTGAAGCTAAACTCATAATTCTTACAATATTGTAAGAATTAAAGGAGTTGAAGAGCTGAGGAACTCCAGATTGTATGGCTAAAAATGAAAAGGAAACATTTTTAAAATAAGCTTTTCTTAAGTTGTTAATTATGGTAAAAAATCATAAAATTTTTCATTCTATCCATTTTTAAGTGTACTTAACATTCACGTTATTGTAAAAGAGAATTCTAGAATGTTTTCATCTTACAAAAATCAAAACTCCATAGTCACTGAATAAACTTTTTTATAAAATTTTTTTCTTTTAAAGAACTATTTTAATCTAAGTAAAAGTTTTAAAGCTAGTACAGAAAATTTCTATATCCCCTACACCCAGTTTTCCTTATTAATAGCATCTAGCATTAACATGGTATATCTGTTAATGATATTGATGTTATTACTCACTAAAGTCCATACTTTATTCAGATTTCCTTAGTTTTTATTAATGTTCCTTTTTCATTGTTTTTAAAGATTTATTTATTTATTTGAAAGTCAGAGTTACACAGAGAGAGGAGATGCAGAGAGATAAAGAAAGGTCTTCCATCCGATGGTTCACTCCCCAATTGGCTGCAACGGCCGGAGCTGCGTCGATCCGAAGCCTGGAGCCAAGAACTTCCTCTAGGTCTCCCACGCAGGTGCAGAGGCCCAAGGACTTGGGCCATCTTTTTTTTTCACTGCTTTCCCAGGCCATAGCAGAGAGCTGGATCAGAAATGGAGCAGCCGGGTCTCGAACTGGCATCCATATGTGGTGCCGGCACTTCAGGCCAGGGCATTAACCCACTGCACCACAGCGCCGGCCCCAGTAATGTTCCTTTTTCTATATCAAGATCCCAGCCAGAGTTTGCCATCATTAAACTAACATTCTGCTTCAGTTCTCCTTGACTTTCACCATTTCTCAGGAGTTGTTGTTTTGGATAACCTAGAGAGTTTCAGGAAGCACTGGTCAGATATTTTGTAAGTTGTCCTCATTTAGGATTTGCCTGATGTTTTTCTCATGATTAGACTTGGATTAGAGCACTTACTAACAATTTGATACCACTTTTGGTATTGGTCTTGATCACCTGACTGAGCAGTGTTTTTCAGATTTCTCCACTGTAAATTTAAAACTCCTAATTTTCAATACCCTAGTACTTACAAAGTAGCTGATTTGGATTTTGGCAGGGATTTCACTAAATCTATAAATTGATTTGTGAGATTTGTCATCTTAGCAATACTGAGCTTTCAGATCTGTCAATATGGACTATCTCCATTTATTTAGATTTTTTTCATCTGAACTTTGTAATTCTATGCAAATATGGTTACAGGTGTAAGTATCACACTTGCAAGCAAGTGTTGGCAAGGATGTGAAGAAAAGGAAACCCTAGTACACTATTTAGTGGGAATAGTAATTAGTACACTCATTATGGGAAATACTATGGTAATTCCTCAAAAATTACATCTAATATGATCCAGTAATCCCACTATTCAGTATATAATCAAAGAAAATGAAATCAGTATGTTTAAAAGATATCTCCATTCTTATATTCACTGTAGCATTATTCAAACCTGAACAGTATTCTGTTAAGTAAAAATAAAAAAGCAGGCACACAAAACAAATAATGCATACTCTTCTTATATGCAGAATCTAAGAAAAGTTGAACTTACTGAAGCAGAGAGTAAATGGTGATCCCTAGGAATTGAGATGAGAGGTGAGAGACTAGGTGTCAGTCCAAAGTTATACTATTTCAGTTACACAAAAGGAACAAGTTCAAGAGATATATTGCACAACATGGTGATTACAGTTAATAATACTGATTGTATGCCTGAAAATCTCTCGTAGATGTCAAGTGTTCTCGCCAAAAAAACTTAGGTGAGGGCCGGCGCCGCGGCTCACTAGGCTAATCCTCCGCCTAGCGGCGCCGGCACATCAGGTTCTAGTCCCGGTTGGGGCTCCGGATTCTGTCCCGGTTGCCCCTCTCCCAGGCAGCTCTCTGCTGTGGCCAGGGAGTGCAATGGAGGATGGCCCAGGTGCTTGGGCCCTGCACCCCATGGGAGACCAGGAAAAGCACCTGGCTCCTGGCTCCTGCCATTGGATCAACGCGGTGCGCCGGCCGCAGCGTGCCGGCCGCGGCGGCCATTGGAGGGTGAACCAACGGCAAAGGAAGACCTTTCTCTCTGTCTCTCTCTCTCACTGTCCACTCTGCCTGTCAAAAAAAAAAAAAAAAAAAAAAAAAAACAACTTAGGTGAGGTAAATTATGTTAACTGGTATGATTTAGTATTTGTATGTATTTTGAGACACGTGGTATACCATACATAAATACAATTTTCTTTCTAAATTAAAAACATTTAAAAACAATAAAATGCTATATCTAAAATATATTATTAAAAGAATTGAATAATCAGTAGAAGAACATATACATGCAAAATGATTCCAAGATGGTGGATTAGGGAACAACATACTGTGCTAGGCCAGGGATGAACAGTGAAAAAAATAAGTGTAGGAAGTGCACTCTCAGGGGAGAACTGGAGAGAAAATTGCACCGGAAATCCTACAAGAGGAGAAGGAGTGCCATGGACCTGTGTGGAGGGTGTGCACGCACACATGAACACAATCACAAGCACACCTGCAGCAGCTGGGGGCATAGAGGGAGGCAGTTTGGAGACAGAGGTGAGACCAGACTGCAGCAACCCCTGATGGTACAGCCGAACGAAGAGAGCAGCATGAGTCCAGATTGGCGCTCTGGGGGCTAGTGGTTGCTGGTGGTTGCCCCTGGAGACCCAGTGGGGAGGAGATACATGTACACAAGGAAACACATTTCAGTTGTTTGTGTGCCATGATGAAACACACCAGATCCAGTGAGGTACAAAAGTAGGAAAGGTCAACTGTATGGAATGAGCTGGAGTTTCATAATCCATGTCTAACTAAAAATTTGAACACAGAAAAAAGGAAGCAGGGAAAGTCAGCTGGTGAAGTACAGAAGAAAGCATAGCACAATAACATTCTATGAGAAAATAGAATTTTATAATTTTCCTTACATAGATCCTGTACATTGTGTTACATTTAAGAGTTGCGTTGGTGCTGCAGCTCACTAGGCTATTCCTCTGCCTGCGGCGCCGGCACCCCGGGTTCTAGTCCCTGTCAGGGTGCCAGATTCTGTCCTGGTTGCTCCTCTTCCAGTCCAGCTCTCTGCTATGGTCCGGGAAGGCAGTGGAGGATGGCCCAAGTGCTTGGGCCCTGCACCGGCGTGGGAGACCAGGAGAAGCACCTGGCTCCTGGCTTCTGATCAGCATGGTGCGTTGGCTACAGCATGCCGGCCGCAGCGGAAAAAAGGAAGACCTGTCTCTCTCTCTCTCTCACTGTCCACTCTGCCTGTCAAAAAAATTAAAAAAATAAAAATAAAAAAAGAGTTGTAATACTTTTTAAGAGAAAACTCAAATTTCAATTGTTAATTGCTGATATACATCAAAACAATTGCTTTTATATATTAATTTTTAGTCGTATGGCTTTGCTAAATTTGATTATTATTTCCGAGTCATTTAGTAGATTATATGGGATTCTCTGTATGGGCAATCATGTCATCTCAGAATAAAGTTTTATTTCCTCCTTTAAATTCTGTATACTATTCATGCTATCATCTGCTATCTAGTGGTCTGCACGTTAATGAAAAGCTGGAGTGGAATTGGAGCTGGGACTTGAAACTAGGTGTTCCAATACGGCATGCCGGCACCCCAAGCAGCACCTAGCCCTTGTGCCAAATGCCTCCCCCTAGTTGTTTTTCAATCCAAAAATTTTTACAAATGATAGCTCGAAGTTAAGCAAAAACCTCAAACAACCCCTCGCTTCTGTTTGTTTATATAAGCATGATCACAAACAACCAGAATTTTGTACTTTATCCCTGTATCAGAAATATTTTCTTTTACTCTATTTCTTCGTTTCCTCTTGATTTGCATTCTTCAAGTAGATGTTCTCCCATGCAGTTGGCTAAAAATAAATGTAGAATTTAATGTCTGCATATGGTTAGTGCCTGAGTCTGTAACTTTAGCTTCATTTTCATCAAGTCCTTGAAAGGGAGAAGGAAACCCTGGGAGCAGTGAAATATATAAATCCTCATCCATGTCTGAGCCTTCTAGGCAAATTCCTTCAACAAGGCAACCAATTTTCAGTCCAGGTGACTGCATTAATCTCTAAGCCAATTCAAACCAATTTAACGAATAAAATTTTATGAGATTTCATCACAAGCTTCACCAAAGGCCAATTATGAAACATCTACTTCATTTCCCTCAGCCATTGATTTTCTAATTTGTTGGCAAAAATCTATGACTCTAGTCTAATGTGATATTTTCGTTAAAAACCCATCTTATCTTTTGCTTATGATTCCATTGTACTCCGTTTAAAGATTTCTCATTATATTTGTGTTATTATATTACTAAAGTAGAGTTTCTCAATTACAATAGCTGGCTGAACCATTCTTATCGACTCTTTGGAATGATACCACATCTGTCGTACTTTTGTATTATCCTGTGTGTGTGTGTGTCTTGAATGTTTTGTTTAAAGACAATTATAAGGATTTCAATAGATGTTTGCTTATTTTCTTTTTATGGTAAGGTGCATAGCATCCAGACCAAATGTTTGTGTTCACATTTATTCTCAGTACTCCCCGACCTGCATTTCACCAATACTTATTTTTCAGAGTCTCCATTATTCTTATTGTGCAAGTTTATTTTTCTAATTTGACTTGGTAAACAGAAGTTGAAAAATGACTACAATCACTTAGCTAAGTTTAGAGTCATAATAATTTAGCACTCTATCTTTTTATTAGCAGACCTGTCTTCTGTAGAGTTTATATTTCTCCCCTGGTATAGTTGTTTAATGTTTTTTAACTTCAATTCCTTTCCTTTGCTTCTTAGCATTAATTTTATTCTAGATTTTCATTCACATGATCAATTCTGGCCACACTCTCAAACAGCACAGGTATTTTTCCTCTTTCTTTTGCTGTCTCTCTCTCTGGGACCATAAAACAAATTACAGACATTAATTTTTATGACTTGGGGACCAAAGTTAAAGAAAACTGTCAACAAGAATTACACAAATGACTATAATCATTTGCCTTGATAAAAACTTAAGCTTTTAAATGATGGCAGCTTCAAATCCTGTCTGAAAGTATGAAAATCTTCACTTGGCACAAAATGGGCTTTGTAGGAAATTGCTATGGCATTTCATACATTAAGTAAGGAGAATGAAAGGGAGGAAACTAATCCATGGGTAGATATCATGACTGACACACTTAGACCTTGTGATCTAAAAGAAAGTGTGCTATGTGATGAGGGCCTTGAGAATAGGTTTATAATAAAAATAGTAATTAAATTGTCTCTGTCTATGGAATCTTTCTTTAAAGAAAATCTCCTCAGCGGTACACATGCTTTTCAAAATGAGGTTGATAAAAGTGGCTGATTATCCAGGGGGACCACACATATACCAATATTCTTTCAAGGGGATCGAGGCCATCAGGATAAGATTGGCCAGACTCTCATCTGCTTAGAAGAAGGCTCAGCCTGTTCCCCAGCCTTCCTCACAGATCACTGCATTCTGGAAATGTGAATATGGTTGTCTGAGCAGTTTGGCTGCAGGACAGGGCACAAATGTGGATGCAACTCCAGTTGTTAAGTATGAGTTCATACTTAATTGGGAGCTCACTGAAAATCATGGGTACTGAATGGGAATGTCACATGATCATACAGGAACTTCCAAACCTTTCCTGAACTTTGCTTCCATTTCCCAAAGTAAGAATATTGAGTTCTTGTGTTAGCAAGAGTTTAATCAGAATGCAGAATCACTCACATGTGTACATACAACAACAGACACACATGCACATATGTGTTTGTTACATGGATTTGGCTTTACTCATGCATTTGGCCTTCTGTATCCAAGGGTTCCACATCTGTGGATTCATCCAACCATGGTTCAAAACATTTGAAGAGAAAGATTTTATCTGTACTGAACATATACAGGCATTTTTGTCATCACTGCTTGAACAAAAAGTATAACAACTAATTACATAATATTTACATTGAATTAAGTATTTTAAGTAATCTAGAATGGCTATTATCCAAAAGACAGAGAATAATAGAGTAGGATGTGGGGGAAGGGGGATGCTCTTACATTGTTGGTGGGGATGTAAATTAGTGCGGCCACTGTGGAAAAGAATCTAGTTTTTTTTTTTTTTTTTAAACTAGAAGTAGAACTGCCATATGATCCAGCAATCCCACTGGTATATATTCAAAAGACATGAGCTCCTTGTACCAAAGAGATACCAGCTCTACTACATTTATTGCAGCACTATTCACAATACCCAAGATATGGAATCAACTAAAATATCCATCATCAGATGATTGGGTAAAGAAATTGTGGTATATACATGCAAGTGAATACCATTCAACCAGAAAAAGAATGAAATACTTTCATTTGCAACAAAATGGATGGAATTGGAGGATGTTTTGTTAATCGAAATAAGCCAGACACAGAAAATGTTATCTCTCAAGCAAAAACAAAAACAAAAACTCAATCAGAACATAGAATTGTGGTTATTAGAATTTAGGAGAAGTGGATGGGGTGAAGGGAGTTTGAATAATGGCTATCATTCCTCGGATGGGATGAATAAGTGATTAGTCTTACATAGCATAGTGGGAGCCTATAGTTCACAATATGCTTATGTATATTGATTGCACAAATAGAAGAGAGAAGCTCCAAGCCTTCAATCATAAAAAATGTTATTGAAATAGAAATGATGACTCCTCTGTTTTGATCAGTATACACTATTTAAATGTACTAAATATCACACTATAATATGTAAATATGTATAATTATTGTCTAAATATTTTAAAATATTCTTGGGAAAATTCTTATAAATTTTACTGAAAATCATCCATGCTCACTCAATAAATTCACATGTTTTAACAAATAAAAACATTTATCACTGTGCCTTGCATATACTTTAAAGTTATCTGTTAATCTATAATTGCAGAATATGGTATGTTTCATTATCAGTATGGAGAATTGACTTTTATTGTCAGTCACTAAAGATTCTCTTGCCTTGACGTCCTCTGAGAATGGAGATCAGAAGGTGGAGAAAGAATGTGCACCCACTTTAAATCAGCCTTACTCTTATGGTGCTGCCATAGAGGGGAAAAAAGATAATTATTTCCAACAGAAGTGGATTTCTAATGCAAGAAATTTATGGGGTCAGTGGTCCATCTTCAGTTTTAAGCATGTTTTTCATTGGATTTGTAAATGTATGTGTTTCTCACCCTCCCATTTATCCCTTCTAAACTTAGACCTTGGTTCTTGTTTTTGGTTTTCTGGTATAAGACAGTGTGTTTTGTATTTCATTTTAAAGGATACAACTTTATTAATTTTCTCAAGTACATTTCAAGAGCAAGACTGAAAAGGAAAAAGGGAAACTAATGTGTAGAGTTTAATTAAATGTTAGCAGGAAAATATTCCCTTTGCCTCATTGTTTTACAGTAGGAAACATGTTGAACAATATATAGAAATAAAAGTGTTTGTTAGGATCTCTCTGTGATGTGGCTTGGATCCCAGAACATTGGACTTTGAGAAAGAAATAGGCAGAGGCTTCTATCAGTGCTCTTCAAATCGACGTAGGAAGGAAAGAGCAAGAAGCAGAATCAGGCAGAAGGAGAGTGGGGCCAAGATGCAGTCTCAGGAACACCTCAATCATCCTTATGGTGATTTTTGAAAAGCACTTGATTCTTCAACACTGTCCTGAGCTGGAGGAAGATGGTCAAGGACCAGTGCTATTACTTTTTTTTAATTTTTAAAAAATTTCGTTTTTTAGGCAGAACCACAGGGAGAGACAGACAGAGCTCCCATATGTTGTTGGCTCATTCCTCAAATGTCCAGAAACTGTGAACTCAATCCAGATCACTCTCATTGGTGGCAGGGAGGACCCACTTGCTGGAACCATTACCTGCTGCCCCTCAGGGTGTGGGTTACCAAGAAGCTAGGTAGCAAATGGAACTTATACTCAGACCCAGGAACTCTAACATGAGATGAAGGTGACTTAACCAACGGCTCAATAGCTTGGCCAGAGACCTACTCGTATAGGCCAATATTAATCTGTTAGTGGATGTTGGCTGTTCTTAG
The DNA here is from genome assembly GCF_964237555.1 of Oryctolagus cuniculus. Classification (NCBI taxonomy): domain Eukaryota; kingdom Metazoa; phylum Chordata; class Mammalia; order Lagomorpha; family Leporidae; genus Oryctolagus; species Oryctolagus cuniculus. Next base: position 144,501,952 of record NC_091437.1, read on the forward strand.
ATTGGGATGAGGTATTTGATGTTGATTGTGCAGTTCTTCAAGCTAAACAATGACAGGAGGGAGCTGACAGCTAAGGTTTGCCAAATACACTCCCCACTACTAGGGTACTAAGACCTTCACTCCTGATGAGGAATCATATGGTGCATGACTGTCCCCTACATGTTCCAAAAGGAGTGCTTATGGAGGGGTGATTTTCTAGAAATGGTGTTTTGCTATCCTATTATGGAATATTCTGCACTAACCCAGTATCTAATATCCTACACTGTTGGTGGTTAAGGGAATAAAGCCATAATAAAATGTTCCTTTAATACTTTTTTATGAGCCTTGCGGTCAATTTCACATTTTTCCTGTAATGTCTTTATATCATAGTCTTATAGCCATGTCAGTAGGTTACCTTGAAAATTGTTGGGGAAAAAAAAAAGATTTTTGTAGACTCTACTCAGGGGGTTGACCATTTTCTGCTCTCTTCTGGCCACACTTCTGAACCTGATTAGATTTCAATGGGCAAAGTAGATCTCCAGGGTCTGAAATAGAGCAGATAAAAATAATGAAAATCATCTTACCTCTGCCCATCTACCTTAAATTGTTCTTTCTGTTCTGTGCCCTATAAGGCTGATCACGAACAACTGTATTTCCCCACCTCCCTTTCTGGTTTTACATTGGATTCTACGAGTGGAAGGCAAGCAAAAGGAAATGAGCATACTGAAGAATAAAGGAGAAGAAGAGTTTTTTTCCTGCTCTCTCTATGTGTCAATGCCACCTTTTGAGCAATGGCAGCATCCTTCTGTGATTTCAAGGCAGTTCTTCCTCTAGGTTCCTTACTCTAGTTCCCATAGTCAACTGTATTGGTGCTGAACAAAAGTAGAAGACATCAGATCATAGGTTACTCAGTGCATGGCCCAAGTGACAATTTTTATATTTTTTAAAGCACCAATAGCTTTGTTACCATGCATTTATCTGCCCCTGGAAACTCAGTTAATTAGATGTGGTTGTCACTCCAGATCAAAACAACACCTGTGAGTTTTTATATTGTATCCCTTACTCATCTTCCTTAATTGCTGTCTGCTGTTCCATAGTGATAGTGATAAACCCACATGCAGTGTAAAAGGGTAGCTGTGGATCCCGAGTCAACAGTTTATCATCATTAGCAGAGGTGATAAGGCAGGTACCAAGAAAACTTGGAAAATCGCCTGCAAAATGTGCGAGGATGCCTGCCAAGATCACACACTCTCACTTCTGTACTCCTTTCTTTGGGCTGCCTGCAGCCAACTCCATCCTACTCCATGCAGGTTACACCATCTCCTCTCCCCTCAGGGAATTTTCTTCAGAACTACTTGTCTCATGATAACAGCTGTTATTTTTATAGACAAAGTGAATTATTAAGAAAAACATAAATTAGAAATTTTGTTCAGGACTCCTTTATCCCCTGCTAGCTCTTAACAAAGAAGCTGGTGCTCTGTGTCTGGATTTCTGGATTATCTGACACGGAGTTTGAGGAGCAGTGAGTTACTCAGTGGAGAATGTCAGGGGAAGCCAATGTTTGGATGGACAGACTTTGAGGCATAATTCAAGTGACTGCTAAAACTGGAAACACAGTTTTCGTGATGGACACTGGGCCCTGCGAGAGGAAGCTGTCAAATCAATGACTCAGGGAATAATTCCTGTGAGATACATCTCTAGCCTTGTCTGCAGCAGCAGCTGTTGGGAGGATGAACTGAAATATTGAAGAAGCCAAATGGGTCCCGACAGTGGTCCAAATATTGGATGATTTTAGGTAAATCTTTCTTTTATATATCTTATATGGATAACTGTATACTTGGTGTATTAAAACTGTGGTTGATTGGCTATTTTTTCTACTAAATAAATTGGTTTGAAGAAAATAATATAGGTAGTCTCTAGTTGCATAAATGCTTAAATCTGGAAAATATAACATAGTCCAAGAAATAAAGTAATAAATGGCAACAGCCAATAAAATTTGGCTTCTCTCCAGATATTCTGCCATGTATTTCCAAGGTTCTTCTCTCATCCTATGGAGGAGGTAACTAGAAGCCAGACACTTCTTGTGATTGAACTTGTCACCAACAGGGTAGGTGGAGACTTAGAGCAAATATAATCTGATAGAACACTGAAGGCGGATGAACTAGATTCTCTACACAACTACCTCTTCACTGTCTCGAATTTGTCCTGTGCTCTGCCTGCCCACATCGACTTCCTGGGCTTTAATTGGGTTCATCCACTGCCAAGATGAAAGTAGGTCATCTGGGATATCATCAAAATCTCTTTAAATGTGTTCTTGGCTCCATCCCTGTATTCTCCAGTAGAAGTCAGGGTAAATAGGAATAAGGTTGGCGTATTTATCACCCAGTTCCCTCCCTGCTGGATTGTTATTTTCTGGTTATATTCTCCATGGAGACAATGATTGAATCAGCAGGCTTCTCCATGTAGTTCTTTATATTCACTACCCCTGACCCTATTACTCTTTCAAGTGTGTGTGTGTTGGGGGCTGAGAGGGTGGTACTGGTGGTAATAGCTGACTCTTTGCTATTACTCTTTGCCACTAGTTCTGGGATACTGTCTATTCCTTTGTATTACTCTGGAGGTCTGCACTGTTCCTGTTACTTCCTGTTACTTCCATGGAGCACTATACTATTCTTTTCTAGGACACTAATTGTGCCCACATATTTTTAAATAGTCACTTTTTTAAACCCACCCATTTACCTATTGGAGTGTGCTTTTTCTTTTCTCCTTTTTTCTTTCTTTCATACTTGAAGGGCAGAGAGAGAGTGCTCCCATCCACATGTTTACTCCCTAAATGCTCTCAACAGCCAGGGCTGAGCCTGGCTGAAGCAAGGAGCAAAGAACTCAATCTAGCTCTCCTACATGCAATGCAGGAACCTGGTCTATTGAGCCATCACTACTGCTTTCCTGCATCTGTGTTAACAGAAACCTCGAGCCAGGAGTTAGAGCCTGGTATCAATCCTAGGCACTATTTGGGAGGTAGGCATCTTAATTGTTGGGTCAAACAACCATCTCATGCTTCTATTTCTTTTTTGGACTCAAGATGATACAGCATGTGACATATCTTAATCCCTAAATATGTGATTGAAAATTCAACTCTACTCCACTTAGTAAATTAAGTAAATTCCTTAATACCTGTCTTCCTAATAGTTTACTAACTAGTGAACAGGGCGTATGACATTATCTGTTGTATGGTGATATCTGAAGGGCTTACATGTGTAGCATATGGTAGATGCCTAACAAATGCTTATTGACTGAGTTATAATTTTGACAAAATCTAGGTCCCAATTTCCCCATTTAAGAAAACATGAAGAATTATTGGATACTTGTCTGTTAGAATAAAAACCTTGCAGCAAAAGAATATGCTGAAGAAAGAGGGGTGCATTTGTTCTCTCTCTTTCCCCTATACTGTATCATTGCTTTCCCTAATTCTTTTAATTTCTTCTTTGTCATTTCTTGGCTCTAAACACCTCTATGTATAGTTAAATAGCTTTCAATAACCAAACTTCAGTGGGGGAAAAAAAGCATGATAAGTACAGCACATGCTCATTTCTCCTTAATTGCCTGCTCTTCCATCTGTTGGTCTGGTATAATATTGATAAAGGAATTAAAGGCACCATACCATCTCCTGAATCAAATGAGAACAGTCTTTCTCAAATTACAGAGTATGACATTTTTATGTTTTTACAACATGAAGAAGAAAGAGCATTTAATTTATTTTAATGTGGTTAATTTGAAGCTAGATTAGATCATCTAGTTAACTCACAGGTTCTTGATTTTAAAGATCAAACATTGTGTAGCATCTCATTTTCACAGTAGTAGTTGTTGCTGTTAATGGTGTCTTACATCTAATCAACTAGGAAGTTTACCTTGAATACCAAACAGAATCCATAAACCAAAAGGTAAAACTAATGTAATTTCAGGAATACAGGCACTCTTAAATAAGAGGTGGCTTCATGTTCCTTCAAAAATAAACATAAGCCGATGCTCGAATATTTGGATTTATTTTTAGGTATGATTAATATTTGTTATTTTAAAACCTTGTTACTTTCTCAATGAATAGATAGAATGGTGGAGATGTTAAAAATATAGAATACAACACTGGTAGAAAGTACTTGCGATTATATCTGTGTTTTCTGCGGCCATGGAGTAGATGCCCTGAATCGTGAGAAAGTCACAATCATGTTTTCAGATGGGTTTGAATGCATTCTCTGGTGGAAGGTCTAGATTGTTCAGAACCTCTATGCCAGATTCACGGTGGATAACAAGCAATGATGTGCCATTTTAGTTTTCTACCATATTTCAGACTATCTGATCAGGAGTGAAACTGGGCAAATAAAATGTTTTGGTGACTTATTATTTTCAGACCTCTGAGGACTTCAGTACTAAAAGATGAGAATAGTACGATGTAAATTTGAATTTTCTTTTTGTGTGACCCATGGAGGCCCTTAAACTATTTAATTTTAAACTTTCACACAACCACAACCTGATGACCAAACTCAGGTTTCGGTTCAAGTTCAATTACTGGCAGATGACCTTCAGAAGTTCACCAGATCCTCCATAGGTCTGAGGTCTAAGCTTAGTTTTCTCTGGTTAGTTTTCACCTTTTATATCCCCTTGCCTTCTTCCTGTCTCTTAATCTTGCTCTGTTTTGATCTGTTTTTGTGTGACTGAAATTATAGAGATCATCATTTAACTGAATCCAGACTAATTATGGAATTAATATATAGTACCTTCTACTTTGCCTTGCCTATCTGCTAGATATACTAAGAAGAGTGTTCTCATTTGTTTGTATTTCTTGCAGGCTAGTTCTCTATACCTGCTGTAATAAGACTGTGTCCTGCAAAAGTTCATGTGTTGAAAACTTAATTCCCTATTCATATGTTAATTGATTTGGGAGGTAGGGCCTTTAGATAGTGATTAGGATTCAGTGAGGTTGCAAAGGTCTCCCCATTAAGGCATTAGTGGCTTTAGAATAAAAAAATTAACAAGCTTGCTCAGTCTTGCCAGGTGACGTTCTAGACCAATTTATGATATAGCAAGAAGGCCATCACCTGATGTCAGCCTCAGACAGTTGGAATTTCCAGTCTGTAGAACTGTGAGCAACATAAGCCACTGTTCTTTATAAATTATCCAGTCTGTTGTGGTCAATCATAGCAACAGACAGTAAACTAACCGTACATTTTGATATTTTTATTATCTTATTACTATGTACTTCTAAAATATACTGAAATATGTCTTTTCTTAGCTCATCTCTAATTCTTCAGAATTAAAAAACACAACTATTTTATTTAACATCTTTTTCAGTGTCAAGCTCATTCACTTGAAAAGATCCACCTTTCATAGGCTGTAAAAATGGGATTTTGGGGACTGGCACTATGGTGTAGTGGGCTAAGCCTCTACCTGTGTCACCGGCATCCCAATATGGGGCTAGTTCCTGTCCCAGCTGCTCTTCTTCCTATCTAGCTCTCTGCCATGGCCTTGGAGAGCTATAGAAGATGGCCCAAGAATTTGGTACCCTGTACCTGCACAGTCCTGGCTCCTGGTTTTGGATTGACCCAGCCTTGGTCATTGTAGCCATTTGCGAAGTGAACCAGCAGATAGAATACCTTTTTCTCTGTGTCTCCTTCTGTCTATCTCAACTCTAACTCTCAAATAAATGAATAAAATCTTTAAAAAATGGAATTATTAACTTGGGTCATTGGCCCACATATGTGAAGACAGGAAATAAAAGATTTAGGGATTGGCCGGCGCCGCGGCTCACTAGGCTAATCCTCTGCTTGCGGCGTCAGCACTCCAAGTTCTAGTCCCTGTTGGGGCGCCAGTTCTGTCCCGGTTGCTCCTCTTCCAGTCCAGCTCTCTGCTGTGGCCTGGGAAGGCAGTGCAGGATGGCCCAAGTCCTTGGGCCCTGCACCCACATGGGAGACCAAGAGGAAGCACCTGGCTCCTGGCTTTGGATCAGCGCAGCACGCCAGCCGTAGTGGCCATTTGGGAGGTGAACCAATGGAAGTAAGACCTTTCTCTCTGTCTCTCTCTCTCACTATCTAACTCTGTCTGTCAAAAAATAAAACAAAACCCCCCCCAAAAAAAAAGATTTAGGGACTAACACTGTTGTGTGCAATGCCAGCATCTCATATAGGCACTGGTTTGAGTACTGGCTATTCCATTTCCAGTCCAGCTCCCTGCTAATGTGCCTGGAAAAATAGAAGATGGCCCAAATACTTGGGCCCCAGCACCGGTGTGGGAGACCAGGAAGAATCTCCTGGCTCCTAGCCTTGACTCGACCTAGGCTGGTCATTTTTGGCCATTTGGGGAGTGAGCCAGCAGATGGAAGATCTCTCTCTCTTTCTCTCTCTGACCCTGAATTTCAAACCAATAAAAATAAATCTTTAAGAAAAAGAAATAAAATATTTAATTATAAAGGACCTTTTGAGTTGAGTAGCAGAAGTCTGAATGTGAGCATCAGTATTTGTTTCTCAAATATGTCATCTTGTGCTAGCTATATGGTTTTGGGAGCAGGAAAAAGGTCTTAAAAAGAAGAACCAGGTGAGATCATGCAGGAAGATTTTTATTCTGTAGAAATGTCCCTGTGTTACATTTTATCCAGAATCTCAACTTTATTGCTAAAAACTAAGAAATCAAAATCGCCCGTAATTCCTAATGTGTTCATAGAAGAGAACAGGACGTTGGTGACTCCTTAGAATTAGGATGTACTGATGCCAAGCTTGGGTCCCAAGAGTCACAACATATTGATAAAATGTTGATGAGAGCTCTATTATATTGAATGATATGCTGTGTGAGTCACTGTGGCCACTATCAACGATCCCCCATGTGGCCCACCACAAAGAGGGAACCAGTGAGCTTCCTAGCTGATGGTGATGGAGTCAAAGCTATGGTTCCCTGTAGAAACATGATGCCTAAAATCCACTTGCAAGGAAAAATGGCCAAAGAGAAAGTCCATGCTTAAAAAGTCGAAGGGAATTGATTGACACAAAACCAGGATATTCAGGTTAAAGTAGAATGAAAGAAACTCAACCTAGTGGGGGAATCCACGGATTTCAAAGACTTACAAAGGTTTTCTGTGATTCAGGTTACAAAGCAAAAATGTGGCCTTCTTTTGGCAAACCACAGCAAGAAATGGTACAAAGATAAGGGCAACTGGCTGAGGCTGGAGAATGGAAACTCTTTGTCCTAATTAGAGTCAAGAAAACTCGAGAAAGACAGACAACAAGGAACCTGGTCCTCAAGACAATCATCCCAGTAAGAGAGGGGGACTGGAACAGTGAAGACAGGGATAGAGATTTCCAGGGTAAGGTGATTACTCATCCTTTGCAGGGATAAATCAAACTAGAAATTGCCTGGAGGAAGGGCGTGGTAATGTGTATGCCTCACCCAGGGATTGTAAATCTGTAGCCAGTGGTCTGTCAGCATCTTGGCCTGCAGGTAGATGCTATTTGCCTTGCTCTGTTTATTTAAAAATATGCTAGTTATTTGGTAATATCATGAAACTAAAAGATTTCACATGAGCCAAGATTTCTAGCCTGTGAAACACCAAACGATCTGGCAAATCTGCATATTCCTGCATAGTAATCACGTGGAGCCCAGTAGCTGCCGTCCTTAGATAAAGCACACACTTTTACCAATTCGCCAAATACTCCACCCACATCTGCTTCACTCACTTATGTCTTAGGTTTTTGACATCTCAGCCTTTTGAGTTGGAAAAGGAGAGCCTAGTTTAGGGGGACTGTGAATGAAGGCTGTATGTCATTTGTCTAGGGTGATTTATCTGTACATGTGTTCATTTTTATATATCTTGCAAGCACTTGCCAAGCAACAGTTATTCACCAAGTTAAATACAAAGGGAGACTGAAAGACCACGGATGTAGGTTTTTGGCTTTCAAGGAACTTATGCAATAGGAGGAACTATTCCACAGGTGTTGGGGTCTTAAGGCTGAGACTGGCCCCTGACCAGCAGGGGACAGTACAGGCACTGCCCGACAAGGCAAACGGGAGAGGTAAGGTCGATGGGTCAAGCACACCACAGCAAGTATCTGTGAGTTCTGTCAAAGCAGGAACTACTTTATTGAGGAAGTGTACAGGCTTATAAAGCTCACAAAAGACATGCACAGTAGGGGAGCCAATCAGTGAAGAGGTCATGCAGGCATGGGTGGACCATGCACAGGGGCATCTTAAGCAAGGTATAGGGATCATGCACTGCCCACGTGTCCGGAACTAGATCAGACCTATTCCTGCAGGTGGTCCAATCTCACGTGGTTTAACCACAGTGGCCGCAGACACGCCCCTGAACATCCACCAGGTACCGTGTTGTTAGAGACTATTTTAGGCAATGCCCAATATTTCCCCCTTTTTGTTTTATATTAAAGAGGGAAAGAGGAACTGAGTGGAGAGTGTGCCTGTCTTAGGTTGTCCCCTCTGACTGGGATCAGCCCATTAGGGAGCATGTCTGTCTTAGGTCATCCCCCTCTGGGGATCTTACCTGTCTTTGACTACTACTCCAGTTGTTAGGGGCTGCCCCAGGGGATCTTACCCATCATTGGCTACCACCTCAGCAATTCAGGGTATGATATATCATACTCTACATCTTGGCAGTGGCCATGGGCAGACGTATAGGGATCCCAATCTGGCACTTAAAGAGCGGCATAACTCGGTTTTGAAGAGTGGCATATTGTTTTCAGACTACCATTAACTAGACTGCAGCAATGGGATCTTAGACAAATTTACGAGGACAATGGAGACCAAGGGGCCCACAAGGGGGAGGAGATAAGGAAACCATCCCCCAAGGCCCGACCACAGGTAACTAGAGCTTAGTTCATTGCGACATTTTTCAAAGACTCCTTGGAGGGTCATGATCTGGTCCTGGACGATGATGCCGGAGCAAGTAGCATAAAAGCAGCACTTCTGATGTACCATGATGATGCAGTCACAATGAGGCAGAGAGTCCAATATGGTCTTTTTTTTAACTTTCATTTAATGAATATAAATTTCCAAAGTATGGCTTATGGATTATAATGGCTCCCCTCCCCAAAATTTCCTTCCCACCCGCAACCCTCCCCTCTCCCACTCTCATTCTCCTTCCATTCACATCAAGATTAATTTTCAATTCTCTTTATATACAGAAGATCAATTTAGTATATATTAAGTAGAGATTTCAACAGTTTGCACCCACACAAAAACACAAAGTGAAAAATACTGTTTGAGTACTAGTTATAGCATTAAATCACAATGTACAGCACATTAAGGACAGAGATCCTACATGAGGAGTAAGTGACAATGACTCCTGTTGTTGACTTAACAAATTGACATTCTTGTTTACGGCATCAGTAATCACCCTAGGCTCTTGTCATGAGTTGCCAAGGCTATGGAAGCCTTTTGAGTTCACCAACTCTGATCATATTTAGACAAGGTCATAGTCAAAGTGGAAGTTCTCTCCTCCCTTCAGAGAAAGGTACCTCCTTCTTTGATGACCTCCTCTTATTTCCATAGGGATCTCACTCGTGGAGATCTTTCATTTAGGTCATTTCATTTTTTTCTTGTTTTGTTTTGTTTTTGCCAGAGTGTCTTGACTTTCCATGCCTGAAATACTCTCATGGGCTTTTCAGCTGGATCTGCATGCCTTAAGGGCTGATTCTGAGGCCAGAATGCTGTTTAGGACATCTTGCATTCTATGAGTCTGTTGTGTATCCCGCTTCCCATGTTGGATCGTTCTCTCCCTTTTTTTATTCTATTGGTTAGTATTTTCAGACACTAGTCTTGTTTATGTGATCCCATTGACTCTTAGTCCTATCATTATGATCAATCGTGAACTGAAATTAATCACTTGGACTAGTGAGATGGCATTGGTACATGCCACCTTCATGGGATTGAATTGCAATCCCCTGGTATGTTTTTAACTCTACCATTTGAGGCAAGTCCGATTGAGCATGTCCCAAATTGTACATCTCTTCCTTCTCTTATTCCCACTCTTATATTTAACAGGGATCACTTTTCAGTTAAGTTTCAACACTTAAGAATAACTGTGTATTAATTACAGAATTCAACCAATAGTATTAAGTAGAACAACCAAAAAATACTAAAAGGGATAAAGTATTAAGTTGTTCATCAACAGTCAGGGCAAGGGCTGATCAAGTCACTGTTTCTCATAGTGTCCATTTCACTTGAACAGGTTTCCTTTTTGGTGCTTGGTTAGTTGTCACTGATCAGGGAGAACATATAATATTTGTCCCTTTGGGGACTGGCTTATTTCACTCAGCATGATGTTTTCCAGATTCCTCCATTTTGTTGCAAATGACCGGATTTCATTGTTTTTGACTGCTGTATAGTATTCTATAGAGTACATAACCCATAATTTCTTTATCCAGTCTACTGTTGATGGGCATTTAGGTTGATTCCAGGTCTTAGCTATTGTAAATTGAGCTGCAATAAACCTTAATGTGCAAACAGCTTGTTTGTTTGCCAATTTAATTTCCTTTGGGTAAATTCCAAGGAGTGGGATGGCTGGGTTGTATGGTAGGGTTATATTCAGGTTTCTGAGGAATCTCCAGACTGACTTACATAGTGGCTTTACCAGTTTGCATTCCCACCAACAGTAGATTAGTGTCCCTTTTTCCCCACATCCTAGCCAGCATCTATTGTTGGTAGATTACTGTACATGAGCCATTCTAACTGGGGTGAGATGAAACCTCATTGTGATTTTGATTTGCATTTCCCTGATTGCTAGTGATCTTGAACATTTTTTCATGTGGATGTTGGCCATTTGAATTTCCTCTTTTGAAAAGTGTCTCTTGAGGTCCTTGGCCCATCTCTTAAGTGGGTGGTTTGTTTTGTTGTTGTGGAGTTTCTTGATCTCTTTGTAGATTCTTGTTATTAATCCTTTATCTGTTGCATAGTTTGCTTGTATTTTTTCCCATTCTGTTGGTTGCCACTTTCCTGACTTTCTTTTGCAGTACAGAAACTTCTCAATTTGATGCAATCCCAAATGTTAATTTTGGCTTTGCCTGTGCCTCCGGGGTCTTTTCCAAGAAGTCTTTCCCAGAATATATCTTGCAGGGTTTCCCCAATATTCTCTAATAATTTGATGGTGTTGGGTTGTAGATTTAGATCTTTAATCCATGTTGAGTGGATTTTTGTGTAAGGTGTAAGGTAGGGGTCTTGCTTCATGCTTCTGCACATGGAAATCCAGTTTTCCCAGCATCATTTACTGAATAGACTGTCCTTGCTCTAGGAATTGGTTTTAGATCCTTGATCAAATATGAGTTGGCTGTAGATATTTGGATTGATTTCTGGTGTTTCTATTCTGTTCCATTGGTCTATCCATCTGTTTCTGTACCAGTACCATGCTGTTTTGATAACAACTGCCCTGTAGTATGTCCTGAAATCTGGTATTGTGATGCCTCTGGCTTTGTTTTTGTTCTACAAAATTGCTTTAGCTATTCGAGGTCTCTTGTGTCTCCATATGAATTTCAGCATCATTTTTTCTAGATCTGAGAAGACTCAGGAGGGAAGTAATTCCTCACAGCTGAGCAGAGTTGAGGGTAATCGATGTATGAAATCTGGCCCCTGTGGGTATTCTTCTGCTCTACCCCAAGGACCACACAAAGGGTCTATGCAGCCCTCAATGTGGTCTCAAATTTCTCTGCAGTCTCCCACAGGGTTGCCAAGGTTACTGAGTTTGTGTACTCCATGATTTCTCTCGCCCACCCTCAGATTTTCACAGTCTCAGTTCATTAGCTCCACACCTTCACTAGGTCCTAACCTCCTGTTATTTTCCCCCACCAGAGTCAGGTTTTTCTGTTTGGCTGATGGCAGGCGCTGCTTTACACATGTCCAAAATGGCACCTACTCCTTGTCTTGCTTGGCTTTGTAAGGTGAGTGGAGAGAGAGGCTTGTGTCCATGCTGGTTCCCCTTATTTATTCATTTTTTTCTCTCCTCCAGTCAGCCTGGTGAACTTTCCCCAGCGGGGCTTCAAGCCTCGTTCCCTCTAGGCTTTCAGCCATCTCCCCATCAATGTCTCAGGCTACCGAGGTTTTTGTCTCACCTCCCCTTCCAGCACTGGTGCACAGACTCTGTGGCTGGGCTTCCAAGCCATGGGCATCCTTGCTCTCCCTGTAGGTCCTCCATGTCACATCCACTAGATCCAGAAGAGTTTCCTGTGCAATTTTTTTCCTGAGCCTTTCCCTGAGACTACAGTAACTCCACTTTTATTAAACTATCTTTTCCCAATCAGTGCGTGCCCTCACTATTCTGCCATCTTGGCTCTGCCTCCCAATATGGTCTTTTCTTCCCTGTAAGAGAAAAGAAAAAACTCCTCAGGAGGGGGTCCTCCTGGGTGACGTTCTTCAGCAAAGGGGAGATATTTAAGGTTTCTCGCAGGTACCCATATGGGATTGGAATTCCTCTGAGGGAAGACACATCCAAATCCTCTATCAGCACATATTAGTGGGTCTGGTCCTTGCCAGCATCCTGTTAGTGGGTCCTTCCATTTTACCCTAACCAAAAGGTAGGGTACTTGGAGGGACCAATGATTGTGAAAGGCTGACAAGGGCTGATGTTTTGGAAAATTTAAAATATTTAAGATGAGCATGGCCATTCCTAGCTGGTCTTGTAGGGGTATGATTCTCCCTGTTTGTTTTATAAGTTGGTCTTTTAAAATCTTATTTTGTCTTTCAGTGATTGCTTGTCCTTGTGGGTGTGAGGAATTCCAGTAGAGTGTTGAATATGCCACCTGTTGAAGAATCTTTGTGTTGTCTTACTAATGAAACAGGGGCCATTATCATTTTTAACTTTTACTGGTAGCCCCAAAATAGCAAAACATTGGAGAAAATGACTAACAGCATGTTTGGCCTTTTCACTGGAGTGAGCAGTGGTCCAACAGGCATGGGAGTATGTGTCAATGGACATAAAGATATATTTAAGCTTGACAAATGGTGGATAGTGTGTAACATCAGTTTGCCATAGTATATTGGGCTTTAATCCTCTAGGATTTACTCCAGGTATTTGGAGAGGTGGGACTTGTAACAGGAGAAGACATGATTTGCAGGTTTTTATAATACGTTTAAGGTCTTTAATGGGAATGAAAGGAAATCTATGATATAATCCTCTCCAATTTAGATGTGTAAGGTCATGAAGACCTTGAGTGAGTTGTAAATCAGGAATGGTTTGAATTGGGGCCATCAAGACCCCACGCATAGCCAGTTGATCTGCCATTTTATTGCCTTGTGACAAGAAACCTGGCAAATTTTGATGTCCTCTCAAATGTTGTACAACGAGAGGTTGACTTCTTTGTCTCAATAAGGACCTTACCTGGATCATTAATGGGGTGATAGGATTGTTATCTAACCTAATATGGGACAAAATTAGAGTGGGCAGAAGATTAACCACATAGAGACTATCCTAAAATAGATTTAGTGGCTCTCTAATATGGGACATGGCCATGGCTACAGCATACAGTTAGGATTTAAAGGGATAGAAAAGAAACAATCTTTGATGTCTACTACTATAAGTGTCAAATTGGAGGGTATAGAAGGGATCCAAGGCAGCTCTCGGAGGGGAGTTCCCACATGGGTTATGTAGTCATTGATCTTTCTAAGGTCTTGTAACATTCTCCATTTTCCAGAAGCCTTTCAAATAACAAAAACAGGGCTACTCCGTGGACTCATAGAGGGCCTAATATGTCCCAGTTGTAATTGTTCTGATATGATTTTTTTTTAATATTGACAACTTGTTTTGAGGCAGTGGCCACTGTTCCACCCATTTAGGTGGCCCCGGGAGCCATTGTATTGCAGGGACCAATGGAACAGTGGCCTCTAGGATTGGGGGTGAGGTCTGGCCGGGGCGGGGTGGGGGGGCTGGAACACCAGTCCTAGAAGCCTCGAAGAATGGGTCACCCCTGTAGTTGCTTAGGGAGCCTGGTGACTTAAATTGCTGTTGATGTTCTTCCTCCTCTAGGAGATCCTCATAGAATGCCTATGATCTGTAGTAATATATACCTCAGTTTCTCCCAGTATATCTTGTCCCAACAGGTTAGCAGATAGACCAGTGGCCACAAGGGGGCGCACTCCCCCCCCCCCCCCCCCCCCCCGGCTACCATCCACATCCTCCCATTTTAGGAAATCTTTAGTTTCTTCTGACCTGATATTTCTCCCAATTCCCATCAGATGGGGCCCTGGGATTAGTTTCCACTGTGGAGGAACTTCTTTTCTTAAAACCCTGATCGCTTCTCGGCCTTTTGGCTAAGATCAAGTGTAGTATCTGTTCTTATCAGTTTAAAACCCTGTGGTCGGTCCCAGTGTCAATCAGACAGCAGAATTTCTTTTTGGCTATGAACATATCCATCTTGGGCCTAATTCCCGGAATAGTGGGGACAGTCCAATGGGCACGGGGGGCACCTTTGGGAGTAAACCTAGACCTATTATCTCCTGCGGCTGGTGAGGTCAAGGTAGAGCCAGAGGAGATGCCTCCTTTATGTGATGGGTCTGGAGAGTGTCCCATGTCTAGTTTAAAGGCTCCCCTTCAATATCTAACTTTGATTTACAGTCATTTAGCCAATGGAAACCTTTGCAATAGTGGGGACATGGAGTCTTAGGTTTAATGCCTCCTTTTCCTCCAGAGGGCAGAGAATGAGGTGGCGCTTGAGCAGAAAGGCAGCTATTGGGACATTCCCTCTTAAAGTGACCCGATTGGCCACATCCAAAGCAAGTTCCCCTTTTTTTCCCAGTGGCCAGAGTGAGGGCATTACCAAAGGCCTCAGACAGTAAGGTTGTCTGGGTTTCTAAGGCAGCCGCCAAGGACTGAGATTGATGGGCTTGTGTCCCCACATCCTGGGTGGCCACGACCCATCTACCCATTGACCTGTCTTTAATACCTGCACAAGCAAGTTTATGATCTGTGGTCATGCCCTCCCATATTAACATCTTAACAAATTGATCTCTCAGGGGCCCTGGGGGGAACTTCCTCTGGAGGCTCTTTTCAACCCACTCTATAAAGGTGGCTAGGTCCTCAGATGACCTTTGAGTGATCCCAGCTATGGGTGGTTTAGAGGGGCCTTCCTCCAGCTTTTTCCAGGCAGCCAGTCCTATGGCCCTTACTTGCTCCTGTTAAGGAGCAGGAATGGCAGCCTGTTGCAGGACAGTAGCATATTGGTCACTAGATCCAGAAAACGTTCCGGAAGTTACTGGTATAGGAGGATTAGTGGCCTGGTTTCTTTCCACCTGCATATGACACTTGTCATTTAAAAAGGCGCACCACTTTATGTATAGAGGACCAGGGAGTATAGCTTTATCCAAATTTTTTCAGTCTTGGGTAGTACATTGTTGATGAGTGAGACCCTGGAGAATAGTCTTGGCCCATGGAGAATTTGGCCCATCTTCAGCAACAGCCTTTTTAAATTCTTTTACTCATGGGCTTCCCAAGGATACCACGGTACAGGCCGGTTGCCTCCCGGATTGACATTTACTGGAAAAGCCATGCAGGGTGCGGGTGAGACTCCACCCAGTCCATAAAATGGTGGCTGCAAGCCATCTCGGTTAGAAGGACAAGATGGTGGCGGGCGATCCAAGGGAGGGGAATGCCCATAAGGGGGTGGCCACATGGGCGGCACTAGGCCAGACGTCCCCTCTGTAATTGGAGGTGCGGTGGGTTGAGGCCGCACTGGGCCTTTAGGGGTTACCACCACACCTGAAGGCTCTACCTGAGTTTCAACTGCCTCTGGGGATTTATGAGCCTCCTGACATTCCTCATCAGTGGCCACCCAGCTCATCTGTTTCATATCAACCGACTTACTTGTTGGGGTCGGTGGGAAGCAAGCCTTAAGGGCTTACAGGGTAGGGTAGGTCCCCAATGGAGGAACAGTCCCGAGATTGATCTGTTTTTGAACCAGCTGTTTTACCCAGTCCCATGCGGACCAGTCAAAAAGATTGGCAGCAGCGAGCCATGGCGCCACTTCAGTAAGGCCTTTCCAAACCTCCTCTGCTTGAGAGTCAGAAATTTCTAAACCTTGAGTCTTTTATATGTATCTCAGTGCCTTAGGCTCTGGGTCATCAAACTTAGCATGAGATTGCCCCATCCTTTTGGGGATACCTTACCTTAAGAGCCTGGCTTAGCCATGTCCGCCGGTACTTTCACTTTGGCTGGAGTCCTTCTTTAGGGCTAGTTCCAGTCTGTCGGGCCCCAAGTTGGGTGCCACTTGTTGGGGCTTAAGCCTGAGACTGGCCCCTGACCAGCAGGGGACAGTACAAACACTCCCCGACAAGACAAATGGGAGAGGTAAGGTTGACGGGTCAAGCACACCACAGCAAGTACCCATGAGTTCTGTCGAAGCAGGAACTACTTTATTGAGGAAGTGTACAGGCTTATAAAGCTCACGAAAGACATGCGCAGTAGGGCAGCCAATCAGTGAAGAGGTCATGCAGGCATGGGTGGACCATGCACAGGGGCATCTTAAGCAAGGTATAGGGATCATGCACTGTCCACGTGTCCGGAACTAGATCGGACCTATTCCTGCAGGTGGTCCGATCTCGCGTGGTTTAACTGCGATGGCCACAGACACACCCCCGAACATCCGCCAGGTGCCATGTTGTTAGAGACTATTTTAGGCAATGCCCAATACACAGGCATGTTACATCTTTGTGAAAGTCGTAATGTGGTGTGGGCTATGACAAGTGTGGAGAAAGGGCCGTGGGAACTCAATGCTGGACAACAACTCTTCAATCTGAGGAGCATTAAGGAAGACTTCACTAAAGATGAGGTATTTTTTTCTAAATTAGTGGCTTTGTTTTTAAATTCCTCAGGAATTTCACACAGATAGTGGCTAATAGAGAAAAACTGATCCTGGGTGAACCCCATTGATATAATCAAATAGGCAATTCTTTTACATTTTTAAATGCATTCTTTTACATATTTTTTAAAATAATAACTGATTCATTTATTATTAGAGGCAGACAGAGAGACTTGCCACCTGCTAGTTCATTTCTCAGATGTGCACAGTGACTGAGGCTGGGCCAGCCTGAAGCTCGGGATCAGCATCTCTATCTGGATCTGCCCTATAGCTGGCAGGCAGGCAACTACTTGAGGCATCACCTACTGCCTCCCAGGATCTGCATTAGCAGGAAGCTGGTATCAGAAATGGAGCTGGAACTTGAACCCAGACAGTCTAATACCAGCATGGATGCCCCAAATATCTGAACCACTAGCCCAATGGCTCACTCCCAGAAAGATTGTTCTTGATTGAGCTGGTTGGAATTCTACTTGCAAAGTGGCCCAGTTAACATTAACATTGACATACGCACCATTATACACAGAAGATACATGTATCTGGGGTTGCTGAGTGTCTTTTCCTGTACTACATCCCCTTAAGGGACTACTTTTTAAAATTTTGTTTAGAGTCCATTTGAAACCTAGTGAGATAAACTCCCTTTGAGTGTGGCAACTTGTACCCTTCCCTGATTATTAGGGTGTGGTCTTTTTTTATTTTTAAGATTTATTTTTTTATTTGAATGGCAGAGTTACAGAGAGAAAGAGGAAGTAACAGAGCAAGAGAATGAGAGAGCGAGAGAGAGAACTTCCATTTGCTGGTTCACTCCCCAAATGGCCACAACAGAGCTGAAGCCAGGAGCCAGGAGCTTCTTCCTGGTCTCCCACATGGGTGACAGGGGCTCAAGCACTTGGGCCATCCTCCAGTACCTTCCCTGGCACATTAGTTGGGAGTTGGATTGCAAGTGGAGCAGCTGGTACTTCTATGGATGCTGGTGACACGGGCGGGCAGCAGCTTTACTTGTTATGCCACAACACCTTCCCCTATGCCATGGTCTTTAACAGTGAGGACAGTAGCCAATAAAGTGCTAATCTCCTTTGCTTTGTCAGTGGTACTAGGACAAACCATGGGGCCTACACTAGTCATTTTGATCAATCCCATTTAGGGTCATCTCCACCTCAGGATTTTGTTTGGTTATTCTCTTCTTGTCTTAATCAGGTATGGGTTTGAGAAATCTGCCTGTTGGCCCCAAATGGCTCCTGCCTTCTCTCAGCTGGTTGTCCGAAACAGCTGTGGGGATAATGGGGAGACAGAAACATGCCGTTTTTTTCACTGGGGCAGCAGGTAGCCTATCCCCCTTAGGGCTCCAGGCTGAACTCATGCCAACCTCTCCTTCCGGCTATATCACCAGTGGACTGCTGCAGTCTCATCTCACCTTACTCTAACGCAGTACACCCTTCTCTATTCTGCCATCTTGGAATCTTCCTCCAGAGTCTGGGTTTGAATCTAGGTTTGTCTACCCCCAGTTTGCAAGTATCTCATTTTACAAAGCAGTTTCACCTATGTCAAGAGTGTCTCCCCACAGGAGTAGGAACAGCCAGAGAACAGGAAAAAACATTGATCCAATTGCTAGCAGATATTAGCAGAAAATCATTGACTTGAAGAGAACTGGAAGGCCCCTGCTCCCCCTTTAGCTGCTTAGGATGAATGAGGTGCTTCCTGCACAGTTTCAGGAGCAGCATAGCACAGCACAGTCACTGACTGAGGCAGGCCCAAAGATCACAGCAAATAGGGTGAGATACAGGGAAAGGTGGGGAGTGAGTCCTGTCTCCCCAGGGCCCAGCAGAATGCCTGCCTACAAGAAGCCTCTATAAATATCCTTGGACAGACTCTTTTGTTTTCATCTCTATTTCATTGGGTCATATTTCTAGAAGTGCAATTATTGAGTCAATAGGTGTAAAATCTTATTTTATGCACTGGAAAATGTCATATCAAAATCTAGAAGTGCATCATTACCAGCTGTGGGACAGTGCTGTGGTTCCTGGCTGGCTTGGTTGAAAGCATAAAGAGCTTCTCCTGACATGGCAATCCCATAACTAGTATTCAGTTAAACTATAAACTGGCAGATTTATTTGAAAAAAATATTTCTGGGGCTGACACTGTGGCACAGCGTGTTAAGCTGCTGCCTGTGGTGCAGCATCCCATATAGGTTCTGGTTGAGTCCTCACTGCTCCACTTCTGATCCAGCTCCCTGATAATGCTCTTGGAAAAGCAGCAGAAGATGGCTTAAGTCCTTGGGATCCTGCACTCATGTGGGAGACCTGGATTAAGCTCCTGGGTTCAGCCTGGCCCAGTCTGGGCTGATGCAGCCATTTAATGAATGCACCAGCAGAGGGGAGAGACAGAAAGAGAGAGAGAGAGAGATCTTCCAAAATGGTCCACAATGCTAGAGCTGGAGCAAGGAGCCTCTTCCAGGTCTCCCATGTGGGGACAGGGGCTAAGCTCTTGGGCCATCCTCTACTGCTTCCCCAGGTGCATTAGCAGGAAGCTGGATCAGAGGTGGAACAGCTGGGACTTGAACCGGCATCAGTATGGGATGCTGGTGCTGTAGACAGCGGCATAACCTGCTATGCCACAGCATCAGCCCCTCACATAATATTGATAATTTGTTTTTTGAGAGTTGAGTATTTATGTTCTTTATGTTTTCCACTCTTGATTTTACTTCTTGATATACAAAACTAATTTAATGTTATAGATGCTTATCTTTCTTTAATGCTACAAATATTTTGTTATCTATTTGCCTACTTATTTTATTTGCAATGCTGCACGAGACATAAAAATTTTAAACAAATTTCATTAGCACTTTCATCTGTACTTTCTGCTTTTAGGTGTATGAAGTCTTTCGCAACGTCTACTAAATAATCTATTATTGCCGAGTCTTGTTTCTTCTTCCTGCATCCTTCTTTAATCCATGTGAATTTCATCCTTATGCATGGATGAGACCAGTGTTTAACTTGACAGATTTTCTCCCCGAAGTAATCCAGCTTCTTTCTTCCAGCCGTCTACCCTCCATTGCCCATGGGGTTGGATCATAAATTACTATGAATCATTGAAGAAGAAGAAGGAAGTCAGGAAGACCACCTCTGTCAGGACCCCCCTTACTTTTGTCATCCAGAGACACACCCTTGAGGTTTCTGAGAGGAGCACTTGCTTTTTAGCAGCCTGGAATCTTCATTAATTTGAGATCATAAATAGTGGTACTTATCTCCTTTTTGTTGCTGAATATTATTTTTCTTGGTATGGAATGGGATTCTTTTCCCTTTTTGTTTTAATTCCCATGATCACCCAAAATACTTCTTTCAAAAGAGGTGGGTTAAATTGACTTCCAGTTTCTCTTATATGCTGGAATAGAAGCCAGGCTTTCACGATAAATTGCACAGAGGAAAAGGCAGCAGGAGCTTCTTGTACCAAAATGAGAGTGGCTTTTGGCTCTGCTTCAGTGACTTTGTTCCACATTTCTCTCAAATTCTCAGAGAAAAGTGATAATGAGAGCTTAATCTCTAGACTTGTGGCATCAGCTCTTTATTTTCTTTGGAATATTTTAAATCCGACAGAACCTCAATTTCAGCCACTAGACACAGCACTTTCATGCTCATTCTTCCCTGGGGTGGAAATAATCAGAGGGTGAAAGACCAAGCTTTGCCGTATTTTCCAGCTGTGATCTGGTATATTTTCATTATTTTTGAAAAGACTAGGGGTACAAATAAAGCCAGGGAGTGAGATGCAGGATAGAAAAAAAATCATTCTTCGATTTACTGCAATTGAGCTACTCCTATGACACAGTATTCAGTGTCTTCATGGATGTTGCTACTCTGATCTTTCCATTTCTCTGGGATGCCTCTCTGTCTTGCTCTAAAGGATTGTTACATGAATCATAGAACATGCCATTAGGCATGAACAATGTTGTATGTAGGCTTTAGATGTAGAACCAAAAGGACTAAAGATTCACAGGAATCCCTTGTGGAGCATGTGAGCAAGGGTGTGGCTAGTAGGAGTGGTGAGGTTTAACGAGTGCTTTTCTAACATTTTCATAAAGCAATAGAAATTATTTTCCCTAAGTCTTACAAAAAATAGCACTTCTATTTACTACATGGTACTTGGGATACAGAATATGTCATATTTATATATTTGTTTAAAGTAGATCAAATCTGTCTCCAGGTCTCTTCTTGCCAATTTTCATTCAAGGTCCACCCTTTCTACTGCTTCCCAGGCTTTCTTATATCTGACAGGGCTCCAGGACTAATATAATTCTGGCCATCAGCCCATAATATTCACAGCTGCCCTGGCTCCTATCCATGACCACATGATCCATCAAGAGAGGGTGGTTTCTGGCTGCACCACTTCCTTTTTTTTTTTCCTTCTCCATCTCAGCCACAAGTATCATTGCTGAGGTTACAAAGGCTTTGTATTTAATCCAAGTCCTTTTGACTGTCCATGTTGCCCACCTCTGAGAAGGACTAGCTTGCCTCAGAGGAAAATACTTTGCAAAAAGCATGTAGCACCATTGTTTTATTCAAATTTGGGATACACTGTCTCCTAGAATCCTAGGAGCTTCCCTTGCCAATTTTCGAGACACATTCCTCTTTAGGTGATTTAACTTGGTCTCTCTCTTTTTTTTTTTTTTTTTTGATAGGCAGAGTGGACAGAGAGAGAGACAGAGAGAAAGGTCTTCCTTTGCCGTTGGTTCACCCTCCAATGGCCTCCACGGCCGGCGCACCGCGCTGATCCGATGGCAGGAGCCAGGTACTTTTCCTGGTCTCCCATGGGGTGCAGGGCCCAAGTACTTGGGCCGTCCTCCACTGCACTCCCTGGCCACAGCAGAGAGCTGGCCTGGAAGAGGGGCACCGGGACAGAATCTGGCTCCCCGACCGGGACTAGAACCTGGTGTGCCGGCACCGCAAGGTGGAGGATTAGCCTAGTGAGCCACCGCGCCGGCCTTAACTTGGTCTCAATAGTGTCCAAAGCCTTGAATTTCAGATATGTCATTAGGAATTATCCTTAGGGGATTCTTCAGATCTGGGATTTCAGAGATGTAGATGGGGGAAGGGATATGGAAAGGTTTTCTTTTTCTCTGCAAGGGGAGGCTTGAGAGGCAATCCTAGAAAGCGGGGCCTGGTTATTCTTTTGAAGTGTGAGAAAAATGCATTTTTGGTCCTTTCAAGTAATTCTAGGTGGGAGAAATAAAACCCCTTTAGTTAATCTTTTAATAAGTAATAGTTCTATATTAAATTTTCAACACATCTCCATGACATATGTGGACTGTCAATTTGCAAAGCAGGCAGAATTGGAGGTACTGTGGTGGGAGTGGAGAGGGGGCTGGAAACTTCCCACTTACTAACACCCTCATTTCTCCAAGGCTCCTGAGCTACCTTGCAGAGCCATGGGATAGGGCATGCATCTGTGGAACTCAACCTAAAAACCATTGCTCTGGGCATTTGTGATAACCTCTCTTCATATGCACAACCCTTCCACTTTGATATTTATATGTAAGAAAGTAATTCTGACTAAAGAGGGACAGGTCCAATAGCCATCTAGCCAACCTGCATTCCCTTTATCACATGATACTGTGAGATATTTGAACAAGAACACAAGGTTCATTGGAGACACCTACTTTCTAAGTAATACCCTCAAAAAATAAGGGAGTCCTCTAAAGCTTGTAGTTTTCCCTGAGAGGCATGTCACTTCTAGGTAATACCTAATATGTATCAGGTTGAGTTTATGCACAAGAACTGAAATTCATAGATTCTTTCTTTGTGTCAGGCACTTTTTCAAACACATCTCATACAGCATTTGTTTATTATACTTGTAAATACTTAAATATGGCCAGAAGTTTTCTCAAAAGTCAGTAAACATTGATTCATTCACTCACTCACTTTAAGAACCTTCTAAACAAGTACATTATTAGCACCCCCATTTTCTGGATGAGACAATTAAGACAAAGCAAGGTGAAGAGAATTTTCCAAAGACACACAGTTAACCAGTGGCAGAGCTGATGTTTGGGCAGCGACAATCTGGCTCCAGAATTAAAGTTCTTTGTGTCTACATGATGTCATACCATGACATACAGCAGCTCATTTACTTATCCTAGGGAGGGAGGTAATACATCTCCATTATATAGATGATGAAACTGTGTGCATTAAGCAGTTTGCTTAGTCATACTACTGCTAAAGGAAATAAATATGGATTCAAATCCAGTTATTCAGAGTCCAGAGCCTGTCTGAAGAGCAGCAATTGAATCTTCAAGAGGTAAATTTGCCAAGGTCACTCTGCTGCTAAGGGCAGAATCCCCAGAAGCACTCTAGATTTGTTTCCCAAGCCTATGTAATTAAATTCAATGCCTGTAATAAATTATTAGTTCATCCAAAAGTTTTTGGAAACCATTTACAATATTTCCCTTGTTAATATGTAATAAAATAATATTAATAGGTAGGTTTTACTTTGCTCTAGTTGTTAGTGTTATTATGCATGTATTATCTCACAATTTAGGAAAATTAGCCAATGTTTGGAAGAGTATATAGAAGAAAGCAAATATGATCAGAAACCTTACATTTCTGGAGAGCCACAGTTAACATTCTGGTGAGCATCTTTGGAATCATCTTTCTCCATTAATCTCATGTACACACTCTAATTGTATAAATTGTAATCATACAATTTAGGTAAAAGGAATCAAACTATAAAACTATAGATACTATTTGTGGGGCCGGCGCTGTGGCACAGTGGGTTGACGCCCTGGCCTGGGATGCCGGCATCCCATATGGGTGCCGATTCTAGTCCTGGCTGCTCCACTTCCAGTCAAGCTCTCTGCTATGGCATTGGAAGGCAGTAGAGGATGGCCCAGGTCCTTGGGCTCCTGCATCCACGTGGGAGACCCAGAGGAGGCTCCTGGCTCCTGCCTTTGGATTGGTGAGCTCTGGCCATTGTGGCTATTTGGGGAGTGAACCAGTGGATGGAAGACTCTCTCTCTCTTTCTTTCTCTCTCTCTCTCCCCTCTCTGTGTAACTCTGACTTTCAAATAAATAAATAAATCTTAAAAAAAAACTATAGATACTATTTGTAACCTTCTCTTATCCATTTGTTCCTTCAGTCAAAACATTTATTGACCACTACAAACCAATATCCTTTCCCTGCACTGAAGAACAAAACTACTGATCTTTTATGGTTAATAAATTATATTACTCAGAATAGGCAAAGTTATTCTGTCGTGAAAGTTTAATCCCTGAAACTTGTGGCTCAATGAAACAAGGCTTACTCTCTGCTTTCACAGTTGACTGAGGGTCTAGTGCCCCTAACTTGTGACTTGGGGATTGAAACCTCTTCCATTTTATAACTCTCATGTCAACAAGGGATGTCTGGTCACTGCAGCAAAGAGAAGAACCCTAAAGGCTTTCCATGGCCTCAGTGTAGAAATAACACAAAACTCTTTGTTCCTGGTCCTCTGGCCAAAAGTAGTCACCTGGTACCACCTCACTTTGGGAATACTGACACATGCATCCTTCCATGTGCACAGAGAAAGGCGAGGAGAATCAAAAATTGGTAAGCTCTTAGTACTGCCTCCCACATGAGAATTATGCTATGGGATCCTATAATTGTTTAAGCCCCTCTTGATGGTTATTTAGATAGCTACTATTATTTCTGTTATAAATAATGCTGTGCTGCACATCCTTACATATCATGTATACTGATCCATTGATTTCTCAGCTTGAATTCTTGAAATTGAGATAGGCATTTGATGTGGTGGTTAAGATGCCACCTGGGATACCTGTATCCCATATCAAAGTGCCTGGATTCTAGTCTGAGTTTCCTTACCAATTTCAGCTTCCTGCTAATGAACACTCTGGGAGGCAGCAGGTAGGTGATGGCTCAAGTATATGGGTTCCTGTCACCCCTGTGGGAGACCTAGATTGAGAGTTCCTAGCTCCTGGCACAAGCCAGGCCGCTGCAGGCATCTAAAAGGTAAAATAGTAGATATAGGATCTCTCTCTCTCTCTCTCTCTCTCTCTCTCTTTCTCTCTCTATACCTCCCTCTCTCCCTCCTTCCCCTTTCAAATAGATAAAAATAAATTTCTGGGGGTAGGAAGCAATAAGTCAAATACGTCATTTATATAAATTTGCAGCCTATACTGCTCATCCCACACTTCTAAGTTCTCCTGCATAACATAGGGACTTAATGCCCAGAATTCAAAGATTCCTTTGACATAAGGTTCTGTTCAGAATCTACTAATGAGAGGCACTCATGTGAGATGGAACAGGAGAAGCCATTATTCTCTGGCAGCAGCTGAGGACTGACAAATGGGTGAACTCCACTGTAGAGTTTTCTTATGGTTTTTGGACATCCTCTTGAGAATTATATGCTTCAACATTGTATGCAGTGAGGTCATCAGTCTCCTGGTACCATTCTGAGAATCGCCTATTTCAGTGCTGCAGGAAACTGAGATACCTGTGCTGATCTCCATATTATTCTATGATTTCTTGAAAGGAAATCACCACACTCCCCATGATTTCTAGCTGTGGCCTAAGCCTCAAGATGCATTCCCCAAATCACACCTCACATTTCCTAGGATGGCTTTTTTTGTTTTTAATATTTATTTACTAAAAGGCAGAGTTACAGAGAGAGGAGAGGGGAGAGAGAGAGAAGAGATCTTCCATTCACTGATTCACTCCCCAGATGGCCAGGGTTGGCCAGACTGAAGCCAGGAGCCAGCAACTTCATCTGGGTCTCCCATGTGGGTAAAGGAGTCGAAGCACTTGGGCTATCTTCCACTGCTTTTCTCAGGAGCATTAGCAGGATATGGATTGGAACCTTAGTAGCTGGGACTCCGTGGGCGCCCTTATGCCAGTGTTACACACTGAGGCTTAACCCATTACACCACAATGCCAGCCCCTAGAAAGGTTTCTGTTCTACTGAGCCTTGGCTGATGCAGCACCCATTGCCACGTTGTTTTTCAGGTACTATGTTCCAAAGAAACGCCCAGTCGTAGTGCTCTTACATCAGTGCTCTTACAGTTCACAGTGTAACAAGTACTGCCAGCATTTTTCAACATTGCTAAAGTAGCACTTAAAACAGAGAAAAGTGTTGTTGAGTTCAAAATACTTCTTATCCTTTACTGTCATTTTTTTTCTTCTTTTATAAATGGTATAATAGTGTCTTTGGATGCTATGCCTCCTCTTTTAACTAACAAACTTTTCTAAATGCTCTCCTCTTTAATACTGTATTTTAACACTACTCGTACCTGTTGGGTTGCAAGGATAATCATTTGTTTCAGTATGTTAGATTCGGAGAAGGATCATATAATGTGAGCAGATGTAAGCCATCAAATGGGAGAGTGATTGGGATGCTCATCCGGAAAACAAGAGGAAGCATCCAATTGTTTAGCAGTTAAGACACTGTTTAATGCACACCTTTCCTACATCAGAATGCCAGAGTCAGATACCTAGTTCCAACTCCTGACTCTAGCTTCCTGTTAATGCAGACCCTGGGAAGCAGAGATTATAGCTCCAGTAACCTGGTTCCTGCCATCCAATGTGGGAAATCTGGTTTGGGATACAGGGTCCCAACTTGGGACCGTTACTTTCCTGGTGTTGCAGCCATTTGGGGAGTAAGCTAGTGCTTGGGAGCTCTATCCATCTGCCTTTCCAAAGAATTAAAAATATATGAGAAACAGTGATCTGGTGATTTCTTCTCTTTGCAACCAAGAGAACAAGCAATTTTAAATAAAAACTATATGGTAAAGTGGAATTATTTTAAATAAAAATAACTTACAGGGCCTTCTGATGATATTTGGTTATCATTTTCCCCGTGATTATGCCCCTTCAACCAGTTCTATTTTGGTCCAGGTCTGGCACATCATAGCTTTGAGAAGGAAAAAAAAGAAAATTTCTTCAGATGAAAGGAGTTAGAGGGAACAGGTTTATGCTCTCTTGCTTCTGAGACACTGAAAAGAAAATGACTGTGAGAAAGGGTTAGAGTTTTCTTTTCAGCCTGAGGGATGGAAAAACAGTGGCAAAAGTAAACTTAGAGCAAAAGAATTGTGACAAAAATATCAGAGAGCTATTACCAATTGTTGGTATTTTGTGGAAAATTAAAACTGGAAGGGAAAACGAACAGTTTGAAGGTAGTGTAGACCTAAGACTGGAAATGAAAATTTACAAATCTACTTGATAGGCAACAGCTTCTTGAGAGTTGGTTTGTTAGATTCTGAGAACTTCCCTTAATTAGAAAGAGTCCCTTTGTCATTTAATGATGGTTATGATTTGGAAGACAGAGGTATAACAGGTGCCTTGAAGTTGCTATTCTCTGACTGAGAATGTCAATCTCTATGGGAGCAGAAACTAGACCTTTTCTGAAATGAGACTGAATAAAAATGAATTTTGTATATTTTGATGTCCTAGAAAAGAGCAAGACTTTCTAAATGCAATCTTTCCCAACCTCAAAGTCCTTACATCTGCTTAGTTGGTGAACAGAAGTTGAAGGTGGGAATCAAACTGTTTCTATGTATCTGGCGTAAGGAGTTAGTAGCTTTATTTTTCAATTCTACATAGACTGCAGACTGAATCTTATGCGTTCATACACACGAGATCAAAAACATTGCTGTTCTTTGAGGACACTTGCTTATTGCAGAAAGACATTGGTGAGTAATGGATGTAGGTTTTGTGGTACATAAATTACTCTCTGATCATAAGCTAATTCCTTGGGGAAGTTCATTAATCCTTTCATGTAAGTCCTGTACTGTTTATTATTTTCAGATGACTCAATAAAAAGCAACTAGAATAACAATTCTTTCATTTATTTCACACACTATTTATTTACTTGAGAGGCAGAGAGATGGAGAGAAAGAGAAGCAGAAACATAAAAGGAGAGAGAGAGAATAAGAAAAAGAGATCTACCCAGAAGTTCACTTCTCAAATGGCTCAGCTGGGTCTGAGCCAGGCCAAAGAATGGAGTCAGGAACTCAATCTGCATCTCTTAGATAGGTGGCAAGAAGGCATATACATAAGCCATCACCTGCTGCTATCCAAGGTGCGTATTATTGGGAAGCTGAAATCTGGAGCAGAGCAGAGACTTGAACCTCGGAACTCTGCTATGGGATGTGGGAGTCCTACCTAGCATCTTAACCATGAAACCAAATGCCTGCCTTGATTTCACTAATTTTTAGTTGCTTCTATGTATAAAGTATTATGATGTTCACAGAGCAAGAAGACATTATGAGGGGCTCACTGAAGAACAAGAATAACACAAATGGAAACCTGAACAGTGTAAGCAGTAATTACAAAATTGTTACTTATGTGACACTGATAGTGAAACATGTAGAAGTTCAAAAAAAGCTTGAGTCCTCAACAAATGATTCACATGGAGACGGATGAAGTAAATTAAGGAGGTATACTTTTCTATTTGGGAGGAGATGGAAAGCAGCATAGCACAATGAGACCGAGCGTGTTGCGACCTGCCTGACTGGAGATGAGATTTTCCTGCTAGGAAATAGTGAAAGAGTTGGAATGGCTGATCTGGTGCCTTTTCATCCATTTTTGGCTATGTCTTGACTTTTAGGTGGAATCTGCAGCCTGTGGGTGCTGTTTTTGGAGGTCTCCTCCTAAGTGAAACACATCCCTGCCTTTGAAATGTATCATTATGACAGTTCATGGGCTAGCATTTCCCCAGATCAGCATTTTCCAAACTGCTCTAGATTGTAGATAACCTATTTTGAAAAATCATTGCTAGCTTTATTTTTCTTTGTAATGTTTATAAAAATGTGTGAAAGAAAATACTGGTATGTGCAGCCATGTAACTTGATGTAACAATATAGAATCCATATAAAACAAGTCATGAAGTTGAAGAAACCACCTAATACATAAGCACACAATGTTCAATTGCTTTTATGGGACACGTTGCCTACTTGAGAATCATGTTGATATATGTTGGCTGTCTAGTGATTGCTGGACCATTGTGTATCCTGTTTAGAATGCAAATACATGTTTATTGACTATTAAACACTTGCACTACAAAAGTCTGTTTCCATGCATTGTTGGCTAAGAAAAGTTCTTTTTACATGATAATCAGAATGTAATAATTCTCAAACTCTTTTAAACTGAACCAAGTAAAAGAGTACTTCAAAGCACAATAGTGATCCCAAGCTTTCATCTCTCTTAAAATAGGAACTGGACTCTCTGAAGCTAGGTAACCATTTTTGATGCACGTTTATTCAAGAAAACCAAAATAATTTAGAACATGTTTTCCTTCCTTTGAAAATATACCTATATAGAACAAAATTTTCATACTGTATGCTAATTAAAGCAAATCATAGGAGTAGACACAATGCTATTCCTGATATGAAAAGCTGACCTATCAGTAGTTTTTCTCATATTAAAAAATCTGTGTCACTCATAGTGGGTTCAATTGTCCCCCAAGAGATGTATACTTGCAAAGTGTGAATATGAACTTATTCTGAAAATGGGAATCTGCAGTTGTAATTAGAATCTTGAGATATGATCACACTGGATTTAGGCCACTGATGTGTGGCCTTACAAGAGAAAGAGAAGACACAGAGACAGAAAGAAGTCTACATGGAGACAGAGGCAGGGATGGGACTTATGCAGCCCCAAGCCCAGGACATCAGGGGTTATAAGAAGCCCCCAGAAACTGGGAGAGAGGCAGGAATGGAATCACTATCAGACTCTTCAGGGGGAGCCAATCCTGCTAATACCTGCATTTTGGACTTCCAGCTTCCAGACTGTGTAAGAATAAATTTCTACTTTTTAAAGCCACTAAGTGATCAATTGCTATTGTAACCCTTACAGTCTGATACACCATTTATTCCTTCTTTTTTCTTCCCTCTTTCCTCTCATCTCCTGTCCTCTCTCTCTCCTTGGTCCTTCTCCATTTCCTTCTTTCCTTATTTCATTGCTTCACACAGCAAACCTTTTGTGTGCCTACTATGTGATGTGCTAAGCAGCAAGCTAAAAGAACTAGACATATAGCAATAATAACACTGTCTTTAAACCATTTTGTTTTATTATACATTTGTGAGAAGGTACAAGATCTTTTTTATTTTTTTCCCATTGTGACTTCTTGTCAGCTTTTCTGCATTCACATCAGCCTCTGAATGTGTCTCTGCCAAATATCACTTTAAATGTGAATGTTAACTCATTTGATTTGTGTCAAATGCTGTTCTGAAAGTCTTAATGCATCTCGGAGATGATGGTGAAGGCATTGGCTAGTCTTGAGAGTGGCTGCCTTTGTCATCACTCACCTTGGCACTCTTCAAGTTTGCAGGGACGGGAGGTGTTTGTTGTCTAGGACCATTCACTGAGGCTACATATCAGGCTTTTCCCTCCTGCACCATGCCCATGTCATGTTTCCCTCTATCTGCATTCCCCACCATCACTCAACTCTCACACTCTTTGAGTATTCTGGTTCATCCAAATAAAATCCAAAATACTTGTCACAGTGTTCAAGTGTGAAATATTCTTTTTTTCCCCATTTTTTTAGAGTTACAGAGAAAGGAAAGAGAGAGAGAGAGAGGCTTTTTTGTTGTTGTTGTTGTTACAGGCAGAGTTAGACAGTGAGAGAGAGGCAGAGAGAAAGGTCTTCCTTTTCCGTTGGTTCACCCCCCAAATGGCTGCTGCGGCCAGCATGCTGCACCGATCCGAAGCCAGGAGCCAGGTGCTTCCTCTTGGTCTCCCATGCAGGTGCAGGGCCCAAGCAGTTGGGCCATCCTCCACTGCCTTCCTGGGCCACAGCAGAGAGCTGGCCTGGAAGAAGAGCAACCAGGACAGAACCAGCGCCCCAACCAGGACTAGAACCCGGGATGCCGGCGGCACAGGCAGAGGATTAGCCTAGTGAGCCATGGCGCCGGCCAAGTGTGAAACATTCTTAACTCTTCTTCCTACCAGTCCTCTCCTTGTTCACTAGACTTCCAGTGAACCGATTTCCTTGATTGTTCCTCCAAGATTCTGATTGTGTTCCCATCTCAATGTGTTTATTATATTGGCATCTACTCTACCAGGAACATTCTTCTGGAGACAGTCACGTTGCTCATTCTCTACTTCATTCAAGTCTCTGCTGAAAGATTACCTGTTCAGAGAGAACTCTGACCAATTTTCCACTTGTCCTCATTGTGCTTCTCTGAGATAGAGCATCTGGTGACCTGGTAATTGTCTCTTTACCTAGAATGTGGTTTTCATATCTGATTTCTCCATGGTTGCATTTCCAGCACATCAAGCTATATGTGCCACATATTAGATACTTAATAAAATTGTGACTGAATGAATGAATGCAGATCAGAATAAAATGTTGAGACAATGAAACCCCACAGAAGCTGTTGTCCTTCCTCCACCTTTGTAACATAGTTGTAGGCTAGGAATATCTTTCTGGGGACTTTTTCTTAAGCATCAACCAGCATTCTATAGTTTGTGAAGCATTAAAATCTATCATAATACTCAATGCAACCCTCACCTTTAACAATGAGGAAATTGAGATATTATGAGGCCAAGAGACTTAGCATCTAAGATCACACAACTTTTCAATGACCTAGCTAATATTCAAACCTTGGTTTCTAGATTTCAGATCCAAAGCATAAAAAAACCAACAATAATAACATCAAAAACCAAAACCCAAAGCAACAATTAACAACAACAGAAACATAAAACCTCTAATCATAACACCTTCTCTTAAGAGGAAGCAGCTTCTGCATGGTGCAGGTGGGCATTAAGGGTGATATTTCATAAGATGCAAGTATGGTTAGCACTAATTCTACCACAATTGAATCTTCCGTACTTGAAATATATCCCTAATAATCAGTCAGAAGTGACTGATCTTCCAGGGTTGATGGTGTCCTGCATCTTTCATGATCCTGTTTCTATGACTGTGACACATTTCTGTTCATGGACAAGTGCAGCAGTGATCTGGATGACAGCAGCGGCAAACATTCATTGCCCACACACTATGTCAGCTCTTTTTCATCTAATTTTTCTAATCCTTATGACCACCTTGAGATCTTATTTCCTGCATTTTGTAAGCAACCAAACAGACCTAGAGAAATAAGATAACTTTCCCAATGTATCACTTAGAAAGTAGCATTGTTAATATTTTAATGCCACTGACCATAAGGCTGGACTTCTAACCATCAGAGTTGTTATCCTATAAAAATAGACTTGATTTAGGTCACTGTCATTGCTAACATTACAATGAGTCCCTGACAACTACAGCTCACTCACTGGCATTTTTAAAAATACACATACCCAGACATACATACACCATGTTTCATAAATATTTCCTTTCTTAAAAAAATGATTTATTTGAAAGGCAAAGCTGCAGAGAAAAAGAGAGGGAAAGAGGGAGGGAGGGAGGGAGGGAAGGAGGGAGGGAGAGAGAGAGAGAGAGAGAGAGAGAGAGAATTTCCATCTACTGGTTCACTCCCAAAATAATTGCATTGGCTGGGGCTGGACTAGGCTGAAGCCAGGAGATAGAAGATTCTTCCTGATCTCCCATGCGGGTGTAGGGGCTCAAGCACTTGGGCCGTCCTCCACTGCTTTCTCAGGCACATTAGTGGGGACCTGGATCAGAAATGGAGCAGCTGGGACTCGAACCGGCCTCCATATGGGAAGATGGTGTCACAGGTAGTGGCTTTATGTGCTATGCTACAAGGCCTTTAAAAGTTCTTAAAGTTATAATTTGGGAATTTAGGCTGAAAAAAGGACAAAGTTGTTTGTGTCAAATTTTAGATTAAAAATGTATTTTTTCCTGAAATTGCAAATACAAAGGTGAAGTCTTATTGATCATGTGTAGATTGCAGAGAATGGAGATACTTAAAGATACCATGTTTTTACTCATACTGCTGCTGAAACACCATCTGATGAAATCAGATAAAAGACAAACCCTTTATAATTAGCTCTGCAGCCCTCTGACTGAAACTTGGCAATCTTGGGTGACTGAAAAATAATTTTCATTTCTGATGTCATGATTAAGCCAAAGCTGGCACAATCATACAAGAGTGTAGCTGGGAGGAGATAGGTCTGTAGTAGCATACATTTTTCATTTGACCAAGTCATGTTTTCAAGGAATCAATGTACAAACTATATAATTTATATACAAATATAAATATCAGAACCCAGGAATACCAAAATAGGTGCTATTTCCAGCATCTCTTCTCCAGTTTCTGAACTCAAGTAGATCTATCTCTTTCTTTATTCTTATTCTTAAATGAACACATTTGAGTGAGTTACAGAGAATCAAACAAGTTATTATATATTAATTATGACTATTGATCTAGACTTTCTATAATGTTTTCACACAAAAGTATGAAATATTTTCAAAGAGTCCACAGAATATGCATATTATGAAAAGATCTATGCATGGATTTTATATTTTTGCACCAAAACAAATTTATCTTTTAATTCCATTTTTTATGAACACCAAGCTTTTAGCCAGGAGCTATGGATGGAGTGGAGGAGTAATAGAAATGAAATTAAGTACTATGTGATTTCTGGCATTTGCTTTATTTCTGTATCTGGGATGACCTTGAATTTCAGCTGCTTTTGTATTGTTATAGATGAGGCTTTGTTGAACATTATTGGTCTAGCTCCTTGTGAGACTCATGGAAACATATCAGGTTGCCTTTATTTTATTCTTCTTTGGGATGAGGAATGGGAGGGGAGTGAATCATGTGAGTGTGAGATCTAGGACACATTGCAAATTTGCTATTAGAAATGTTTGTAAACTGAAATTTACTCACATATGATGTTTTTAATCAATATACTACACACATTTGATTTTAGAATCCTTTCATATAGTGATAATATCTTAGGATTTACTACTAACAGTTTTTCACAGGAAACAAGCAAACAACTTTCTGTAGGCTATAGTTTTTCAAACAAAAGAAGGCCGGCGCTGCGGCTCACTCGGCTAATCCTCCACCTGTGGTGCTGGTACCCCGGGGTTCTAGTCCTGGTTGGAGTGCCGGATTCTGTCCTGGTTGTTCCTCTTCCAGTCCAGCTCTCTGCTGTGGCCTGGGAAGGCAGTGGAGGATGGCCCAAGTGCTTGGGCCCTGCACCCGCATGGGAGACCAGGAGGAGGTACCCGGCTCCTGGCTTTGGATTGGCGCAGAGTGCCAGCCGTAGCGTCCATTGGGGGGGTGAACCAACGGAAAGGAAGACCTTTCTCTGTCTCTCTCTCACTAACTCTGCATGTCAAATAAATAATTAAACAAAGAAACAAACAAAAGAAAAATATTACTGATTGGAATCATGGAAATTCTATGTGTTAGTCATTAGAGCATATTATGGAATATTCCGTTTTGATTAAGTTGTACTTCCAGGCTCTATCACGGATGGAGCCATCTCACCATTCTCGCCAATGAATCATGAGAAGCAGCTATTTCAGCTACTTCATGACACTTTCAGGTCAAGCATTTAATCTTCCTCTGGCACAGAAACTGACAGTATCCGAGATGGTGCTTGCACTGTCAGCTGGGGATTCCAGCTGACTGAGGGGAGGCGAGACTGGACCTTTCGTGATGGACAGTCAGTGGAAAAGAATTAAACCTTTGATATTTCAAGCCAATAGACTGATATATCGGAGCAGGGAGCCAAAGCTAGAGTTGTGGACAGGAGATGGAGAGTAGGTCAAAATAGCAATGGGACTTCAAAGGGGATGAACTGAATTCAGTTGCTCTCTTGTTTGTCAACATGCTCACATACTGGATGAGGACATCAAGAAAGCTTGGATATCTTTGTGAATCAGGTGATTTGTAGAGTTGTGGATAAAATCCTTTCTAGATAAATATAAGTACAGCTTTTACTTGTGTAGTGAAAATGGTACTGAGTGTCAATAATGAACCCAACAGCTTCAGAATAAATTGTTCCTACATTAAATGGGGAAAGCCCCTTGTTCTGTGGTCCAGAGCAGTTGAAAAGAGGCTGCTGGGAAGGATCAGGCCATCAAGGACAGAGGCGCCTTTCTCTGAAGGGAGGAAGGAACCTCCACTGTGATACGGCCTTGACTAAACAAATTCAGAGTCGGTGAACTCAAGGGGCTTCCATAACCTAGACAGCTCATAGCAAGAGTCTCGGGTGATTGCTGACATCATAAATAAGAGTGCCAATTGTTAAATCAACAACGGGAGTCACTGGGTTCATGCTCCCCACACACGATCTCTGTCCTTAATGTGTTCTACTATGAAACTCAAAAACAACACTACTAGTCGAACAATACCCTATACCTGGTTCGGTTGTGTGAGTGCAGCCTGTTGAAATCCCTGCTTAGTATATACTAAGTTGATCTTCAGTATATGAAGGTAATTGAAAATGAAACATGATGAAGGGCGGTATGGGAGAGGGAGTGGATGAGGGGAGGGCCACGGGAGGGAGGGATGTTGGGGGGGAAGCCACAACAATACAAAAGTTGCATTTTATATTCTACTTAAAACTATTGGTTGAACTCTGTAATTAATACACAATTACTCTTAGGTGTTTAATTAATGCTATAACTAGTACTCAAATAGTATTTTACACTTTGTGTTTCTGTGTGGGAGCAAAATGTGGAAATCTTTACTTAATATACGCTAAATTGATCTTCTGTATATAAAGATAATTGAAAATTAATCTTGATGTGAAGGGGAAGGAGAGAGGGAGTGGGAGAGGGGAGCGTTGTGGGTGGGAGGGAAGTTACGGGGGGGAGGAAGCTATTGTAATCCATAAGCTGTGCTTTGGAAATTTATACTCATTACATAAAAAAATAAATAAATAAAAAAAGAGGCTGCTGGACCAGCATGGCTACATTTTGATATGCATTTGTCAATTTTGAAAATGAACATGAATAGGGGATTTTGGCATATAAACACTTAATTTCACACACTTCCTATTTCTCATTCTGGAACCTCAAAACTAGTATAACAATTCTTAAATTTTTTTTTAAGATTTATTTATGGGGCTGGCTCTGTGGTGCAGTGGGTTAAAGCCCTGGCCTGCAGTGCCAAAGTCCCAAATGGATGTTGGTTTGAGTCCTGGCTGTTCCACTTCCAATCCAGCTCCCTGCTAATTTGTCTGGGAAAGCAGTAGAAGATGGCCTAAGTCCTTGGGCCCTTACACCCACATGGAAGACCTGAAAGAAGCTTCAGGCTCTTGGCTTTGGATCAGCCCATCTCCTGCCACTGTGGCCATTTGGGGAGTGAACCAGCAGCTGGAAGACCTTTCTTTTTTTTTCTCTATAATACTCTCTCCCTCCCTCTCTCTCTCTGTAACTCTTTCAAATAAATAAAATAAATCTTTAAAAAATATTTTAAAATTGATCACTTGTTTTTTTATTAATATTTATTTATTTGCCTGAGAGGCAGAGTTACAGGCAAAGAGAGGGAGAGATAGAGAGAGAGTTCTTCCATCCACTGGTTCACTCCCCAAATGGCCACAACAGAGCTGAAGCCAGGAATCAGGATCTTCTTCCGGGTCCTCAATGTGAGCATTTGGACCCAAGCACCTTGCCAATCTTCTACTGCTTTCCTAGGCCATCAGCAGGGAGCTGGATCGGAAGAGGAGCATCCAGGACATGAACCAGCATCCATATAGTATGCCAACACTGCAGGTGGGAGCTTAACCCGCTACCACAGTGCTGGCCCCCAAATAATTCTTTCCAATAAGAATATCCTTCTATACCATATTCAGTTATGTTGGCCCAATATATTCTTAGTGATTAATTGCTATCAACAACACTAATTAATAATTAATGCTTAATACTAGAAACATTACTGGTAGTGCTTATAACAATAATAATGATGCAAATAATGGCTCCTATGTTTATGCTCTTTCTATTGTCATGGTTCTTCAGTAAATGTATTTGAATTATTTAATCCAAAAACACTCATTTCTGTTTTAAAGAAAAAATAAATAACATCTGCAAGTTGAAGCGGGAGGACTTGCTACAGACCCACTTGCTGGCAAATGGTAGAGCTCATATTTGATGTTGGGGCTGTATGCTGTTATATTCTATACTATAAAATATACCACCTTGTTACAGTGAAGGTTCAGAATATCAACTTTATTATAACCTATACCTTGATTGTATTTAGTTGAACTCTTATATAAGGGCATCACAAATTAAAATTATTGAAAAACTGCTTTTAAAGAAAAGTGTTTTGTTAGGTGAGTCTTGTGGTGACTCATTATCATGAAGACGTTACCATGCATAAAGAAAATATGAAAGCCCAAATAAAAATTATGAATATAGATTCTGTGCTATCGTTTTAAAAAAGAGAAAAGAATGCCAAGGCCACAAATTTACTCTTTCATAGATGCTGTTTATGGAAGTCTAGGTATATCTTTCCAGGAGTAGAATTACCTGGAAATTGCTACTCTATGTCATTCTTGATTTATAGATGACAGATTAACAGACAGGTAAACTGATTTGTTTGTATTGCCTCTGGGAAATTATGAGACCTGGGGCAAGCTTTTATAATTTAATGAATCTCATTTTCCTCACTTGTACTATGCAGGGTGGACTGACTCTAATGTTATTCCAGTGTTACTATTCTCTTTGTCTCTCTATTTTGCATCTTTACATCACAAAACTTCTGTTTAACTGACAGCTGTATTCATAGATGGACTATGTCAAAAATTTCCTGGGGAACAAATTAGTAGGGGTATGAAATAGATTTATAATATGTCCATGTGGCTAATCTGGAACTGCAATTCCCTTTCATGTATAGCCCAGACTGAGGTAGCCACAGAAGATGTTCTGCACAAGATCTGGAAGGTGGAAGTGAAGCAGCAGCAATATTCCTTTTATGTATTAGAGGTTGGTGCTGGCAGGAGGTGCTGTTACAGTTCAGACATGTTGTCCCTTATCTGACGATCTTACCTTGTGGGCATGTGGCAACTCCAGACAGACTCCCTTTTTCAGTTTTTCTGACCCTGGCATCAGGTGTGGGTTCAGTTACATGACCAAGGGGGCCCCTTTCCTCCTTTTCATGTGGCTCTAGAATTCCTGCAAATGATTAAGACCTAAAGTCATGGGTTGATGGTACTAAGAGGGTGAAGGCTTGATTCATTTTTAATATCTAGATGGAAGGCTAAATGGGAGGTCCTTAGTTTATTGGGTTGTGAATTCATAAGGTAACACTCACGAGATGATTGGTTATAAAGTCCTGAGTTGGGTCCTGTTAACTTTGTGTTTTATGACTTACCATGTATTGATTACTCTATGTGATCCATCATTGCCTCAAACCAGAGGCATCTGCCTAATCTTATACTGTGAGCCTCCAAAACTGTAAGAGGCAATAAGGAATCTGTGCTAATGTTTTGTTATAGTACCAAAAAACTGACTATTACAGGGCTGTGCAATCTGATACAGATCTCAGGCATCCTCATGGGTACCAACGAATCCCCGGAGGTTACCACTCCAGCTTATTACTCTTATGCCACATCTTTCATTCCCAAGTACCAGGGCCAACTGACTTCCCCAGTCACTGAAGCTGTAGCTCAGTAGATTCTAAGATTAAATACCTATAGTAAATCCCTTATTATATAAATTTCTGAGTGGTTCTGCTTCTCTGATCTAATCCTGATAAATACAGTTTGTGAAACCAGCTTAAGGAAGAGAAATAGATGGAGAAAATAGAATTTAGATTGAATTCTTGTTAGGGAAATAATGTATATGATTGAGAAGAATTATTGTTAAGCTATCTTGGGGACTGTTTTATAGGAAAACTGGTAACCAGTCGTACTTAACTAAGTTTCATCTTATAAGGGGAGTCTAGTTCAGTTCAGGGCTTTTGTTTTTCTTCTGAATAGGCCTTCAAGGTAGGAGACCAGAACTAAATTGGTTGGTGGCAACATTGAAGGAGGATGCTACTACTGGGACTCCCATAGCTCCCTGTCCTAGTGCAGAACTTGGAATCTTCTATAAATACATTTCAAACTCATTTTAGCAATATTGACTTGAAGAGCTTCTGAATTGCTAGGAAATTTCGTGTTTTGTGGTTCTGAAAGCCACGTGCTCTTTCTACTCTACCAATGCCCTGAGATCTATGATGACTAAAAAAATGATGCCTTCTCTGACCCTTAACAAAGAGACTTCCCTCTGCTTTGAAGCATTAGTATGAGTGGTTGATCTACTCTACTAAACGATACTAGGGTATCATCTATACTTTTGGACAAATAAGACATGTTTCTTCACTAATTCATTAAGGTACATGTGTGACTTCTTGTAGGAGCAATATTTTACTTCCTAGTTTGAGTCTCCTTCAAAAGTTCCAAATTTCTAAAGAATAATGTAGGAACTGTAAGGCTTAGGCATCCCTAATTGCATGGTGCTGTCTAATTCAATTTGTTCTTTTGTCTGTCACAGAGAGAGTATAAAAGAAGTTTTGAAAAATCGTGGAGGAGGAATTTTCACAAATTTAACCTTAATAGAATACACTAAAAATAAACAGAAAGATGATGAATCATGATTATTACGTGGGAACTCAGTTTTTGTGTGATTTAAGGAGCTGTTCACCCTCAGGGGTGAATGACAATTAGGGACACGCAGTGTAATTTTGCAACACTTCACAAACATTATTCATGAACACAAATTGTGTTTTGCTTGTAAAAATTACAATGAGTTCTCCTTCCTTATTTTCAGCTTTTCTAGAGTCCATGTGTTAATAGGCTAAGTGGGCCTTTATCAGTAGCTCCCTCAGCTAATCCATCAAATGTGAACAAAAACATAAGAGTTGAAAAGTGAAGCATAGTGTGCTGGAATTATTAGGTGTGTTGTTTAGAAATGTGTTACTACATTCTCTTGCCTTTTTTTTTTTTCCTAATGATTGGCACTCTTGATCGACTTCTTTAAGATTTATTTATTTTTTGAAAGATAGTTACAGAGAGGCAGAGGCAGAGATAGAAAAAAGTCTTCCATCTACTGTTTCACTCCCCAAATGGCTGCAATGGCCAGAGCTGGGCCAATCCAAGGCCAGGAGCCAGGAGCTTTTTCTGGGTCTCCCACATGGGTGCAGGAGCCCAAGGACTTGGGCCATCTTCTGCTGCTTTCACAAGCCAAAGCAGAGAGCTGGATCTGAAGTGGAACAGCCGGGACTCAAACCAGCACCCATATGGGATGCTGGCACTGCAGGTGACAGCTTTACCCACTATGCCACAGCACTGGCCTCTTGATTGACTTTTGTATTCATTGTCTCACATGATTATTAATTTTTATGTGTTATCTTGGCTAGGTTACGGCAAGCAGTTGTTGGATCCAACAGCAATCTAACTGTTGGTGTGATGATGGATTTTATATGTGATTAACATTTAACTCAGTAGTCTTTGAGTAAGGCATGTTATTCTCATCATGAGTGTGAGCCATGACCAATCAGTTGTCTAGGGTGCCTCTGAGGGAAGGAAATTTTGCCTCCAGACTGCTTTCAGCCTCAGGATTACAAAATCAACTTTTGCGAAATTTCCAACCTGCAGTCCTCCCCTACAGATTTTGGGCTTGCCACTACCCCTCAATTTTTGAGCTAATTCCTTAGACTAAACCTATAACTATAGATGCAATATCTATTCCTATAACTGTGCCTGTATCTATTTTAAATCCTATATCCATATCCACTTTTATGTCTACATATCTTTGTGTATCTGTATGTATATTCTGTGTCTTTATCTATGTCTATCCTCCTATCTGCTATTGGATCTATTTAGAGAATCCTGACTCATAGAACTCACTTAATGCCATTTTATCAGAAATATGGGTTGAGAGCATAACCTTTCAAGTCAAAAGTTCAAGAGGCTGAATTTAGCTTTGCAATTTATTAACTTTCTAACCTTTGGGGATTTTTTAAAGCTTCCCTAATCCTCATTTTTAACACCCATTAAATAGGAATAATAAAAACAATATTCA
This sequence comes from Oryctolagus cuniculus, assembly GCF_964237555.1. Classification (NCBI taxonomy): domain Eukaryota; kingdom Metazoa; phylum Chordata; class Mammalia; order Lagomorpha; family Leporidae; genus Oryctolagus; species Oryctolagus cuniculus. Next base: position 144,542,659 of record NC_091437.1, read on the forward strand.
TTGAATCTTGACTATGTGTCAGATGCTGTTGTTAAATGCCTTACCTTCCTTGATATTCACAACACTACTAAACACAAAAATGACTGGTGACATTTGCCCCTTCTCAGGTCATTGCTTGAGTGAAGACCTGATAGGGCAGAGTGTGTGCATATGGGCAAAAAAGGGAGTGAGGTGGCTGCTGGGAGAGTCAGGTCCCACATCTCACTGTGCTTGCCACTTTTCCAGTTTTGGGGTTTGATGGTTTCTCCTGATTTATCCCATGCTAGCATTTACCCAAAGATTTACCTGAGCTTATTAAACAGATCTCACTAGCCACACATGTGAAAGAAAATAAACCATATTCACTTTCCTCTGAAGCTGACTGAGACTGCAGAATTCGCCTAAATTAACCAGCAGAGGACGCTGGTCACAGCAAATGGAACATGTTCCAGCTTCCTTTTTCTCTGAGTTTACAGTAATTTCTTGACCATACATGCTGACAAATCTAAAATGATGCCAATAACTGTTTAATGTTTCTCTCAATGCAAGCATAAATATTTTAGATGGCTGAATCCATTTCTTATCACCGTGGCTCCACTGTTTCTGTTATCCTTAGGGAGCTGAAAATTGTTGGACCTCTTACCTCCTATATGTTCCAGGAGCTGAATTTCTTTCATTTCTGTCAATATCCCAACACCCGGAGGGCCCTCAATAGAAATGTTTCAAGGGTGTTTGTCTGTGAAATGTAAGCTTTCTGTTATCCTTGTATAGGTGTTAGGACGCATGTATGTTCTCCTGAGTCTATTGCCACTGCTTTTCTCTACATTCCCTATTTCTGTTTTTAATTTTTAATACATAGAGCTGGATGATATACCCATGGCATTGTTCACTTTCTATTCTTAAATAAGAACTTAACTTCCTAGACATCTCTTCCAATTCCCAAATTGCCTTAAGAACCAAATCATAAATAATAGCTACTTTCCAAGTTCTCTTATGCATTATTTAATACACAAAATTTCTCTATGAGAAAGTTACTTATATTGGAGTTCATTTAAACTCATGCTTAGAAGTGTTATTCCATATACTCCAGGTCACAATGCCATGGGGTGGTGGAGGTGGGTGCTACCATATTTTTGTTGCCCATAAACAGAGCCCAGGAGTTTGCAACACCCCTGGGGCCCCTTAGCCAGTGTCTGTCAGGACTGGAATATGGACTCCCAGATCCCTGGTCTCAGATTGGGATGATTCTGAAGCATTACTTCCTCTCTGGAGTCCCCCTTGGGATCCAGCCAAATCTTTTCTCTCTGGGCCTTTTACCTACGGTCACATCAACACTTGGTGTGTTTCTTCTCTTTCCTGTATGGTGTCTTGTAATCCCATACAAGTCTTTGTTGACAGCCCATTCTTAACTAGCCACTTGTACATAAGTCATTTCTCAGGGTCTTCTATTGTCCTAAGGTACTAAACAAAAATTGTTGATATGGGAACACCACCTCTCATTCACTCACAATCCTTTTCAATATTCATGTTCCAGAAGTGCCAGTTATTCTTTTTTATAACAAAACTCTGTAGGCAAATGTAATTAGATGTATACTGTGTAGACACATTCATTCATTCACCGTATCTCCATTAAGAACAAGTTGCAGATCTGTTCTAGGTACCGACAATACAGAGCCAAATGAAATGGCAAGGTGTATGCTCATGGATTTACATTCTAATATTTGAACAGAAGGAAGAAGTGGAAAAGAAACAAAGATGGAAGAAGATAATTGCAGTTATGGTAGGCGATGTGAAACAGTGAAACAGGATAATGAAGTAGTAGGAGGAAGGGGGTGATTTTAACAGGGTGGTCGGGGAGGTGCACTGAGGCAAGACAATGTGTGCTGTGAGACCAGAATGAAGAGAGTCTGGGCCTGCACAAATCAGGTGACTTTCTGAGGAATAAACACATCTAAAATCCCAAGAGGGAGCAACCTTGGAGGGTTGAAAGAGTAAAACAAAGCTGGCACCACAGCTCACTTGGCTAATCCTCCACCTGTGGCGCTGGCATCCTGGGTTCTAGTCCCTGTTGGGGCGCTGGTTCTGTCCCGGTTGCTCCTCTTCCAGTCCAGCTCTCTGCTGTGGCCCGGGAAGGCAGTGGAGCATGGCCCAAGTGCTTGGGCCCTGCACCTGCATGGGAGACTAGGAGGAAGCACCTGGCTCCTGGCTTCTGATCGGCGCAGTGTGCTGGCTGCAACTCGCCGGCCCTAGCGACTATTTGGGGAGTGAACCAATGGAAGGAAGACCTTTCTCTCTGTCTCTCTCTCTCTCACTGTCTAACTCTGCCAGTCAAAAAAAAAAAGAGTAGAACAAAGACCAGACTGTCTAGATTATCACTGAGGGAAAGAAAGGAAGAGGATGAGAGTAAAACACTGATGCAAGCCAGAGCATGCCAGGGCTTATAAACCATGCTATGGAGTTTGGGTTTTACTCTCTGGGTCACTCTGATGTTTATCCAGCTGTGCTGTTGAGAATGGAAAATGGGACAGGGCCTGGCAAGTGAATGCAGGAACCTTTTAGTAGGGGGTTATAGTGAACTGGACTGAACTGGTCGCTATGGATATAGAGAAGGGCAGCTGGATGGGAATGGTGAGGTAGGGCTACCAAGACATGGAGATGGCTTGGGTGTGAATGAGGGTGCAGAGCTTGCAAGGGTGTGCATTTAGCGTTCCAAGGAATGAGCAGATGTGTGGCCCTTTACTAAGATGGAGGGGAAAGCCCGGGAAGAGGGGGAAGATGTACTCTGAGGATGGGAGAAATCTTACTACCTAAGTATAAAAGTATAGTATTTATTATGTAACTTGGGCTTCATAAAATGTGAAATTTGTTCCAGTTCCCATGGCCTTTCGTGAAGAAATTTGTGTTCATAGTAGACAGTGCCTTCAGTGTGGCATTTTTGGCTTCTACAGTGAATAAGCCTCTTTCAAGAAATTGAGTTTTATTCCACCATCAGGGGTGTCTTCCGTGGGAAAGTCTTCCCCATTGTTGTTGTCTATTCACAATTATACAAGGTCCCCTTCTTTGACATGGAAATAAGCAGCAACACCCACTGAAGTCAGCAGTAGGGACTTGGCTTTCATTGCTACAAAAATCTTGAAGATAAGAGTTGGGGAAAAATAGCCAAGACTGAGCAAAGGGCTTGGCTCGGATTTCAAGGGCGGGCTTGTGCAAACATTTCTGAAGCATGATTATGATTCTTAAACAATGAAGCATGGATTTTATAACAAGAAGCAAACCCTTATTCTCCAAATGTTCTTGCCTATGTTTCAGTCATTTGAGTTCTAAGAAACCAATTCTATTCTTTTAAAGGGAAAGGGGTCACAGTTGCTGTCAGTGTCTTAAGGAAGGTATGCCCATCTGTTCCTGATTTTAACACCAGCTCATAACACTTGTTGCCAGAGTCAATGAGGTTTGCCTCTAGGTTTGTGCTGATGGATTCTGCTGCAGTAATAGGGTCAGTGGCTGATAACACCATTTCCTCTCTGTTTTTAGTACTTGGCAGTCTGCCACACACCAATTTTCTTCTCTTATTCAGATTCTCCTGAGTAAAGACATTTTGAGGAGGGTATCACAGATGGACACGGTTTATGAAGAAACTTGTTCATTTCTCCAGAGAAAGCTTTTGTTTTTCCAGTAAGTGCTTCCTGATCATTTTTCTACTGAGTGCATGATGGTCCATCCTGTAATGTCAGCCCCCCACCAGCAGATGGCAGTCACACCACACAGCGCTGTGGCGGTAGGCTAAGTATGAAAACACCCAGTTTGTCCTTTGCTTAGAGGTATGAACTGATGTGCTCTGTGCCTTGGTGGAAGGAGTAAACTGTTTGGAACTAGTAAAAGTGAACTCATTATGCGTCTATGAATTTGGCCATGAAGTTGAAGATGTTCTTGGATGTAAAAGAAAACAAAACTGAATTAGAAAAAAAATTTCTTAAATAAATCTGTCAAAGTGACCTATGAGGTGAATGGCCCAAGGTCTTGGGCTTATTCTAAGCTTTCTTTGTTTCACTGATACATGGATCGATATAATCATAGGCAAGAAGCTGGCATGAAAACGTAATACCCAAGAAAGTAAAGTTAGGAAAAACTTCAAAAATACTGTATTTTTAGGAGGAGTAACGGCTCAGAGTAGCTGGGTGGGAGAAAAATTGAAGAAAATCAATGGTAAAATCAGAAACCTTAGGGCTTTTAATTTTTTAAAAAAGACTTTTATTTATTTGAGGGGTACAGTTACAGACAATGAGAGGGAGAGACAGAGAGGTTCTTCATCCACTGGTTCACTCCCCAAATGGCCACAACGGCCAGAGCTGGGCCCATCTAAAGCTAGGAACCAGGAGCTTTTTCTGAGTCTCCCACATGGCTTCAGAGACCCAAGCTCTTGGGCCATCTTCTATTGCTTTCATAGGCCATACCAGAGAGATGGATTGGAAAAGGCGCAGCCGGGACTAGAACCGGCGCCCATATGGGATGCTGGCACTGCAGGCAGAGGATTAATGTACTGCACTACAGTGCTGGCCACCCCTTTATTTTAAAGTTATTAGAAATAATTATACACGTGTATGGTTTGGAGTGTGAAATTTCAATACATGTGTAAAGTATGTAGTGATCAAATCAGGGTAGTCAACATTTCCTTTCCTGACATTACTTTAAGAATGTAGGCTGGCAGCTTCTCTTTTCTATTTGTTCACATAATATATACCGAGTTAACAACTATAATTCTCTCTCTCTCTCTCTCTCTTTTTTTTTTTTGACAGGCAGAGTGGACAGTGAGAGAGACAGAGAGAAAGGTCTTCCTTTGCTGTTGGTTCACCCTCCAATGGCCAGCGCGGCCGGGGTGCTGCGGCTGGGGTGCTGCGGCTGGCGTGCTGCGGCCGGCGCACTGCGGCCGGCGCATCACGCTGATCTGAAGCCAGGAGCCAGGTGCTTTTCCTGGTCTCCCATGGGGTGCATGACCCAAGGACTTGGGCCATCCTCCACTGCACTCCCTGGCCACAGCAGAGAGCTGGCCTGGAAGAGGGGCAACCGGGACAGAATCCAGCACCCTGACCGGGACTAGAACCGGGTGTGCCGGCGCCACAGGTGGAGGATTAGCCTATTGAGCCACGGCGCGGGCCTATAATTCTCTTTTATACTAAGAAGTCGTTTTGTAGCTGTTACCTGTTATCCAGACCCCCTCTATTCCCATCTTCCATTGCTCCAAGCTAACATTCTGTGTTCAGATTAAGGTTTGTTTAGCTCCTACATGTGAAGGGAAAAATGAGGTAGTTATTTTTCTGTGTCTGGCTTACTTCAGTTAATGTGATGTTCTCCCGTTTCATCCACTTGGTGGCAAATAACAGGATTTCATTCTTTTTTAATAGCTGAAGTATTACATTCTGTATATATGCTATATTTTCTTTATCCATTCATCTAATGATAGACACTTGGTTGACTCCATATTTTGGCTATTGTGTTTTATATTGTAATAAACATGGGGGGACAGGTATCTGACACAATGTTTTCGTGTCTTTTGAATGTATATCTGGTAGTGGGATTGCTGATCATATGGCAGTTCTAGCTCTAGTTTTTTGTTGTTGTTGTTGTTTTGACAGGCAGTTAGACAGTGAGAGAGAGAGACAGAGAGAAAACTCTTTCTTCCATTGTTTCACTCCCCAATGGCCGCACTGCGCCAATCTGAAGCCAGGAGCCAGGTGCTTCCTCCTGGTCTCCCATGTGGGTGCAGGGCCCCAGCACTTGGGCCATCCTCCACTGCCTTCCCAGGCCACAGCAGAGAGCTGCATGGAAGAGGAGCAACCAGGACAGAACCGGTGCCCCAACCAGGACTAGAACCTGGAGTACCAGTGCAACAGGCAGAGGATTAGCCTAGTGAGCCACAGCGCTGGCCACTCTAGTTTTAATATATGTCTCCATACTGTTTTCCACGGTGGTTGTACTCATTTATATTCCCACTAACAATATGTAAGTGTTCCCTTTTTCCAGATCACCATCATGTATTACTTTCTGATTTTAAAAATCATAACCACTCTCACAGGGGTGTGGTGATATCACATTGTGTATTGGTGACTTTACCTGATTATTAGTGATATTGAGCATTTTTACATATTTATTGGACAGCTGTATTTCTTCTTTTGCGAACTCTGTTCAGTTCCTATGCCTTTTTCTGGACTGGATTGATTGCTTTTCTGTTGTGGAGTTTTTTTGAGTTCCTAATAAATTCTGGATTTTAATCTGTTGTTGGATAAGTAGCTTACAAATATTTTATCTCATAGGCTGGCGCCATGTCTCACTAGGCTAATCCTCTGCCTGTGGTGCCGGCACCCGGTGTTCTAGTCCCAGTTGGGGTGCCGGTTTCTGTCCTGGTTGCTCCTCTTCCAGTCCAGCTCTCTGCTGTGGCCCGGGAAGGCAGTGGAGGATGGCCCAAGTGCTTGGGCCCTGCACCCACATGGGAGGCACCTGGCTCCTAGCTTTGGATCGGCGCAGCACTGGCCGTATTGCCCATCTGAGGGGTAAACCAATGGAAGGAATACCTTTCTCTCTCCCCCACCCCCCCTTCTAACTCTGCCTGTGGAAAAAAATATTTTATCTCATTCTGTTTGATGTCTCTTTACTCTATTGTTTCCTTTGCTGTATAGAAGTTTCTGTGTTTGATATGAACTCATTTGTTACTTTTTCTTTTGTTGCCTGTGCTTTTGAGGTCTTTCAAAATATCATTGTCTACACTAATGTCTTAAAGAGTTTTCCCTAGGGTCCTTCTAGCAATTTCATAGTTTCAAGTGTTACATGTAGGTCTACATTTAGGTCTTTGATCTATCTTAAAGTATAGGGTGAGGGATAGGGATCTAATTTAATTTCCTTCTTCTACATATGTATATCCAGTTTTGCCATCACCATCCATTAAAACACTATGCTTTCTCCTCTGTATGTTCTTGGCATCTTTCTTAAGAATCAGTTGGCTGTATTTACATGGATTACGTTCTGTGTTCTCAACACGGTTTTGTTGATCTAGGTGTTGGTTTTGTGCCAGTGCTATGGTGTTTAAGTCATTATAGCTTTGCAGTATACTTTAAGTCACATACTGTGATATCTCCAGTTGTATAATTGTTAATTATTATTTATAATAAATTAGTAGTATAATTTCCTCCTCAGGATCTGGCTCTTCTGGGCCCTTTATGCTTCTAAATGAATTTTAGGATTCTTCATTCTAATTTTGAAAAGAATATCTTTGGTAGAAGCACTTTTCTTCCTTTCACAGAGATATTTGCAAAGGAATTCTTTTAATAAATATCAGGATTTTCCACTGAGGGAAAGGAGGCATTTCAGTCATTCCTGCTTCTGCTTCGTTGTGTTTTCCTGAGTTTCTTCCCCCACAACCCCACTGATTGGGCTACTTTTCCTTTCTCACTTAAGCGGTTGCTTTGCTCTTTGTTGAAGCTGTACTGGCTTTGGGACAGGCAGAGGGCTTACATGGCATTGAGCAGATGTTTCTATTTCTCTGCCTGCACTGTAGTTTCTCTGAGCACAGGCACTTTTTATCTCTGTGTTTGAGTTGGTGTTTTGAGTGTCTCACTAGGAATACCGTGGACCAGAGCTGAGTTTAAGGAAAACTTACATATGGAAATGGAGCATGATAGTCAAAGATTTTTGCTCCTTTTTTTCCCAGAGAACTACTGAATCTAGGACTCTTGTGAGATTACACAGTGACAGAGTGTTTACAGAATTGGGATGGAAACTGCAGGCGTAAGCGTAAAGGCCTTAATAGAGGTATTAGCAGTTTCCTGGTTCTCAGGCCTTTCCATGTCTGTTGAGGGCTCAGGCTTATTTTCCATTCTAGTATTTGTATAGTTACAAGACCACCATCCATACTTGAGCAGGGGTTGGATACTCTTGATCTTAGTGTCCCAACAAGAACTGGGCAGTGGAAACAGTCTGCCTGGAACACGGGCAATCCAGGATTGCATGATCCATAGAGAACTTTCAAGCATAATGAAACTAAGTACAGATTGATTTGCAGAAGGATCCCCATCAATTCTTTTTTTTTTTTTTTTAATTTTTTGACAGGCAGAGTGGACAGTGAAAGAGAGAGACAGAGAGAAAGGTCTTCCTTTTGCCGTTGGTTCACCCTCCAATGGCCGCCACAGCCGGTGCGCTGCGGCTGGTGCACTGCGCTGATCGGATGGCAGGAGCCAGGTGCTTCTCCCGGTCTCCCATGGGGTGCAGGGCCCAAGCACTTGGGCCATCCTCCACTGCACTCCCTGGCCACAGCCGAGAGCTGGCCTGGAAGAGGGGCAACCGGGACAGAATCCAGCGCCCCGACCGGGACTAGAACCCGGTGTGCCGGCGCCGCAAGGCGGAGGATTAGCCTAGTGAGACGCAGCGCCGGCCTATCCCCATCAATTCTTAAGTACTGTTAGTTGTAGCTGAGTTTCAATAATATATATATATATATATATATATATATGCAAGCTTCAAATCAGCACATGCAAATTATTAATTTAATAAACATTGAATTACCTGTGGAAGTTAACTGAGAGAACTTTGAGCTATGCAGTTGGCCTCCACCACATTCAGTCTCAGCTACCATGCTTCAAGAAGTTCCTTGTTGGCTGGCGCCACGGCTCACTAGGCTAATCCTCCACCTGCAGTGCTGGCACCCCAGGTTCTAGTCCCGGTTGGGGTGCCAGATTCTGTACCGGTTGCTCCTCGTCCAGTCCAGTTCTCTGCTATGGCCCGGGAAGGCAGTGGAGGATGGCCCAAGTTTTTGGGCCCTGTACCTGCATGGGAGACCAGGAGAAAGCACCTGGCTCCTGGCTTCGGATTGGCACAGTGCGCGGCCGTAGCGGCCATTTGAGGGGTGAACCAACAGAGAAGGAAGACCTTTCTCTCTGTCTCTCTCTCTCTAACTCTGCCTGTCAAAAAAAAAAAAAAAAAAAAGAAGTTCCTTGTAGTTAAGTATCCTCAGACTTGCTTCTGGTACAGTTTATATTTCTAGCACCCATTGAACTATAGATTTCTGTATTTAAATAGCCATTGAAATAAGTACATTTGAAATACAGATGGCTGTGTATGTGTTTTTTTTTTTTCTATTGGAATTATCTATCTTTCTGGTGAGAAGTTATAGGCAAGGTTAACCAGACAGAAAAATATGTGCAAACAGCTAGGATCAGTTTAATGATATACTAGAAACAAGTTTCAAACTTATTCCTTGGAAACTGGTACATAGAAATAGTGGATTAAGCCATTAACTATGTAAGATATAAGGCACTGGACATTTACAAATAAGAAGTAGGACTTGGGCTAGAGCTGTGGTGCAGTGATTAAGCCACTGCCTGCAGTGCTGGAAATCCCATATTGGAGCACTGGTCCAAGTCCTGGCTGCTCTGCTTTCAAGATAGCTCCCTCTCCATCCACTAGCCCCATGTACCAATAACTTTTAAGTGACAACATGGTAAGTCCTTGAGCCACCTGCAGTAGCAGAAAACAATCAGATTTCCATGCAGTCAGAAACTTCCATGATTGGCTTTTGTTGGCAAGTTACAAATTTTCATTGGGTGAAGCCAGGGGCATGTCAGAGTTTATTTGTTACTCTAGCATTGCAGAGTCCATTGTGATCAATAAATATGATGAAAAGCCAGAATGTTCTACCTAGAATAATTGGCATCCAGAGAATAATATTTTTTTTCAGATTTATTTATTTGAAAGGCAGAGTGACAGACATGGTGGTGGTGGGGAGGGGGGGATGAGAGACAGAACAAAAGTGATCTTTCATCCCACTGGTTTCATTCCCCAGCTGTCTGCAATGACAAGGGCCAGGCTAGGTTGAAGTCAGGAGCCAGGGACTCCATCCAGGTCTCCCAAGTGGGCAACAGGGAACCATGTACTTGAGCCATCATCTGCAGCTTCCCAGGTATACGTGCAGGGAACCATATCAGAAGCAGAGTAGCAAGGGCTCTGGCCCTCCAATATGGGATGTGGTCATTCTAATCAGCAGCTTAACCCACTGCACCACAATGCTGGTACCTAGAGAGGCATTATTCTACCATGGTAGTAGCTTGTTAAGGGTGTCTCTGCAGTCTTTCCCAGTTAGCAGCCTTGCAGGACAGTACAATTACATTGTCAGTGGTTTCCAAATCAAGCAAGTGAACTGCTTTATTTTGTTCCAGTGAAATTTTCAATGTAAACCAGTACATTAAAAATTCACAAATATATTGCTGTTCTGTTTGGAGTAAAAGCAACCAGCTGGGAACTCCTAATTGCTCTTTTCATTAATTCACATATTCTTCCCCTCCCTTTTCATCCCCTACATTCCTGGGACCCTAAGTTAGCTTTCTGTAATTCCTGGCTTCTGATGGATAAAAGTTGAAAAGCCTTGCAATAGGCAAATTTGGGACACAGAATCTTTCTGGACAAAAAATGTGTTGTTTGGTGAGATTAAAGTTTAAACTGTGGTATATGAGGCTGCCACACCCAATCTAGTTCTTTACAGCTTCATCTTATTCCACTCCACTTAGCATCTGTTAGAGGTTCCTTACACATTTCAACCTTTACGTACACCCTTTTACTATGGTTCTCAGTGTTGAATGTGTTTCTTTTTCCATTCAACAATGAGTGTCAGGCATCAGGCAAACTACAGTGAAGACTCTGATTTCAAAGGAAGGAATTCTCATAAAATTAAATGAAAAATCCTAAATATGAAGCCAATAATGCAAAGTGATTTAATAATGTGGAAAGAACCATCTTCTCTATATCTAACAATGAATGTTGATTCCTCTTTATTTACCTTAACCCATTACGTGACCTCACATCCCATGAAGAGCAATCGAATCAAAAAGTTGCCTTAATTGCCAGAAACCCAAGCAAGTATGCAAAACCATCTTATCAAAGATAAGAATTGGTTGCTTTTTTTTTTAAACCAGTTTTGATATTTCATTCCATGAAAGAGAGCCCATTCTGGGAATAGCAGGCACGACAACATAGATGTTAGAATGTTTAGTTTCTTGGTGCAGAACTGACCAAGGCAGCCCTCCCTTCCAACATGCGCCTGGAATTCAGTCTTGTTTATATCCTAAGCCCAACCCCTGGGAGCTTTCCATTGGGATACCATCAGGACCTCCCTCAAACCTCCCCCATTAGGCAGAACCAACTAAAACAGGGTCTGTTCCACCAACTTAACTGTTTACTACATTTGCACAGGTATTTTTTCCCCTTATAATATCACTGATACAAGGAAGAGATTTATATAACTGGTTCAGGCTGCAGAGCAGTTTTAATCTCTGCAAGACTTTTCATTTGGCTCAACTCAAACATTCCTATCTTGACCCATTGTAGTGACTCCAGAAATGTAAACAGAGTTCTCAGAATTTAGACCCATCACAGTTAGACTCTTCCCCACTTCGTATTTTTTTAAAAAACATTTATTTTTTATTTGAAAGTCAGAGTTACACAGAGAGAGAAGGAGAGGCAGAGAGAGAGAGAGAGAGAGGTTTTCCATCCGCATATCTTCTCCCCAGTTGGCTGTAAAGGTATGAGCTGTGCCGATCTGAAGCCAGATGCCAGGAGCTTCCTCCAGATCTTCCCACATGGGTGCAGGGGCCCAAGGACTTGGGCCATCTTCCACTGCTTTCCTAGACCATGGCAGAGAGCTGGATTGGAAGTCACACAGCCAGGACTTGAACCAATGCTCATATGGGATGCTGGCACTGCAGGCGGTGGCTTTACCCACTGTGCCACAGTGTCAGCCTCCATTTCATATTTTTTTTAGATGAAAATATTTTTATCTGGAGTAATGCTGAAATTGCTAATGCAATTATTGCATCTACTTTTGATCCCATATTATGTGCCATATACCAGCTTGATGGCACTGTTAACAGAGCAAGGTATGGGCAACATATCATTGTGTAAACATGAATTTTATCTTATGCTTTTCTCTACACATTAAAAATTGATGTAATTTTTTTCTTTACTGTGAATGACATTGATTTCAAAATGTTAAACTATCTTCCTGTTCCTAGAATAAACCCAACCATGTTCATTGTTTTATCTTCATATGTCCTACATCTTTTGGACCAATTTTGAAAAATGAATTTGACCAGATTTCTTTTTCTCTTATAGTATTGTCAGGATTGTTTTCAGGCTTTTGCTGGTTACATAATGCAAATTTGGGGAGGTGGGGGCAGATTAATGGCCTGAAAGTGCTGGCATCCCATATGGGTTTGAGACCTGGCTGTTCCACTTTCAATCCAGCTCTCTACTGTGGCCTGGAAAAGCAGTAGAAGATGGCCCAAGTCCTTGGGCCCCTGCACCCGTGTGGGAGACCCAGAGGAGCTCCTGGCTCCTGGCTTTGGATCGGCGCAACTCTGGCTGTTGTGGCCAATTGGAGAGAGAACCAACGGATGGAAGACCTCTCTCTCTCTCTTTCTCTCTGTCTCTCCTCTCTCCGTGTAACTCTGACTTTCAAATAAATAAATAAATCTTTAGGAAAAAAATTTGGAAATACTGGCTTTTTTTTCTGTTCTCTGGAAGATTTGTGTTTGATGGGATAATTTCTTGTTAAAATGTTTGATGTAATTCCCAATGATTTCATCCAGACCTGGAATATTTTTAGTTTAGTATGGAAAGATTTTTAATTATCCTTTCACTATCTTTATCTTTAAAAATATAAAAACCATCATGATCTATGTCAAACAACCAATATTTCAGAAACATACTAAAAATGTTTTTAATCTGAAATTCAAATTTAACTGCACATTCTGTATTTTATCTGAAAACCATATAATCTCCTCATTATTTTTTGAATTTCTGAAAGAAAAATTATTGTCCTCTTTTATTCCAGTAAAAGTTATTTGTACTCTCTCTCCCTCCCCCTCACTCTCTCTATCTCCCTCTCTCTCCCTTTCTTGAATGGTCTCAAGAGGCATATCAGTTTAATTAGTTTTTTCAAAGAAGTAGCCCTTAGGTTGTTTATTGAGTTTATCTAAAGGCCCACTTATTTTTTTTTTCCTTTTTCATGATTAGCATTTAGGTTGGACTTGTAACTTCTTGAAATGTATAATTTGATGTTTGATTTTTCAGCTTTTCTTCTTTTTTAATATATGAACATAAATTTCCATCCAATCATGTTTAATCAGTTCATAGAGTCATGCTCAGGGACTTGGGTTTTACTTTGTGTGAAAAGGTCCCATTAGTTTCATGCTAATGAGTGCTACCTTTGTGTCTGCTTTTCTTAATGTATGCCATTTTGTTGTGCTGTGAAAATAGTTTATGGGGCGCTGTGGCTGAATGTTTTTGTCTTCCTCTAAAAATTCCTATGTTGAGAGGCAGGCATTGTAGTGCAGCAGGTTAAGCCTCTGCTTAGGACACCTTCGTCCCACTTTGGTGTGCACAGTTTGAGTTACAGCTACTTCCTATTTCTGATAACAGCTAATCTGTAAAAACAAAGAATGTATGTAACAACCATTCTATGTGGTTACATGTTGTGCTATTACTTTGGTTTCCTAGGCATAGCTAAGCGCCACCAGTGATCCTCAGGTGATGATGCCCTTTACCAGAATGCTCAAGGATAGAACTCAGACCTCCAGCACGGGCCGTCCTGAATCTTCCTAGATCGATATAGTAGGGGAAGTTACAGACTTCTAGTCACTGAAGTCCTTGGTCCATCCCTTCGTCTTTTGGGTTTTTCTGATTTAGTGGGGAAGATTGCTGTATAAAATGTTTTTAGCAACTTAGTGAATAATACCTTAAAAGTAAAGTAAGCCTTCATTTCAGTTGTAGAGAATAAAGGATGAAATGTCTTGCCTATTTTAAGAGAAAACAGTTGAATTTAACTCACAGCAAGTCAGATTCTTTTGAAAGAGAAATACAGTTTACAGTGGAATAAAAACTTCAGCCGTTTGTTCATGAATAAGGCATTCCATCTTTATGTGAAGTAGACTATATATTATTTTCACCCAAAGTGAATAATGACTAAATGCACACTTTTGGAATAGCCACCCTTAGAAATCAGAGATGTGCGAGATATTGAGAGGAATGTGACCTAGTGATTCTTCAAGAATGAAATGAGGCCGGCGCCGCGGCTCACTAGGCTAATCTTCCGCCTGCGGCACCGGCACACCAGGTTCTAGTCCCGGTTGGGGTGCCAGATTCTGTCCCGGTCGCTCCTCTTCCTGTCCAGCTCTCTGCTGTGGCCAGGGAGTGCAGTGGAGGATGGCCCAAGTGCTTGGGCCCTGCACCCCATGGGAGACCAGGAGGAAGCACCTGGCTCCTGGCTTCCGTTCAGCGCGGTGCGCTGGCCACAGTACGCCAGCCGTAGCGGCCATTGGAGGGTGAACCAACGGAAAAGGAAGACCTTTCTCTCTGTCTCTCTCTCTCACTGTCCACTCTGCCTGTAAAAAAAAAAAAAAAAAAAAAAAAAAAAAGTATGAATTGAGGTGTGAATGGGCCTTTGTCCTATCAGACTCCAGTGTTCTGAACATCTCTTCACTGTCTTTCCTGTCATGTTGTGAAGGAGCCCTCAGTTTGTTTCTGTTTTCCCCTTTGGTTCTCTAGACTCACCATATCTGAGGCTTCTCAGCTGATATGTCTATGGGAAGGAAAAATGTCTTCTTCAAATGAATCAATTCTTGTACCTACAAATTTGGGTGTTTGTGTAGATATTGGCCAGTTCCTTCTGAAATTTGAAAACCTTCTTGAAGTTCCCAACATCATGCTAATTCATAGGAAGTTAACATCTTTGAAAATCTGTGGCAAAAACAACCACCACTTTTAAAACCACATAACACCATCTTATTCACACTATATGACACATCATGGCTCAAGTTTAATGACAGGGGATAGCTTCATTATATTTAATGTTCTGATGTGGTTTTGGGTGTGATTATAGGATAAAGAAATAGATTGTTTGCCCATGCTCAGTTGCAAGTCTCTAATGTGTTTAAATTCAACACAAACAAAGAAATAATAAAGCTGTGTTCCATTGGACTGCACCCTTGCTTTAATTGTCATAATATTTTTGTCAATGACTTAGTAGAGAAAGTCAAGTAAGTACAATCATTGAACTGCCTGTGGTAATTTCCATTTGCTGAACTGCTTTTTCATTTTTTCATCCATTCCTTTCCTTTTGGGTTTATCTGATGGGTGGCTAGGGATGAAACCTTAGAGATTTGGCCAACCTGATGATCAGGTAGGATATGAAATTTTGTATCCATTAATCTAAACTATATTGATGTTAAGATGGATATAGAGCTGAGCAAGATGAAATACTTTGCTTTATGAAATTCCTGACAAGTAAATAGTTAGGAAATAATGTGATCTGTGATAATAATCAAACCATGTACCTAGTGCACTGGATTGGAATGAACAGAGACATATAGCATCAGGTGAAATTCACAGTAAGGGTTTGTACCAGGGCTGTAACAGTGGTAATAAAGCGGGAGAGGAGGAATAAAACTGCTTTCAGTTGAGGAAAATCGCTGAAACTATGAGTTTGGTTTTGAGTCCTGAAACTACCGCATTGTATCTTGCTTATTGAGTTATTCACACAAGTCTCTTAATTTTAGTTTCCATATTTATAAAATAGGATAATAATACATACTTCCTATACCTCCTAGGGTTATTGTGTGGACTAAATCAGGCAATTTTTGAAAGTTCTCAGTATTCAGTGCTTCATAGTAATTCAAAATGTATTGTCTATTACATATTGATGACTCTCTGTACTGGTACTTGGGTTAAAATTCTCATAGAGTGAAAATGCAAAAGTTTTAAGTCAGCTAATCGTTCATTTTTTTTAAAAAGATTTATTTATTTATTTATTTGAGAGAAAGAGAGGTGTCTTCCATCTGCTGATTTACTTCCAATGTCCACAATTTGGGTGGATCTGTGCCAGTGAGAAGTTAGGAGCCAGTAGCTTCTTCCAGGGTCTCCCCAATGGGTGCAGGGGCCCAAGCATTTGGGCCATCCTCCACTGCTTTCCCAGACCATTAACAGAGAGCTGGTTCACAAGTGGAGCAGCCAGGACACGAACTGGTGCCCGTATGGGATGCTGGCACCATATGCAGAGGCTTAACCTACTATGCCACAGTGCTGGCTACTAGCCTTTCATTTAAATCCCATTACTACCTTATACTGTCTGCATGACTTAGGGCAAATTAATTTCTGTTAGCCATAGTTTCATCCGTTGTGAAATAGTGATTTCAGGTTCTATTTTCTGGGACTCTTTTCAGTGAAATAGATCAAAATATATAAAGAATATGGCCCCAAATCAAAACTCAGTAAATGAATGCTACTACTACTGGGGGCTGAAAGAGAAGATGATCTTAGATCTGTGGTGTCAGTATTAGTTAAACAGTGATGATATGTAGAAGATGTAGGCTTTTTGTTTTAAAGATGAGTTTTGCCTTTTTTTTTTTTTTTTTTTTTTTTTTTTTTTACAGGCAGAGTGGACAGTGAGAGAGAGAGACAGAGAGAGAAAGGTCTTCCTTTGCCGCTGGTTCACCCTCCAATGGCCGCCGCTGCAGCCGGCGCACCGCGCTGATCCTGGCAGGAGCCAGGAGCCAGGTGCTTTTCCTGGTCTCCCATGGGGTGCAGGGCCCAAGCACCTGGGCCATCCTCCACTGCACTCCCTGGCCATAGCAGAGAGCTGGCCTGGAAGAGGGGCAACCGGGACAGAATCCGGCGCCCCAACCGGGACTAGAACCCGGTGTGCCGGCGCCGCAAGGTGGAGGATTAGCCTATTGAGCCACGGCGCCGGCTGAGTTTTGCTTTTATCATGGGTGAATACATCTGCTGTCTCTGCTAGATGGAGATAAATAAAGGTGTGGTCCCGAGAAGGTTGGTTTTTTTTTTTTTTTTTTTTTTTTTTTTTTTTTTGACAGGCAGAGTGGACAGTGAGAGAGAGAGACAGAGAGAAAGAGAGAAAGGTCTTCCTTTGCCGTTGGTTCACCCTCCAATGACCGCCGTGGCCGCACGCTGCGGCTGGCACACTGTGCTGATCCGAAGGCAGGAACCAGGTACTTATCCTGGTCTCCCATGCGGGTGCAGGGCCCAAGCACTTGGGCCATCCTCCACTGTACTCCCTGGTCACAGCCGAGAGCTGGCCTGGAAGAGGGGCAACCGGGACAGAATCTGGCGCCCCGACTGGGACTAGAACCCAGTGTGCCGGCGCCGCTAGGCAGAGGATTAGCCTAGTGAGCTGCGGCGCCGGCCCCGAGAAGGGCTTTAGACATGGCGTTTTAGCTTTGTCTATCAGCAGCCTATAAATTGTATTTGATTCCATGATATGGATTAGATTTTCTACACACATGAAAAAGACCCAAATTTGTAATCTTGAGAACACCACCCACTAAGGAGGATGAAACAGAGAAACAGGTACATGATTAAGACTGAACTAAAGCATTGTTGTTAGAAGGAAAATCAGGCAAGAGGGTTAATGGACACAGTAAGAGAGGTGCGTTAAGTTCATGAACAATTGTAGTGGCCAAATATCAAATCAGAGAAAAATGAAGACAATACTCTGGATTTGACCCCAGAGAGGGTACCTGGTCTCTTTCCCCTGAGCAGTTTTTGTGAAGTAAAGTGGGTGTGAGGCAGGGCCTGAAAAGAGAATGGGGAGAGGAGGTGAGGATTTGGGCAGTGTGAGCCAAATTTAAATTTTAGTGCTCAGTAAACAACTGAAAGGACAGAACTTGAAGGAGTGGTATTCAGACTCCTCTGTTTGACCACGTGGTCAAAAATAAAAAGTACTGTGATGATCCCCAAATCACAGCCATACTCTTCTGTTGTAGAATTCTCCTGTTGGGGGCAAACTAAAGACAGTACTGAAAGGTCATAGAAAAGGACAGAGATAAGTATGGAAGAGAACAACAGAGACCCCCGTGCCTTAAGTGAGATCAGAGGGAATGAGAATTAAGAGGAAGAAAAAGGAGGGAGGGTTATAGATGGAGAAACCAGGCAGATTGTACAGTCTGTGATTTGGCAGTCAAGCCATCGAGGTACTGTAGGGGGTGATAGGTAGGCAGGGAAGAAAATGAGTGTTAGGAGGCAAGGGAATGAAACAGGGACATTGGAGGTCACCTAGCATAGATATGCCTGATTTGCAGTTTGCCTAGCACTGGACGTGCTTATATTTAGTCTAATCTATCAGCTGAGTGAATTCCTATGGATAGCCTCCAAAGTGAAAAAGTATGAATTAACACCTTGCTTTACATAATAACCTTTCACAATCCAGATGTTTTAAGGCATTTGAAAGTTTTAATGCATCTGATATGTGGCTAATAGCTTCAAAGGATATATTTGGATTTCTCCCTTAGAGATGTTTCATTCTTTGCCAAAAGAGAGCCTATGGAGTTAAATGAAAAACATATTCCCCATTAAAAGTTCATAACAAAAATTAAGGGTCATGGTGTTATTACAAAGACAACAGATAAGGGGGGGGGCAAGGAAAACCTAGTTTTGATTTGAGATGGCCTAAAGTAGCTTTGCTGTCTTATCTAAGATTTAAATTCTCTTAGCCTAGTTTTATCATTTGTATGAGGGACACTATGATTTCTGTAGTCTTCTTTGATACACAATTCTTTTAGGCCAGGGACTCTTCTTGAAATTGGTGAATATGACAGGATTGGAGGAAACAATGGGAGATGAAGATACAGACTACAAAATCACAAGAGAGTGATAGTAAAGAGGTAAATTTTAGAGTCCCTCTGACCTAGGTTCAAATTCTCATCTTACCATATAGTAGCAAATAGTTTGGGGAAAGTTTCTCTGTTCCTATTTCCTCATAAGGAAAGCTAATGACAATAACAGATATTAAGTTGTAGATATGTAAATATTCAGTGGGATAATGTGTGTTAAGTGCTTAATGATGCTTGGTAGCCTGGAAGGGCTCAAATATGTTGGAAAATAAAGTACTATGTATCTGTTCACATAAAACCAGACTTTTCTTTTTCATTTTTTCCAGTTATATTTTTCCCCTCAAGAAGGCAGAAGTGGGGGTGACCTTATTGGCAGTACAAGCATAAGTAAATATGGTAGTGATTTAGAAATTCACAGTAAACATACTATTTTACAGCAAGGAGGAAGGAAGGAAGAATCAAGAATTGAGCAAGCAAAAGAGGAATATTATTCAGACCGGAAACTAGTCAGCTCAATAGCTAAAAATACTGTGGGATCGTCAAGGAAATTGAGTTGTTTCTTGGACAAGGAACCCTATAATTTATAAAACATAGCACATCTGCGCCAATGGTTGTTCTGTAGAGGTCCCAGTGATCACCATTCCCAGGACTACCTTGCTTTTCTGGCCTCACTGGGGTGACTGGTGGAGCATTCTGAAAGTTTTTATTTTAAGTTCTGAGTGAGAAACAACCTAGATCCCACTGTCACTGCTTCCCCAAATTCAAAACTGTGTTCACTCTTAATGACACCTGCTCCTCTGTAGCCTTCTCATGCGCCGACACCAAGAGATGATGAAAGTTTTCATCTGCAGTGGCTAACTTACTGTGAGAAGATGAAGGTTTCAGAAAGAGACAGCAGTGTACTTCAACACCAATGTATAACAGACCGACATTTCAGCCCAATTAGATCGGCAGCCAATATTCATGCATTGCCTTCTGTGTGGAGATGTAAGCCCGATCCCTGTTCATGATGAGCTTATGATCCAGCGTAGAGGCACAGAAAGAGGAGATCAGAAGGGAAGAGTGTCCTGAAGGTAAAAAAGTTGAGATAATTGTGGTAAGCCCCCGTCTTTCCGAAGTTCTCAAGCAGGAGAGAAAAACAGAGGAAGAGGAATGAATCTATACTGTAATGATTATAAGCACTGACGCAGCCAGGCAGAATGAAGAAGGTGGGAAGATAGACGAAAACGACTGGAAAGAAATATTGAACATCCATGGGAAGCAGGTGGAGAAACGCAGAACAGGCTTGGAAATCTTATGTAATAATCCTCAATTATTACGAGGAAAGATGGGTACCAAGGTGGAGTCAGATCTTTCTCCTATTGAAACAGCTCCTATTTTTAAATTTCCAGTTAATAGAGTAGGCTGAGTATTTTTCCTTTATTCTGATTTTTGTCCAATTATTTGGGTAGAGTTTTTGGGTAAAATCAGTATGAAGTGAGTGAAGTCACTAAAGAATGGCACAGACGCAGGCAGAAACTGTCTGGGCTCAAAATATATCACACACACACACAAAATTCTGTTCAAAGTGGTGGTTTTCATGGTCACATCGTTCTACCATTATTTAATGTCTCGGACTGATCTACCACCTTGACCCTCGTTACCCACAAATGGTCACAGACACAAAGAGGAGGAGGCCCCATGTCAGTCTTCAGCACTGTCCCTGTATGAGCCATCGCTTGTGGGCACACATGAAGGAGTAAGGAGAGACAAGTCTCGCCTTTTCGGTAAAAGGCGCATTTGATCTTTCCCGACCACAGCAGAGGAAAAGGCAGATTTCCTGGAAGAAGCTCAGGGGAGGGAACAGGAAAATTAGAAGGCTTCATTTGAAAAGTCGGATCTAAGCTTGAATTCCTAATTACCAGAGGTCTTTTCCAAGAAGCAGGTCTCTCTGTGGTGTACCAACCTTCAGCTGGGTGGCTCTTGGATCATGTGTCCTTCATCACCAGGCTGATGGCACCAGCACTAGCAGCTTCCTTCCAGGAATGCAGTGCCCATGCTCTCTGGTTTTCTGTTGAGTTGGTCTGGCCCTACTTAAGAAGGAAATAATTGGTATTTTAAGCTCCCCTGTCAGGCAGTAATTTCCTTTTGAGCCATCCTTCACATAAGGGTCAGTTCTCCGAAAAATTATGCAGTGGACAATTTATTTTTAAGTATTTCTCTTTTTTTCCCCTGGTACTATCAGTTTCCCTAGCCCTCTCCCCTGGGTTCTAGTTTTCAAGGTCATTGGGTTTTCTAATTACCATCAGGGATATATTCACAGTTATCACTGTGGTACCTGCACCCAGCCAACAAACACCTCTTTGTTTTGGAATTGTCAACCTGCTTTAAAAGTCACCAATCTTTTGTACCATTCTATCATGCACCAGATACTGTGTCAGTGCCATGGGCATACTGTGAGAGACAGGATTCCCACATTTATGGAACACATAGTTTCATGAGACATGTATGCAAGAATAGCCAGTATCACAATAAAGCTGCAAAGGCAGGAGGCAGCATAGAAGATTGGATGAAATTCCATGTAAAGCCCCTCAGACATGAGAAGATTGTTCTGGAAAGGCCACTGAGAAAGTGCACTGAAAGGATAGAATAAATGTAAGCTCATCAGGCTTGTGAGAGATTCCAAAGAGAAGTACACAAGAAGATGGCAAGATCAGATTTGCAATGTAGAAAGCCTCTCTTTTAAAGTAGTGACATGGAAAAAGAGCACTTAGTTTGTATCATAAATTCAGATGGGGGGCATTTAAGCTGGGGTTAAGCTACTGCCTACAATGCTGGCATCCCATGTCAGAGTGCCAGTTTGAACCCTGGCTTCTTCACTTCCCATTCAGCTCCCTGCTAATGTGCCTGGGAAAGAAGCAGATGATGGCCCAAGGACTTGAGCCCCTGTTAACCATGTAGGAAACCAGGATGGAGTTCTGGGCTCCTGGCTTCAGCCCTGGCTGTTGCAGCTATTTGGGAGTGAACCAGTAGCTGGAAAGTATCTGTCTGTCACTCTGCTTTTCAAATAAATAAATATTTTTAAAAAGAAAATAAATTCAGATGAAGGTTTGAGTGTCAGGTGTCTAGTTTAAAGCAGTGGTAGTCCAGATAGAAAGGAGTGGGCAGATTAGAGACATATTTAGGAAATAGAAATCACTAATTTTGATTCTAGCTTATGCCCATGTCTGGGGAGATGGAGAGGGAGACAGAGAAATCTAGAGTGGCTCTAAGAATTTTGACAAAGTCTTGGGCATAATAGAGCCTTCTCATGGATGTTGAATGCACAAAATGGAGTTGAATTATGACTCTTGTTTTGATAATGATATGTATGTAGATGAGACTTAACCAAAGCTAAAAATTTATTATTAGTTCATATGTTACTTTCTTATTAAAATAGAAACAAACTGGTTTCACTAAGTTAAAATACAAGTCTCTTTTACTATAGTCATAAAGAATTTTGATAATGCTGATTAATTTAGAGACCATGATAAAGATAGGGAAGAAATGTCCCTTTTTGTGGCTGAGCACTGGGATGGAGTGGCATAAGGATCTGCCTGTAATCAACGCACATTTCTGGGCCTCTGATCATTATGCTTGCCTGTGATACTGCTCACCCTGCACTTAATTTTTCTCTTACCTTTACTCCTCCAATTTCTGTCCCCTTCAGCCTATAACTCATACCTGTATTGCTTCCTCTTCCAGCACTGCCAAATCCTCTGTACAAAGTACACTGGGAGTTGTACAAGACCTCCCTGTGGGGAGCAACTGGGAGCAACTCAGACTAGACTAAGTTACTGGAATTAAGACTTATTCTATGCATCTGCTCTCCCACAATATGGCGCTGAGAAGGGAGTAACAACTTCTACGCAGCTGCCTCTCGCCAGCTTGAGTGATGACCTGCAGGAGCTGATCCTGCTCCTGATTGCAGGAGAGCAGCGTACTTGGCGTGTGGGTAGCAGAGTTGGGATTGGTGGAAGAGGACTATAAAGGAGGAGAGAGACAACATGCACCGAGGAATATCCAAGGGGAACATCTGAAGGAACACCTGTGCAGCCCCCGAGAGAGCCGGCCGGCGGTGTGCCGCTCCCCTGCGGAAGTGGGGAAAGTGGCCAGGGGGAACCGCCCTTCCACGGAGGTGGAAGGGACAGAAGCCAACCCGGGAAGAACCAGCAGCAAACCCCGGGGAGGGCTGAGCAGACGAAAGAACAGCGCAGGGTCCTGTGTCGTTCCTCCATGAAGAGGGGGAGCGACACCTCCCTGCTTTGTGTGTTTGTGATCTAACATAACAGCAATGAACATTTCTTTTCTGTGGTCAAGACTCAGAAAGAATCTCTCCTGCTGTGATAGAATACATTTTTGAAGACAGGTAACTGATTAGACAAACAAGAATTTCCAGTTCCTTGCTATTTCTCAGGTAGATAAACCCAATGGTGTGACTGAAAGTAGGGAAACAAGATAGTTGGGAAATGAAAAAACTTTTTTAATGTTGAAAATCACCACATCATCGATTCCTTTGTTTCTATCAGTACAACCCCTAAATTCTAATTTTCTTTCTCTCCTGTTTCTTAATCTGTGGTTATTAAAGTCTTAACATTCCTGATTTTTCTTATTTTTAAGATGTAATGGAAAAGAGGAAGCAATAGACTCTTCCCAGGAGTTAAAGAAGGGTGAGAAATAAATGTGAGTATAAAAATGTTCAATGAACAACATGTAACCAAAATTTTTGCCATTTTTATAGCTTAAACATCATAGTCAAATACCTTCACCATTCATATGATCATTCATGTAGCTACCTTGTGCCCTTCATCATGTACTAGGAAGGAACATATCCACTTGTTATGCAATGTGGACCTAGGAAGTGGTTTTGGATTGGTTTTGGCATCTTTGAGATGGTTTTGGATAAGATTCTGTTATGAAAGCTAAACACAAGTTATGATTGCATGCTCTAAGAATGCCTCATATTCATTGACTGTTCAATCCCATAAACCCACAGTGAGATCCTGCAGGGCAATTGATGTCAGAGGCAATTTAGAAAGAACAGGATAAGTTTTGGCTACTGAAAAATATGGAAATTACTTTAGATCTTGAATCTTCAAATGAGCAACACATTGCTATAATAATAAGCAATGCTCAATCCAGCTTGGCAGAGCCATATACCTGGGATGACTTTGTCCTACTAGTATGCCAGGACCCTCAATATATTGAATAACATAACAGGGGGTAAGCACAGGAGGCAAAGGTCACTAGTCACTTATTCCAATAAAGTTGAATGTAGGAGAGAGGGGTTGTATTTACCCACTCTAATTTTCTAGCTGAGATTGAAAACCAGTGAGTTCTTCAGATGTTATATATATTAAAAATTCAATAACCAATAGCTTGAAATTGAGTGGTAGACACAGGAGGGTATATTTAGGTTAAGGAGAATTTTATAGAAACTTTGTTATTCTTAAATCCTACCAAAATTATTGCTACAATATGATAATAATACTGCGACATTCTTGAGTGCAATGACCATCCATTTTAACTTGTATCTTCAGCACCTAGGACAGTTTCTGGTATATGATAGGTGCTCAGTAAATGTCTATGTGGTAAATGAATAGTGAACATATGATTGGATGGCTATATTTATACACAATCATCTACATGTCACATTCATAATATTGAAGTGATGGTTGCTAAAGCAATATAAACTTTGTCTACCTGTTACCTATAACCAAATTTTTCTCCATGAGGCCAGATAGCTAGATATTTTAAGATTCTCAGTTTAAGGGGTAAAATTAAAAATATTATATAGGTGATTATAAAAGAAAAAAAAGCTAATTTCCACAATTAAATTAAAAAATATATTTAAAAATAAAATGAATGTAGAGGATGGAATTCTCTTTTTAGGAGAACATATTACTTAATTGGAATTCAAAGTACTTCTTGTAATCAAAATATATTACTATGTTATCTATCAATGCCTATATTTAATGAAATCTTAATTATTTAATTTATAGTTTGAATTCTGTGTTATTATGTGGCATTTAATATCATTAGGTTTTTTTTTGCTACCATTTAAAAATGTAAAAACTACTCTTAGCATTCAGACCATACAAACATAGGCCAATGACTGAATTGAAACTGCTGGCTATACCTTGTTCACCCCTTATCTACATCTACTAGGAGTTATTTTTACTTTTTATTTATTTTCATTTTATTCTAATGGGAGAGGGGTGGAAAGAGAGAGAAAGAGACCAAGAGAGATCTTCCATCAACTAGTTCACTTTCCAAATGTCTGCAACAGCTGGAGTTCAGTCAGGCTGAACCAAAGAGCTCAGAATGTAATCCTAGTCTGCCACAATGGTGGCGGAGACCAAGTCACTGGGCAATGATTTGCTGTCTCTCAGGGTGTACATTGGCAGGAAGCTGGAATCAGAAGCAAAGCAAGGAATCAGACTCCTGCCCTTTGGTGTGGGATAGGGAGTCTCAAGTGGTACTTTTAGCACTATGCCAAATGCTCACCCACTAATAGGCTTATAAAGCATTCACTTTATTTATTTATTCATTTTTGAAGCTGTCCTGGAAAGAAATAGAAGTAGGAGATTTGCATTTACTTATACTATTTACAGTATCTCACACACCAGGAGATTCCCTAAATGTAAAAGGTTTTCTTTATTTTTGAAATACTTGCCTGTGGGCACTGGTCTGAGAACCACTAAACTGAAAATCATCTTGGTATCCTCTTGGTTAACCTGACAGTTTCACCCCTAAACTGAGCATAACTGTTAGCAAGACTGGGCTAGAGTTCGGAGACTTTGTAAGAACTTCCTCTCTCTGGGATAAAAATACAATGACAAGGACAGAACCCGAAGGAACTGCCAAGTTCACTGCATGCCCAAATTTGAAGTTATTTTTTCATGTTGTCCTTTGGCCGGAAATGCTTGAAGTGCTTCTGTGTGTCACTGTCAGCCTTGTCCTCCAGTGTCACTTCCAGGCCGTCTCCCCTTCTTCCTCCCTCAAAACCCCAGAGTCTTTGTAGTGCATGTCCTGGACCTCACTATCTGTTATCCTTCCTTGTTGCTCTCTTATCACTATCTCCCAATGTCTTCTGCTTATTCATTGTGTGCTCACCACCCGACATCACCTATTCACCTGCTCATCACTGAGTAGGATGGTAAAAGCAGAATTTGGAATCAGACTCACTTGGTCCAAAGCCTAGTTCTATCATGAACTATCTCTCAAACATAAACTGGGTTTAATGATAATACCTACCTTATAAGGAGGTCGTGAAGATTAAATGAGATTTCTTTTTTTTTTTTAAAGGTAATTTAAAGAAAAACGTAAGTACTTAGAGAAGTGCCTGCCATGTAGTGAACATTCAATATTCAGAACTTTCACTATCATTTAAAAATAAAACAATCAGGGCTGGACATTTGGCTTGAAAGTTAACAGGCAAGTTAAGATGCTGCATCCCACACTGGAGTACCTGGGTTCAATGCCCCACTCCAGCTCTGGAATCAAGCTTCTTGCCAGTGTGGACACTGGAATTAAGCAGTGTTGGATTAAGTCCTTGGGTCTCTGCAACCCATATGAAAGATCTAGATTCAGTTCCCAGCTCTGGGCTTTGGCCCAGCCCATTTCCAGTTACTGGAAAATGAGCCAGTAGATGGGAGGTCTTTCTCTCTGTCTCTTGTCCTCTTGAATGAACAAATTAATTACTTAAATACTTGCAAAGAAAAAAATAATGTATTGGATACTTACTATGTACTTGGCACATGTCACCTATCTTAAAAGTGAAACTAAAACCAGCTCCTAACTTCTTTGATCATATATCTTTTCCTGGAATTATTTTCATGTGTCTTTTCTATCAAAATCCCTAAGATAGCATTTCTGCTTACTATCTCCATTTCCTTGCCTCCTTTTCTCTTTGTACAGCTGTAATAGGAATTTAAATCTACTCTCCACAAAATTGGCTTAATGCAACTATGCTGGCAGACAATGCTGATTGTCTATCCCAAAGGTAACTCCATACACTATCCTTCCTTCTATTCCTCTTTCTCCTTCTCCACCTTGTTCTCCTCTTCCTCATTCTCTTAATGATTGCTTCTAAATGTTGGTGATTAAGAACCAAATTGCTATAAACATCCATGTGCAGGTTTCTATGTGGACTCATGTTTTCCTTTCGTTCGAGTGAATGCCCAGTAGCATGATTGCTGGAACATAGGGTTAGAGTATATTTAGTTTTATGAGGAATTACCAGACTCTCTCCCAAGAAGGCTGGACAATTTTGCATTCCTACTATCAATGAATGAGTGTCCTTATTGTGCCACATCCTTGCCAGCATTTTGTATAGTCAGTATTATAAATTTGTCTATTATAATAGTTGTATAGTATCATTGATTGTTACTGTAATTTGAAATTCCCTAATGACATATGATACTGAATAGTTTTTTTTTAATTTTTGACTTACCATCCGTGCATCTTCTGTAAGTATTTCTTTAGGAATTTACCTGATTTTTAAAAATATTTATTTATTTATTTATTTAAAAGTGTTACAGAGAGAGGGAGAGAGGGAAGGAGTGGAAAGATAGAGAGAGAGAGATCAATCTTCAATTGCATGTTCACTCCCCAAGTGGTTGTAACAACCAAGACAGGGTCAGGCTGAAGCCAGGAGCCAGAAGCTTCAACAGGTTTCCCACATAGATGGCAGGAGCCCAAACACCCTAGCCCTACTCTGCTGCATTTCTCAGACCATCTGAAGGGAACTAGATTGGAATCAGAGTAGCTGGGACATGAGCAGGTGTCAATAAGAGTTGCTGACATTACAAGTATTGGCTTTACCCACTGTACCACAACTCCAGCCCTATGTTTTTAACTGAGTTGTTTTAAGTTGTCTATTTTGAATAACCATATATATTTTTTTTTTTTTTGACAGGCAGAGTGGACAGTGAGAGAGAGAGACAGAGAGAAAGGTCTTCCTTTGCTGTTGGTTCACCCTCCAATGGCTGCCGCGGCCGGCGCGCTGCGGCCGGCGCACCGCGCTGATCCGATGGCAGGAGCCAGGTGCTTCTCCTGGTCTCCCATGGGGTGCAGGGCCCAAGCACCTGGGCCATCCTCCACTGCACTCCCTGGCCACAGCAGAGAGCTGGCCAGGAAGAGGGGCAACCGGGACAGAATCCGGCACCCCGACTGGGACTAGAACCCAGTGTGCTGGCGCCGCAAGGCGGAGGATTAGCCTAGTGAGCCGCAGCGCTGGCCACCATTATGTATTAAATGTGTCCTTTGCAATGATTTTCTCCTACTCCATAGCTTATCTTTGCATTCTCTTAACATTGCCTTCCCAATCCTTATTTTTGAGATTAAAAGAATAACTATGTTGGTACAAGTAGTACCACCAGTGCCTGAGACATATATGCCTTAAAGTTAAGAACATCTCAAGGTCATGTGTCAACTTCTTCATAACTCCATATCTGACTTGATTCTGCTGACAAAAATTTCATATTATTTTTACCAAGGTTTATATTATTTATTTGAAAGAGTGACAGAGAGAAAGGGAAGTACATGGAGAGAATGAGATCTTGCATCTGTTGGTTTACTTCCCAAATGGCCATGAGGATTGAGGTTGGGCCAGGATCAAAGAACTCCATCTGGGTCTCCTATGTGGGTAACAGAAGTCTAGGTACTTGGCCATTGTCTGCTGCCTTCCTAAGTACGTTAGTAGGGAATTAGATGGGAAGCAGGGCAGCCAGGGCTTGAATTGGGAAACATGTGTAGAAGGTGGTAACTTAACCCACTGCACCTAACACCAGACCTGGACCAAAATTTCCAATAGTAAAATTCATGCAATCTGGATAGTCAACTTAGCTATTACTGTATCTTTCTTTTTTTTTATTTTTTATTTTATTTTTTTGACAGGCAGAGTGGACAGTGAGAGAGAGAGAGACAGAGAGAAAGGTCTTCCTTTGCTGTTGGTTCACCCTCCAATGGCTGCCGCGGCCGGCACACTGCAGCCGGCACACTGCACTGTTCCGATGGCAGAAGCCAGGTACTTATCCTGGTCTCCCATGGGGTGCAGGGCCCAAGCACCCGGGCCATCCTCCACTGCACTCCCTGGCCACAGCAGAGAGCTGGCCTGGAAGAGGGGCAACCGGGACAGAATCCGGCGCCCCGACTGGGACTAGAACCCGGTGTGCTGGCGCCGCAAGGCGGAGAATTAGCCTAGTGAGCCGCGGCGCCGGCATATTACTGTATCTTTCATTTATTATATATTTCAAAATTAGAGTAAGCAGAAACATTCTCATAATGAAACAAAACCCACCTTTAAGT
This sequence comes from Oryctolagus cuniculus, assembly GCF_964237555.1. NCBI lineage: Eukaryota > Metazoa > Chordata > Mammalia > Lagomorpha > Leporidae > Oryctolagus > Oryctolagus cuniculus. The sequence goes on from NC_091437.1 coordinate 144,571,626, forward strand.
GATGTCAAACAGGACTAAATACTAGCACCTGCTTTTTTTTTAAAAGATTGATTTATTTGAAAGGCAGGGACAGAGAGAGAGAGAGAGAGAGAGAGAGAGACTGACTGACCGACCGACCCATCCATCTACTGGTTCACTCCCCCAATGGCTGCAAAGGCTGGAGCTGGGCCAGTCTGAAGTCAGAAGCCAGAAGCCAGGAGCTTCTTCTGGGTCTCCCACTTGGGTACAAGGGCTCAATCACTTGGACCATTCTCTGCTGCTTTACTAGATGTGTTAGCAGGAAACTGGGTTGGTAGAGGAGCAACTGGGACTCCAGTTGGTGCCCATATGGGATACTGGTGTTGCAGGCAGTGACTTTACCCTCTATGCCACGATGTGGACTCCTCTAGCACCTGCATTTTAAAATGTAACAGTACAAGTATAAAATGAACTGAATTTGTTTTTTGCTACAACAAAGAGTGATACAAGTGTGTTTCTTTAGGCTGATGGCCTTTTCATATTGTCTATGAAAGAACTTGAGAACAGCATAGGTCTATTGGCATCTTACTTCTTTAAAGAAAAACTCAGCATGAAATACTGCAAAAGAAAAATAATTGTGTTTTTAGATATTCAATCTTAAACATCCTCAAGCAACAAGTCAATTGCTTATGTCTTTCACAGAGATTCAGTCACTCCTAGCACCCAAGTGGACTTACTCTATTATACAAGAATGCATTTTTCTCTTAGTTCCTCCTGGTGGCTCCTCAGGATCTAGTTCTTCAAATGAGATGCTTTGTAGTTTAGATAGTGATGTTCTTTTATAGATGAAACCAAACAGCTGGGCACACAGATGTATGCACAGACACACATACACACATACAGACACACACATAGCTGTGAGATAAAATATACACAAGACTTTTAAACATTTTTATTTCATGTTGCCCGGTGCTGAACAGTGGAGTTTATAGCAAACATTCATGGTTGGAAAGATCAAAGCTCTGTTCTGAAAAAATATATTAACTTTACCTTTAGGCTTCCCTGCTGCTCTACCTGCACTAACTATCATAATTAATTTTTAATTCATGGCATTTTTCCATTTTTGACTCAACTGTTAGGAAACAGAATATTATTTACTACATGTGATGAGAATTGATTATTGTACTTAACCCTAGCCCCTAGACAAGTCTCAATTGCTTCTGTGCACTTTGCAAAATTTTGTTTTTATTGGGTTTTATTCTCTTTAGCCGCATGTTCAATTTTCAAGCAATGTAAATTATTTTTGAAGAAACTCCAAAGCATTTTAATTCTTTCAACAAATATTTGATGAATATTGTACAAGTTATTAAGTTACTGACTCTGATTCAAACTCACCCTTCTATATTCAGCTTTGTGTTGCTGGGGTTGTGGCTGGATAAACCAAATTTTGGCTTGACCAATGGGTTCCATACTAGGCTCTGCCAGTAGAGGGCAATAGAGAAGGTCAGAAAGGTCAGAGAGGATGAAGGGATCCTCCAGCTCCCAGGTGCTGTGGGCTTCCTTTCTTTCCATTCTTAGTACTATCACCCCAGCAATGCTCTTTCACCCAGGTGAATCCAGTGTGCAGTGAATTCTTCCAACATGAACAGAACCTGTTTCCTCAATTCCTATTCCACCAGTCCAGCCTGTTGGCTGACTCTTCAAAGACCTGAGTCCTGATCCTACTAGGCTATCCTCCAAGGTCAGAGACAACCTGGCAGAAAGCCCCTCCTCCAAGATCAAGTTTCAGCTCTGCATGGGTGCCCCTCTAGCTTTCTGTGATTTCTTAATCCTGCTTTCCTTGAACCTCCTGCACAAGAGGTCAGTTGTTTCTGATGGTTGCTACTTCTGAGATTTTTGAGACGGTCTCCTTGTGTCCTTTCACTTAGCTAGTTAATCAATTCATAACTAGTTATATTAAATTTCCTCTAGATAACCAGTCTGCTTTCTGATAGCCTCGTTGGCATCTCACTGGAAAAGGTATTTAGAAAGTACCAGTACTAGAAACAGTTATGACCAAAATAAAGGCCTTTCCTTCATAGAGCTGATCTTTGAGGATCAGATGGATGATACATGGAAATATATAATATGGGCTGGGTGTTTTACATAGTGGTTAAGATACTGTGTATAATGTCTGCATCCCATATTGATGTCCCTGACTCAAAATGCACCTACTCTGCTTCTTATCCAGCTTCCTGCTAATATGCACGTTGGCAGACAGTAAATGATTGCTCATATATTTGGGTCCCTGCCCCTCACGTGGGAGATCTGGATTGAGTTCCAGATTCCAGACTTTGGCTTGGTCCATGGTCCAGTCTGGCTGTTGAGGGCATTAGGGGCATAAACCAACAGATGGAAGATTTAACTTTATCTGTCTCTTTCTCTGTTTAGCTCTGTCTTTCAAATGAAGTAAAAATAAATAAATACATAAATATATAAATTGAAATATATACACAATTTTTTTAGTGTTACTTTAAATTTTTTTTTTTTCGGTACTGTGGAAACTAACAAAAAAGCCAGCACAGGGGAAGAAGGTAACATAGATCATGGTCAAAGTTTGCTATTGTATGAAGATGATGGAGAAAGGCCTCCCTGGGTAGGTGACATTTGAGTTGATATTTTAAAGATGTATTTATTTTTATTTGAAAGGCAGAGTTACAGAGAATTGGAGAAATGGGGTGGAGGAATGAGAGAGAGAGAGAGAGATCTTACATTCACTGGTTCACTCCCCAAATGGCTACAGTGGCCCAGGCTGGACCAGGCTGAAGCCAGAAGTTTGGAGCTCTATCAGGGTCTCCCATGTGACTATAGGGGCCCAAGTACTTCTGCTGATTTCCCAGGTGCATTAGCAGGGAGCTGGATCACAAGTGGATAGCTGAGACTCGAACCCATGCTCATATAGAATGCTGGTATCACAAGTGGTACCTTAACCTGCTATGCCACAACACCAGCCAGAACATTTGAGTAGATTTGAAGGAAGCATAGGATTGGATTATGTATCCAATAGTGTTTCAGGGAAGAGAAATGGGATGGGACATGCAAAGATCCTGGAGGTGAAGCATGCATGATGTGGTCAGGATGGAGAAGGTAGTGTGTCTCTAGCAGAGAAAACACATCAGGAAGTGGCAGGAAATGACAGCAGAGGTTGCTGGAAGACCAGATTCTGCAGGGTCTTGTGAGCCATAAAGATTCTGGAATGTCATCCAGAGCGATATGGAAACCCACAGGAGGATTTTGACTACAGAAAGGACAAGTAAGTTCTCAAGGTCCAAAACTTTACTGAATATCTGTGTTGTGTCAAACACCTTCTTAAAGGCAAATAATATAGCAGAGAGCAAAATCAGTTTATTCCTGCCCTTATGGTGAAGACAACAAATGAAGGACTTCTAAGTCAATTGAGAATATCAGATGAAGGGCCGGCGCTGTGGAGCAGTGGGTTAATCCTCCGCCTGCAGCGCCGGCATCTTATGTGGTGCCAGTTCTAGTCCAGGCTGCTCCTCTTTCAATCCAGCTCTCTGCTGTGGCCTGGGAAAGCAGTGGAGGATGGTCCAAGTCCTTGGTCCCCTGTACCCACGTGGGGGACCAGGAAGAAGCGCCTGGCTCCTGGCTTCGGATCAGCAGAGCTCTGGCCATTGCGGCCATTGGGGAGTGAACCAACGGAGGGAAGACCTTTCTCTCTCTCCCTCTCACTGTCTGTAACTCTACCTCTCAAATAAATAAAAATAAAATCTTAAAAAAAAGAATATCAGATGATAAGTGCTATGGAAAAAAGTAAAGCGAAGTCCAAGTGTAGGGATGACCAGAAGACCTGAAAGGAACAGGGAAAGCAGGAGGCCAAGTTAGGTAACTATTGCAATATACTAGGCTGAGAGTGACTTAGATCAAGAGGGGGGAAAGATGTTTAAAAAACATGATCAGATTTATTTGGATATATTTCATATCTAGGATTTTCTGAAGATTTAGATGCCTCCACATTGCTCTTAGAATAAAGTTTCAGAACCTAATGACAAGCAACAAGGTTTTACAAGACCTTGTCTGTACTTCTGTACTTCCATTTCTAACTTTCTCCTACCCTCCACTTAATCATTGTGTGCTCTGTTTTTCCCCTCTTCTGAACACTTACAGTTCACCTCAGGAGCTGTGGTCCCACTGCTCACTCTGCATTTGCACATTCAGTATTGCTCAAAAAAGTAGTTGCCTTTCTATTGCCCTTTTCTTTCATGTCATAGCTTATATCTTCCCCATCCACAGAGCCTCTTTTGTTTTCTGGAGATGAAGTTAGGAATCCTTCTATGGAACCTGACCCCAGGGATGAGTTGATCTTCTACAATAAATCACCAAGAAAGCTATGCACATTCTTCTTATAATCAAAAGTCTTAATATATTTAGGTACATCTTCAACTCCGATTTGACTTCAAAGCTCTTGGTTAGAGGAAGATATCAGATAGGTCCCTTTACATCACAAAGCTCCAGCACCTAAAGCAACAGAGACACTTTGTAGCCATTGTACCATCCGACTGAGTACTTGGAATATACACTCAGTGTGTCCATATTTAGACACAACTTCACACCAATACAGAACAGTGGGATGAGTCATTGGATTTTTTTGTTTGTTTTAGAACTGAATGTTTTGCTATCAGGGACTTAATCAACTCTCCTTTTCTCCAGATTTTAATTTTTCATGTTCATTTATTTTAATTATTTCTTTTTACTTTATTGAGAGCATACAATAAGTTTTAATCAGAAGCTCAAATATCTTGTAGAAAAGAGCTATTGCTTCTTCTATTAAAATAATATGTAAAAGAAAATCAAGAGTTCATTTCCCGAAATATGGAGCAAATTTCTTCAAACCTTGGAAACATTCCATTTGCATGAAATAAAACACTCCAGACTGGTAAATTCCCTGAGATTATCATTACAGACCTGTTAAGGAGAACTGAGAAGGGTTTCTATTTTGAGAGAATACTGTTTTTGGCAGGAAGGGGAGCCTTCTGTAGTTGTCTTTTTGAGAATAGGATAACTCATCTGAATTCATCCTAGCCAGAAATAAGGATTCTTGATGCCTGATGTAGGTGTGTTACCGGAAGAATTGTGAGTCTGGCTTAGTACTTCTTACAAAAATTATTTATGGTTGGCACTCCCAATGTGTTTAAAAAGCCTCTTTTCACATTTGATTAAATGTTTCTGTCTTGCTTTCCATAATTTATTTGAAGTCTACCTTCAAAATGCTAAAAATAAAGTTATTGTTGGATAGACCTGTATCTGAAATCCAGGAAATAACTTTAATTTTGGCACTAGGTAGAAACCACATCATGTATATTAATACGATTTTCTCATTCTAAAGTTTTTGCTTCCCATTCTGGCCAGGCTTTCATTAACGTACTTAAACCAATAAGTTATCACTTTTTACTGGAGCAAGCTAATTGTGTCCTATAATGAAAAGCTCTAAATTACATTTGCCAAATTTATGTTTGCACCCAGCCACCCCATTGAAATCAGACTGGGTTACAGAGGAGTAGCTTTTCAAAGAACTGTGTTGAATCAGCCATTTAAAATATTTCCTTGCTAATGACATCTTAAACAACTTAATTCTGTAAATGTTATTTTTGCTGGAGTTGTGCAAATTCTTCCTACCAATATTTACAAATCCTCTTGATCATATGCCATTTTCTATTTGTTAGAATGCTGATGTTACTGACAATACACATATTTAGATGAAAAATAAACGTTTATCAGCTTGTTTTATTGCCTCTACTTTGAATGGTCTCTCTGTTCCTCTTTGCCTAGCTGAATGCCTCACCTCCTTTTAATTCAATGAAAATCTTATCACCTTGCTGCTCGTACCTAATTACTTCTCATTGTTTTGGCTCAACATTGTATAGGTCATGGGGGTTCCACTAGTTTATGTAGTATGTGCTCCAAACTGGGGTCAATACAGAAAAATATCTCTTGGATATAAAAGCTTTGTCTAGCAAGAAAAATTACCTTATTATTTGTCCTAATGAAAATTACAGGCTGAAGGATAATTTTTGTTTCTTTGCTTATTTTTGACATATCCCTAAGAGGATTATTATTGTAGAGGACATGGGTTAATTTTTGCCTTGCCTAAAATTATTTACCTTTATCTAGGTAACAGCATACACTTTGGCATTCCTTCTGCTGCCTTTAGGTCTATGAATAAAACTGGTCAGAGTAAATGAGGTTCAGTTCCCAAACTCCATTTGGAACTTATTCAAAGAGATGTGTTATTCTATTGAACTTGGTTCTGAGGATATTACATTTTAGTTCTAGGAGCTGCTATCATGGGAAGATATGCTTGAAAATTAAGGAATCTCAGAAGGTAGTGAAAGATGGAAGATACTACTTTCTGAAAATATTGAGCATTTGAATTCAGTTGTGCCATATAAAGAGTCCATAAATATCTGTTGTTTTTCACTTATTTATTTTTGCTTAAATTTTATTCATTTGTTTACTTAAGGGGCACATGGGCACACACACACACACACACACACAGGTCTCTTAATCTCCCATCTATTGGTTCATTTCCTAAATGCCTATGACAACCAAGGCTGGGAGTTGGGAACTCAGTCTGGATCTTCCACATGGGCCCCAGTTGCTGGAGCCATCACTGCTGCTCCCCTTGGTGCATATTAGCAGGAAACTGGAATCAAGAGTGCAGTTAGTACGCAAACCCAGGCAATTGGATCTGAGATGCAGGCATCCCCAGTGGTATGTTAGTCACTATACCAAATGCCTACCACTATTTTTGGCTTAATCAAATTTGGCCAAGTTTTTCACTTGCAATTGAAAGAGCTCTGAAAGAATGTCATTACTTGTCCCAAATCTATAGATGAGAAAATGAAGCTGAGAGAGGTTTAGAAGGCAAAAAAGCTAATAAAAGATGGCAGAGTTCACATTGGAGTGGCAGTTTGAGTCCTGACCTCTCCACTTCTGATCCAACTTCCTGCTAATATACCCTAGGAGGCAGCAGATGTCAGCCCAATAATTGGGCTCCTGCCACCCACATCAAGATACTGATGAAGTTCTGGGCTCCTGGCTTTGGGCTGGCTCCATCCTGGCTATCACTCTGACTTTCATGTAGATAAAAGTAAATAAATAAACATTTAAAAATGAGATAGAACTGACATTGACAGCTATATCCATATCCAGGGTCCATTCTCTTTCTACTCTACCATATTGCATTCCAGTTTTCTGGTATGTTTTGGATAGTATATTTGGATTCTTCCAAGAAATTTTATTTATTTATTTTTGATGAATAAAGGCCATGACTCGCAGTTGTATCATTTTCTGCTAGTATTTTGGAGAAAGAGTATGAGTGGAACAAAACATTTGTGTTATGAGGACCTAAAATAGAAGCTCCATGAATTACTGTTGAGCTTCACAAGCACGAACATTTGTCTTATGTGGGCTAGGTTCACAGAATCTTGCTTGAAGTCAGTCATTCTTCACCACAGAGAGACCTGTTCATCTTTGAGTCTGAGCTACTTTAGTGCCCCATGTTCACAATGCCCAGCTCCATCAAACTGTACTATTTTAAGAAACACATAAAAGGGTTGAATTAGACCATCTCAAAGATCTTTATATTGGGAATGCTGGGAAAATTATGCATTTGAAGATTGCCCTGGACAAAATATTTTTCTAGGTTTCACCACAGGGAAGTTAATAAGAGTGGGAGAGGAATATCTGAACAGTTCCAAATGAATACATTTACTCTTTGTAGTGTTAAATTCTATATTCCCATTTTCCTGAAATTATTCCCAATTTTCTGTTAATTCAAAAGGTAGATCTTAGAAAAAGCCTTTGAAAAGTTCAAAAATAGTAGCTATTTTACACAGAAGTACATGCTGAGAACATAGAAAATAGGCCTGGTGCACACACAAAGGCAGGTGGATCATTCCAGTCAGTCAGTGTCATTCACTAATACCTAATTAGCAAGGCCGCCTTGGTGGCATTTTCAGAAAGGAAACCGGAATCATTTGCCTGTAAATATCCCCATTAGCTCAGTGTGTATGTTTTCATTGGCCTTTGGAGAAGGCTCTAGTTCTATTATGGTTTTGTTGATGGCTAGCAGTGTTCTTGGCGCTGAGTGAGATATAGAAGAAGGTACAGGATCCGCCCAAGGCGTTTGCAACCTAAGTTAGTAAAACAAATAACTTGCTATTAGTTTTGACCTTGCTGGAAATTGGGTTTAAATATCAGTGGTGCTAAATTCCAGAATAATTCTATTTATGCTCCTTTTGGGATGGGCAAGAATGACATTGGTGGAGCAGCTGTATTGCCTGGTATGCTCCCTTTCTTCCATTTTTAGCATGTCTCTCTTTCTTCCATACTCCAGGGCTTTTTCCATGATTGAGTTAACCACACATGTGGTCTCTCAGCATCCATTTGTTTTGATGTAATATTTGCCCCGACTTTTAGTCCACTATAGTTAAGTTTCATTTATCTCTACCTACTTTGGATAGCAGGAAAAAAAGCTTTGACTTAGATAAATTTTTTGAAATGTGGGGAGGAATGTTTGTTCTTATATATAATTGTGTTAACATCCATAATATTTCAAATAAAATAATGACTCTTCAGTGTGAAGACTTAGTGAGGCAGAGCTGAAAAAATTATTCAACACCCTCTGTCCATGTAGTTTTACATTTTTCTATATTTGTAAGAAAGCAAAAATATTACTCCTCAAACTCTCTGATACTCATACTTTGTGTTTTTTTTAAAGATTTGTTTATGTATTTGAAAGTCAGAATTACACAGAGAAGGAGAGGCAGAGAGACAGAGAGAGACAGAGAGAGACAGAGAGAGGTCTTCCATCCAGTAGTTCACTCCCCCAATTGGCTGCAACTGCCAGAGCTGTACCAATATCAAGCTAGGAGCCAGGAGCCTCTTCCTGGTCTCACATGTGGGTGAAGGGCTCAAGGACCTGTGCCATCTTCCACTACCTTCCAAGACCATAGCAGAGAGCTGGATTGGAAGTGGAGCAGCTGGGATGTGAACCAGCACCCATTTGGGATGTGGGCACTGCAGGCAGCAGCTTTGCCTGCTAAGCCATAGCACCAGCCCCAATACTCATACTTTGGGAAGAGTGAGTTATGTAGAAAAGGAGGTCTGAGGAGACACAGGATGATTGCTGGGCAGAACCTGGGAAAGGGAAACAAGAAATAGATAATCTGAGGGGTGGGCATTTGGTATACTCGTTAAGCTGCTGCTTGAGAACCCAACATCCCATATCAAAGAGCCTGGGTTCAAGTCCAGGCTCCGTGCATGAATCTAGCTTCCTGTTAATGTGCACCCTGAGAGGCAATGGGTAATGGCTCAAGTAATTGGGTTTATGCCACCCATGTGGTTGACCTGGATTGAGTTCTTGGCTCCTAACTTCAGTCCTGGTCCAGCAGTGATTGTTTGGATATTTGGGAACTGAACCCATGGATGGTATTTCTGTCTCTGCCTCTTTATATGTCTTTCAAACAAATAAAAAGTCATACAATTTGAAAACTCCTTTTCATGGAAAGGCTTGAGTAATTGCCATGTGGAAGCATATATGAGAAAGAATTGTTTAATAGTTAGAAAAATTTGGGCCGGCATTGTGACACAGTGGGTGAAGTGAAGCTGCTGCCTGCAATGCTGGCATACTGTATGAGCATCATTTGAGTCCTGCCTACTCCATTTTTGATCCAGCTCCCTGTTAATGTGCCTGGGAAATCAGTAGAAGAGGGCCAAGTACTTGGGCTCCTTCCAACCAAGAGCAAGACCTGGAGGAGTTTCAAGCTCCTGGCTTTGTCCTGGCCTAGCCCCAGTTATTACAGCCATTTGGGGAGTGAACCCAAACCTGATCATTCAACTGATAAGGACTCATCTACAACATTGAAAACAAATGAACTATGCTTCATGTAGCAGCTTAAATTAACCATAGAAGTCAGACAAGAGATTAGAGATGGATTAGATCCATTCAAAAAAGTTCAGAAACAGGCTAGTTGGCCGATAGTGCAGGAACTCTGGACAATGAAATGTTTGGAATATTCTGTTTCTTGGTTGAGATGATGGTTATATGTGTGTGTCCCTTTGTGAAAATCCATCAAGCTGTATGCTGACAATTCTTTATTTTTCTTTATTGTTTTATACTTGATTAAAAATATTAATTAAAAATCTCTAATGCATGGCATGACTTAGTTTTCTTGAATTTGCTGAGACTTGCTTCATGGCGTAGCATGTGGTCAGTCCTAGAGAAAGTTGCATGCACCGCTGAGAACAATTTAGTCTGTGACTGTAGGCTGAATATTTCTATTGATATCTGTTAGGTCAATTTGGTCTATAGTGTCAATTAACTCTGCTGTTTCCTTGCTTCTTTTCTTTTCTGTCAGGTTGATCTGGCCATTTCTGAACATGGGATATTGAAATCTCCCATTATTATTGTATTTGATTCTATATCTCCCTTTTGATTCCCTAGCCAGTTGCCCTGTAATTAGGTGCATATACATTTATAATAGTTACATCTTCCTGTTGAATTGATCCCTTAATCATTATATTGTGCCCTTTGTCTCTTTTTAAGAGGGTTTGTTAAAGTCCATTTTGTCTGATATCAGGATGGCCACACCAGCTCTTTTTTGATTTCTGTTAGCATGGGTTATCTTTTTCTATCCTTTCACTTTCAGTCTGTGTGCATCTTTGTTGGTGAGATGTGTTTCTTGTAGGCAACAAATAGATGGGTTTTGTTTTTCAATCCATTCACCCAATCTGTCTTTTAACTGGAGAGTCGAAGCTGTTTACATTGAAGGTGACTATTAATAAGTAATGACTTTTCCCTGCCTTTTTTCCTCAAATATTCCTATTTTTACTTTGGATTTCCTTTGTACTTTTACTGGGAGATTTCTTCATTTACCTACTTTGGTAGTGATGACCATGTTTCTGTGTTTCTGTGTGTAGCACATCCTTAAGCATCTTCTGCAGGGCTGGATGGGTGGTGCAACATTCTTTCAGTTTCTGTTTGTCATGGAAGGTCTTTATTTTACCTTCATTCATAAATGAGAGCTTTGCAGGGTATAAGATTCTGGGTTGACAGTTCTTTTCTCTATTACTTGTAATATATCTCACCATTCTCTCCTAGCTTTTAGGGTTTCTGATGAGAATTCCACTGTGAGTCTAATTGGAGATCCTCTGAAAGTAATCTGGCATTTCTTTTCTGCACATTTTAGAATCTTTTCTTTATGTTTTTCTGTGGAGGGTTTGATTAAAATTTTTCATGGTGAAGATCTTTTCTGATCATGTCTATTAGGAGTTCTATGTGCTTCCTGTACCTGGATGTCCTTTTCTTTCTCCAAACTAGGAGAAATTAATTATTATTTCACTAAAAAGGCTGTCTAATCTTTTTTCTCTTTCCATGCTTTCAGGAACTCCTAGAACCCTTATGTTGGGTCATTTGATAGTATCCTGTAGATTACCAACAGTGTTTTTTTTTTTTTTTTTCTAATTTCTTGGTATGTTTGGTGTGACTGTATAATTTCCTGTGCTTTGTCTTCTATGTTAGATATTCTTTCTTCTGATTCAGTGATTCTGTTGTTAAGGCTTTCTACAGCATTTTTTATTTGTTCTATTGAATTCTTCATTTCCAAGATTTCATTTTGATTTCTCTTCAAGATCTCAATTTCGTGGGAGAAATTTTCTTTCATGTCATGTATGGATTTCATTAGTTTGTGCATTTGCTTCTGATTACTTCTAAGTAGTCCTATGATCAATCCTTTTCTGGTATTTCTTCAATTTCATCATTTTCACAATCTAGTATTAAAGTGTTGTGTTCTTTTGGGGGTGTCATGTTGTCTTCCTTATTCTGGTTTCTTGAATGGTGCATTTGTTATTTGGCATTTTTTTCCCCTGTGGTGGCTTTTATCTTTGGACTATGTCTGAGTGGATTAATGGAGTGTTTGCCTTCAGGGAATACCTGGAGGCCTGCGGTGGGTATGGCCAAAAAACTCTGTTCAGTGCTCCAGGGTGATGAGGTGTCTGAGGTGACACACCCAGGTTTGGCGTGGTAAATCTCCTCTTTTTTTTTTTTTAAATCATAGGAGAGGTTTGCTCTTGTTTCTTGGTGTAGGCAGACTCAGCTGACCTCTTCTCCTCTAAGGAGACCAGTGCCTAGACACTAACCCCAGTGGGTATATTATTTGTTCACTTTGTCACAAGGACCACACAGAGGATTGGGACTGTCCTCAGTGTATGCTCAGATTCCCCAGCAATGTTCCTCACTAGATAACCAGGGAGCCCTGATCATGCAGAGCCTCCCACAGTGACTGCCCAAAGTTATAGCCATACCCTGAGTCCTCTAACGCAGCATCAGTGCTTTCACAGTCCTAGCACATATGCCTCCCACAGTCATGAGCACCAAGCCCTGTCTGTTCTCCCCAGCAGACTCAGGAGTCTCCACTTGGCTGTTTGCTGGGCATGGACCCAATGTGGCACAGTTATTATATATGTCCAAAATGGTGCCTGCTCTTTATCAGCTTGTTACAAGTCACTGTTCAAGGGTGATTGAGGAGAGAGAAAGAATGCCCCTGCTTTGTTTTTTTTTTTTTCCTCTAGTTTTGCAGGTGCACTATCCCCCACAGGGCTCAAGCCAGATCCCTTTAGGCTCTTCTTGCAGCTTTTTTGCCAGTGGCTTGGGCTGCTGCAGTCTGGTCTTCCCTCACTCTCCAGTGCTGGTGTGGAGGCTCTCAGCTGCTGGGATCCACATAGGTCCACTGTGTCCTCCAATTTGCGTAGTGTTTCCTCTGCTGTTTTCTCCCTAACTCTTCTCTGAGACTTCACTCTTTCCTCTTTTTTAAACTATCTTCTCCTAGACTAGAGCAACAAGCTCCCCCCTGCCACCACCATCTTAATGTGTATTAGAACCCTAACGTGTGTTAGAGAGATGTTTGCATGTATACATGTTATTATGGATTCATTAAAACATTTTGCTAATTAACTGTATTTTTTAAAGATAATTTTATTTATTTGAAAGATTTACAGAGAGAGAGAGAGGGAGAAGGAGAGGAAGAGAGAGAGAGAGTTCTATCTGCTGGTTTACTCCCTAAATGGCTGTAATGGCTGGAGCTGAGCCAATCTGAAACCAGGAGCCAGGAGCTTCTTCAGAGTCTCCCACATAGGTGCAGGGGCCCAAGAGCTTGGACTATCCTCTGTTGCTTTCTCAGGCATATTAGCAGGGAGATGGATTGGAAGTGTAGCAGCTGGGACTCGAACTGGCACCCATGTGGGATGCCAGTACCACATGCTGTGGCTTTAATCCTCTGTGCCTCAGTGTGAGCCCCTGAATTTGATTGTCTTCCTTTAAATCAGTTGCTGAGTGACATTTGTTTATGGAAAAAATTTGTTAAGTAAACACTTTGTTATTACCAAAAGAAAGTAGTATATCCTGGGCAGTAGTCTTGTGGACAGTGGTGCTATGTGCTGGTTTTACCCTCATCACAATCAAAGGCAGTTAAACCAAGAACTGAGTGCTGTTAGTGGATTGCATAGAAGTTGGAGAGGAGAAAGATGGAGCTAGGTCACAGCAATTTCGTGGCAGATAAAGATACATGATCTGTACTGCACTTTTCCTCAGCAACTGAGATGTATGGCAGCGACTGTCCTCATAACTTGTCATCCATCTTTACTGCAATGATCAATTCTCACCAGCAAATCTAAGAGGGAAAGCTACCTATTCCTCTCTCCAGCAGTGATATTGTCTCCCTACCCCTCTCCATCCCTCTTTGGAGAGCAGCAGACAATTGAAAGACTACTATGGTTGATCTAGTATATAAGAGATCAAAAGAGAGAAGAAATAGGAGAGAGAAAAGAGGAGCAAGAGGAAAGGGAAAGAAAAGAAAAGAGTGGAGTAATGCAGAAAAGACATGCAGAAGTTGTCTAGAGGTCAAACGTCAAAGAGAGGCTAGCTAGTGATGACAAGGTGATGTGGTCATAACACTCTCCTATCTTTTTTAAGTTTAACATACACTTACTAAATGCTAAGATCTTCCTAAATGCTATCTGGTTTGTATAATTCCCTTTTAAATTTTAAATTTATAGGAATAAAATTGAGGAGTCAGAAGGATTTGGAAATAGTATGTCTAAATCCTCTTATTCACTAAGATAAATGCTTGTTTTCAGAGCCCATTCATTAAAATAATACTGCAATGTATTGTGAGTCTACAAGATCCCAAGTATGTTTATTTCATCTTAAAGAAATTTTTCTTGTTCCTACTGATTGATACATGGATATGGTTGAGTCTGGTTATCTGTATCCATTTGAATCTGCTATTTATTACTGGCTATGGCCTTATAATTTAGTATGCCAGCCACGTTATGGCTTGGAAGTAGACTGGACCTCATGGAACCACTCCAGTCTGTGTGGAGCCTCTGGTCTCTCTTATCTGGAGTTGTTCCTTCTCTTCTTCCATCCTCCCTACCAGAGCTTAACTGGAACTGAACCAGCCCCCATGGGTAAAGCTAGATCACTGGGCAGATGACCTTGGTCCTTTAATTGCTGACCTTGGTTTAAGAATCCTGACTTTGAGGGAGGATTCTTGTGACTTTTTATTTTAGGCTTATATTTATAGGAAGATTAGATTTTTGTGCTCCTCTTGCAGACACATATAAGGTTTGGCCTGAATGATGGGACAGAATCCCACAAACCAATGAATGATACAAATCAATGGCACTCATATATAAGTGGCGAACTTGGGCTTTTGATTCATGCTTTTGTATCCACAGAAAAAAACGACTACAAAGTTTTTATAAACTAGTTATAGAACAATCACAGCTATCTGAGTGACCACGATATGCAAATATTATACCAGGCAAGTTATGGAGATATAGATATGTGATTTTTTTTTTTTTTGACAGGCAGAGTGGACAGTGAGAGAGAGAGACAGAGAGAAAGGTCTTCCTTTGCCGTTGGTTCACCCTCCAATGGCCACCAAGGCCGGCGCGCTGCAGCCGGCGCACCGCGCTGATCTGAAGGTAGGAGCCAGGTGCTTATCCTGGTCTCCCATGGGGTGCAGGGCCAGGGAGAGCTGGCCTGGAAGAGGGGCAACCGGGACAGAATCTGGTGCCCCGACCGGGACTAGAACCCGGTGTGCCGGCGCTGCAAGGCAGAGGATTAGCCTACTGAGCCGCGGCGCTGGCTAGATATCTGATGTTAATAGCTGGAATAAGCAAACTGTTGAAGTCTCACTGAAGTATCAACACTGTACCAATAAACAACTTTGTGCTGATGGAGTTAATTAAGAAAGGAAGCGGTGGGGCTGGTGCTGTGGCATAGCAGTTTAAGCTGCTGCCTGAAGCACTGGCATCCCATACATACACCCACTGCTCCACTTCTGATCCAGCTCCTTAGTAATGTACCTGGGAAAGGAGCAGAGGATGGCCCAAGTGCTTGGGCCTCTGAACCCACCTGGGAGACCATAAGGAAGCTCCTGGATCCTGGCTTTAGCTTGGTTCAGCCCTGGCTGCTACAGCCATTTGGGTAGTGAACCAGTAGATGGAAGACTGCTCTTTCTCTGCCTCTGCCTCTTCCTCTGTGTAACTCTGCCTTTCAATTAAATAAATAAATGTTGTTTTTTTTTTTTTTTCAAAAAAAGAAAAAGAAAAGAAAAAACAGAGCTGCAAGAGGGCAATCAACTGAGAGATGAATGGGATGATTATTTGGTGCAGGTAAATGATCTTTCCATACATCCAAAAGAGTGATAATTTCCATATAGTTACAAACAAGAAACAATGACAGTTGATGGTTTGTGTCAAGTGTGGCTTCATTGGCCATATGAGGTAGAAATGCCAATTTAAGAAACTTCATATAGGAAACTTGATGGTAGGATTTTCCAAACTTCTCAATGCTAATTCTAAAACTTTAAGACTTGCACCAGGGGATGGGGCCGTGGCACAGTGGGTTAATCCTCTGCCTGCAGCACTGGCATTCTATATGGGTGCTTGTTCTAATCCTGGCTGCTTTGTTTCTGATCCATCTCTCTGCTATGACCTGGGAAAGCAGTAAAACGTGGCCCAAGTTTTGGGCCCCCGCCCCCGTGTGGGAACCCAAGAAGAATCTCTTGGCTCCTGGCTTCTGATCAACCCAGCTCTGGCCATTGTGGCAATTTGGGGAGTGAACCAGTGGATGGAAGACCTTTGTCTCTGTCTCTCCCTCTCACTGTCTGTAACTCTACCTCTCAAATGAATAAAATCAAAAAAGAGCTGCACTAATTTTCTGTTCTTCCACATTTTCCATACCTTGAAAGCATTTTATAAACAATATCTTCAAAGGCTAGTCCTTAGAAAGCCTAGGAACAATAGTTCATTGTTTTCAAAATCATCTGCCTTTTATTTTATGTTCATAAAGTCTCAAGGAGAGAGTCTAGGTGACCTAGTATAGTATAGTATAGTATAGTATAGTATAAAAATGACCTAGTATAGTATAAAAATGACCCTTAGACCTAGAATCATCACTCAAAGCTATAGTTTTGGTTTCACCTTCTATGCAAATGAGTCACCCCTTAGTCCTCAACAAAGTGAGCCCAACTTGAGACTTGTTGACCTAGAAAGATTTCAGGTTTCTTAAAGCCCAGGGAGCAAATGTAGTCCTAAATCCTTTAAACACATCCCTGAAATGCATTTCCCTTTTCTTTTTTTTTTTTTTAAGATTTATTTATTTATTTAAAAGGCAGAGTTACAGAGAGGCGGAGGCAGAGGCAGAGGCAGAGAGAGAAAGAGAGAGAGAGAGAAATAGAAAGATCTTCCATCCGCTGGTTCACTCCCCAAATGGCCACAACGGCCAGAGTTGGGCCAATCAGGAGCCAGGAGCTTCTTTTGGGTCTCCCACACAGGTACAGGGGCCCAAGCACTTGGTCCATCTTTCGCTGCTTTCCCAGGCCATGGCAGAGAGCTGTATTGGAAGTGGAGCATCTTTTACTTGAACCAAAGCCCACATGGCATGCTGGCACTGCAGCTGGTGGCTTTTACTTGCTATGCACAGCTCAGGCCCCTCCCTTTTCTTGAAATAGAATTCCTTCAGAGACACATCAGTTCAACACTCCTGCTTCACAAATGAAGAATCTAAACTTCCTTGGGACTTTGATGTCCCTTGGGCTAAGGTGTTCCTCAGCAGGAAGGACAATAGGGGAATTAAAGTCACCTGATTCACCATTTCTTATGGTGGCATACAGGAACCTGAGAGCACACTGAGTTCTGAGTTCCTCAGCACGAATCAAACTTATGGAAAGTGCCTGGGGGAGATTTTCCAGTTTCACCCAGCTCTACTTACTGTTCTCAAACATACTACTTCATGCGTCAGTACTTAAATACTGTTCCTATATCTCTTGGTAAAAAATATTCAATACAAGCAATTAGGGTTAAAAAAAATCCTCCATCAATCTATTAAGGATTTACTTCTGTCTCAGAATGAAAAAAATAAAGAATCCTATTAACAGACCTTAGATACTGTTACGTTGAGCGTCCCAGGAAATTATGGTTTCACACTTAAGGGTTTCAGAGTAAGACCTAGGGAAAATGCATGGTGTCTCCAAACCTCAGGCAATTGACTGTGGCTGCCAGGATCTCCACAGAAGGAGCTTTTCAATTGGTATATTTATACTTTCTTTACTTAGTATTGATTCTAAATAAGGATAAAACTCATCCTTGATGGGAAGCCTATGAGTAAGAACAGATGAATTCAAGTTTGTTTTATCTTCCCACTCTCCTCTCCCTGGAGCCAAAAAAAGCCATTCCTTTAGAGGCAAACGGGATGTATTCTAGAGCAGCAGCCACAGCTTTCAGAACAACCCAGTGATGAAGAGGCTGGAGATCCTGGCACATCGGTAGAATTTGGTTTGGAGGCAGGTGCAGGGCTTCCCAAACCTTTCATCTGTAAACCCGGAGGAAATAGACCATCTTTAAGATCCACTGTTCTCTGAACTCCCCTGCCCCCTACTGTGTATTGATGTTCAGGCATTCCATTTATCATTTTCTCAACCCCATATACTTCTTCAAATACCTGTTTTTGAGTTACTAAGAATATCATCTCTCTCTCTCCCTCTCCCTTTCCCTGTTTTAGATCTTACAATAGACTGACTTTACCACCAATTTTTGATGATTGACTATAGAATTGAAATAATTTCTAGGTAATTTGCCTTATAGGAGAAATTGTGTGGAGAGAATGAATGACCAAGGTTCAGACATTTTCTGTTCGTAGTTTTGTGTTTGTGTAGTGTGTGTATATGCACATGTGTACAGATTTCAGTTCTTGAATGACAAACAAGTTATTGAATCTTTCTGAATTTCAATTTTCTTCTTTGTAAGATGGACACAGTAATTACCTTGCTGCTTTTTCACCAGGGTGTAATGAATTAATATATGCCTTTTTTTTTCCTTTCTGCTTTATTTTTCCTAATTACTTCCTCAGTTATCCTTGGAAGTTTCTTTACTAGTCATTGGTGGGTATTGCCCTCTGTTTCTCAAAGAACTGCTATGATTCACTTAACTGAAGGTTTCAACTGATAGGGGGAAGTACCAGGCTTAGGTCATTTTTACCCATTGGCCATCTATTGTGGTTATAAGTGATCATCTGAAGAAATGAAGCATTTGATTGTATTCAGGACAACACTGCTGCAGGCCTCTGAAGAGGAAGTAGATAACCTCTCTGCTATCTCTAGTTTCTCTGATACAGTTCTGCAAATAGCCAGGCAGTGATTCCACAATGCCTTTGGCATGAACTTTTCTTATAAGTGTGACTCTGGAAGAACCAGAGAAAAGCTAGAAAAGCAACAACCTAATGACCAGACTTATTCAGATATCACATGTAAAACAGCATTTCTCTGTAGGCACTTTCAGAGTTCATTAGTGGTGCAGGTGTTTGGCACAGCAGTTAAGTCCTTGCCTGGGATACTCACAACCACAATTGGAGTGCCTGGTTTGAGCCTAGGCTGTACCATTTCTGATCCAGCTTCCTGCTGATGAACAACTAGGAAGCAGCAGATGATGGCTCAAGTGCTTATGTCCCTGCCACCCATGTAGGTAGGAATAACCAAACTGAGTTCTAGGCTCCTGGTTTCAGCCAGACCTAGCCCTAGCTATTGCAGGCATTTGTTCAATCTCTGTCTCTCTCTGTCCCCACCCCAACAAATACAATAAAAATAATAAATAAATTTTTTTTTCTAAATGAGAGATCATTAGGCTCCCAAGGAGAAAAAGACTACCCAATAGCTGTCCTTTTCTCATCTCCCTGGAATATAACTTGACATTGTCTCATTATAGTGACCCATATTAGGTTCTCTGCAGACAGGGGCTTCTGTTAGTTTAAGGTTTTAATTTTGTGTTACATTGATTTTTGAGTGCCTTGTTTAGGAGTTGCTTACCTGATTAGTTTATATATTTGTTACTTACCCAAGGTTGTTTGACTCAATTGCAAATAGAAATTGACAGGAAGCCAATATGCAACCTAGAAAAGGTTTACTGAGGGTTTATGCTTGAATGCAATGGAAACAACCCAGAGAGAAGAGGTTCCACCAACTGGCTCTCCAACAGGAGCTGAACAGGTGCTTCTATAGGGTTCAGGCAGCATGGTAGTTCTCCCTCAGCACACTGTGCTTAGTTCTGCACACAGTTCAGTTTTCTGAAAGGTGCTATTGTTTTATTCTTCACACAACACACTCCGAATGGCAGTAGTACTTACTACTGCTGCCCAAGGAGCTTCTCTTATGGATCACTGTGGGCTAGTCTAGGCATGCACACAGATCAGGAAGTAGGCAGTAGGGAGTCTTTGCTCTTAGTTCTGGACACTCCTTGCTTCTGATTGGTTTGGAGCTTGAATTGGATACAGAGGTCAAGTTCTGAATATCTGTCAGGTTGGGTAGGGCTTGATTTAGGGAAGCTTTTGCTATCTTGTCTCCCGTTCATATCTGATTGGTGCTAAGACAATGAGAGCAAGTGCAAGAGTGAGAAAGAGAGACAGAGAGAGAAATTCTAATAAGGAGAGGTGAGGTAAAAATAGGATACAAACTAAGTCATGCTTAGAGGGAATTGATTACCATGGGAAAGAACATGGTTTAATACAAACAAAGAATTCCCACAATGAGTTAGGAAATAACAAGAAAAAATCCCTTCTATTTTAGGCTGATCCATTAATTTACTGAAAAATATAACTATTATTCATTCTTTCTTTCTTTATTTATTTAGCATTAACTCTTTCCCAAACACAGTACAAGGTAAATCACCAAATAAATACAGAAAGGAAGGAAACTTGGTCCCTCTTCAAGTCCAAAATCTAGCCAGTTATTCATTAGAAATGTAGAGGCCCCGGCTTTAGAAGGGATGTGTGCATAGAGCCATGGAGGCATGGAACTTGTGTTCTTTTTATCTGGGTCCAGATATCTGGCTGACGAAGGGTCAATCATGACTGGAATTCCCAAGACTGGTCGGAACTTCCCCACTTCACCTCCGTGGTGATAAGGGCATCTTCATTGTGTTTTACTGGCCCAGAGCTCAGAGAAACATGCAAGCAGTACTTTAGACTTGCAGGAGCTGTGTAAACTGTGTTGCTGAATAAGTCTGGCCAACACAGATGTGCAGGTAGACAGTGAGGATGCTAGCAATTAGAGCTGATCGTTTGTGTACTTTTTATATGCCAGATACCATACTAGCATGTTTAGTCATCAAGATACCCCACAAGTAGTCTCATTATTGCTGCTTTACAGATAAAGAAACTGATGTTTACAGCATATGCTCAAAGATACCAAGTGTCTGACCTGGGATTTACTTCAGTCTTCAAACTTAATTTAAATCCTAAGCCTTAATCATTAAGCTACTGGATAACCAGTACTTCAAGGACATTGTAAGTGGGGTTCACCATTGCAAATAACTTTGAGAGAAGACTGTGCTATAGGTCCAGAAGGTTTGACCAGGGAGTTAACTCTTAGAAAGGGAAGCAGAAGCATGTATAATCCTGGGATAGACATGGCTCTTTGATTTGGGGAAAAAGGAGAAGCCAACTGAGACAAACCTCATTACATTAAGCACTGATTTGCTGCTGGTACATAGTCAGGACTAGGAATGGCATCTTCCTGGTGATCCAAGAGACGGAGTGTTGCATGCTACTGGGGATTCCATTTTGAATAAGGGATGTAGTGATGTTCTCTGAGCCTAAGATTCTCTAACTCTGTACAGTTAGGTATCATTCTCACTATTATAATGTTCCAACATCAGTACCAATCAAATAGGAAAACAGCAGTCATTTTTTGATCAATATGCTTAACACATTTTTATTTTGTTTGTGGGAAACTATAATAAAATGGAACTAGCTTCCAAATGCAGGTTTTACTATAAAATTAAGTGGATAAACACAGTTGTGGAAATTAGAACGTCATAAGCCTTGAGCAAACAGTAGTAAACAAAGTAAACTTTGTCAGTAAGGATATAATTCTGGCCATGGTCAAAGGAACGGTGATTAGGAACAATGTTTCCTTGATAATAACTTTACTACATAGGTAAATATGTGACTCCACATTCTAACTTAAATGCATTTGTTTCCAGTTGAAAATAATCAATGTCCATTTTTATTTTTTGACATCAGTTCTAGAAGACACTAACATAAAAACTTATTTTAAGCTTTCCAAAGAATCATCTTGCTTTTTTTTTTTTTTTTTTTTGACAGGCAGAGCTAGACAGAGAGAAAGGTCTTCCCTCTGCTGGCCCACCCCACAAATGGCCGCTACGGAAAGCGTGCTGGGCAGATCCCAAGCCAGGAGCCAGGCGCCCCGCCCTGGTCTCCCATGCGGGCGCAGGGCCCAAGCACTTGGGCCATTCTCCACTGCTTCCCAGGGCAACAGCAGAGAGCTGGACTGGAAGAGGAGCAATCGGGACAGAATCTGGCACCCCGACTGGGACCAGAACCCAGGGTGCCGGCACTGATTTTTGATGTGAAGGAAGCATGGATTAGGGAATGATACAGAAACCCAATCCTAAATGTTCTGCACACATGGTTTGGATGTTCATGAAAGCTAAAAATGTTTATGCGGTATTTTATTAGAAGTACTGTTGACATTTAACTTGGAGATTTAGAAAATCATACCTATTCATTAAAGGTATGTATATATACTACTGACTCTTTAAAAGAATACCCAAGTATATATTCTAGCCAACTATGTGAACAAATATGGCTTTAATCTCATAAATTAAAGCTACAAATGCAGTTTGGGTAGCTTTATAGTAAAAAATGATTGTCAAAAAGATGTGGGTTTTATTATTATGGCAGCATAGCCTATTTCTTTAACCCATGTGTTACCCACAGAAACTGTTTGACCAAGAAGAGAACGTAAAGCACCAGAATTCTAATTTGGACTAACTATGAAATAGTTAGAAGAATAATGTTAATTTTGGGTCATTTTAGTTTTCATAAGTAAACAGGAGTAATAACATTCAGTCTGTCTACCTCATATTAGCCAAAATGTGAAAGCATGGCAATAGCTAACAACTGATTAATGATAAAGTCTGGTGTGTGTATCCATCCATGAGCTATTATTCAGCTGTGGAAAGGAATGGAGTACTAATACAGGCAACAACATGGATGAACCTTAAAAAACACTATGCTAAGAAAAAAAAGTGAAGCAAAATGTAAAAGCATGGATATTATATGATTCCATTTGTATGGAAGTCCAGAATAGACAAATCTATGGAGACAAAAGTACATTACTAGTTGCCAAGGGCTGGGGAACGAGGAGTTTGGTGTGACTATTAATGGTCCTGAAGGTTTCTTTTTGGGGAGATGAAATGTTCTGAAATCAGATAATATTGATGATCAATAGACTAAAAGTCTCAGTGTTTATATTTAGTTGTATGTTTTAGAATAGTGTGTTATATTGGAGTAGGTATTGTGGCCCAGTATGTTGAACTGTCACTTGAGACACCTGCATCCCATGTCAAAGTACTTGGATTTTGATGCCACTGCGGCTCCCAATATTTGCTTCTGCTGATGTGCATCCTTCGAGGAATCAAATGATGGCTTAAGTACTTGGGTTCCTGCCACCCACCCACATGGGAGATCCAGATGCCCCACTGAGTGCTGAATCCTGGTCTCAACTTGATACACTTCTAGTTGTTGCAAACATTTGAGGAGTGAACCAGTAGGTGGAAGATTCTACTCCACCCCCATCTGTCTGCTTCTCTCTCTCTCTCTCTCTCCCTCCCTCCTGCCCTCCCTTCCTCACTCCCTCTCTCCCTGTCACTTTGCCTTTCCAATAAGTAAACATTTTAAAAAAGAATGAATTATAAGTGAATTACTTCACAATGAAGTTTTGTTTAAAAAAATTAACAAAAGCCAATGGCATCACTCCGGATCCACTGCATTAGAACCCTATTGTGTGATTAGAATCCCTATGGTTTATAGGTATTTTTGATTCAGACCCCAATAAGAATCTCAACTATGTTAAACCATGCTACCCTTGATAGGACAATATGATACAGACACATACTCACATACATACAAATTTGTGCCTTGCAAGAATAATGCAAGCATCCCTTCATAGTCCTCTCTTATTTGTCTGATTTCAGTCTGCAGTTTCATGTCTTATAAATAGAATGTTGTAAGACATCGTCTAGGCATCATTGAACATGACCATGAAATAGTATCACTGAAAAGCTTTATTTCCATTTTCATGTCAGTCACCTTCTTAGTCCATTCATCAGGAGAAGTTACTTTCCTTTATCAGACTTTGAGCTGAAATATTAAAAAGAATGAAAATGTCAAAAGGATAAAGCTCCTGTAACTATTGTGACTGCATTCAATTTTAGGGTATTTAGAGGAATCTAATAAACTTGGTGAATTGGCTATCACAGTATGCTTTATTCATCTGTGAATTCCAAATATTTGCCTGTCATGAAGTTGATGATCAATAACTTTTTTGAAGTGGACTATTTCTGTTTGTCATGAGAAGAAACTTCAGAGACTCTCTCAATTTACTTACTCCCAACCTCAGTGACTTGTCCGGCATCTCTTGACTCTTTCATTGGAGAACTGAGGTTAGAACCAAAGTATCATGTGTCCTGGACAACTATTCTTTTATCTTAATTGAAACAATCAAAACCTAGCATGATTAAAATAACATTTTTCTTAAAACCAAAAAGCACTCCAAGATCATGGATACAAGCCATGACAACAAACCAGATCGTAAGTTAGGAAGTTCATGGGACTAAAAATCCAAGAATGAGACTACATTTTAGTACTTTGGAGCTTAGGATTTAGTATTTTTATGTTGTCTTCTTTATATTAACTGGATTTCCATGACTCTGTCCCCTTGCAATGCACTTGTAATTATGTAGCAGCTAACATCTCCTCTGGGCCCAGCACATCCCATAATTAGCTGTGTTCTCTCCGCAGTGTATGACTCAACCCCATGCGGTTCTTCTATATCAAAGGCAGGGTGGCCAGATTTTTTAAAACCACAACACTGGAGCATGTAGTGGCAGATGGCTGCATAACCCAAGTGCATCGGGTCCTTTTGAAGAGCAACCTCACCAAAAACAAGCAAACAAACAAACAAAACCAGACCATGAGATTTATTTTTGAAAAAAGGAAAGAACCTTCTTGAGGATGTTTCCAAACACTGCATCATTTGAAAAGAAAAGCATGTTTTTTATTTTTTTCTGGAAGAACTAAAATAGAAGTAAATGAGTTAGAGCTTTGAGGTCAGCCTTGATCAGGAAGAAGGGTACTTCCTGGTCTCTAATCAGAGGCCTGCAGAGGTTTACTTGGTTGAGTGAGGACATCGGGTGTAATGTAGTATGTGGTGTAAAGAACATTGGACCAGGGGTCACAAGACCCAATTTCTTGTCTTTGCTCTGCTGCTAATTAAGTATCTGAAGCTCTCTGAGCCTCACATAATGGAATTCCTCCTGAGATCTCTTATAAAAACCTATATTATAAATGCTAAAATCTTATATTATTAGAATAGCTGAAAAAATAGAGAATGTCAGACTCCCTGCCGCACATACACATTCATCAACATCTACTTTTGAAGAACTCTAGAGAAGGAAACAACTCAGTAGCTGCTCTGGTAAACTTATTATAGGCTTACTGAAATGTACCACCAGGGTGTTCCTTATTATATTAATAATAACACATCAGAATGAAGAACATTTAATTCACTAGAATTCCATAGAGGAAAGCAATGGCATTTTAGGGGGAAAACACTTAGAATGAGAATTGGAACCAATGGGCATAAGTATGAGATTTACTGTTCTGTGTTTTGTAAAGGAATAGATTTTCTGGGACCAGCGCTGTTGTGCAGTAGGTTAATCCTCCGCCTGCTGTGCTGGAATCCCATATGGGCGCCGGTTCTAGTCCCAGCTGCTCCTCTTCCTTTCCGGCTCTCTGCTATGGCCTGGAAAAGCAATAGAGGATGGCCCAAGTTCTTGGGCCCCTGAACCTATGTGGGAGAATAGGAAGAAGCTCCTGGCTCCTGGCTTTGGATCGTCACAGCTCCAGCCATTATGGCCATTTGGGGAGTAAACCAGCAGACGGAAGACCTTTCTGTCTCTTCCTCTCACTGTCTGTAACTCTTCCTCTCAAATAAATAAATAAATAAAAATCTAAAAAAAAAGGAATAGATTTTCTTGTTATTCTTCAAGAGTGGGGTGAAAAACAAACAAAAACAGAATAGAAATGATAGGTGGTGGGGCTGCTAAAGGAGTTACAAGGTGGTCCTGCCCCCTTAATTTCAAAACTTGAATTGTCTCAAAAATGCATAAATGCAAGTAAATGGTGTGTGTACATGAGAAGAAGTAGTTAATTAGAGGTGGCAGAGAGAGCAAACATTACACTCATTAATTCTAAATGTTACCAATATTGGATGCAGGAATCAAGAGACAGAGAAAAGAAAAAAACCAGTCTTGGAGACTGGCTGGAATGCTGTGAGAGTTCTGAATTCCTAGTTTATGGAATTGAACTTTAGATTAAAGCCAACAGATCTTAAAATGGTATTTATGACTTAAACAGATCTGCAAACATCTGTGATTTGTGTACTTTCCACATACAAGGCATTATGCCAAATGCTGGGCATGTATACAGGCACATTCACACATTTGTGCAACCAAGATGTTAAATTTTAATCTTTACAATAATCCTGTGAAATGGTCATTATTATTTTAATTATATACTGGGATAAATTAAGACTCAGATTATACAAATAGCTAAGGACACACAACCGTGAGGTGTAATCTACACTTAATCTTAGCCAAAAACTGGAGGTGTGATGTGAAGTGTGAGCTAGAGTCAATACGAAGATACAGCTGTGCTATGAAGACAATATAAGGCATAGGTTCTGTGAGATGTTTAAACACTTAGAATTCCAGAGGAATTGAAGATCTAGCTCTCTTCACCCTACTCCTTGGCTAGTCTGAATTACTTTCTCTTGGGATGCTGGGGAATAGTTTAGATTCTGAATGTGACTCAAAGTCAGACATTGTCTTGCCCTGTGGCATCAACCATGATCAGAATTTAATCTTTCCATTCATTTCAGTATCTTTGAGGATCTCCACTGAAAATCCTTGATGTCACAGGCTGTGGTCACCTTAGACATCATGGTATGTTTCATTTTGTGCATTCCCCATTCCACATTTTTCCTCTCCTTGAGCTTCCTCTCTAGGTTCTTGTTTTCCTCTCATCGACCACATTCCTCCTGTTTCTTGGCTAGCATCTCTCTCTCCTCAGGCTGCCACCTCTACTCCTTTTATCCCAAAGTCTGGCTTAAAGAGAGCTTTTAGAAATATTTTCCCCAAAGCTAGACTCTGCAAAGGATTTAATTTCTTGTTTTGTTGCTCTGAACACAAGTTTGCCTTCATGAGGAAATCTCTTTCATGAATATGTAGACCTGCATAAACTTTCCATTCCTCAATAATTCCTTGCTTTCTGTGTTTTCCAAGACCTTCATTAACCAGCTCTCTCCCATGGTCTCAGCTGTTTTGATATAGTACTTCTCAGTAGCTCAGAATTATCCTGAAATAGTGGATAGAGAGGTATGTGACAAGCATGGGAAACTGAAACCAGCCAAATATTGCATGAGCTGCTTTTATAAAAGAAACATAAAGAGAAGGAAGCTAAATGGTGACTAGGGGTAGCCTGGAAGTTGTCATTTCTTTGATTTGAAGGTGAAGTTCATTTTGAAGTACACTTGCATGGTCTTATAAAAATAGCTTTGTATTTTAAACTCAGTTCTCAACCTGCAATCAGGAAGATCATGTAACTCCTAGTCCTGCCACTTTGGTTTTTTGACTTGGGCAAGATTTTACTTAACCATTCTGCCTCTCAATTTTCTCTTCTGTAAATTGGGTGATAACACTCTCTAGCTGATCAAGTTATTGTAAATGTTGCATCAAATAAATATGCATCTAGAACTCAGTAGGCCTTCAATATATGAAGATGACTATTTACATTGGAAATATAAAGAATGTCCATTAAGAAAAGCAACTCTTCCAAAAAACTTAAAAATTCTGTGCACTTACTCCTCATGTAGGATCTCTGTCCTTAATGTGCTGTACATTGAGGCTTAATGCTATAACGAGTACTCAAACAGTATATTTCACTTTGTGTTTCTATGGGGGTGCAAACTGTTGAAATCTTTACTTAATGTATACTAAACTGATCTTCTGTTAAAAAAAAAAGAAGAAGAAATTAGCAATTCCCAACTTGACTCTCACTGGGATTAAACATGACAATAGGTCTGATCTGATTTCATCATCATTTAAAAAATCATCTATTATTTTTCACTTTATGTTTCTGTGTGGGAGCAAACTGTTGAAATCTTTACTTAATGTATGCTAAACTGATCTTCTGTATATAAAGAGAATTGAAAATGAATCCTCATGTGAATGGAAGGGGAGAGGGAATGGGAAAGGGGAGGGTTGTGGGTGGGAGGGACGTTATGGGGGGGAAGCCATTGTAATCCATAAGTCGTACTTTGGAAATTTATATTCATTAAATAAAAGTTTTTTTTTAAAAAATAAAAATTTTCTAGGTAAAAAAAAAAATCTCAATTCCCACATTATTTTTGAGTTTTTAGTTGAATATTACAAGTTATGCATATGTTGGCTAACTTTTATTTATCTACTTGCAATTCTGTGGTTATATAATAGGAATGTTTATAATTGAAATACAAAGTCAGCCAACATGGTGAAACCTAGGGTTGGCATTCATAGGTGAAAAAAAAACCCACCCCTGAGTCTAAATTGAATGCCTGCAATTCATTTCCTGAGAAATATGTGATTTTCCATAGCTTCAGGCTTTGTTACCTGTTAGACACCCTGCAGCTGCTGGCATAGGTGACTTCGTACATAGTTAAGGAGTTGGGGTTTTTCTGATTCTATGGGGGAAGATTCTTTGTAGAATCAAAGCATGTATAGGGGCCAGTGCTGTGGCATAGAGGATAAAGCCACTGCCTACAGCACTGGCATCACATATGGGCGCTGGTTCGAGTTCCGGCTGTTCTACTTCTGATACGGTCTCTCTGCTATGGCCTGGAAAGCAGTGGAAGGTGGCCCCTTGGGCCCCTACACCCACATGGGTAATCCACAAGAAGCTCCTGACTCCAGGCTTCAGATCGGCAAAGCTCTGGCCGTTGCAGCCAATTGGGGAGTGAACCAGAGGATGGAAGACTTCTTTCTCTCTGCCTCTCCTTCTCTCTCTGTGTAACTCTGACTTTCAAATAAAATAAATCTTTTTTATAAGAAGAATCAAAGCAAATATATAGAATGTAAGCTCTCTGAGAAGAAGTAAGTTGGGGTCCAGAAGAGGAAGAACCAAAGCAGAATAGTTGAGTTTAATAAGGCTTCAATGAACAGAAATCTCCACATTCATTCTTGTGTTTTTACAAGAAAGGCTGTGAGGCAAAACCTTCTGAACAAATTTTTCTTTTTTCTATTTTCTTTTTGCTTTAGATAGTTGTTATCTTATTTGAAAAGTATAAGGAAAAATGATAGACATACATACCATAGCTGTCATATATTGAGCAAATATGTTCTCCAGTTTTAAAATTAGGTATTGTTGTTTTAACTTTACAGATGAGGAGTGTGAGATTTAGTGATAGTAAGTAAGTGATTTTTACCAAGTTTCAAGAGTTAACAAATTAGTTTCAAGAGTCCATGAGTTCAGGCCAGTGCCACGGCTCAATAGGCTAATCTGCCTGCAGCGCTGGCACACTGGGTTCTAGTCTCGGTCAGGGCGCCGGATTCTGTCCCGGTTGCCCCTCTTCCAGGTCAGCTCTCTGCTGTGGCCCAGGAGTGCAGTGGAGGATGGCCCAAGTGCTTGGGCCCTGCACCCCATGGGAGATCAGAAGAAGCACCTGGCTTCTGCCTTCGGATTAGCGCAGTGCACCGGCCGCAGCACGCAGGCCACAGTGGCCATTGGAGGGTGAACCAATGGCAAAGGAAGACCTTTCTCTCTGTCTCTCTCTCTCACTGTCCACTCTACCTGTCAAAAAAAAAGAAAAAGAAAAAGAGCCCACGAGTTCAGTCATTTCCATCCATCCAAATGAATATACACTATGAATTGTTTTGTCTTATTTTGTTCTTTTGGTTTCCAAAGACATTTACCAGTGACGTATATTGAGGATGCTTAACTGTGAACAATCTAGTTTTGAAGGTGTGAAGATTACATAATCTCTTTTAGACAACAGAGTAGCTGCTCTGGACAGCTTCTAAATTCATATCTATGGAGAGAACTTCTTTGATTTTCTACAAAATCAAATGCATCTTAAAAGCAAAAGAATGTTACTAAGGAAATATATTCAGTCTCAGAATTCTAGGAAATCTTAATTAAATAGATTCAAGAGGAAGATAACACCATCAAAGAAAATGAATCCTGATCCTTTCTGGAATTTAGCTTCCTTTAGGGTGTGAAACTTTACTTTTGAGTACTTCAAAGCCCTCATCATCAGTTTTATCCAATTATAGGCCTAAAATTAAATTTTATTGAATGAATGGCATCTAAACATCTCAGACATAATAGCAAATCTTGTTCCCATGTCTCTTTATTATGAAAACATTGTTTCACAAAATAAACAGATAAATGAGAAATAGAGGATTCATTCCCCTCTAAATGTGTGAAGTAGGGCAGTTAATTAGGGAAAGTGAGATTATGGTTAATTGAAATCTTACTATATTAAATGATGTGATTGCTGTTCATTGGTAACTAGGAAGCAAAATATTATATGGGTTAACTAACTCATTTCACACAATAATTGTTCCCATATTATTGGCAAATACATTGAATATGGATGAGAGGCAACAGCTTGCCTAAGGATATACCTCAGGTTGAATAAATGTGTGAGATTTAAAATCTTTGACTCAAATAACCAGATTGACTCCCTGAACTCTTTTTTTTTTTTTCACCATATTTTACTCTTTTAGTACTGAACATCAATCCTAAAATCTGGGTTAACTTCATCATAGTGGACACTGTTCAATGCTCATAGATTAACAAGAGTGGCCTCCAGGTTTTGTTCCAATGGCATCAACTGCACAGAGGATCTGTTTATAGATTCAGGATCTCAAGTTCACTTTCTACTGTGACTGCATCAGATTCTGCTTTTAACATAGTTTACTGATTTGTAAGCCTATTAATGTTATAGAATCACTGCCCTAGGAGTTATGCCCCCATAACACCACACAAAGGTGTTTTTCTTTTGCAGTAGATAAAAGAAGATCATGTCAGTTCAAATAGGCCTCTCTACGTGCTTGGCAGTGAAAAATATTTGACTGTGATGATTTATGTCAGGAATATGGCAGAAGATCAGAACTTTGTGCTTTGGAATCATGCACTAATTCACTCTGCCAGATCGCTTTTACATTATCAGTGCTGAGGAAATTAAACCACAACAGGACAGTTTCTCACTGGAGGCACTGACATCCACAATCTTTCCTGTAGGAGGAGAAGCAGATGGGCTTGGACTGAGATATTAGGCATTCTAACAGCAAAGCAACAATCTTTCATGAGCTACCCAGGAGCAAAGCAGGAAGAGCTCTGTGTTAATTTTTTAATGTCTTTTTAATTAAAGGTGTCAAGCTATAGTCCCCGAGTTTCATTGAGAGGACTGAGTTCTTCTCTGTTATCATCTGTGAATTGAAAGCCACTCCAAGGAGCCATTTCTTGTCCTTAGTCTTTGTTTTTGGTCTAGTTTCTTGTTTTCCTATTTTTGGTACTTCAAGGTGAAGAGCCATTATTGGTATTGGTTAAATAACAAGTTTGAATCCGAAGGCATCTTGGAACAAAGAGTGGATACTCCCATCTATTTTAGTCAACCATGGCCAGAGTAATGCTGCACAACAGTACAAACTTCCACAGCATTCAACAACAAGTGTTTATTCCTCACTCTGCATCTGTGGATGTGTCAGGGACTGGCCTGCCTAGAAGGAGCTTGGTAAATGGCTCTGACCCAGGCTTCTCTCTTTCTCTTTCTTGTACCTGGAAGCTGAGCATACTCTTTTCATTGAGATGGCAGAGGTCAAGAGAAAAAGCAGAACCATACACGGCCTCTCATTGCTTAGGCTCGAAACTGATATACTCTCACTACTGTTTCATTCTGTTGACCAAGGTAATCCATGTGGCCAAATTCAAAGTCAGATATCAAGAAACGTATTCTACTTCTTTAATGAGAACTACAAAATCGTATAGCAAATGGAGGGAGAAGTGAATAACTGGGACCCTTAAGGTAAGCGATATAAACGAACACACTACCTGTTGATTTTCTTGGATTTCAAGGATTTTTAGCCTTATATTATAATACAAGGTATCCTGATGTAAATACCATGATAAATATTGCATAGTTTATTTCACATGTACTGAGAAGAGATAGGCTTAATACTTAAAGTTCTGCTTTATTCCTAAACATTTTTCCATGTTCATAGTTAATATGACATTATCATGCTAATTACAAATAGTTTTGGTGGCCCAATAATATAGGTTTTTTTTTTTCATTTCTTGATAATATAAGCTTTCAGAGGAGTTTGATTAGGGAAAATTGCTGAATTCAATTAATGTAAATAATGATGAATAATTTAAACACTAGTCAAAAATTATTTTGAAAGAGAAGTTCAAAATAGGGAATTCAAGAAATTATTCTATATATTAATAGGGTTAAAATTCTGCATTTCACCAACGCTTTCAGAATTGAAAATTAGTTTCTTTACTTTTATTATTAAAATACCATAGAAAGAGAATGTTTTCACATTTTGGAGAAGGACAGGATGACTTTACCCTGAACGTCAAGCAAGATGATTATCTCAGGCCTATGATTTGAAGATTCCTTGCTCCAATATTTTTTTCTTTTGCTCCTAGTGCCTAAAAGCACAGGAGCAGGCATTTCACTTAGTGGCAAATCAGCATCCCTTATCATAGGTCCTGCCTCTGCTTCTGACTTCAGCTTCCTGCTAAATATGCACTCTAGGAGAAGGAAGATGATGGGTTATGTAGTTGGCATCCTGCTACTCATAGAGAACACCTGGATTGAGTTCTAGGCTCTTAGTTTCAACCTGGCCCAGCTGTACCCAGTGTAGGCACTTGGAAAGTGAACTAATAGAAGGAAGCCCTTTCTGTCTCAATCTCTGTGTGTGTGTCTCTGAAATAAATATTTTAAGTTTTTCCCTTAGAGAGTAAAGTTTTATGATTTTTAAGACATTTACCATTAATTAGTTTATTCTGCTCCCTTTCCTATTTCACTTATGGGAAGTGAAAAATAAAGTTTTAAAATATTATACTATAAGGAAACCAAATGTTTACCTTTGCTATACCTATGGGGATACTCTTTTGCCTTTTATACACAGAAGCAACAGTATTAGTTATGGTTAGACAAAACAAAAGTTTTTCCTTAGGATGAATTATGTTCTTTTTATTTTATATAATTGTACCTCTTGGGGTTACTATGAGGATTAAGTGAATTAACTTGTGCAAACCACTTAGAAGAGTGCCAGACACACAATGCATTATTACAAATATCATTTTGCCTGTAGCATCTGCGTCACTTTATTGCATTCATTTTTGAGACTGTCAATATTTTCTTGTTAGATAGAACCATTTGGTAATATCTAGAAAAATCCATGGCAAGGGATATGTTCCAAATAAATATTTATCAGTGGGATGAATTTATTGAGAACTCATTATGTGTCAAGACCAGTGCAAGGTAAAAAAAATTACCTAATATCTTCCCTGGAGGAGGGTATATTCTAGAAGAGACACATTTCTACATAGATCCTAACACATAATATGCAGTGAATAGAATAGAGCAATATAAAGAGTAGTATGGGGTCCTACATGCAAAAAAGATGCTCAAAGGATCACAAGGCTTTGGCTTGAACATTCAGAATGTTATCGGGGCCAATGAAGGAATTGAATTAGAGAAGTAATTCCCAAACTTACCATGAATCAGAGATGCTGGAATAACTGTTAAAACATGAATTTCTAGGGGCTGGCGCCGTGGCTCACTTGGTTAATCCTCCACCTGCGGTGCCGGCATCCCATATGGGCGCTGGGTTCTGGTTCCGGTTTCTCCTCTTCCAGTCCAGCTCTCTGCTGTGGCCCGGGAAGGCAGTGGAGGATGGCCCAAGTGCTTGGGCCCTGTACACGCATGGGAGACCAGGAGGAAGCACCTGGCTCCTGGCTTCGGATCGGTGCAGCTCCGGCCATAGCAGCCATTTGGGGAGTGAACCAATGGAAGGAAGACCTTTCTCTCTGTCTCTCTCTCTCTCACTGTCTAACTCTGGCTGTCAAAAAAATAATAAAATAATAAAAAAAACATGGATTTCTGGACCCCATACTTGGAGTATCTAATTCAGTTGATGTGGGATGAGCCTGCAAATTTGCATTTTTCACAAGTTTGCAGATGGTGCTGATATGAGGGCCCTGAGAACACATTTTGAGAACCACAAAGGAATGGGAGATAACAATATAAATAGAGACAGTTTTCTAAAGTCTCTCACTCTGTGGGGAATGGAGTACAAACTTTAAAGACCACTATCATGTAAAGTGCTTCTCATTGTCATGTACTCTCCAATATTACAAGGTAGGTTTACTTGGCAAGATAGTCTAGGCTACTCTGGTGGTGACAGATGAACCATGGAATATCAGGGTTTAACATGCATGCAGATATTTTACCTTTCCTCATGCAGATGTCTAATGTGGGTAGGTGGGTTCTGTACTCTACTGAGTCATTTAGGAATTATAGTGGATGCCACTGCCCACTACACAAAGAGTTGAGATCCTTAGTTCCTCTGCTGGGATTTATTCCCAGCTAAAAAGACTTACCATTGTCCTCTAGGATCACCCATTGCCACTGACTGGGTAATATAAGGGAGAAAGGTATTGCCAGATTGTGGGGCAATTCTAAAGAGCCATTCAACTCTAGAACTTGGTTAAGTGGAACTTGTTTGCACCTGAATCCACATGCATCCCTGTCTTAGACCACTTGCCCATAAAGAACAAGCTGATATATTTTTTAAAGATTTATTTATTATTTATTTGAAAGTCAGAGTTACACAGAGAAGCAGAGGCAGAGAGGTCTTCCATCTGTTGGTTCACTCCCCAACTTGCCTCAACTGCTGGAGCTGCACTGATCCAAAGCCAGGAGCCAGGAGCTTCTTCTGAGTCTCCCACATGGGTGCAGGGGCCCAAAGACTTGGGCCATTTTCTACTGCTTTCCCAGGCCATAGCAGAGAGCTGGATTGGAAGTAGAGCAGCTGGGACCAGAACCGGTGCCCATATATATGGGATGCTGGTGCTTCAGGCAGCGGCTTTACCAACTACACCACAGTACTGTCCTCTGATATTTTTCATTTGGGGAATTTATCAGGGAGTGCTGTCAGTATCAGTATCCTGATAGAGTGAAGAAAGTAGGACTAAGTAGAATGGTGTGATCATGTTTAGAGTTTGAAACTGAGATGAATGCCTACCCCAAGCTTTGGAGTACAGATTAAATGGCAGAGCCCCAGCCCTATAGTCTCAGAGCCATCATGGGAGAACAGCAGCATGAGGAGAGGAGAACTGTGGGCTCTGCTTTAGTTAGCTGATTCTTTGGAAAGGCAAGATGGCATTTTCTATGGATTCTCACTGTCCTCTATTAGTTAGATACCTTGTGGTGTTTCTCACATAAGTCAGAGCATAAGTAACATCAGGAGAGAGATTATAAAGTATAGATATTGGCTCTGCACAATGAGATAATCTTGTTGTTTTAGCAACAGCAGAATTGAGTATTGCTTCTCATTTTTGGCAACATATTATTCATATGGACAGTGAGAAACAGATTCCTCCATCAAAAAGGCTGCCTGGGATATTGAAGGGGTGCACAAAACACTTCACATGAAGACATTTGAGATGTACAGCCTGGAAACAAGACAGTGAGGGAACTGGACCATCTCCAATTCTGAGGCTCTCCTGGAAAATCGGGTGTGAACTCACTTTGTCTCACTTCAAGAGCCATTCTAAACTAGATGTATAGTCTCTGTGAGGTTAATTATAGAATCTGTTAAAATTTCCACTGTAACCCTGAGACTTGTCATAGTACCTGCCACAGAGTAGTTACTCAAGAAACATTTTATTAAATTAAAAAGACTGAGTAAGTTCAGATTTTAACTCAACAGAACGATGGCCTCACTCTTCGGACTCTGTCTCTAACAATGGACTAAGCTGCTTTACAAGCTAAGTCAAGACCTCATCACCAAGAGGACCAGTTTATATGTTGTAAGGATGGCTTTCTCTGAGCAAAGAATATTTCAGAGTCAAATGCCTTCTCCATCAGGGAAGTTGATTTGAAATGCTTCTTTCAACTTTAAGATGCTGCAGGATAGAAAGTAAGTATTCCTCATGGACAGAACTGCCAGAAGGCATGGTAGCTACTGTACACAGAAAGTGTTGAAATTTCTACTTTTGCTTTATTTCCACAGAGATTCCAAAAACACCTGCAAGGAAGACATATTTATTTTATGTTACTCCACTTTATATGTCAATTATTAATGTTCAAATTATTTTCTTGAGTTCAGTGATAGCCTTTTGATGAAAACAGTAGAGTCTTCAGAATCATTAGACAAAGCAATGATGGAAGAATCCAAGCTTGCTTTCTGTTCTCATGAATTCACTACTCTAAGTGAGCAATAAGGAGTTTAATCATTTAAGCTGCAATTCAAGATAATAGGATAGGAACAAACATTACTGTACAAAATCTGTGGCGTAGGAGATTCTGATTTTTAACTTCATGGACCATAGCTAATTTGGAGGACATGGAAGAAATTTGCATCTTGCATACATATGAAGAAATGTGATACATTCATAAATTTTTGCAAATGTTAACTTTCTAAAACCCAGATATGAATTAAGAATCCATGGCATAAAGATGGAAATTTTTAGAGGCCTATATGCCATCTGAATATTCCTCTTTGAGTGCAGAAGGCTACTCTCATCCCTAATACCCTGTAAGAAAATTCTTTATAGAGATATTAGTCACTGCATTTATGAAGTCCAAGGAGACATGAGTGATCTGACATAGGGTCATAGAAGATGAGTAGGGAATTGCTGTCTCCTTTATGCTGCTGAATATATTAAAGCAAGACATAAATGTTACTGATTGTCACTTTGTCTTAAAATTATCTTCTTGCATTATATTTCAATATCCTCATAGGCATGACATTCACATAGGTAGACTGAATGTCTTGCCTATTTGATGTGATAATTGGGCAGTGATAGAACTGCCCACAGGAAGATGTGTCAAACCAAAATGTATATAGGTCTGAAATTACCACCAATATGATGAACCCTAAAGGAAGTTCTGGATGTATGTGTTATTTAATAGAAAGAAAGCAAAAATGTGATCTTGTAAGCTGTAAAGTTAAAAAAAAAGACATGACTTTGGGAACAGAAAGCTCTGCTTTTAATTCAGCTTCAGTGCTTGCTAGCTAGTGAGGCCAGTTACTTAAGTTATGCTAATCCTCAGATACTTCATCTGTGGAATGGGGCTGAGCATGTGTACCTGTTTTATAGTGTTGTGATTGTACATGCAAAGTATTTAGCTTAAGGGTTGGTGTGAAAAAGGGGATCCATCTTAGTTCTTTCCCTTTTTTCACATAGGACACATTCTAGATGAGTGTTGTACAATAATAGTTTATTTGATGGATAGGGCATAAGAAGATATGTATTAGCCTCTTTAAGGGGAATGTGCCTGCAGATAATAATGAGGATGTGACATGCCTGGATGGAGAGGAATCAGGATATTAAAAACATGGAGTCAGAAGGAGAGGCAGAAGACAGTTTTTCTTCACTAACACTTTTTTCTAGAGTGAGTCCAGAGTTCTTTCCACATCTTTTTAAGAGGTACCAGTTTTCAACCTTTGACTTTCTCCATTTGACTCTTTACATTAATGCAGAAGGAACAATTTGAAGCATGTTTGTTCCTCTGCTGCATTTTCCATCTTACCTGCAATAATCTCTGCCTAAACCAAGGAAAAGAAGCTGGAGGTTATGAGAATAGTGAGTTGGTTACACTCAGAGGAGAGATGTGTAAGCTTCTCTTTGAAGGATTTTTAGTCAATTGGGACTATGATGGGAAGAAGGAAGTTTATATTTTTAGTCTAAGATTTCCCAAACTTAGAAGTGTTAACAATTTGGATAACTCTCTGAGAATAACCTATGTATTCTATGGGAGGATGTTTACCTGTATCTCTGCACAAACCCTCTGCTCTGATCACCTTTCTTCACTGTGAATCAAGATGCAGAACATTGTTCAAGCCAATATTCAATAAAAGTATGGTCAAAAACCCAGAGTGGACAGACTCAATACCAATAAACAAGTGTTATGGAAACACTGGAAGCTTGGAACAAAGTCATTTCTGAGAAAACCCTAGGAAACTGGTGTTATTGTACTATTCTGTAAAATAGCATGAGACTGCTATATTACTTAAAAATGACAGAATAGAAAAAAAAACATTATAAAATGTAGCCAACCTTGTTTGTATAGAGTATCATTTAATACAAAATTCAAATTCATCCCTAATAGAAATGCTTCATAGGTCAGTTTCCTCCATGCCTGGGGGTATGCACTTTACCTTTGGTCTTATATCTGGATCTGTTAGAATGGTTAATAGGATTGTTCGTCTCAAATGGATTAAAAACCTAAATCTATGACCTGATACCATCAAATGATTAGAGAACATTGGGGAAAACCTGCAAGATATTGCCTGTACCCCAAAGGTACAGGCAATCAAAGCCAAAATTAACAAATGAGATTACATCAAATTGAGAAGCCTCTGTACTGCAAAAGAAACACTCAAGAAAGTGAAGAAGCAACTGACAGAATGGGAGAAATTATTTGCAAACTATTCAACTGATTAAGGATATATAACCAGAATATATAAAGAGATTAAGAAATTCTGCAACAACAAAACAAACATCCCAGTTAAGAAATGAGCAAAGGACTTAACAGACAGTTTTCAAAAGAGGAAATCAAACTGACCAACAGACACATGAAAAAGTGTTCAGGATCACTAACTGTCAGGGAAATACAAATCAAAACCACAATGAGGTTTCACCTCATCTCAGTTAGAATGACTTTCATACAGAAATCAACAAAAAACAACTTCTGGCGAGGATGTGGGGACAATGGTACCCTAATCCATTATTGGTTAAAGGTTAAAGTGATAATATAGATAGGATTAAGTGTTAAAAGGATCACATAGATAAGATCAAGTGTCTGGTAATAATAATAATAGATAGAACTAAGAAGGAGAGAATGTTCCAACATGGGAAGAAGTCCACACAGCAGACTCGTATAATGACGACTGCTTTAAATAGCACTCTGACCTCAGAATCAGCCCTTAAGGCATTCTGATCTGGCTGAAAAGTCCATGAGAGCATTTTAGCCATGGAAAGCCCAAACTCTGTGGCAAAAAATGCCCTAGATGAAGGACCCCAGTTGAAAAAAGTGGTCATGAAAGAAGGAGGTACTTTTCTCTTAAGGGAAGAGAGAAGTTCTACTCTGTTTATGGCCCTGTCTAAATTAACAGAGTTTGTGGATTGAAAATGTTTCCATATCCTTGGCAGCTCATATCAAAAGCCTTGGCTGGTCACTGACATCATACATAAGAGTGTTAATTGTTAAATTAACAACAAGAGTCATTGTGCACTAACTTCCCATGTAGGAATTCTGCCTCAAAGAGTTTTATTACAATTATGGCTTAGTGCTCACAAAGCATGTATCATTCTTGGGTGTTTCTTTAAAGTTAATTACATTTTTTAAAAAAAGGTGTGAAATTAATTTCTAGATGCAATGACTTTGAACAGCCTTCGTCTTGACTGTTGAGGAACAGTCTTTTATTCATGCAAATTGTTGAACTTTTTACTTAGCATTGAGTTGGTTTTGTGTGTATAAAGTTAATCAAAAGGGATCTTAGTGGAAAATGGGACTGGGAATAGGAGAGGGAGGAGGAGGAAGGGTGGGAGTAAGGGTAGGAGGGTGGGTATGGTGGGAAGAATCACCATGTTCCTAAAGTTGTACTTATAAAATGTCTGAAGTTCGTATTCCTTAAATAAAGGATTTCTTTGGGAAAAAATTAAAAATAAAACATATTCACCTTTAAAAAACAGGATAGTGTTTGTGAGAAATTCTTTGATTGGCTTTGGGCAAAATATTCGAACACATGATGTAATAATACTATTTATTCCACCTAGAGAGTGTTAACTGAAGAGAAAGAGTAAATAATTACAGACCTAAATAGATGATTTTTGAATGAGGGTTACAAAAGGAAATAACAATAATAACAAAATCCCTCCCAAGATTGAGATAGGAGAAAAATGCTATGTGTTGGCAAAAATGTCCCTTACAAGAAGTATCCCAAACATTCAGACTAATAATATACTGAGTACTTTCATAGAGAATTTTATACCATCCAATTCTAGAGAGTCTAAAAGCAAAATATGGTGACGTAATTTCAAAGTAAGGAGGTTGGAAGGTGGTAGAATCCATTGATTAATGCTGTGAGGACATTCAGAGTTAAGGTTAATGGCAAATTCAGTCTCCCACACTTCACTGCTCAAACTCTTATAACATGCTAAGCCATACACTAAGAGTTACAATGCCTCATTTTGACATTCTGTGATTATTTCATTTCATTTTATTTATTTGAAAGAGTTACAGAGAGAGGTAAAGACAGAGAGAGAGGTCTTCCATCTGCTGGTTCACTCCCTAGATGGCTGCAACGACTGGAGCTGTGTCCGATCCGAAGCCAGGAGCCAAGAGTCTCCTTTGCATCTCCCACGTGGATGCAGGGACCCAAGGACTTGGGGCATCCTCCACTGCTTTCCTAGGCCACAGCAGAGAGCTGTATCGGAAGTGGAGCAGCCTGGACAGGAACCGGCGCC
The DNA here is from genome assembly GCF_964237555.1 of Oryctolagus cuniculus. Lineage (NCBI taxonomy): Eukaryota > Metazoa > Chordata > Mammalia > Lagomorpha > Leporidae > Oryctolagus > Oryctolagus cuniculus. The sequence continues at coordinate 144,612,034 of NC_091437.1, forward strand.
CATATGGAATTCCAGAGCTTCAGGCCAGGGCTTTAACCTGCTGCACCACAGCACTGGCCCCAGACATTCTGTAATTATAGAACCATGTATTAGAGCCAGGTTTGTGGCACAGGAGGTTGAACCACTGCTTGTGACACCAGCATCCCACATCACAGTACTAGTATGAGTCCCAACTGTTCCAGTGCAGCTCTCTGCCAAGACAGCTGGAAAAGCAGCAGATGATGGCGTAAGTACTTAGGACTCTGCTACCCACATGGGAGACCTGGATGGAGTTCTGGGCTCCTGGCTTCAGCCTGGAGCAGCCCTGGCTGTTGTAGTCATTTGAGGAATGAACCAGCCAATGGAGAATTCTCTATCTCCTCTCTCAGTCACCCTGCCTTTCAGATAAATAAGTACATCTTCTTTAAAAAAAAGTGTTTATTCCTTAATATAGACAGATGAGATATTTCCATAATTCCAACTGTAGTGGGTGTTAATTCAACACTAGTCCTGAATTATAAACTGTGTGATTTGCTTCAGAGAAATATAAACCAATACTAAACAGAATTTATTGAGTCATGTTATGTTATGGAACACAGTCTGAAGTAGACTCATGGTGCCCAGTGTCTTGAATAACATTTCTGCCCTACCTGTGATTTAAGGCAAAACCTGCAGAGAATTACCATAAAAATGGGTCAGGGTGGGAGAGCTTAAATATAGTAGCAGTAGGCTGGCAATGCAGCTAGGTGAAAGGAATGGTCATAAAATAAATAAAAACAAGTGTCAACTCATTTTGGTCAAGACTTCAGGTGATTCATTTTAATGCAACAACTATCTATTGCAAAGCACCTCCAAGCAGAGCAGTGATCTAGGATCTGTGAAGCAAGAAAGATAAATATTGCCAGACTTCCCACTGTCTAGTGGAAAAGACACATACTGACACTCCAAATGATCCATGAACAAAACACAGACTACAGCAGTGCTATAAAGCGTAGGTATAAATAGGAGGTAGGGATGATAAGCATTTCATATGAAATGAGATAATGTAGTATAAGTCTTTAAACACCTCAAGTTGTAAAGGACAACAAGTGTGCAGAACTGTATGATGAAAATTCTCCCAAAATTACTTTACAAAGTAAGTGTAGTAGCTGCCTTAGTTTAGCAATTACCATAAGAAAAAATAGACTTTTTCTAACTTATTTTTGGTTGTGTGCCACCAGAGGTAAAAGATGCAAACACACAAGTTTACATTTGACATATACAATAGTTTTTCTACTATAATAGTGGGTGTGTTTAAGAATGTTACGGCACAAATCTCATTCATAGACGCATGAAGATTCGGAGCCAACAAGTTTTGTTTTTGAGTCCCATATCTGCTGTCTTTTAACTATTCATTTTTGGATATTTAATGTATCTAAACCTCACTTTTCTTGTCTCTGCAATGGAGGCAAACCCTGAGATATGTGAAATGCTTAAGCATGATACTAGAGGAAGCATAGAGCAAAATAAATAATCGGACAAAATTTGCTGCAATAAACCAGGACTTGGGTGTTAGCAAATTTTTATTGTGAGGGTTTATCAATGAGCTTTTGGGGGAAAAATGTAATGATTTTATTGTTTGTCAATTCCTGTGCTGTAAATATCCACCATGTTCATTTTAAACCAATAACATCACATCTCTGAGAGGAGAGTTAGAAAATGATGGGCATACTGCATTCTCATGCACTAGAATACAGCAGGTTCAACAAACCACTGGGTGTCAGTGTTCCAATGTAATGACACAATTAAACAACCCTTATGGGTAATAAACTGTTGACAATAGAGATTGGTTTATCTGAATCACTGTACCAGAATATGGCCTGGGGGGAATGTAAACTCTCCAGAAAGAGATTAATCCAGTTACAAGGAATAAATTAGAGCAGGTACCACAGGAGAGAACTGCTTTCTGTCTGGGATTTGTGAGCAGGTAGACTTGGGCTGTATACCCGTAAGCTGCACAGAACATTCCATATGGTGTGGAGAAGCTGGTCTTTGCAATATGAGGCCACCTGACACTCAGAAGGGATTGTACCAGGCGGTCCTAGCACTGTGAGAGTGGTTTGTCCGCATGGGTTTTTATGAACAAAGATTTCCCAGAATCAGTGTTAAGCTTTTCTGTTGCATTTCTGTGTTCTACTCTAGTAAATTATAGTGTAAAGTTGCAGTTGTGTGAAAGTTATGACATGAAGAGTTAAAGAGATTGGGGTCCCCTTTGTTTCTTTCTTTTTAAAGATTTATTTATTTATTTGAAAGACAGAGATACAGAAAAGGAGAGGCAAGGCAGAGGCAGAGAGAAATCTTCCATCTGCTTGTTCACTTCCCAAATGGCCACAACAATTGGGGCTAGGCTAGGCCAAAACCAGTAGCCAGGAGCTTCTTCTAGATTTCCCCTGTTGGTGCTGGGTCCCAAAAACTTAGGCTATCTTCCAGTGCTTTCCCAGGCCATATCAGAGAGCTGGATCAGAAGTGAAGCAGACAGGACTTGAACTGGTGCCTATATGGGATGCAAGGTTTTCAGGCAGCAGCTTTACTGGCTACACCATGGCGTCAGCCCCAGGATCTCCCTTTCTATAGACAGGGTAGTTATGGCTGCTTCCAAAACAAATGTAGCACTGGATTACTGAATCCATCTCTCCTCTGTCAAAGATACTCTTAAACTATACCCATGGTTTCATTTTCTTCTTGAAGGGACTAATAGACCTAAAAGTTTATGAATCACTTAGGTATATATTAAATACCTTGTGTATATTTTTTAATTTTTAAGATAAGTTTAAGATAGGTTTTATTCTTTTTCTTTTTACCATGAGACATCTCACATTCTTTCATTTTTGACAATAGGTGTCGCTCCCCCATTCGTGGAGGAACGACACAGGACCCTGCGTTGTTCTTTTGTCTGCTCGGCCCTTCCCGGGTTTGCTGCTGGTTCTTCCTGGGTTGGCTACTGTCCCTTCCACCTCCGTGGAGGGGCGGCTCCCCCTGCCACTTTCCCCACTTCCGTGGAGGAGCGGCACACCGCCGGCCGGCTCTCTCAGGGGCTGCTCAGGTGTTCCTTCAGATAGATGTTCCTGGTGCATGTTGTCTTTCTCCTCCTTTATAGTCCTCTTCCACCAATCCCAACTCTGCTACCCACACGCCGAGCATGCTGCTCTCCTCCAATCAGGAGCAGGATCAGCTCCTGCAGCTTGTCAAACTGATGAGGCAGCTGCGTAGAGGTTGTTTGGTCTCTTTCTCTCAGCGCCATATTGTGGGAGAGCAGATGCATAGAATAAGTCTTAATTCCAGTAACTTAGTCTAGTCCGAGTTGCTCCCCACAAATAGGGTTATAGATAATTCATAAAAATGGAAAAATAGTGCTGATTGATTATTTTTTAATTAACTTAAAATTGTGTGCTAGTATCTAAAATATTATAGACTTACAGAATCATTCAGAAGAGAATTTAAAGTATATTTTCAAACGAAACTGGCATAAAATGTTCTTAGTTGCATTATTCATAATAGCCTCCAAATGGGAACAACTTCCTATCCATTTGGGGCTGAGCAGATAAACAAAATATTTTTATATATATTGGAATATTGTTCAGTCATAAAAAGGAATGAAATCTTAGAATATGCTGCAACATGAATGAAACTAAAAAAATACTATGCTAAGTGAAAGAAGCCAAACACAAAATGCTTCCATTTATATTAAACATTTAAAATTGGAAAATCCTAGATAGAAAATAGATTAGTAGTTGCCAAGGGTAGACCAAAGAGGAGAACTGGCCTGTAATTGGTAAGTAATTTCTTTTTGCAGTGACAGAAATGTTATAGAATTAGATAGATGTGATGGTTTCACAGTACAGTGAGTATTCTAATAGAATTGCTGAAGTGTACATTTAAAATAGAAAATTTGGTGGTAGGGGGCGCTGGCATTGTGGCACAGTGGGTTAAGCCACTGCCTGTGACAACAGCTTCCTGTATTAGAGTACTGGTTCAAGTTCTGGCTCCTCTGCTTCCAGTCTAGCTCCCTGCTAATGTGCCTGAGAAAGCAGCAGAGGATGGCCTGAGTGCTTGTGTCCCTGCCACCCACATGGGAGACCCAGATGGAGTTCTAGGTTCCTGGCCCTGGCCATTGTAACCATCTTGGGAGTGAACCAGAAGATGAAGGATCTTTTTCTCTCTGTCAGTGTCTCTCTCTATGTCACTCTGTCTTTCAAATAAATAAAATCTTAAACATGAAAAATCTACTGAGATATCATCAGTGGGTAAATTATGAAAAAAATAAAATAAATTTTTTCCTTATATTAATTGTATCTCAATTAAAATGAATACTAACTTAAAAAACGAAACAAAAAAACTTCAAAATTATGGAGGCATATCAAATACAAGAACAAACCAAAATAGCTTTTAATAGTCTGGCCTGCAGTAATACAAGGAGAAAAATAATGTTGGATTATATTAGATTATATGTTGACTTATAGCTGAAAATATAAATATTCATAAGTCCATAATGATATAAATAAATGATCGAATTAATAAATAGTGGAGAGAATAAACAAATCTCCACTATGGGAGAGTTCCAAATAATTCATATACTTGCTTCACCTTCAAGGCGGTAAACAACTTCCAATTCCTTAAGTCTAGGGCATACAAAATTGTTTTTTTTCCAGTGAGTACAGTGTAGACAAAGGAGGCAGGATGTAATTTTGCAGTAGAGAAATGTACCAAGCACTGCCTCAGCCCCAGTGATCAGTAGAAGCAGAGGTATCATATAGATAGTATACATCATTGACAGGATGGGAGGACAATGGCACTTTACTTTTGTGATTTTCTTCCCCAAAACCTGTAATTCCAACATGGTCCTAAGGAAAACATGAGCCAATAGAGAGACACCATTACACATATGTGATTAGTACTCAGCACTGTTGTGCTCATCAAATAAAAGGAAAGTCTGAGAGATTGTCACAGCCAGGAGGAGCCCAAGAAGATGATGACTAAGAAGGTAACAACTAACGTGTGGTGATCTGAATGAGATCCTGGAATGGAAAAGAATAATAACAACAACAAAAAAAAACACCTCAAATATAAAAGGGTAAAATCTAAGTAAATATGAACAAATTATGGGCTTTAGTTAATAATAATGTAACAATGTTAGTTTTAGTTATAGCAAATATACCATGTTAATATAACATGTCAGTATTAACAAAACTGGATTCAGAATATATAGGAAATCTGTGATAACTTCTCAATTTTTCTGCAAATTTAAAACTTATTAAAGCCTATTTTAAAAATTACATATTAACATTTAGAAAATAAATTCGCTCTGTTTGAGTATGGAAATGTATAATTATAGGAAAATCAATCTCAGGTTATATAGGCTGATTTTAAGCACTGATTTGTTATTTCAGTGATTTTGAAGTGGAGAAAACATTTATTCAGTTTTCAGGTTCTTTCAGCTTACTCCTCCACGATGATAGCCAGAATGTTAGGACCATAGGAGTTGGAAACACAAATCTTCTCATGCTGTCAGTACCATCTGGAGATGCATCCTCAGTACCGATCCATGCAGACCTGAGCAATGGTCCCCAGTAAATTTAAAATATTCCAACATGCTGAGACTGGGGCACAGCCATCCACCAACCAAGCCACACTCCTGGACCAGACTTTCAGCTCTGCTATTAGAGGAACTGTATCTGTTTTGTTCTCTGATGTAGCTGTACCATGCATTTCAATGCTGACATGCTCAATTACATCAGTCAAGTGAATGCATAAACTAAATAAAGTGAGAAGAGGAAGGTGCTCTTTAATTCATGACTGAGAGTATCCAAACCAACTTAACAATTTCCTTGGTCTGTATCAAGGTAAAATAGGAAAAACAAAGTAGTACTGAAAGAATCAAATATGAATTTATCTGCCTGTGACACTGAAGTACTCCTGTTTTATTTATAGTAGACTAACATTCTTCTTTGAGGAAGGCCAAGTTAATCTGACTTTAACATGGGCAATGAGAACCTGGCAGGGTGAAGAATTAGATGTTTGGTTCCTTAACTGTTAATTAGCTACAGAGAAACCTATTGATTCATTCTCGTTTCAAACCAATATTAGATTTTTTAAAACATATTTATTTATTTGAAAAGGAGAGAGAGAGAGGGTGAGAGAGAGAGAAAAAGAGAGAGAGAGAAAGAGAGAGATCCCCATCTGCTGCTTCAACAGCTAGGATTGGACCAGGCCAAAGTCAGGAGGCAGGGACTCCATTTGGGTCTTCTATGAGGATGGCAGAGACCCAAGTACCTCCCAGGGTGCACATTAGCAGGAAACTGGATCAGAATCAGATGTGGGATTCCATCCCAGGCACTCTCATATGAGATGTCAGTGACCCAAGGGGCAGCTTAACCTGCTGAGCCAGAGCACCTATCCCAGAGAAAATGTTTTAAGTCACCAATAGCCTTACCTTATAATGTTTTCCACTGATGATATTAACTGGTCATTCAGATGCCTCTATATTTATTGAACCATTTATATAAATTTATTTGGGTACATATATATCCTTACGTATATAGTATGTTTGTGTATGCATGTATAGACATTATATTATGGATACTTTTTTGTCAATATATAAAACTACATATTTTACATATTATCTATATAAATATATACTTATTTATCTAATGCTTATTAGTCCTAATAGTAAGGTATATTAATGCTGTGATAAAATTATTTATATGTTCATCTATCTAATTATTTTCCTGATATAAGCTTTTAGAGTGTAATCATCATTAGGTTAAATGCACACTTCAACATTTTATTGCCTTATGGCAAATTGCCTTTAAATGTGATTTATTTGAGACTGCCAGTTTCCACATATCTTTACCAACACCTGGTCAGTGACAACAAGCCTAAAGATTAGAACTGACAACTTCGAGGAGATTTAGAGTAGCCAATTGAATGAAACACTAAGACTTTTAAAAAAATTGTGCTTTAGTATTTTGTTTATTTGAAAGGCAAAGAGACTGAGACCTTCCATCCACTGGTTCTCTCCCCAATTGATTACAACATGACCTCAGTCCAGATCTTCTACTTGATTGGGACCCAGCTACTTGACTCATCACCTGCTACCTTCCAGGGACTTGGGAGTGGATCCAATACCTAAACCCAGATACTCCATTGTGGGTTTCTCAAGTAGACAGCCAAGTTGGAGGCTTACTCTGAAGAAGCAGACAATCCACATGAAATGCTAAGAAAATTGTATTTTAGAGCCATGTACCTACATTTCCTTTTCCGTTCTTTCTTGCTTGAGCCAATGCAAGGGATGAGATGAAGAATTTTACTTTACCAGATTTAAAGCACTGGACATTTTCTAAATTGGTGGCTGTCACTTGATTGCATTAGGTTTTCTGAAAACTATATATTTAGTTCTAGCAGCATGCAATGTGTGTAGGTGAATAAAGGAAACCAGAGTATGCTTAAGTACAAATGATTTCATTGATAGCAATAATTTTAGTATTGCATATTAGGACTTCTATGGTACAAAATTTTGAAATATGTGATGCAATAGTCATATAAGTATTAAATTTAGTCAAAGTGAGTCAACCCATATTACCTTATGTAGGATGTTAAAGTAGGTCATATGGGGAGCAATTGAAGATATGAGTCAACTCTTGGTGCTGTAATGTGATGATTTTATGTGTGAAAAGCTAAGTTGAAATTTTCCTTTTGTAGCACTTTTATCTGTATAACTGTTGCTATGTTGTATTATGTAGATGTTTTGGGGGAATTACAGGGGCCTCAAATCTTACAGCAGTAATTAGAGAAAGAAATTTATTGAACAAGCACCAGCTAAAATCATAACTTTATCCACAATACAATATTTGAAGAAAGCCAGGAAGTTTCATAATCTTCCACTCTACCACACATACAAAATTTGGTTCTATTTATAGATGATGTATTGAAATAGAGAAGATGTACTATTTATGGGATCCTAAAGGAGAGGGGAGTATTCCTGCATAAAGATTTTAGTTTAGTGAATTTAGTTTCAAGTTTTAACATGGGATATTCTCCTATCATCTAAAGCTTATGCTACTTGTCCAGCTCATCTAGGAATTTATGAAAACATGTTTTAATTTCCACATGTTTTTACAGGTCTGAATTCCCTGTAGAGTTTGGGTATAAGACATGGGCTTTTTTTTTCCCCTTAAATTAAAACCAGGCCCACATTCTTGATGACAGTAAGAGATTCCATATCTCATTGTTTTAAAGGAACAGGGGAAGCCGTAGATGGAAGACAGTTTCTATTTTTCAGTGGTATAAGGAAACAAGGAAAGTACAATCAGCTTCAGAAACAGCACAGGCTTGGTGTTCGGGTTCTGATTTCACTTTGCCTGATATGAGGGGGAAGTCATTACTGTTGTCGCCTCCTACACATAGGGCAGAAAAAGCAAACATTTTATTTGTGATACTTAAGGGACTTAATACCCAATGAGGAAAATAAGATTCGTGTACATGTGACTAGATAATGTGAGAGCAATTAATTGGGTGCAGGCACTGTGGCACAGCTAGTTACGAAGCAGCAGCTTGTAACATCTGCATCCCATACTGGAGTGCCTGGGGTCAAGGCCTGCCTCTTCATCTGATTCAGCTTCCTGCTAATGCATCCTAGGAAGCAGCAGATGATGTCCCAAGTGGCTGAATTCCTGCCACCCACTTGGCCGATCCAGATGGAGTTCCTGGTTCCTGGCTTGGATCTGGCCCAGCCTTGGCTGTTGCTCACATCTGGGGAGTGAACCCACAAATGGAAGATGTCTCTTTCTCTCCCTCTCTGTAATTCTACCATTAAAATAAGTAAATAAAAGATTTATTTAACAAAGAGGAATTAATCGGTCTACCAAAATATAAAGTCTTTCAGAGTACAAAAGGCAACTACCCTTTAAATGGGCTAGTTAGATTGGATGGGGAGAGAGAGACCTGTGGCATGGGGAAATGCAAATGCTAGTTAGAGAAATGATATCATTTGTTCTCTTTCAGTGATTAAGAGTCCTCATATCCCCCAGGCAAACTTTCTTCTAACCAAGACTGGGCTTTTTTATCTCAGTTCTTCTGCAGCTTTAGCCCCAAGCCATGTAACAGAATTTCCAGACCCCCAGAAGCAATTAACACTTCCTTCTCAGTCTTCTGTTCTCTCCTTTGGGATTTGGAGGGAAGCTGGCACTGGGAGTTGAAAAACCTGTTGTTTTCTTCAAATGGGGAAGACCTGTGCCTGGTTTGCATGCAGTGTCTGGATAAGGATTGGATGCCAGATGCTATGGAAGTATCTCTGAGCCACAAGCCCTTGACAGTAGCCATGAGGATTGTGGAGACAGCTGTTGTTTAGGGCATCACTGATGTTACCCTTCTTCTGCTGTGCCAGTTCTGGGCTTGGTGGGTATCAGAAAGAGCAAATCTCAACCTCAGGTACCTGGTCTGCAGATTTCACTATGAGGTATAGACTGCTGTTGCTGACATAGCACCCAGGATAAAGATCTGCCTGTATTGCACTACTGCATGTAAACATTATTTTACAGCTTTCTTACACCCTTGCAGAGAAACTAAGAAACTTGGGGACTCAGATCAAAGACTCCATGTACTACCAAAGCTAAGTGTTCTTTGTTGTACCAGGTAAACCATACCCTTGGACTTGAAAAAGGAAGGGAAAAGAGATGAGAGTTCTCAAAACAATAAAACAAAAGTGCCCAATAAATGAGACTTCAAGGGATTACTCCTAAAACATTTCAGAAATCCAGAGGAGTGACAACACAAATGGAGATTTGCAGGGCATCTGGAGGGTCTTTTTTTCCTATTTTCTTCAACTGCTGCCTACATTTGTAAATGGGAAATGGTAAAGAGGCAGATGTCAGCAAGATTGCCAGACAATATCTAGTTTATTTACAATGTTAAAGCTCCAAAGAGAATTGCTAAAGCCTAAGCCATCCCTTCCTTCAGTAAGAAAATTTTCAGAAAAAAGTAAAAAACCAACACTATTTATAGAAATATTAGCTAGGAGGATTGAAATGAAAAGTTGACTATTTCTTGGAGCTGAAAGACTGGTTTGTGGTTACTATACTGTGACTGTGGCCAGCGCACTAGGAAGGACTTGATCCGATGTCCACAGCCCCAGGGATGGGGTCTGAGTGATACTCCAACTTCTTGTTGTACATGTACTAACCTCATTGGGCTACAAGCTGAGAGGAAGCCCCAGGCAGAATGAGGTAAGCAAGAAAAACTTAGACCTTTAGCTGTATCTACTCTCCCCTATTTTGATTGAACATGACTCCATCTCCTTTGATTGAACATGGCTCCATGTCTTAGATCTTGACACATTTAGAGTCACCTGGCTGTCTTGAAGAAGTCTAATGGTGCACTCTAGACCTAGTTATATCCAGCACTGTAGCTCAGGCATCAAGCTGGCTGACTCCAAAGGGAGATCACAAATGGAACCAAACACTGAAACCCCTCTCCTTCATCTAATGTCATCATTTAGAAACCCAGCCTAGAATGACTTTTACTCTTTCAAGTGAAATTTTTAGCAGGCATCAATATTTTTTTTTAGATAATAAGAGAAAAAGGATACAAAGATCCAATGTACCACTTCGGGTAGGTGGGAATTGTTTATTTCCTAATCAATTTTCAATGAAACTAAAAGTATTCTAAAAAGATGAAAACTCTATTAGATAATATATTACATAATATTTTTAAAACCAAAGAATAAAAGAAAGATGAAATAGTAACAGATGGGTTCACCAGCGCTTAATCTTGCCAGATCACGCCTGCTGTGCAGTTCAAGGGAAAGTCATTGTGCAACTGCTAGCACTGCTTAGTGGCATCTCTCGGTCTTAATCACTTTTCCAATAACTTATTTACCAGTCAGCCTTAGTTAGTTCCATACACTTGTAAAACTCAGCTCCCCCGGAAGGCAGGTCATTGTGGCCTTGTGTGCTTGCTAAAATCTAGAAACAAGGATAGTCCCCCATGTCAACATTTGAAACCCTGACATGGCCACCTGTTAGATTTCCCTCTCCTGTCTGAATCACCACCAGGCTTTAATTCTTTGACTGAACTGAGATGACTTGCTTACTCTACACACTTCCAGGTACTTAGGTGACCCTGTAGAGTTGGTTTCTATCACTAAGCACATCAGATATGATATGAGGTAAATACAGATGCTAGTGAAGACAGAAACTGTTTTCATTGCTTAGGAAATCACTGATAGCTATTTATGGTACCTTGTCTGCATACTCAGCTCTGTGGCTCCATCTGAATGTCAAAATATTTCAGTTTGGAAACTTGAAAACTTTGGATTTTATTTTTCTCCTTTGGTGTCTTGGAAAAATGGAAAAAAATTTCTTCTTTTTCAGGGAAAGTTCAAACTTAAAACTTTTCTTGCTTTTAAGAAAAAGAGGAACTCTGTGGGGAGCAACTCGGACTATACTGTTACTGGAATTAAGACTTATTCTATGCATCTGCTCTCCCACTGTGGGGAGCAACTCGGACTATATTGTTACTGGAATTAAGACTTATTCCATGCATCTGCTCTCCCACAATATGGCGCTGGGAGAGAAGAAAGAGGCTTCTACACAGCTGCCTCCAGTTCAACCAAGGAACTGTAGGACCTGCTCCTGGTTGGAGGAGAGCAGCGTGCTCGGCGTGTGGGTAGCAGAGTTGGGATTGGTGGAGGAGGACTATAAAGGAGGAGAGAGACGGCATGCACCAGGAACATCTAAGGGGAACATCTAGCTGAGGGAACACCTGTGCAGCCCCCGAGAAGAGCCGGCCGGCGGTGTGCCGCTCCCCTGTGGAAGTGGGGAATGTGGCCAGGGGGAACTGCCCTTCCACGGAGGTGGAAGGGATAGTAGCCAACCCGGGAAGAACCAGCAGCAAACCCGGGGAGGGCCGAGCAGACGAAAGAACAGCGCAGGGTCCTGTGTCGTTCCTCCACGAAGAGGGGGAGCGACATAATGGTGCCGTGACTCGGATATGAAGCCTAGGCAGCGTTTAGTGTCGTTCCTCCACGAAGAGGGGGAGCGACAGAACTCAAAAATTTTTCAGTTGCTAATAATTCCAGCTTTGGGTTTAATGGGCCATAAAGGTTTAATGTCTGTAAGAAGCACAACAACAAACTGAGGAGAATGGGTGGTCCAAGGGGAGTAAAGAGGAAGGCCCCTGGAAAAACTTGGAAAGAAAGGGCTTTACCCTAGATAAATATAGCTCATTGAGGGAGAAGTGCCTGGGTCTTCAAAGAGTTCATGGAAAATGCACATTCTGAAAAAAAAAAGTATGCATGAATTAGATTTTAAAACACTTTTTTGTGCCAAAATAGACATCATTTAATCCATTTTTTCTATGAATTTTTAAAAGTATTTTTTTACAAGGAGAAGGAACCAGGAAAGGTGAGGGGCTTCTCTCTGAAACTTCATGACACCCAGTAACCCACCAAATGAAGAGGGAGCCTGTGCACAGGGTGGAAGCAGTGGGGTGCTGAGTAAGTGCCCACTATCCTTGCTAAGTACTTGGTGACCCAGCTGATCTAACCCTGAGCAGAGCCAGCCAGGGGTTTATGATAGACAGTTTGACAGTGCACATTTGTCAGGTTTTTAGGGTAAACATAGACTTGGATGATTGCAAACAGATAGAGGCAGAAATCTGCTACCTGCACTCTTTGCTACCAAATGCTTTGTTAGAACAAATGCAGGATTAAGAAAAAAGGCACAGGAATGATCATGTTGCAGCAAGGATTTAATCCAAGGTGGACCAACAAAATCCTGGGGGTTAAATAAACCCATTTTCTTGTCAGTTCTGGAGATGAAAGTCTTTGTTAAGAAGGGAGACAAAGTGAGAAATGGGCCCCTATGTCTTATTTCTGGAGGAATGATTCCCTATAGAGAACTTACCACTCTTTTTTGAAGGTTTTTATTTAATGAATACAAATTTCATATGTACAGCTTTTAGGGGTATAGTGTTTCTTCCCCTCATTCTCACCCTCCCACCCCAACTCCCATCCCACCTCCCACCTCACACTCCCTCTCCCATTCCATTTTCCATTAAGATTTGTATTTAATTGACTTTATATACAGAAGACCAAATCTATACTAAGTAGAGATTTCAACTATTTGCACCCACACAGACCCACAAAGTATTAAGTACAGTTTGAAAACAAGTTTTATTGTTGATTCTCATAGTACACCACATTAAGGACAGAGGTCCAACATGGGGAGCAAGTGCACAGTGACTCCTGTTGTTGATTTAACAACTGACACTCTTATTTATGATGTCAATGATCACCCGAGGCTCTTGACATGAGCTGCTGAGGCTATGGAAACCTTTTGAGTCCATAAAGTTCGTTGGTTTTTAGATAGGTCCATATGCAAAATGGAAGTCCTCTCCTCCCTTCAGAGAAAAGTGCATCCTTCTTTGATGGCCCCTTCTTTCCACTGCAGTCTCACAGTGATCTTTCATGCAGAACTGTTTTTGCCACTATGTCTTGGCTTTCCATGCCTAAAATGCTCTCATGGGATTTTCAGTCAGATCCAAATGCCTTAGGGGCTGATTCTGATGTCAGAATGCTGTTTAGGGTGTTTGTCATTCTATGAGTCTGCTATTACCACTCTTTTAAAATTGTTTTTATACATGCATGCAAGTTACATTCCAAGCAATTACATCATTTTAATAATGTAGTGTTTGTTAAAAAGAATTCATAGAAAATTTTGCATTGTGTTAACCTAGTCATCCTAGTAATAGGGTCATATGAATGCAAATACAGGATGTCAATATTTCAAAACCTCTGCCTACTAAACAAAGATAAATGCCATAATCAACTATGTCTCACCATCTCACCTTCTGCGGAGCTAGCCCATCTGCCATCATCTCTTGCCTGAGCTACTGGAAGCCTCCTCAACTGAATTATTTCTTCTTTTCTTGCCCTCCATAACCACAGTGGGATTTTAATGAGTCTGATCACCTATTTCCATTTTCTGAAACTTTAATGGCTTTTAATTATTAATGAAAGGAGATAGAATCTTGTAATTGTGGTTACATGATGAACCCCGTGCTTTTACAATACTATCTCCTTATCTTCTTCTTTTCTAGCCACATTGCTCTCAGTTCATTTTCATGAATACAAGAAAAGTCATTGTTGATTTTTCCCTTTCCCCAGGGCATTTATTCTTGGCATTTTCTCTGCTTGGAATGCAGAATGCTCTTACTAAACTTCTATGTGCAGTCTCCCTTTTATCATTTTAGATTTCAACTCAGAATTCAATTCCATAAACACGATAACAAAAGTCGCCTTCATCCTGTTCCATTTCTTCGTATTATTTTCTTTGTAGCATATGACTGTCTGAAACTATCTGCTTACCTGATTATCATCTGCCTCTGTGTCAGCTAACTGTTTCATCCACCCTGGAGTCCTTAGTACCTACAATAGTGCTTGCACATGGTGCTTGTTAGTTAACAACTGTGGAATTTCATAATGGAAGATGTGTGTTGGTATGCCTGCCTGTGATTTCTTCTCAGATAATTATATTCTTGCAGAGTGAGAAGGACATGTTATTTTTATTTTCCTTTCTGACAGACATAACTGTTGGAAGAGTAGGAGGGCAGGAAGGATCTTAACTGCAGATTTGCTTGGACTGCAGCCTGTTGGAGTTCACTATGATCATTCTGTGCTTCTTATTATTAAGCTGCTGTGATATCCTCTGGTGACTGATGAACTGTCTAGAAAAGTCACCATTATTGTAAGAGGTTCTCTTCCATGGTGTACTGATTGTAACTCACCTAATGCATTGAGGATATGACTGTCTCCTTAGAAGAAAGCAGAAGACCTTTTCCCTCTTTGGGTTGAATTCACTAGAAATGCAGCTCCCATGACTAGACTGGGTTATTGTTATAGGCTGAATTGCATCCTTCCAAAATTCAAATATTTAAATCAATTCTCCAGTATCTCAGGCTACCTTTTGACAAAGGATCTTTAAAAGGTAACTGTAGTTAAGTGAGGTTGATATTGGGCTGCTTATTAATAATTTTCAATATTAATAAGCCTGTGGACTCTTTCCACTTATTCAGAGAAGAATTCTGAATGCTGGCTCAAATAGACCAGACAACATGGTAAGTGAGAGAAATGCACAGGAGAGTGAGGGCTTTATGTAGTGGAAAAAGAGAAGTCTAGAAGCTAAGCTGGGTCCATGCCAAGCAGAGAACAGGCCAGAATGGAGCCATTTGGAGCAAGCATGTGGGCAGGAAAGCAGAGAATGGAAGGCCCAAAGGCCATGCCCAAAGGCACAGGCAACAAGGGGAAGAAGTGGCAGGTCCATCATGTTCCAGGCCTTTTATTTACTCCCAGAGAGGGGGTAGTTACATAGACTGATTGGCAGATGGGTGTACAGGTGGGATCAGGTAGAGGCATGAGATCACACAGTGGGTGTGGTCTTCCAGCTCACAGATCTAATCTATTTTATCCTATCAGCCTGCCTACATCAAGTCACTGCGAGTTCCTGGTTGTCGCTCCCCGTCTTCGTGGAGGAACGACACAGAACCCTGCGCTGTTCTTTTGTCTGCTCAGCCCTCCCCGGGTTTGCTGCTGGTTCTTCCCGGGTTGGCTACCGTCCCTTACACCTCCATGGAAGGGCGGTTCCCCCTAGCCACTTTCCCCACTTCCGCGGGGGAGAGGCACACCGCCGGCCAGCTCTCTCGGGGGCTGCACAGGTGTTCCTTCAGATAGATGTTCCTGGTGCATGTTGTCTCTCTCCTCCTTTATAGTCCTCTTCCACCAATCCCAACTCTGCTACCCACACGCCGAGTACGCTGCTCTCCTCCAATCAGGAGCAGGTCCTGCTGTTCATTGGTTGAACTGGAGGCAGCTGAGCAGAAGCTGTTTCCTCCTCTCCCAGCGCCATATTGTGGGAGAGCAGATGCATAGAATAAGTCTTAATTCCAGTAACTTAGTCTAGTCCGAGTTGCTCCCCACACTGGTGTTTTAAGACACTAGCAAAGAGAACAGAAGCACTAGTACTCTAGCAGTACTATACAACTAGTACAGTAGATATACCAAATTAATAAGCACTTCTACCTATGTTTAACTATAAATATTAAAAAGGAAAATTTTCAAACTAAAATATTTAAAGGAATAAGAGGGGAAATGAAAACAAGCCTATCATTGCAAGTGTTGTGTCGGTTATCTGTAGTTGCATAATTAATTCAAAACTTGGTGTTTCAAAGCAGTAGTCACATGCGATTTCAGTTTATGTGGGTCAGGACTTTGTGAGCAGCATAGCTGGATGGGTATAGCTCAAGGTCTGTCATGGTGAAGGGTATTGGCAGGAGCTGCAGTCATTTGAAAGCTTGGACGGGGCAGGAGGATCCACTTTCAACATAGTCTAATCACAGGATTGCTGGCAGGAAGCCTCAGTTCTGCAGCTAACACTTCAGAACAGCCCTCTACATCTAATATTCTGCTTGAACTTTTGTTCTCTCCCTGATCTGACTACAGTAGTAGTTGATCCTGATACAAGGATATTTATTTCATATGTGTACAGGTGAGCTTTTCAGGTATTCTCTATAATTCTTAAAAGTAAAATAGATTTTTGGACTTCACTGAGCTTAGAAAAACAGAATATGTGACTGATTTTGGTTTATTTGCTAATAAATGGTTGTATGATTATTTTCATTTAAGTATATAATCAGCTATTATGCTTTTTAAAAAAAAAAGATTTATTTAACTAGTTTATTTGAAAGGCATAGGGAGAAACAGAGAGGAGGTAAGTAGAGATGGAGAGAGATATCGTTCATCTGCTGGTTCACTCACCAGATGGCCTCGGCAACTAGGTCTGAGCCAAGCAGAAGTTGGAAGTCAGAACCCAATCCTGGTCTCCCATATTAGTGGCAGAACCCCAAGTACTTAGATCATCATCCACTGCCTTCCCAGGCACATTGGTAAGGAGAAGGAATGGAACTGGAGCAGCCAGTTTATGTTTAATTTATTATTTATTTGAGGGACAAACAGAGATAGGCCCTATCTGTTGGTTTACTTCCCAAATGCTTATGGCAGCTAGAGTTGGGAAGGGCTTGAACCAGTAGCTAGGAATTCAACGCACATCTCCCATTCGCGTGGCAGGAATCCAACTACTTGAACCATCACCTACTGCCTCCTCTGGTCTGCATTCAGTGAGCAGCTAGAGCAAGGAACTGAGCCTAGGCACTCTGAACTGAGAAGTGAGTGCTTTAACCACTTCAACTTCTAAAGCCAACACTTTCTCTGCACATATTTTTCTAAGAATTTTTTTCCATATTTATTTCATGAACAATTTTTTATGGAAGAATATGTAACAAAAGTAGTTATGAAAAGTATGAAAATATACAGCATGATAAAAATATTGCCTTGCTAGGGCCAGTGCTGTAGTACTGTGGGTTATGCTGCTATCTGCAGTGTCGGCATCCCATGGGAGCTGGTTCATGAACTGGCTGCTCTACTTCTGATCCAGATCCCTGCTAATGTGCTTGGGAAAGTCATGGAAGATGGTCTAAGTACATGAGCCCCTGCCTGCATTGTAGGAGACCAGAATGAAGCTCCTGGCTCCTGGCGTTGGCCTGGCCCTCCCCAAGCTGTTTGGGGAGTGAACCAGAAGATGAAAGCTCACTCTCTCACTCTCTTTTTCTCTTTCTCCTCTCTGTTACGCTACCTTCCAAATAAATACATCTTTAAAAAAAAAAGATATTGCCTTGTTATAAAATAGCACTGGCATTTAAATAAATTAATAGATCATTGGAGCAAATAAATCCAAAATACATTCTAATATTTATGAATTTTAAATGTGTAATAAAATTGAACTTTATTTTGCTACAGAAAATATTTTTATTATCTAATTGCTATACCATATCTGACAGTGAATTAATCTGGAAGAAAATAAAGTAGGAGCCATACATGTATAACACAAAAATAAATTTCAGGTGTATTAAAGGCTTAAATATACAAAAAAAAGAATCTTAAAAGAAAATCCAAAATGTTACATTTACTGTGAAGATATAGGAAAAAACTTTTTAATCAGGACAGAACTTCAGAAACTATAAAAAGAAACATTTAAATATATATAACTTTACAACTTTGTATGGAAAAATATACCAAATCATGGATAATAAATGAGCAAAATATATTATTCTCAAAGACACAGCTGACAGTTTAAAACCTATAAGGTACTAATAATTTGTATGATTCAAACTGACAAGGAGACACAGCTTAGTAGAATTATGAGCAAGGATGTGAGCAAGCAATTCCTAGAAACACAATCATTTATTTCAATTGTAAAAAGCTTAAATAACCATTGTGAGAAGATGGGAAAGGAGAGAGACAGAGTCGGTAAATTAAAAATAATGTTAAGAGAAAAATACTGAGCAAAACAATTTATCACAATGTTTGATATGAACATGGATGGATAAAATTTTCAACACATCTGAATACATGCATGAAAAGTCTTTAGGAAATAGACTGAGTTAGTGCTATACTTACTATTACAACAAAGGGATTGAGGATATAGGTATTTAAAGGTTGGCTCCTTGACATTTGAGAAAATAGCAGAAATAGGAAGCTACCTTCACCTTTCCTGGCCCTTGTTCTGTAAAGCAGATCTTTACACCTAGGAAGAGTTTTTCTGCCCCTCTTATTTATCAGCTTATTAGGCCTCATGTGAGAATCCCTTCCCTATACTTGACGAAAGGGAGTATGTTCATCTCTGAAGAGGTAGAGGCACAGAAGGGAGTCTGGACAAACAAACCTTGCTAAGTTTTCCTGAATTTATTACTGTTCGATCACACCCTTTAGTCCTGTAATTGCATTTCTCTGTGACTATCTACTCTTCATTAAACCTACTCTAACATATACTCAGGTTTAAGCATTTATTTATGTCTTCATTTTCTTATGAAGGCTCCTATGTCATGTAAAACTCATACTAAAAACGTGTGGTGGCTCTCTCTTGCTGATCTTGTATTGCTATTGTGGTTATAGGGGCCTCAACCATGAACCTAGGATGGGTAAACAAAAGGTAATTTTCCTCCCTACACCAAACATATTGAATATGGAAAGATAGGTAGATAGATAACTGGAAAAACATTACATTGTAATGTATGTAGGGGGGTTCTGTTTTGCTAGAAATCCTACAGATGCATATATACAGAAGTATAAATTTGATGGGGAGAATGCCTTGAAAGGGCACATGATTAGTTACTCTGTGTGTATGTGTGTGTGTGTGTGTATGAGGATATGGACAGCCAGAATATTTGCTGATCTGTTCTTCTATAGGATTGTTTTTACTGCTATAAGAATATGTTACTAAGGACATTTGAAAAATATCAAAAATACTGGCCAGCGCCGCGGCTCACTAGGCTAATCCTCCGCCTAGCGGCGCCAGCACACCGGGTTCTAGTCCTGGTCGGGGCGCCGGATTCTGTCCCGGTTGCCCCTCTTCCAGGCCAGCCCTCTGCTGTGGCCAGGGAGTGCGGTGGAGGATGGCCCAGGTGCTTGGGCCCTGCACCCCATGGGAGACCAGGAAAAGCACCTGGCTCCTGGCTCCTGCCATCGGATCAGTGCGGTGCGCCGGCCGCAGCGCGCCAGCTGCGGCGGCCATTGGAGGGTGAACCAACGGCAAAGAAAGACCTTTCTCTCTGTCTCTCTCTCTCACTGTCCACTCTGCCTGTCAAAAAAATAAAAAATAAATAAATAAATAAATAAATAATAAAAAAGAAAAATATCAAAAATACTGAAAATGTATATGTACTCATTTGTATGCCAATGTCATATGCTCTGCTAAAGCATTAAACAATTATTTTAAAATTGAGTTACAAATCAAGAAATAAGGTAACACTTATAGTAAGAATTACTCAAAGAATCCCTTATATCATCCATGAAAATTGTGTATTACATGATTTTTAGCACATAATCCTATATAATACTTTGCACATTAAAGTTTACAAATGAAATTTAAGGAGGAACAAAGAAAATCTCCTGTAGGTATGTAAGCATATAACTATTTTGCTCTAACATAGCCATCAACACCTTGGGAGTGAGAAGAGGAGAAGCAGAATCTAAAATGTTCCTTCTTGCCTGATGGCTTTACTCCATTCAGGTTTAACATCAAGTTTCTAAATCACAATGTGCTAATTTACTATAATGGTAAGAAATAGTTCAGTTGCACTTTAGAATAGTATAGGTTCTAAGGTTACCCTGAAAGTTATATGATCTTAATGATTTTGTATACCTATGACAGCTGATACCTCCAACCCAGCTACACTTCATGTATGTGAATTAAAACTTCCATTGACAAAAAGAAACCACTTCAGCGGTTTTAAATAACTTACCCAAGAATACATGCATAGTAGGGGATAAGGGAGAGTTTGAATCCACATCTGCCCCAACCTGAAGCTTAGACTACACAGTTCTCCTGTACCAACCTGCGTGCAAAAATCTAGAGAAACCTGGGAAAGTGACTTAGAAATCCACCCAAAGAACAGAGGTATGAGAGGCAAAGAAGACAGAGGGCCTATGCCTGTGTTTCTGGGAGTGAGTAAATTGGGGTGGGGTGTTCATGTAGGATAAGTATATGGCAGAGGTGAAAGGAAATTGACTTGGCTCAGGGAAATCTAATTGGCTTGGAGGTGAGAATTGTGGGTGACTTAAAAACTGCTGTGGCCTCCAACTAGTAATTTGTATTTCATCCAACCTTTATTTCATGTCCAAAGAGAGAAAAAAAGGCCTTAAGAACAGGAGTAGGAGGGAGAAGAAAGGAAGAGCTGGTGGGAGGTTAGGCTAAGGTTGGTTTCCTTCCTGGCCTCACCCACCTTCTCCCACTCTTCCTGTCTGTACTCAGCTGCTGCCCAGGCAGTAGCTGCTAAGGAGGTGCTGAATTTCATGGAGACATCATAGGAAACAGGAGGCCTGAGACTGGGCTCAAGTTCTAGGGTGACTCTGGGGCTGAGTTTTCCTGGGAAGCAATTGCCAACCTAAGAGTTGTAGGATCAGTGCCAAGAGCCTCCTATGTTGCAGGTGTCCCTTACAAGTTAGTGATGAATGAATGGATAACAGAATGATTATAATCTTTTATTTATGTTTCAGAATCTGAATGTCTGTCTTTGCAATTCTCTGATTTTCCAAACACCAACTGGGTGTCCAGCCATTCAATTCTATTCTGACAGTAGCTCCCCAGAGTATCTATCACATACCACAGATTTAAAGACTCAGCCCCGGAAGACCACCCTCATTCTAGATGTTAGGCTTGAGTATCAGGTCTCCAGGTCATTGGCACCTCTGTCTGACTTAATTATAGATACAGGGGTTCTCACAATGCCTTCTGAGTTTCAATAATTCACTAAACCCACAAAACTCAGAAAAGTGCTTCCTGTACTGTCCCTAGCTTATTATAAAGGATGCAATTCAGGAACAGCCAAATGCAAGAGACACACTTCTTTGAATAAAGGGAGGGGAATGACAGTTTCCATGCCCTTCCGGGGTGCCACCCTCCAGACACCTTAATGTATGTAACCGGAAGTCCTCTGAGCCCTGTTGTTAAGTGGTTTGTGTGGAGGTTTCATGACATAAGAATGATTGACCTCAATCTCCAACCACTCCCTTCCTAGTAGGTCGGGGGTGTGGCTGGAAGTCCCAAACCTCTAATTGTGCTTTGCTGTCTCTGTAGACCAGCCCCCATCCTGAATCTTTCTAGGGGGCTCCCAGAATCATGCTGTTAGCATCAACTCAGGTATGGTTCACAGGGGTATGCTCTGAAAAAAAGTCATGTCGGGAAATGCCACAGATTTTCATAAGCCTTGGCCAGGAACCTGGAACAAAGACCAAATAATTATTTTACATTATA
The DNA here is from genome assembly GCF_964237555.1 of Oryctolagus cuniculus. NCBI lineage: Eukaryota > Metazoa > Chordata > Mammalia > Lagomorpha > Leporidae > Oryctolagus > Oryctolagus cuniculus. Next base: position 144,633,912 of record NC_091437.1, read on the forward strand.
CCAAAGTAGCATGTTTTGATAATGAAATAGGATCTCTTTTTGTTGAGATAGGAGTTTCCATTTATTTGTTATGTTAGAATAAATAATTTGGCTCATTCTAGGGGTAATCTGATATCATCCCTAAAAATTAGGGATTATAATTTTAAATAAGAGTTTCCTCACCAAGAAGAGAAGGCTCAAATTCCCTACATAAGTTTGTTACAGCTGCAAGCAAGTGGTTTAAATGACAGAATTACTATCTCACAGCTCTGTAAGCCAGGAGTTCAAAATCACTGTGTACCAAGGTCTGGATACTTCTTTTTTTTAAAAAGATTTATTTATTTATTTGAAGGGCAGAATTACAGAGAGACAGAGGCAAAGAGAATGAGAGAGAGAGTTCTTTTATCTCCTGGTTAACTCCCCAAATGGCCACAATGGCCAGAACTTAGCCATTCCGAAGCCTGGAGCCAGGAGCTTCTTCTGGATCTCCCACATGGGTACAGGGGCCCAAGGAGTTGGGCCATCTTTTACTGCTTTGCCAGGCCATAGCAGAGAGCTGGGTCAGCAGTGGAGCAGCCAGGAATCGAAGCAGCGCCCATATGGGATGCCAGCACTGCAGGCGGAGGCTTTAGCCCACTGCGCCACAGTGCCAACCCAGGATTGGGTACTGTTGCTAGCATAGTAACAGCACCAAGGCTGTGTTGGGTCCAATAAGGGTTTTATTATGCAGTGGGAAAGGCACACATTTTAATTCACACAACACACTGGGCAAACCAACCACCCAAGGTTCCCCAAAATACCTCTGGAGCTCATCAGGACATGTCTTACCCACAGAGGATGGATGGATTCTTATGGCATCATCATGGGAGGTGCCTCTGGGCTAAAGAATGCAGGTCTTGAAGGGCAAGTAGAGTCTGGGCTTCAGGCAGGCAAGGCTTTAACGTCAGGTGAGCTCAGAGCCTTGGTATCAGGCAAGGGCAAGGCTGGCTGGGGAAAACTCTTGCAGGAATGTCTGAGTACAGAGGGTCCACCCAGGACTTTCACACTGCCACTCTCAGTAGAGTCTGTTTAGAGAGTCTCTCTGGGCCTCCTCAGCCCGCAGTTTATACACACTTTTGGTGGTCAGTGTAGGGCCAATAAGGTTCTGAGGAGGCTGTGTACACAGGCCATGGATCGTTCTTATCAAGTCCATGCAGATCCTTTGCAGTCAGCTTAGCTCTTGGTTATTTCTTGTTAATATTATGGTGAAATTGTTTAATTTCTCCTCCTTACAGGAACTTCTTAGGAACAATGGGATAAGGAGCTGCTCCAAGCCCATTTTCTCATGGCTTCTGCATGACCCTATTTTACACCACTGGCATCATCTTTGTCTTCTCACTGTTTCTATATTTTCCCTTTTTTATGAGAACAGTAGTCAGATTAGATTAGGGCTTACTCTAATGGGTCCACTTTAACTTGATTACCTTGGTGATTACCCAGTCTTCAAGTCAGACTACATTTTGAAGTACTAGGAGTTAGGATTTTAACATGTAATTTTTTTTTATTTTATTTTGACAGGCAGAGTGGACAGTGAGAGAGAGAGACAGAGAGAAAGGTCTTCCTTTGCCGTTGGTTCATGCTCCAATGGCCTCCGTGGCCGGCGCGCTGCGGCCAGCGCACCACGCTGATCCGATGGCAGGAGCCAGGTACTTATCCTGGTCTCCCATGGGGTGCAGGGCCCAAGTACTTGGGCCATCCTCCATTGCACTCCCTGGCCACAGCAGAGAGCTGGCCTGGAATGTAACTCATGACCTTCTCCCTTGCTAGTGGATTGACTCATTGTGAGATGGCTTGTTCTTCTGAGCCAGTCTCTAAAGGTTACTATGTGGGAATTTTGTGTGGAACCTACACAGGGAGCCTACAGAAAGTGCTGAAGAGACTAGGCATGAAGGGAGGAGAGGAGAAATGGCCAGAGTGGGGTAGGTCTTGAGAGTGGGGCTACCTTCAAGTTTGGCCGCACAGATAAAGTGAAAGAGGGGTCACCACAAGGTTTATTTTTAAAATTCAAGCACCCTGAGTATGCTCCAGTTATATGTTAATCTTTGGGGTGAGTAGAACTTTCCTGTGACCAAATAGGCACTCACCCCTCAGCCACTGTGAAGTGGGGAAGATGCCCAACCTAAGAGGTGAGCTCTGACTCGCTGCTATCCAGGCCCCCTAGTTAAGCATGCCTGCATCTCCCATTGATTGTCATTCATTGATAAATGCTTATCAGCCCTGTGATCCAAAGTCCCTTTGAGGGAAATGTCTAATATATGACATGATGATTTAAAACATGACTCAGTCATGTTAGATACTTTTGAACATTTCAATTATCAATTGAATTTAATTTGGGGCAAATTAAAGTTGGCTTTACATCTTATAGGAGTTTATTTTTATGACTCCTTTCAAAAGAATGTGACTATATATATATATATTTGAAAAATGTAGAAAGTAAAGGTACTAAATATGTGAGAAGAAATGGATAAGCTACATCCATAGTGCTAATAGAATTGGTTATTCTACAAAAGGAAGAGAATGCCAAGAAAAGCCCAAGATAGAACTGTAACTAATAAACCTCTCTGCTCTGACTATCCAGAATTGCAAAATGACAGAATTCAGTTCAGGCTTTTATTTTTTTTAGCACCTACTGTGTACCTTACCCTAGACTATCAGTTTCTACCTGTAAACATCTATGATGAGAGGGAAATATATATATGGACACAGAGTGTAGACACTCTAGGAAGAAAGGTCCAGAAATTATCTCTTTCACTGGGAAATTCCTACAAAGACGTACTGCATTGCCTTGCTATGCTACTCTATGCACCTATTATTTAACCTGCACAATTTCAGACTTCATCCTCAAATCAAAGACATTGATTTGACTCTGGTGTTTTTCTTTTCTTTTCTTTTCTTTTTTTTTTAATTTGACAGAGTTACAGTGAGAGAGAGAGACAGAGAGAAAGATCTTCCTTCTGTAAGTTCACCCCAAAACGGCCGCTATGGTTGGAGCTATGCTGATCTGAAGCTAGGAGCCAAGTGCTTCCTCCTGGTCTCCAATGCGGGTGCAGGGCCCAAGCACTTGGGCCATCCTCCACTGCCTTCCCAGGCCACAGCAGAGAGCTGGACTGGAAGAGGAGCAACCAGGACTAGAACCCGGAGACCATATGAGATGCTGGCGCTGCAGGCGGAAGATTAACCAAGTGAGCCATGGCACTGGCCTGACCCTGGTGTTTTTCATCAATTCCACCCACATGCCCAGGATATACTGGAACAGAATAATCCTCATCAGTGTATTGCTCAAATTCTGACCTTTAAAACATCTGGAACAAAGACTTCCTGTATTCTATTTCTTCATTCTTCTCAGGAATAGCAATCTATTTCTATGTAATGCTGTTGTCACATTCCATGCCCATCAAACAATTTCTGAGGATGAGACTGATTTAAGCCCCCCAAATGACTCTACAAGGCAGCCAGAGTTAAGAACCACTGATCTAGAAAAGCAACATGAAACATAGCAGAAAGGGGCTGACTTGGATTCTCCAAGTCCAAGATGCATATTTACTTCTCAGAAATAAATATAGCTTAAATACATTTCTTTTTTTTTTTTTTTTGACAGGCAGAGTGGACAGTGAGAGAGAGAGACAGAGAGAAAGGTCTTCCTTTGCCGTTGGTTCACCCTCCAATGGCCGCCATGGCCTGTGCGCTGCGGCCTGCGCACCACGCTGATCCAATGGCAGGAGCCAGGTGCTTCTCCTGGTCTCCCATGGGGTGCAGGGCCCAAGCACTTGGGCCATCCTCCACTGCACTCCCTGGCCACAGCAGAGAGCGGGCCTGGAAGAGGGGCAATTGGGACAGAATCCGGCGTCCCGACCGGGACTAGAACCTGGTGTGCCGGCGCCGCAAGGCGGAGGATTAACCCAGTGAGCTGCGGCGCCGGCCCCGTGCTGCTCCCTTTAAAAATATTTTTAAAGTAGAACTCACAAAACATGAAATAAACAAAGTATTTTGATGTTTACCATTCAATGGCTTTGGTATACACAGTGTTGTGACACCATTGCCTTTATACAGTTAGATCTTCATCACTCCCAAAGGAAAGCTGTTATCCACTAAGCAGTCTGATTCCCTTCAGACCACATGCTGATCACGTTAGCTGTTGCTGTGGAACAAATACCTCTGAAGCACAGCATCTTTAACCAACAACCATCTCATCTCATGATTTCTGGGAGGTCTGCAATCCCCACGTGGCTTAGACCTCAGCCCACGGCTCTCACATGACTGCCATCAACGTGTCACGGGGCTACTGCCTTGTCAGTACTTGATGAGGAATGCTTATGTACATAGACCTGGGCCTGATTCATTCATTTACAAGCTGCTGCACTGAGAGCCTTGGTTCCTCACTGCTTGGCTTTTTCCACAAGGAAGCCCATATCAGGGCAGCAGCTCCATCAGAACAAATGAATGAAAGAACATTGGTGGGGGTAGGGGTAAGGGGTGGAGGGCCCCAGCACAATGCAAATGAGAGCTTTTTGTAACTCATCTTGGAAGTGACACCTATCATTTTTGCCATATTCTGTTTGTAAGAAGCAATCACTGGGTCCAATACACACTCAAGAGGGGGTGACTGCACACGGACGGGTGTGAGGTGATACGAGCCTGTCAGGAAGCAGAGTCATGTGGGGACATCTCAGACACGGCCTCCTATGCATCCACAGGGCATTCTGCAAACATTTTTTCTTATTTGGAAGTGATGGCAATTTGAGGAGCTTGTATCCAATTTTGAGTAAACATTGGTAATTAGAGGGTGGCTTTATTTTTCTTGTTACACATTTCAAAGGATTTACATTAATTTAAGGGATAGAAAACTTATACAGGCAAAACTCCTAACAATTAAGACAGAATAAAATAAGGATTTGAATATATGTGCAAAGCATGTGGAAATACATATAATACTGAATCATAATAATAATCCTATGTATAAACATAGGCACCCTAAATCCATATCCTATTTATTAAATACTGTGCAAAATTATATTGACCAGTAAGATGGGGGAAATGCCAATATTGACTGTAGCTATTAAGGAGGAAGTAAACTTTAAAAAAAACCTTAATTTTTTTTTTAGGGCTTGGCATCAACTTTTTTGTAACTTTTATCTAGTAAATATAAATTTCCAAAGTACAGTTTATGGATTACAATGGCCTCCCCCCCCCCATAATTTCCCTCCCACTCACACCCCTCCCATCTCCCACTCCCTCTCCCATTCCATTCACATCAAGATTCATTTTCAATTATCTTTATATACAGAAGATCAATTCAGTATATATTAAGTAAAGATTTCATCAGTTTGCACCCACACAGAAACACATAGTGTAAAATACTGTTTCAGTACTAGTTATAGCATTACTTCACATTAGACAACACATTAAGGACAGATCCCACATGAGGAGTAAGTACACAGTGACTCCTGTTGTTGACTTAACAATTTGACACTCTTGTTTATGGTGTCAGAAATCTCCCTAGGCTCTAGTCATGAGTTGCCAAAGCTATGGAAGCCTTTTGAGTTCGCTGACTTTGATCTTATTCAGACAGGGTCTTAGTCAAAGTGGAAGTTCTCTCCTCCCTTCAGAGAAAGGTACCTCCTTCTTTGATGGCCCGTTCTTTCCACTGGGATCTCACTAGTCCAGGTGATCAATTTCAGTTCAGAATTGATCACACTGATAGTTCTAAGAGTCAAAGGGATCACACAAACAAGACTAGTGTCTGCTAATACTAACTGATAGAATCAAAAATGGAGAGAACAATCCAACATGGGAAGTGGGATACACAGCAGACTCATAGAATGGCAGATGTCCTAAATAGCACTCTGGCCTCAGAATCAGCCCTTAAGGCATTCGGATATGGCTGAAGAGCCCATGAGAGTATTTTAGGCATGGAAAGTCAAGACACTCTGAAAAAAAAGAAAAAAAAAAAAGAAGACCTAAATGAAAGATCTCTGCGAGTGAAAAAAACCTTAATTTAAAGAGAATGAACACCATAATGATATTTAAAACCATGTTATTTGACCAATAGGAATCAGATGTTTAACATGAAGGCAAAAATATTCTGGGTAAGTTGGAAACAATTTCTTCTTAAGGCTTTTTTATTTTTTTATTTGAAAGGGAGAGTTAGAGAGAGAGAGAGAGAGAGAGAGAGATCTTTCATCCTCTGGTTCTCTTCCCAAATGGCCACAATGACCAATGCTGTGCCAGGCCAAAGTTAAGAACCTCAATCGAGTCTCCCACGTGGGTGACAGGAGCCCAAGTCCTTGGGCCATCTTCCCCTAGTTTCCCAGGTACATTAGCAGGGAGATGGATCAGAAGTAGAGCAGCCAGTATTTGAGTTGGCACCCATATTGGATGACAGTGTCACAGGCAACAGCTTACCCTGCTATGTCACAACACTGGCCTGTTGACAACAGATTTGACTCTGATATTTTTGTGTGCCTCTGGGGAAAGATATAAATGGGTGAAGCTCTACATTTTATATCCTGGATCTCACCCTGGCCTTATTTCTCCTCAATCCTAGCTGTGTAACTTTGAACAAGTTACTTAACATCTCAAAGTAAGAATAGAGGTAGTTCAAGAATAGATTATATCATTTGTTTATATTTATCTAGGGCTAAGGGATGAAAACATTTGAGGGAGGGAGGTTTTGACTTCGTATTAGGAAGAATAATCACAATTTAGAGCAGCAGCTGGTGCACTATGGCAGATGTGATTTTGCCCGTGGCCTTGTATGGGCTGTGAATGAAGCATCATTTTTATACTTTTAAGGAGTTGTTGAAGAATCAGCAACAGCAGTAGCAACAGAAGTAGCAATGAGACATTACTCATACGGGGCAAACAAAATCAAAGTATTTGCTCTCTGGCCCTTTACCAAAGAAGTCTGCCAACCCCGGAGAGCCTTCTCCAAATGGGATGACATCCTTGGGGACTGCAGGAGTCTCTTGTCACTGAAGGAACTTAAGAAGGCACTCAGCTTATGATTGCATAGATGCAATTCAAACCCCAGAGGAAAACTGAAAACATAAACTCTGATGTCTTCTTCAGCCATAGCTTTTATGAATTTGTGATTGTCCATTTCATACACTGACCTCTCTGCATTAGAAAATCCTTCCTTATGATGAACAAACTGTTTCTTTGTAAACTGTATTCATTCCTGTTCTCTTTTCTGCTGTTTATTCTTTGTTGTTCAGTGTCTTAGAGCTATTTTCAGATGGATGTTTGGAGAATATTCAGGTCTCAGTAATTTCTGATGTCTCAGTTCTATATTATTTCATATTTTTCAAAGAATTTTAATTTATTTGAAAGGTAAGGGAGGAAGAGAGAGAGAGAGAGAGAGAGAGAGAGAGAGAGAGAGAGAGAGAAACCACAGCAGCTGGGGGTCCTGGTCCAGGCCAAACCTAGGATCCAGGAATTGCATCTGGATCTCCCATGTGAGTGGCAAGGACTGCTGTACTTGGGCCATCCTCTGCTGTTTTTCCTAGGTGCAATAACAGGAAGTTGCATCAGAAACAGAGGAGCTGGAATTTGAACCGGTACTCTGATATGGGCTGTCAACATCACAAGTAGTGGATTAACTTGCAACAATGCTGACCCTTAGATTGTTCCATATTTTATGGCAAAAAGTTGGAGAGCCACAGTGTTGATAGAGTGAAGAGAAAAATAATAATAGCAAGAAAAAAAAAAAAACTTGAGGAGATGCTGATCTGGAATATTTAGATTTGCAGCCTAATAAATGGCACTAAGGCATATTATTGTAATACCAAAATTTATTAAGATCTATGTGCATGACATAGAATATGTATCATCTCATTGAATACTTACTAAAACACTATGAAGCACCAGTTATTATCACAACAGTAATTGAACACAATAACAGAAATATCTGTTATCCAGTGAGATATGTTTTGTTAGTATCTTCACTTCGCAAATAGGAAAATAAGACTTAGAAGCAGTGACAAACGTGTATAAAGTCAGGTATGTGAGTAGCAACTTCATATTCAAGCCTTGGTCTGCTCACTCCAAATTTGCTCTGCTTATCCACTCTGGTGCTCAACATAGCATATCTTGTGTTTGTGGCAATTGTGAGTAATGTGAACATCATTGGTTCAAAACCTCTTGCTCCATTTTCCTAATAATTACATAAAATCCATCTGTCTCATTTTACATGTTTCTCCCTCTTTAAACTATTGGAGGAAGCAAGATCACTTACACATTATCTTCTCTGAATGCCTGAAAAACAATGATTATTTTTCAATGTTTATTTTTGTTAGCTAGCACTATGTGCATAGGGAAATGGATTGGCATGAAATCCAAGATTCTTTTTTTGCTTTCTTTGGCTAAAGAGCAATGGTTTTCTGGTCTCTGGGCAAGTGTAATGATATTTCTTACAGAAAATATTATTCTGGAGCTACCTAAATCTCTTATATGTGTTAAGATTCCACAGTCTCTCCCATCTGTTTTTCTGCTCTTCTGAGAATTTGGCTTCTCTGTTTTTCTTTGCTATTCAGAAGAAAGTTTGTGTCTTTTTGATGTTAATTCCCTGATCTTAAAAGTCATAAAGATATAAACTAATTGGATATCAAGTGTGTTTGGCACACTTAATAATTCTTTTTAAAATTATGACCATTCCATGGTTATCACGAATACAGTGAAATACAAGGTACACATATAGCAATAGGCTTTCCATTTCTGTTTTCTATAATCAGGAATAGAATTTAATAAGAGTAGAGAAATCCTTGCATAGAAATTAGGGTCACAGAGTGATGTACAGATGGAGGAGATATTTTATTTTTGCACAGGTTGTTGGCGGGGGCACAGAGCAATCATCTGCTAACTCAGGAATGTTTCTCCAGTAGTGAATGCCACCGGAGATGTTCTTTATGCATGTGGGATAAACTAGGATCTGAGGAGTCAAGGGGAGCTGCAGGTGAACTCAAATCAACTAGTTAAACTCACTTTCCCAAAAGCTCTACACTGAGCTTTCTTTCCAAAGGTAGCCCTTGGCCAAGGCAGTCCTTTAGTTCCAGGATTAGGCCTGGATGGCAAAACAACCTCTGCACTTGTTTAGCCTGAAGGTAGGGAAGGCTTTGTCAGACATAGCAAGAAAGACTACAGGGAATGAAGGAAGTAAAAGTAGAAACAAGGGGCCAGTGCTGTGGCGCAGCAGGTTAAAGCACCGGCCTGCAGTGCCGGCATCCTATGTGTGCACCGGTTCAATCCCCGGCTGCTCCTTTTCCGATCCAGCTCTCTGCTATGTCCTGGAAAAGCAGAAGATGGCCCAAGTCCTTGGGCCCCTGCACCCATGTGGGAGACCCGGAAGAAGCTCCTGGCTCCTGGCTTCAGATCAGCTCAGCTCTAGCCATTGAGGTCATTTGGGGAATGAACCAGTGGGTGAAAGAACCTTTCTCTCTCTCTGGCTCTACTTCTCTCTGTAACTCTTTCAAATAAATAAATAAATAAATCTTAAAAAAAAAAACCACATATAAATAAATGCCTCACGATTGTCCTGATGTGGGTGTTTATATTGCCTGTAAGGCACAGTGACATCTCTTCATGATTCAATGCAATGTTTTCTCTGTGTCTCTGCCTTGAAAAAGATTGTATCTGTTTGTGCAACTAGAAAAATAATGTGAATATAATGAATCAATATATCCTTCAACTGTTAAAATGTGTAACTTAATTGTGACTAAAGATGAGATCTAATTTGAGTGAAAGACTGGCCCCAGTGATCATGAATAAGATGAAACTTCATCACTGAGAATTCTTCCAATGTCACCATCCTTATTTCTAATCCTCCATGTTCTGTGTGCTTGCCAGAGTTATAATTAGTTTAGCAGACTGCTGAGCTGCCAATTTGCATGAAATGTCTTGAGGTACGTGTTTCATTATATTTCCTCTGTCCCACCTAGCTTCTTTTCTCTTCCCAGCACCACTTTGCTTTAACCTTACATAATCCACTAACATGAAAACCTGGTATTACCTTTGTTGATTCCCTCTCAGTCTGCCTGGTTTGGGATAATCACATTCTCTCCTGTTTCCCAAATGCTCCATGCAAATATCTATTATTGCTTTTATCATATGTTATTATAATTTCCTATCTGTGTTTTCCTTTTCCAGTTGTTCTGTGGCTTGTTTTTTGTACAGAGAAAAAGTGATTTTGAAATGCCACAGACTGAAGTGAGTGCCTTTTCTGAGCAAGACTAGTTCTAACAGACTCATGTTAAATTATGTAAGAAGCAGACACAAAAGGGCACATATTGTATGATTGCATTGATATGAAATATCCAGAATAGGCAAATCCATAGAGACAGAAACATATTATTGGTTGCCAAGGGCTGGGGGAAGAGAAATAGGAAGCAGTTGCTTACTAAGTATATAATTTCCACTTGGAATGATTAGAAAATCTGGAGTGGTAGGGGCTAAGCAACATTGCAAGTATTCTTAAGATTACTTGATTGCATCTTTGGAAATAGTAGTTAATTTTTGTGTTATGTGTATTTACAACTATAAGGCACATAAAAAAAGTAAATGAAAATACAAACAACAATTGTAAAATTGTGGTAAGGCCAATTCCCTTATGTCTCTCTGTGTTTCTCAGATGTCTGACTACAAAGTCTTGGTTTCTACTACTTCCCTTTTACTACGTTCTGCAGTGTGTTCATAGCTTACAGTCTCCACTTTAATTTTCTTCCCTATAAAATTCTCTATCGTATAAAAAGGAGAAGAAGATTTTTGTGCTAGGAAAATGAACTTCTCAGGTACAGTCAAGAATTGCCCCTTCCCTTTCTATTCGTAACTCTTTTAATTTACAAAGCAGTACCAATTGTTTGCAAAAATGAAAAAGAGACAAGAATACAAAGTCAAATGTATGTCATTTAAAAACTCTCCTCTAACTGAGACAAAAATAACACAACCAAGCTGAGGTTTTGTTATCCTTCTCCTATGCACACAAACTGTATTCCTTAGCCTCTTTTGCAGCTAGGGGAGGTACTGTGGAACTGTGTTCCAGCCAGAGTTGTCAGTGGATGTATGTAGTGATACAACACATTCTAAGGGCACCTATAAAAACCATCATGTGCTCTCATTCCCTTCTGCAATGATTTCAGAAGCAGTGTATTTGAGACAAAAGGGTCAAAGGTTAGCAAAAAAACTAGATTCTTTTGCCAATGCTTGGAAGCAAGCTGCTAAAAAGAGCCAGGAACTTGCATAAGACTGTTGATATGAATGAAATAAAACTTAGGCTGTCATTGCATTAAGGTTTTGAGATTCAGATTCTAATTGTTATCACAGGGAAACCTTTCCTATTTGGATTCATTTACTTCTCAATTATAACTCACAGGAGATAGCTAACTATGTCAATTTTATTTTTCAATCAAAGCATGGACTATTCTAGTGTTATATCTACTCTCCCTGTTCCTTTCAAGTAGATCCAAGATGGTTGGAATCACACATTTACTGTTTTTAGGCCATGTACTTCCAAAAATCAAGTATGGGAATTTACTTAGGAATGTATCTGTAATAGGATTCTGGCCAAAGAGATGTGAGAGGAAGTCTACCAGAAGGTTTCTTGGAAAGATATTTCCATATGTTAAAAAAAAATACTGTTCTCCTTTTGCTAAAAATTGTGATGGAGCCTAGAGTTGTGGTATCATAAGTTGACAAGTACAGTTACTAGGAACAAAATCTATATGCCAAGCAGAAGATAAAGATGGTATTAACAGTCATTATTTATGAAACTTTGGGTGAATAGGTTAATTAATACTTGAAATATGTTTTCCATGAAGTTTTTGATACATGTGATATATAATTTTTTTTGTATTTAGCCACTGTGAAATATTTTTCCTGTTATTTGCAGCTAAAAGCAACCTAAGACATATTTGACATTTTAGCTGATTCCAGTGATTTAAATATTTCAAACAATATTTCACCAAATGTCATGGTACGTTGATTAGTAATTATATTCATAATTCTGTTTACAGTCTTATTTCAGGTACACAGAGGATAAGCATTTAAATTTTCTGGAGCTTATACCATATTTTCCTCCAAAAATAGTGGCCTTCCTTTGGCTTTTAAATCTGCCAATCTGGAAATTATAAATGTATTTGATTTGGGAAATCTGACAGTCAAAATAATATCTCCTTATTTTACTTTGTATTTTTTTGTTTTAATAGAGTTGAAAATCATTTCATATGCTTGATGAATGTTTGAACAGTTTTTGCATTTGTGTGTTCAAACATGACTATTTTTCTTCATCTTGTGTTTTCTTATTGTTTAATAAAATTCTTAAGTGATGGTGGGGGAAAATAAAGCTCTTAATACAATAAGACTATTAATCCTTCCATTGCAAATGTTTTCTTCCACTCTGCTGTTTATCTTTCACTCGTCTTGTTATAGCCATTCCCACATAATACTCTGCATTTTTTATCTTATAACTTTTATTACTCCTCAATTGAATGTCTTACTAATTTTATATATTAAAACTCCAGGTATTTTTCTTTCAAATATACATTTTCAAGGACCAAAAAATCTTTAATTTATAAATAACCCAAATTTTAAAAAATTGAAATCATATTTAAAGGGTTAGGATATATAGGCAAACATGTCTTAAATTGTTTCATGTAGTTCATTGGTTTTCCTAATAGGGTACCTGAAGGAAAGAGAATATATTTTTTGTTGAGTGTTTATTATGTGCTAGGCATTATACTAGAGGCTTTATATATCATTTATTTTTCTATTTTAATCCTTGTGACGGTACTATAAGTTGTTTCTATTACTGTTATTTCAATAGGAAAAAGGTCGACAGCTTGCCTGTGACATGGCCAATGAAAAGTAGATTGTTGCTGATTGTACCTCGCTTTCACTTCTTAACATTGCCCTTTGCCAAGGAACTATAATGTGTCCAGAAGACAAAGATACTGGATAAATATATAACGCAAATAGAATTTGTATTTTGACCTTTTTTATTTCTCTTTTTGAGATCCTTTTTTTAAATCCTAAAGCCGGGAATAAAAACAAAACAAGATAAAACCAGATCTACATGATTCAAGCACTCTTTTTTTTTTTTTTTCATTGTACTATGATGTCTTAGCTTGAGCTTAAAAAAAAAAGGAGACTTTTTATTTATTTTTTAGCTGTCTACATCGAGCACTTTTCTTTTACAAAACTGAATCACCTACATTATCAGGAAAACTTCCCATGTTCTTTGTGGGCTAGATCCATGTGTCTTTGAAGACATGGATCAAGTATGTGATGGCTTTGTCCCATCTATCACCAAGGCTTGTTTGTTAGGGACTTACCTTGCTGAGTCCCTCCCTGTGTGAACAGTCACTTCCTCCTGTCTCAGCTGGCTGCCTTTGATGTCTAGTACTGTCTGGTATTATTTTTAAGATGAGAGTGTGGGAAGAAAAGAGGAAATGTGTCTGCATATTGCACCAACGTCTGATCCAAGAGGACTTTTCTACTTCTGAATTTTAAGAAGTACTCTATGGGGTTTACGTTCCTTTGCCTTATAATCCGTCTTTGAGCCTTCTCTAATAGCCTTTTCTTGAACAAACATTCATAATAGGCGAAATGAAAGTCACTTTCATTCAAAGGCTTTAAAGCCTTGGAAATAAGATCTGGAAAAACCCTAACCAAAGAATCTTGAGAGTTACCACATTTTTTCTTTTAATTTAACAAAGCAGGTAGGGAGTTGGAAATCCAGATTTTTAATATTTTTCCACTTACTCACAGAGTAGATGAGTAAGTCAATTAAGTGCCTGGGACAATGGTTTTTCTATACGCTAAGAGAGATCAAATCAGGATAACCCCAAACCCCCTTCTGGGTGGGCCTCTCTGTAACGCCAGAGCAGACCTAGAGAACACTGGAAAATTGCCAGAGTTGGTCTTACTTGTTCTCGCCTTCCCTTCACATTCCCGTTGTCTTCTGTAATTCACTGATACATACTCTGATAGCTTTAGTTTTCCTATGAACATTTTTAAAAATTTATTTATTTATTTGAAAGTCAGTTACAGAGAGAGAGGGAGAGAGAGAGAGAGACAAAGAGAGAGAGAAAGAAAAAGAAAGAGAGAAAGAGAGAGAGAGATTGCATCCACTGGTTCACTCGTCAGCAGGCTGCAACCACCAGGGCTGGACAAGGCCAAAGCTAGAAACCAGAAGGTTCTTCCAGGTCTCCCACATGGGTAGCAGAGCCTCACACACTTGGACCATCCTCTGCTGCTTTTTCCAGGCCATTAGCAGGGAGCTGCATCAGAAATGGAGCAGCCAGGACTAGAACTTGCACTCAATGTGATGCGGGTATTGCAGATGGAAGCTTTATCTGCTACACCACAACACTGGCACATGTGAACATTTTAAGGTCTCTGATTCTGAATTCTTTCTTCTAGTTCTCTCAAATATTATGTCTTGTCCCCAAGCCATTTATACTGACAGTATCCTAAGGCCTTTCTCCTGGGCATTAAAATGATTTATTAATCTGTGACTAATGAGATAATGGGCTATTTCTTAGTAACTTGCTTGCATTTAACAAGGACTTTTAATGAAGCTAAAAAATTTAACCCAAATGAATGACACAAAAAGTGGAAATTGCAAGCACTTTGGGCCAGTGGAAGGTTGAGGGTGAGTGTGTGTCAATGGCCCCACAAAAGTCATTAGAAAACAATCATTTGGCTTGCCTTGTTGAATAGAACATAAATGAACTTATGATGATATCTCTAGTTAATCTCTTTGAGGAGGCTGAATGTTCTTGGCATCCTTTTTCTAAGTGTAAAGGCTGATGTGATTATTTTTTTTAAATGTTACATAGTCTGAAGTAGGAAATCAGGAAGCAAAGGATTCTTATTAATTCCGGGAAGCCTGCAGTCCAATCAGATAACTGATTCATAGGCCATCCTTGGGAGTTGGGCCTAAGGGACCTGGCCAAATCATCATGACCCTTCTCTTGATTTCAAGGACCTTAAACTCTGGTTGTTGCTTCCGGTGACACATTCTGTTTCTGAACAAAATTCTGAATCCTGTTTGGTCAGGGCCAGGGCATTTTATTTTTTATGTTTCATGGTACCTGGCACAGGTTGAGGATGTGAAATTACTTAATGAACATTGTTAACCTATCATCTTTCTGGAAAGGACGTCAACACTGTTATGCATTTGTTAAGTTCCTAGTATGAAACAGCTTTTGGGAATATTAACGTGTCACAGTATCTTTATTTTGTGGCAAGAGGAAAATAAAGGCAACTACGTGACTGATCTTATGTCACAGCTATCTTAGGTCACAACAGCTTTATTAGAACTAAAACTTGGCAAGCAGCTGCAGCAGAGAGCACAGAGTCTTCTGTGATTACTTTCTTGGCCCTTGGATGGCCCTTAGTACATTGTAAGCAAAAGGAGGGAAAGGAAGAATGACTGAGAATGCACTGGTTTTGAAAAGATTTGGAACTAGATAGATTCTAGTTATCCCAGATGGGCAGTTGAGGAGAAGACAGTGTGGGACTTTTCGTGGTACCTAAAGATGCCATCCAGGGTTTGCTCTGCTGACCTCTGTATGTGCCATTTTCAGATTTGAATTTGAAGACTCAGGGTCATGTCCCAGATCTACCACTTACCAACAGCTCTCTCAAGGCCTGCAGTAAAGATCCCAAAGCTTTTCCATTTGTCTAAAAGACTACATTGTAGAGTTCCTGGCTCCTTCTGCCCCAGCCCCATGGTCTACCTTGCCATTTCGTCAATAACCCAAGCCTCCTCTTGTCTCAGGATGGGAGCATTTGTTGCTCCCTCTTCCTGGAATGCTCTTTCTTCAGGGCTTCCAGTGGGTCCCCCACTCCCTTCTCTGTTAATGCCACCTCATCACTTAAGCCTTTCTTGAAAACTCAATGGAAGGCCGTCACCGCGGCTCACTAGGCTAATCCTCCGCCTTGCGGCGCTGGCACACCAGGTTCTAGTCCCGGTCGGGGCGCTGGATTCTGTCCTGGTTGCCCCTCTTCCAGGCCAGCTCCCTGTTGTGGCCCGGGAGTGCAGTGGAGGATGGCCCAAGTGCTTGGGCCCTGCACCCCATGGGAGACCAGGAGAAGCACCTGGCTCCTGCCATAGCGCGGTGCGCCGGCCATGGCGGCTGTTGGAGGGTGAACCAACGGCAAAAGGAAGACCTTTCTCTCTGTCTCTCTCTCTCACTGTCCACTCTGCCTGTCAAAAAATAAAAAAATAAAAATAAAAGAAAGGAAAGAAAACTCAGTGAAAAATAGCTCTTCGGCAGACTCCAGTTTCTAATTCTGATATGATTTAATAGAAGGTAAAAATCCCAATGGAACTTAAAATCTCTGAAGACACTGAATTGGTAGGTAATATACTCTCCAACAAAATAATAATCAGTGAGGTTATGAGTATGCTGATTACCTTCCTTGACTCTTGCTGCAAAGTCTACATACTTGCAGGTGAAAATATCACTTTTGCTCCACAAATGTACACAAGAATTATTTGTCAACTAAAAATAAATCAGTAAAATCTATACAAAGCAAAAGGAACCTGTAATGAAAAGATTCTATCTGCTTCACTGTTTTAGCCTCAATATCTGAAACATTCTTGTACAAATCATTTAATGGATTTACTTAATGAGGAAATGAAATATTTCAGCTTCCATTTTTGTGTTTTGTTACATGTTGAGCAGGAATAATAGTCCTCTTTCCTTTTTATTGAAGAGGTGCTATATGTGAAGATCGTAGTAAACTTTTGGGCACTAAATGAATATAGAGTAGTTTGGTTGTCTTTATAACTCTGAGTGACCTGAAATAAACTTACTAACATCTTTATATTTAAATATTGTTCTCATCTTCTAAATCGGATTTAGAAATCATTGCAACAACTCTCATGAATGTTTTCCCTCACTTTGTGGGCTCATAGACATGATGTATATGGTGACCAACTAAGTGAAATGTGCTGATGGACTTCCACATGAAAATCCCCAGTGGACTTTTAAATATTAGTAACTGGGAGGCAGTAACAAATTAGCAAGAGTTAGTGATTGGGTTTCATCAGAAGGAAGATAGTAGGCTTAATGTGAATACTGGCCATCACTCAGTGCAAGTTCAATATTAAAATAGCAACTTCAAATGACACTGCTGTACACCAAGTTTAGCATACGCTACACATCATACTTTCTATTTTTCATGCATTATTTCATTTAATTCTCATAATAGCCTTATAAGTAGAGGCTAATATCAGTTGAGGTAGCCATGGTTTAATGAAAGAAATCAATTTGAAAAAAGCCCACAGAGCCTGTAAGAGTAAGAGCTGGAATGAAAATCCAGGTTTATCTAACCTGAAATCTGAGGCTTTTAGCCACTATATTAGATTAGATAGGATGTAACATATAAATTAAAAATTAAACACATAGTCTCAGCAGGAAAGCTGTTGTCTTTTATTACATGGTATGAGAAGCCCATGAATTCCAGGTTTCAGTTACTTGGCTCCTTCAGAGTAGAGTCCAATATGAAACCTTTGGGCTTCATATTTCCTGCTCATACATTGGATATTCATAACATGTCCTTTAGGAAAACACTATCCCTCTTTTCTAAAGTGCCAGTGCAATTGCATATGACATAGGCTTTTGTGTATAGTTCACTTTTATTCCTGAAAGTATTGGGGTATGTGTTATATGAGTTTTTGTATCCCATTGACATAAATATAATGTGCATATTATAACAAAACTGCAAAAGTTCCTGGCATGAAAGCAAAGAATGATGAATGAAACCTAGTGTAAATTGCCTACAATTGTGCTCCTCTGTGTCTGCCTTATGTCCTTTTCTTTATTTCACTCCAAACAGTTTGAACACAGAGCAAACAGCCATGTTAAATCATAATAAATAATTCAATACAGCACTTGGCAGATGTTTGCAAGGTATGTATATTAAGGATGATGGTAATCTTAGTAGGGAGGAGAAAGGCCAGAGAAATATTCAGGCAATGTGTATAGACGCACATTTATTTGCTTTGCTTTGTTTCTTTTAAAGATTTAGTTTCTTTCACGTTTTTGTAGTACAATATGGGGGAGTCAGCAGGCAATTCTTTTCTGATTTTCACTATTAGATAATTAGGGGACACATATTACACAAAGGGTTTGTCATAAGAATAGGTGGTACGGGCAGGTGGTGGTACTGGGGGATTCAAAATACACACACATACGCACACACACACACACACACAAACACACCTCTGGTCAAATTCAAAGAATGGCACTAGAAATGCAGACAGGCCTGCAGAATAGGCAAGAAATCTGCTGGTAGCTTCCCCTTGCACTTGGCTAGGATTTACAGTCAAATGTCCACTTCTTGGCAGCTGGTGTTTGCTTAAATAAGGCAATTTTGAGTGGCTGTGTAGGCTTTCATGATGGTGATGGAGACCAGAGAGATACAAATAAATAGAGTTTTCAGAACTATGGCAAAGAACAGAGCTAGACCATGTCAGTGCAAGTCTGGGGCATTTAAGTATTTGTTGTCCTCTGCTAGGGCCAGGAGACTAACAAGGAGACCACATTTGTATGTGGATTCAAGTTGACCCAGGCACGAAGCATGATCTTTTATTCTGTGGTTTGCATTTTGAGGCACCTCAGTGACTTCACAATACTTGAGAGGGAATAGCACTAGCAAAGTGACTGAATAATATTGGGTAATAGAGCAATTCTATGGGAGTTATTCAACTCATAAATATATATAAATCAACAAGTGTTTATCTTACTCATAATTTTCTTTAACAGTTACTTACAGTTCCAAAAAGAAAGAGATGACATATTCAAATGGGGTAATTACAGAGAATTTAATAAAGAGATTATCTATAAGAGTGTAGGCAGGGCCAAAGGAAACCTGCCACAGTTGATTAAGCACCCCAGAGCTGGTAATGCAGGGGATTTATTATCATTCCTGGGCCTGAAATAATAGGAGTTGAGAGTAGAAACCACAAACACAGTATGTATTAACATGGCCCTGCTGTTTCAGACAACTGTTGCTCAGGAATATGAAGTCTCAAATGACTGTGTTGCTTGTTTTAAAAAGTTTGTGGAAGTCCATTCATCTTAACACCATACTACCTAACTTACCCTCATCTGAGTAAGCATCTCCTTCTCAGAATCGCAGGCAATACAGCCATAATTTTAAGTAATTACTTATTCTTTAACTGACCTGAAAATGTCAGTCTTAAATTGCCATATTAGGAACTTTGCCCAATTTGAAGCAAGCCCCATCTTGAAAACTTCACCTTAAACCAAACCCCCAAGTCCTCCTGTAGAACCTGGCTATGCTCGCTCTCCTGTGAGATTCTGCTAAGACTATCAACCTGTGTCCTGTGATAAGAAAAGTCTCAGTTTTGCCTCATCAACAGATTATTTTGGTAATATTTTCCAGAGCCGGCATTTGACAGAGCAATTACGGGAAACCAGGGCAAATGCATGGGTGCAGGATACAGCTACCCAGCATTTTTCTAGAGAAACTGGACTTTCTAGAAATAAACTGAAGAAACACTTTAAAACCAGTTTAGAGTTTTCAAGTAAGTTGAAAATTGCATATAGTAAAAATTACCCTGGAAAATCCCTAAATTACCCATAAATACAGAGTAGAAGATTCTTGGTAGAAAGCCTGTACACTAATATGTATGTATAACTAGATAACATACACAACATACAATCCTGTACATGGGCCATAATCGCCAAGCAAATAATATGAGGGTTTCTACAACACTTCCACAATTTTGTGGAAATTCCAAATTGATGGCTTTAACATTATCATTTTCTACATTAGATTTTTAGCAATTTCTCTCCAATTTTGGCCAGTGTTTCTTTATGGCCTTACTGTAATTCCTTAATGAAAAATTTTGGAGATTGAAATAAGTTCCAACTTACAGAGAGATTTTCATGAAAGCATAAAGAGCAACTGTATATCTTTTACAAAAATTATTAATTGTTAATATTCTGCCTTATTTGCTTTTTAATTCTCACTGCACACACACACACACACACACACAACTTTTTGCTAAACCATGTGAGGATAGATTGAATGCATCATTATTTTTAATCTCTGATTTTTCATAATATATTTCCTAAGGATTTTTTTATAAAACCACAATCTACTTACCAAATTCAGGAAATTTCATATTGCTGTATTAATTATATATAATATATGCCTGTATTCCAGTTTCATTGATTATCCCAATCACATCATTCATAGTATTTTTTCTTCCAGGTAGCATATCTAGTCTAGAATCATGTATTGTATTTGGTTATCACATTTTTTGATCTTATTTAATTTAGAACAATTTCTTAGTCCTTTTTTGTCCTTCTTGACCTTTATATTTTTGAAGATCACAAGGCTAGTTGTTTCAAGGGTATTCCTCAATTTGGTTTACCTGATATTTCCTTCTTATATAATTCAGGTTAAATATTTCTTGACTGGATTATGAATAAGTGATGTTATGTCCAACATAACAGCACATAATACCAATATAACAGTATTCATTTTTGTTTGCCTTTAATTTATGATGTTAATTTTCATTGCTCTTAAGATTGTATTCAATTTCTCCATTATATAGTACATTGCAATTTTTATAAATTATAATGTATAAGGACGTATTTAGAGATTATGTTAATAAAGTGTGTCTCATCAACACACCCCCTCCATTAATTCCTTAATCTCTTTCTAGAGTAATCACTACACAATTTTCCCCTCATTATGTTTAAAACCTTTTAATGTCTGGTAATCCCTTGGGGTTGGCTTTGGGAAACTCTTAGATTTATTTTAATTTTTATCCAAGCTGATTGAATTCATGTAAATTAAATGTGGGTCTGCTGAAGCTCCATTATAATAACCATAAAGGAAAAGTCCTATGGGTAGAAGCTATAATCAGTCACATTTGATATAGACAAAATGACTGGCCAATAAATCTGATGTTCGGGGAATAGTTTACAAAAAATGATCCTGATGACTATAATTTCAATAGCATAAACATAAAAATGTTTTCACTGTGCTGAATAGAAAATTCAATAATAAATTAAAATGATCTAATGGTATTTGCTTTGTAAACTTCTTGCTTGACAAAAATTTTTCAGTAGTGTTATAATTCTAGGTAAAATATTTGCATTTGTAAAGATAGAATACAGATGCCCATGACATAAAAAATGTTGGGTAAAAATCACAGGGTAAGGAAGAATAGCTGGGTGGGCAATTCAGCATATGGGTATTGGAAGCCTGTACTCAAGGGGTTGGAATTTCCTACTGCTGTGTACTAAATATGACCATAGTTATCTAATGTTTGCATCAATCGCTCCATCTGCACAATGGACAAATGTATGTCTTCATATGATTACTATGAAGATTTAAGATTTAACACATGTAAAATAGTGAGAACTGGGCCAGCACATGATTTAACCTCGGTAAACGTTTCCATCATCGTCACTATCATCGTCACCATCTTCTTCACCTGCATCTCCATGTCGTTTTTTTCTGGGATTGCAAGAAGCCATATTTCAAGGCTGGAAAACTCATCTAATTTGAGATTAATAGGGAAAATAAAAGAATAATCCAGGAAATTTTTGATGGTTATAATAATGTTGTAGTTCATAAACTGAATGAAACAGCAATATATATCACTAAAAGAGTTGTCTTCAAAATGTGTGGATAATACCTCTCAATTGATGTCTCATTCCTGAAAACATCATTTAATACGATTGCTACAATCTAGCTGTCAGTTTTAATATCTATATCATGATATGAATTTAAACCAAACTATCTCATTTAATCCCTTCAAAATTTTTATGAGAGAGATGTTATTATTCAGCATCATATTATTAAGAAGGAAACAGGTTTTTTTGAGAAGCTATGAGATTTGCTCTAGTTGATGGATCTAAAAGAGGAAAAACTATAACTTAAACCTTGGTATCAAGATTTGAAGAGAGCTGAATAGGGAACCAGAGTGCTGCTTCTGACCAGGGGAGAATAGCAACAGAAGAGCAGAGGAAGTGCATCCCCAGGAGGGAGTTAGAGAAAAGTTTGCAGTGGGAATTCTACAAAAGAAAGAGGGATGCTGTGGAACAGCAAGAAGGTGTGAAAGTGCAGCAGTGAGTAGGGACATCACACATGGGACTCCCTCAGCTGGAGGCTGGAAGACATACCAACAACAGAGACCGAGGGGAGCACAGACTGCGGTAGTCAGTGCACTGGTGATATGCCTGAGGGAGAACATTGTAGACCACATAGACACTGCGTCTGGCCTGGAGCCCTAATGGGGGGCAGGGCGCAGGATAGCCACACAGTCCAGTGAAAGAAAAGCATGTTTCATTCTCCCCATCCCCCAATAAGGGAACCCAGCAAGTGGCAGAGAGAAGCCATCATTTTGATACCAGTAGAGGCTGCAGGCAGCTCTCATATGTGCATGTGATCAGGGGATTTTGCCAGAAGGAAGAATTCACATTCCCTACTGACTTTGAGTCTGAATGAGAGAGTTGAATCCCAGGCTTCAGGGTCCAAACTGCCAAGGTGAGACATCACAGGCAGATGTTTTCAGGAACATCTCTCATCTCTCCTTAGATAGAACAGGCTCATGCATCTGGGTGGATTCTATGCACACCATAACTGTGTGAGCTTTGAGTGCTATGACTGTGGGAATTCTGTGAATGCATGTTAGGTCATGGGTTGTAGCTGGATCTCTGGGCTATTAGTGCATCTGGCAACAGAGGCTCAGAGATCCCTGATGGCCTGTGATGGGTTACTGAGAAGGTTCTGTGCTGAAACTGAGGTCTGCACAGATCCTTCATGTGATTCATGTGCCACCATGGATGGGGTTGTACCCGCTATAGGCTAACCCCAGTCACTAATCACATTGGAAGAGAAGTGAGATTGTGATTATATCAACAGGCATGGTCACACCCTCTCCCCTGTTCACAATAGAGGAGATACACCATGCCTAGCTTGGGTGTTACCCCAATTCTTGTCCCAACATTGAGCACTGACCAGAGTTCTCTGGCCATACCCAGCAAACACCTCTCGGTATTCACCGAAAGAGTATAGACCACTAAGCCAGAGAGACATAGTTAAAACCTATCAGAGGAAAAGCCAACACATATTTCCACTAGTACCTAAAAATAAATGCAGAATTACAAGAAACAATAACAAGAAGGTAACATGACTCCACCAAGAGAACACAACACTTCAATAGTAGAATGTGAAGATAAAGGGATTGATAAAATGCCTGAAAAATAATTCAAAAGAGTGATCAGAGGATTACTCAGAAACAATGAAAAGCAAATTCATGAGTTAAAGAAATCCATATATGGGGGCCGACGCCGTGGCTCAGTTGGTTAATCCTCCACCTGCGGTGCCAGCATCCCATATGGGCGCCGGGTTCTAGTCCCGGTTGCTCCTCTTCCAGTCCAGCTCTCTGCTGTGGCCTGGGAAGGCAGTGGAGGATGGCCCAAGTGCTTGGGTGCCTGCATCCACGTAGGAGACCAGGAGGAAGCACCTGGCTCCTGGCTTCGGATCAGTGCAGCTCCGGCCACAGCGGCCATTTTGGGGGTGAACCAACGGAAGGAAGACCTGTCTCTCTCTCTCACTGTCTAACTCTATCTGTCAAATAAATAAAATAAAATAAAATAAATTTATAAAAAAAGAAATCCATAATGACATGGATTAAAAACTTTCCCATGAGATTGAGATTTTGAAGAGGAATTAAACTGAAACATTAGAAATGAAGAATTTAATATGTCAAATACAAAGTATAGCAAAAAGCTATATTTGGATCTCCTTTTCTTTCTCCAAATTAGGGAAATTTTCCATTATTATTTCACTGAATAGGCCAGAACTTCAGAAACTACTAAGACTCATAAGTTGGCTCATTTGATAGTATACCATAAGTTTGCAATATGGCAGAAAGCCTTAATAGCAGACTTGGTGAAGCAGTAGAAAGAATATCCAAGCTAGAAAACAAATCTTCAGAAATATCTCAGAACAAAAAAAGAAGAAATTAGAAAAATTAAAAACAATGTTGGAGATTTGTTAAAGTCTATTTTGTCTGATATTAGCATGGGTACACCTGCTCATTTTTGCTTTCCATTAGCATGGACTATCTTTTTTCCATCCTTGCACTTTTAGTCTGTGTGTATCTTTGTTGGTGATCTGTATTTCTTATAGGCAGCAAGTAGAGTAGATGGGTCTTATTTTTAATCCATTCAACCCATCTGTATCTTTTAATTGGAGAATTTAAAACTGTTAAAAGAGAAAAATAATGGCCATATATAATGTTTAAGGGATCAATTCAAGAGGAAGCTGCGACTATAATAACCATATATGTACCCAATTCCAGGGCATCTGGCTATTTAAAACAGATTTTAATGGAGCTAAAGGATAACATAGACTCCAATGCAATAGTAATGGAGGACTTCAACACTTCACTTTTAGCAATGGACAGATCAACTGGAGAGAAAAATCAACAAAGAAACAGCAAGTAATATACACTATGAACCAAATGGGCGTAACTGATAACTACATAACTTTTCACCCACAATTGAAGAATACATATTGTTTTCATCAGTGAATGGAACTTTCTCTAAGATATACCATATGGCAAGCCTCAGCAAATTAAAAAAAAAATGAAATCATATCATGCATCTTTTTTGACCACAACAGAAGGAACCTGGAAACTAAAAACTCAAGAATTCTAGGAAACATGAAAACGCATTGAGACTGAACAACACACTTCTGAATGAACAGTAGGTAATAGAAGAAATCAAAATGGAAATTAAAAAATTCCTGGAAATGAATGAAGATACTATACAACATATCAAAACCCATGATATACATCAAAAGCAATAAAAGGGAAGTTCCAAGCAATTGGTGCCTACATCAAGAAATTGGAAATGCATCAAATAAATGAGCTATCAGTGCATCTCAAAGACCTAGAAAAACAAAACAAACCAAATCTGAAGTTAATAGAAGGAAAGAAATAATTAAAATTATATAATAAATAAATAAAATTGAAACCCCCAAACAATACCAAATACAAGAAAAATGAAGAACTGTTTTTTGAAAAATAAACAAAATTGATACACCATTGGCTCAGCTAACCAAAAAAGAGGGAGAAGACCCAAATCAATAAAATCAGAGATGAAAAATCTGATGTAACAATGGATATCATAGAAATAAAAAGAATCATCAGGAAATACTATAAATACCTATATAGCAACAATTTTGAAAATCTAGAAGAAATGGATAGATTCCTAGAACCATACAATCTACCAAAATTGAGTCACAAAGACACAGCAAACCTAAACAGACCAATTACCAAAACAGAGATTGACTCAGTAGTAACGAAGACTTTTCCAACAAAGAAAAGCCAGAACCAGATGGCTTCCCTGCTGAATTCTACCAGACTTTTCAAGAAGAGTAATTCTAATTCTTCTCAAACTATTCAAAACAATTGAAATGGAGGGAATCCTTCCAAATTCCTTGTATGAGGCCTGCCTCACCTTATTTTCAAAAACCAGAAAATGACACAATAATGAAAGAGAACTATAGACCAATATCCCTGATGAGCATAGATGCAAAAATCTTCAAGAAAATACTGTCTAACCAAATCCAAAAACATATCAGAAATATAATTCACCTAGACCAAATGGGATTTATCCCTAATATTAAAGTTCAATGAATGCAAATCAATGAATGTGATTATCACATTAACAAATTGAAGAATAAAACCATATGATCATCACAATAGGTCAGAGAAAACATCTGATAAAAACCTTAAGCAAATGGGTGTAGAAGGAGCATTACTAAACACAATCAAGCCAATATATAACAAACTCACAACTGGCATTATACTGAATGGAGAAAAGTTGAAAGCATTTCCACTAAGATCAGAACCAGACACGGATGTCCACTCTCACTGTTGTTATTCAGTATAATTCTGGAAGTATCAGTGAGAGCTATTAGGCAAGAAAAAGAAATAAATAGATACAAATTGCAAAGGATAAATTCAAATTATCCCTTTTTTGTATATAACATGATTCTATATATAGAGGAACAAAAAGACTCCACCAAAAGAATATTGGAACTCATAAGAGAGTTTGGAAAAAGTGACAGGATATAAAATTAACACACAAAAAAAATAGTCTTTATATACACAATGTCTTGCCTGGGAAAGAATTTGTAAGATTAATCCCATTCACAATAGCTGCAAAAAATTAAATACTTTGGAATAAATTTAACCAAGGATGATAAAGATCTCTATGATGAAAATTATAAAACATTAAATAAATAGAAAAAGACATTAAAAATGGAAAAGTCTTCCATGTTCATGAATTGGAAGAATTAATATTGTCAAAATGTCATACTACCCAAAGCAATTTACCTATTCAATGTGATCCCAATCAAAATACCAATGAAATTTTTCTCACATCCAGAAAAAATGCTAAAATTCATATAGAAATACAAGAGACCCTGAATAGCTAAAGCGATCTTAAACAACAAACACAAAGTTGGAGGCATCACAATACCAGATTTCAACACACACTACAGGGCAGTTATAATCAAACCAGCCTGCCACTGGGACAAAAAAATAGACATGTAGATCAATGGAACAGAATAGAAACCCCAGAAATCAATCCACACTTCTACAGACAACTAGTCATTGACAAAGAAGCTAAAATCAATCCCCGGAGAAAGGACAGTCTCTTTACAAATGGTGCTTGGAAAATTGGTCTCCACTAACAGAAGTATGAAACAAGACCCCCTATCTTGGGTCAGTACAATGGCTCACTTGGTTAATCCTCCACCTGTGGCGCTGGAACGCCATATGGGTGCCAGGTTCTAGTCCCGGCTGCTCCTCTTCCAGTCCAGCTCTCTGTCGTGGCCCAGGAGGGCAGTGGAGGATGGCCCAAGTCCTTGGGCCCCTGCACCCGCATGGGAGACTTGGCTCCTGGCTTCAGATTGGTGTAACAGTGGCCCAGGCAGCCATTTGGGGAGTGAACCAATGGAAGGAAGACCTTTCTCGCTGTCTCTCTCTCTCTTTCTCTCTCTCTCACTGTCTATAACTCTACCTGTCAAATAAAAAAAAAAGACCCCTATCTTAACTTTATACAAAAGTCAACTCAAAATGGATCAAGGATTTAAATCTATGACCTGACGCCAAATTATTAGAGAAGAACATTGGCATAGGCAAAGACTTCTCAGAAAAACCCTAGAAGCACAGGCACTCAAAGCAAAAAAAAAAAACAAAAAAAAACAAAAAAAACAAGTGGGTTTACATAAAGCTAAGAAGCTTTTGCACTGTAAAGGAAACACTCAGCAATGCGAAGAAGCAACTGACAGAATGGGATAAAACTAATAAGGCAATTAAGCAATGAGCAAAGGACTTGAACAGGCACTTTTCCAAAGAGGAATTTCAAATTCCTGGAGACGTTCTCAGGATCATTAGCCATCAGAGAAATGCAAATGAAAACCACAATTCACCTCACCCCAGGTAAAATGGTTCTCATATAAAAATCAACAAACATGTGGATGTGGGAGGAAAAGTTACCCTAATAACACTGTTGGTGAGAATATAAACTGGTGCAGCCACTATGTAAAACAATACTGAGATTTCTCAGGAATCTGAAAACAGATCTAAATCTGCATATATATGACAAATGTGGAATTTGTTCACCTTAAAAACTAAATAGATTAATTAATTAAAAAATAAATAGACTTCTATGCATATCATAAAGCCTAAAAAATAAAAATGAAAAATAAACCTTGATATCAAAAGCAATGAACTGATCCATGACACCCTATTGTTTTCTGAAAATTTACTCACTTGTCTGTAGTATTGTTTTTCAATATTTATTTATTTATTTATTTATCAGAGTTACAGAGAGAGCCTGAGAGGGAAAAATAGAGAGATCTTCCAACTGTTGGTTCACTCCCCCAATGGACATAATGGCCAAAGTTGGGCCAGGCCAAAGCCAGGTGCCTGGAGCTTCTTCTGGGTGTCCCTAATGGGTAGCAGGGGCTCAGGAACTTGCAGCTTCTTCCACTGCTTTTCCCAGGCAATTATCAGGGACCTGGATCAGAAGTGGAGCAGCTAGGACTCAAGCCAGTTCCCATATTGGATGCCAGCATAGCAGGCAGCGGCTTTACCCACTAAGCCACAATACTGAGTCCTTGTTTGGTGTTATTGTCATCTCAGTTTGCATCTACTTTGCTGGTAATTGATATGTATTTCTTCAAATTTGGTATTATAGCAAATAATGTTTTTGACAGCTTTATAAATCAGAGTCCTAGAAGGAAAAGAAAGGAGATGTGCATATAAGAATAATTTAAGAAAATATAACAAAAGGACTCTTTACCATGGTATGGATGGGATAAATGGATTCAAAGGGGAGGGTTGGTAAGACTAGTAATAACAGAAAGCTGTTGCCACCATTAGGCAAACATGGTCAAGGGGAGGTGGCAGCCGGCGCCGCGGCTCACTAGGCTAATCCTCCGCCTTGTGGCACTGGCACAGCAGGTTCTAGTCCCGGTCGGGGCACTGGATTCTGTCCCGGTTGCCCCTCTTCCAGGCCAGCTCTCTGCTGTGGCCAGGGAGTGCAGTGGAGGTTGGTCCAAGTGCTTGGGCCCTGCACCCCATGGGAAACCAGGAAAAGCACCTGGCTCCTGGCTTCAGATCAACACCGTGCGCTGGCTGCGTCGGCCATTGGAGGGTGAACCAACGGCAAAGGAAGACCTTTCTCTCTGTCTCTCTCTCTCACTGTCCACTCTGCCTGTCAAAAAAGAAAAAAAAGGGTTGGGGGGGAGGTGGCAAACATGAGAATTTGTAGAAAGCTCTTACCTTGTGACAGGGACCACCTTATATGTCCACATCAGAACAACACAACCTTCACTAAAATGTCACCCAGTTGGAGGAGGGTAGTCCTCACAATAACTCCAGCCTCTTTCTTCTTTGGTAACTGATTTTGTGAAAGTGCCTCCTAGTGGCAAAGCCAACTAGAAGCTAGAATAGAAGGCAGCCAAAGTGAGACTATTTTTAGAAGCCATCCTTCCTGAGCATATATCAAGGTTGAGATGGGAGGAAAATATACCAAGGGATGGAGAGATGCAGACTTTCTGTTACACTAAGCATATTGGAGGCATTCTATTATGGTACAATACCAATACCATTCCCGTAAAGAAAATTAACAGGATCAAGAAAAGAAGCTATGGATTCCATACATGTAAAAGGCAACATGCTTTTTTGAGTGTGAGATAAAAAATATCTTTTCATTAAAAGCAGACTTCCTTAAGTAATGCTTTTATGCAGGGAGGTAGAATGTAAAATGTTCAAATGTGATCAGCAATCTTTTTCAAGTAGATTATATGTTAAATCTGTCTTTGATGGGTGGCCATCTTTGTACTTTAAAGAGTCTGGCATACTTTTCAAGTCTGATACTTTGCTTTCACATTACTTTTGCATCTTGGTTCCAATGGGGATTATCAGGCTGATGTGAGCCCAGCTCTAGCTTCTGAATGTTCACTTAAAATATTTCTCTGCATGCCCTGTTACCGTGCCTACTATATATCATCTGCTGGACACCCACATTGTTATTCTTCTCCTTGCACATCTGTTTTCTTGTCTTGTCTATAATGAACCCCCATGAATTTGCTTGGCAGGATTTGACTTATGTGTGGAAACTGAAAATAACTATTAACAGATTTTATTCTTTTATTCACTTGGAAGATCATTGACATGTCTTAAGTTTGGTGTTGTAACTGATACCTTTCATATAATTTCAGATTTTTGGACTCCCAACTTCCACTTGTGTTTAGGACTTTGTCTGCTTTTGTTAAACAGCACACAGTGGAATGAATGGAACCTTGGTCAAGTCCTAGCAGACCACAAGCTGATGCTAACCCAGAAAAAGGCTCAGTGGTAGGAAAGAACTGATACTGAATCAATTGTTTGCAATGCTCTGTCTTCTTGCTTCAAGCAGAGTGTTGTAGGTTAGGTAATTCCTTCAACTGGTGTCTTATCCCCTACTGGGGAAGACTTCCCAGAACTAACCTATAACAATGGAATTTGTGAGTCTAAAAATTAAAATAAAATAAAAAGTTGCTAGGCTGAATTGAGAGAGAAAAATTTGGCTTGTTATTTGTTTTCTATCATAATATATTTTGTAAAAATCCCCCATTTTCGATTCTTATCTTAATTTTTCCAATGATTGAAGCACTTTGTTTTGGGCAAAGAAATGTAAATGAAAATTGAATTACTTAACTAGGAAATGTGAATCAATAGGAACTTCCTTCAGCAGGATTTTGAACTGAAATATTTGGCAACATGCTCTTTGTTCTAAAAATATGGTTTTACTAATGATAGCTTAGAGTGATGCCATGTACATATCACAAAATTGTACACAATCTGCCATTTATCTCTGGGTACAGCCAAATAGCACATTTTTTTGCATTCTGTATCTATGATAGAACAATAATAAGAAAATAAATACATCAACTCTGAATACCAGTTAAAGGGGAAGTTTCCAGTATATGTTAATACATTATACATACTTAATTTGTGTCCCGTATTTCCTATTAATAAGTCTCTAATGAGAGTTTATGTGTATAGTGATCATTTAAAAGCATTGTGACTGCTGAACAAAAAATATCCAAGAACATTTTGCATATGATCTTTTCATTTTGATATTCTAATGATTTTCTGTAATAAGAAACCAAAAATAATCAGCTAGGAAACTTCTGCCACTTTTAGTGATCAAACTTTATACTAGAAATGGACCCTAAGTTTGTAATTCTGAATCTACCACTTACTAGCTGTTCAATGTTGAGTAACTCACTTGTATGGTGGCTGTTTTTGTATTTCCAGTCTTCTTGGCACAGATCCTTTCTTACCTTGACCTGGTGCCAATGGTTGCTCCCATTTTTCTTATAAGACTGTACTCTAGTGGTACTCAGATAGCAGAATAGGGAGGGAGCTTACTGTTCTAGTCTAGGGGAAGATAGTTGAAAAAAAAAAATGTGGAGAGAGTGCAATCTCAGGGAAGAGTTAGGGAAAAAGTGGCAGAGGAAATTCCATGCAAATTAGAGGGAAACTGTGGACCTATGTGGAGGGTGTGGACATGCACAACTCAGGACCCTAGTAACTGAGAGCCTCAGCTTTGGAGAGTGGTGTGAGACCCGACTGCAGCAACCTAAGCCACTTGTGATAAAACTGCAGGAAGAGCCTGGTGTGAAAATGGCTTGGAAGCCTGTGTGGGGCAGTATATCTGCCAACCTAGAGAAAGAAAAAAGGGAGCACGTTTTTCTCTCTCTAACCACCTGGCACTGGTGTCTGATAACTAGCCAAGAGTGGGTAGATGCCATTTTGGACATGGATAACAGCTGTGCCAGCTCGTGTCCATACCCAGCAACAAGCGGAGAGGAGACAACTGTGACTGGCTGGGAGAACTGACAAGGGGCTGGGTACTTGTGACTGTGGGAGTCCTGTGTGTTGGGACTATGAAAACACTGTGGCTGCAGTGAGGGCGCAAGGTGTGGCTGGGTCTTCTGGCCGTCATGGTGGGTGGCTCCACACATTTGGGGCTCTCTGATTCCCTGATGAGGGTCATTACTGTGGGATCAGTGCTCATACCAAGGACTGCGTGGACCCTTTGTATAGTTCCTGTGGCAATGCAGAGACTGCACCAACAGAGGTGAATAAACCTCCACTCTGCTTAAATAAATAAATTTTTAAAAAATGAGATTTACCAAGCCCTTAAATACTCCCCTCGACCTGGAGCACTGAACAAAGCTCCCTGGCCACACTGAACACATGCCTCAGGGTAGTCACTGGAAGAGCAGACACTCCACTAATACACAGAGTCCTAGTTCAAAGATAAAAGCCATCACAAGAGATAAAAACCTCAGAAGTATCTCTACAAATGACTAAAAATAAATGCACCAATTCAAGAACCAAGATTAAGGAAGACAACATGATGCCTCCAAAGGAACACAACAACACTGCAATACTCTTGTATTGAAAATGAATATTGAAGAAATGCTAGAAACAGAATTCAAAAAATTGATCGTAGGATTACTCAGAAGTAATCAGAAGCAAATCCACAAACTGAAGAAATCCATATAAGACAAAAATTTTCCATGAAATTGAAACTTTAAAGAGAAATCAAAATGAAATATTGAAACTGAAAAATTCAACAGAACAAATAAAAAATGTGGTGGAAAGCCTTAACAATAGAATTGGTGAGGCAGAAGAAAGGATATCTGAGTTAGAAGATAAATCTCTGGAAATTTTACAGTCACACCAAAAAAGAAGAAATTAGAAAACTAAAAATCAGTGTTGGAGAGCTATTGGATACTATGAAATCACCCAACATATGAGTCTTAGGAGTTCCTGAAGGCATGGAAAGAGAGAATGGATTAGAAGGCCTTTTTAGTGAAATAATTACAGAAAACTTCCCTAATTTGGAGAAAGAAAGGGATGACCAAGGAAGCACATAGAACTCCTAATGGACATGATCAGAAGAGATCCTCACCATGACACATTGTAGTCAGACTCCCCACATAAAACATAAAGAAAAAAGATTTCTTGCTAACAGAAATCAAAAAAAGAGCTGGTGTAGCCATCCTAATATTGGACAAAATAGACTTTAACACAAAGGCTATTAGAAGAAACAAAGAAGAGCAATATACACTAATTGACATTATATAACAAATGGACCTAATGGATATCTATAGAACTTTTCATCCTACAGTTGCAGAATACACATTCTTCTCAGCAGTGCATGGAACTTTTTCTAGGATAGATGACAGGCCAGGTCATTAAGCAAGTCTCATCAAATACAAAAAATCAAAATCATACCTTGCATCTTCAACTCAAGAATTTCTAGAACATATGTAAACACATGGAAGCTAAACAACATGCTCCTGAATGAATAATGGGTCATAGAAGAAATCAAAAGAAATCAAAAAGATATTGAAGAGCAGTTTTTTTCATACTATTTGTTGCACTCTTTATTTAGTATAGAGATAGTCTTCTCTGTATAGAATTAATTAAAAATAGGTCTTAGTAAAAAGCAAGAATGGGAATAAAAGAGGACGAAGAAGGGTGGGAGTGGGGATGGGAGGGAACTTACAGTAAGAAAAATCACTATCATCATGTCCCTAAAGTTGTATTTATGAAATGCATGAAGTTTGTATGACTTGAATATAAGGTTTCTGGGGAAAAAAATACTGTGCTCCTCTGCCCTTCTGCTTCCCTGCACTTCCCTTGAATGTGCTGTTCAATACTTATTTGGTGTCTACTTATTCATGGAGTGTTTTTATCTCATTTGTTTCTGGTAGGACTATTAACTGCTGATTTTCAAGAGTCACACACAAAGTCCTGTATGTAATTTTTTATTAATTATTATGTCTCTGAAAATTGTGATGTTGTCATAAATAGAAGATCCATTTTGTATCCTAATCAATAAAACTGAACGTCTCTGAATCTTGAACGTCACTTAAACTCTGTGACTCCACTCCTGTGTAAAATACAACTTCCCTTCATGCTTGATTCACTTTTACAACCCACTGGGAAAAGGTTCCTTTTCTTCAAACTCACACTGAGACCATAATGTGGAGGTGCCATTGATTAGCAGCAGGAAGAATTTTGAGGAGGAAGTGACCTGGAGAACTGGAAACTTGAGGGGATTTTAGGTAAAATTCTACCTGTATTACCCATATGGAACACACAAAGGGTCTTAATACTGAAGGGACAATTGCTGAAATGAAAATTCTAGGTATTGCACGTTGGGGATTTTTTCATTAAAATATCATACTTCCTCTTTGATGCTTAGATGATACTTGGAAGTTTTGTGGTCTGGTGTTTGGTTCTTTCTTTCTTTCTTTTACACATTTTACCCCCAGTTTTATTCCTTTTAACATATTACAAGTATAACACTTTTTATGTGTTTTAAATATACTGGAAATAGTTTGCTACCATGAAAGTACTTAACAAGTGATGACAATTTAACCATTTTTTTTCAATGCTATGATTCAGTTGGCAGACTTGAATTTCTTATCACATGGTTCTGGTTGCCTCTTATCTCCTTACTTAATGTATAATGCACCTAACAGTTTTCTGATTCTAAATGTTGCTTCAGTTTTTTATATCAATATGGTTATGGCTTCTGTCATTTAGTTATGGAGTAGTGGCTAGTCAAATGTTTTCTTTAGGAATACTTCAAGAATTGAAAAAAAAAACAGTAGATTTGAGTAATTAAAAATGTAGCTTTAATTAAGAATGATTACTTTATTATTTTTTATTGCCCATGTCCAATATTAAAATTACAAGGCCAGTATGGAATTCAGAACTAGAATTAACTAGGTTCAATTTTACACACATAAGAAGCTTAGCCAAGATTACCTGATAGATCTGGTCATTAAGAATCCAAAGCCAGTGGAGGAAAATGTCTTCCTACTTCTAGATGCCATGTCTTGGACTTAGAGGGGCTGTAGTAGAACAAAAGGACAATGATTGATGTTAAGAAGCCAAAAAAAAAAAATCCACAAAGATAAAATAATCAATAAGGGAGGCCTAACCAGTTGCCCATTTGGCATTTAGGAGAAAAAAACTGATCGTGACCAAGAGATCTAACAGTGATTTTTAAAAAAGAGTCAGATAGATGTTAGAGAACAGTATCCCTTTGATGTAGTGTACAATAGGGGAGATTCTGACTTCCAGGAATGGAAAAGTATGGAGGGATGGGGTTCTGTGTTCTGGGTTAGCACAGGATGCCAGTAATGGAAGACTGGAGTTAAACACACAGCAGCACTCCAAGATCTGTTTTGTCCCTTCTTCCATTTCCTTCTTCACTCACAGGTGTCAGACTTGCAAATTTCACTATATTTATTCTCTGTCTAAACATTTTGATGACTTCCATTTATTGCAGAATAAAAGTCTTTATTCCTTAGCATGACCCAAAGACTATTTGGTTTGTCCATTCACCACCAACCTCTTTGCCCAGTTTCCCATCTCATTTTCTATACTTCAGCACACCAAGTTATTATAATGCCAAAAAGGCAATTACCTTGTGCCACTATCTTTTTGCACATCCTGTTGCCTCTGACTAAAAGACTTTCACCTTGAAAAATCTTCCTTGTCCTTCAAATCTTAACTCAAGCAGTACTTCCTTTATGAAGCATGCCTTACTCATTCTCCCAGCAGAGTAAGTCCCTACTGTCTTTGTACATTCTCAAATTATAGTAATATTGTACCTTGCTGAGAACTGATTTTACATGGTTATCTGTTGTACTAGAAATATCATCTCATTGTGAATAGATTCCATGTATTATTCATTAACCCTAATGTTTAACATTATGTCGTATTGTACCCTCAATGCTTACAGAATGAATAACAAGAGAGATTTTCAGTTAATGAATCTTGGGCAGAAGGTGGAAGTTTGAGATAAATAAAGCAAGATCTGGTTATAGAAAATAAAAGAGAACATCAGACTATGCCCAACATTAGCAATAACCTCTTCTAGCTCTTGAATAAGAGCCTCCATAACTTTCTTAGAAAGAATGTTTTTCCCCTGGTGCGGAGGCAGAGTTAAACTTATTTATATATGTGGAATTCAATAAAAACAAAGCTGTATGCTAGAAGAATATAAAAACAGATATCTAAAAACCTGATTACTCAATATTCAGAAATGTAAATTTCCCTGACCTTAAACAACATCAAGCAGTAGAGATACTTCGAGATTTCGTGTTATACATGTCTTGGTGTACAATCATTTATTAAGTGTAAGATGTTTAATTTTAGTTAACTAAGTCTCAGAGGCTTACAGTGTTTCCCCAATTGAGTTTTCTCAATTTTAAAATAGGGATGATAGGGGCTGGAGCTGCAGCGTAGTGGGTAAAGCCACAACCTGTAGTGCCAGCATCCCAAATGGGCACCAATTTGAGACCCGGCTGCTCCACTTCCAATCAAGCTCTCTGCTATTGCCTGGGAAAGCAGTATAAGATGGCCCAAGACTTTGGGCCCCTGCACCCACATGGGACACTCAGAAGAAGTTCCTGGCTCCTGGCTTCAGATCAGCACATCTCTGGCAGTTGCTGCCAACTGGGGAGTGAACCAGCAATTGGAAGACCTCTCTCTCTCTCTCTCTCTCTCTCTCTCTCTCTCTTTTTCTCTCTCTCTCTGCCTCTCCCTCTCTCTCTAACTCTGACTTTCAAATAAATAAATAAATCTTTAAAAAAATAGGGGTGATAATCCTAACCACAGAGGACTTGTGAAAATTAACTGGAAACAAAGTGTAAACGTGACAGGATGTGCTCCAGGAATATTTTTTCCTCCCCTTATATACTAATCTCCAACTAAATACTGGCATTTCAGAATTATTTTGTACAGAAAAACCAGTCTATAGATAAATAAGTGCGTGAAAAGTAGCATAGAAAGTAAATACTTGTTTATTTGTGTAGTTATTTGAGAGGCATAGGGACACACACACACACACACACACACACACAGATGTAAAGATAGACTTGCCACAGCCTGGTTCATTCTCCAAATGCCCACAACAGCCTGGGGTGAGCTGGGTTGAAAATAGGAGCCAGGTATGTAATCTAGCTCTTCCATATGGCTGGTGGAAACTCAGCTTCTTGAGTCATCATCACTACACCCCAGTGTCTGCAATAGCAGGAAGCTGGAGTCTGGAGCTGTGG
Organism: Oryctolagus cuniculus; assembly: GCF_964237555.1. Lineage (NCBI taxonomy): Eukaryota > Metazoa > Chordata > Mammalia > Lagomorpha > Leporidae > Oryctolagus > Oryctolagus cuniculus. The sequence continues at coordinate 144,670,644 of NC_091437.1, forward strand.
CTAGGAATTGAATACAAGTTCTTCTATGTGACTTGCTGGTGTCTTAACCAGTATATTAACCACTAAGTTAAACACCCAGCCCACAAAGCATGCCTTAAATGCTGAACATGAATATTAAGAATAATGATATCACCTAAATAATGTATAACAATTAAGATATTTGAAATGATAGCCATAAATTTACAGTGGAATCTTAGCTATTGTGTATTATTTATGTATGTGAATAATAACTTCAACAATATGGATAGTTATATGGGAGTACTGAACTTCAAGAAAATTCTTTGTCTATACATCAGTTTTTCATTAGTACACACCTGGACTTTTAAGTAGGTCAAATTTTACCTTTGTATAGCATTCCATAGAACATTGCAGCAATAGTACCTTAGTCAAAGGCATTGTCTGTCTTCTAGGAAATTGAAGATGTTTTATTTAATTGATTTCACAATTTTTCTCCAGTCTGATAGGCTCATCATATATTTTAGTCAGAGTTTGGTGCAAAATAGCACCACTTCTAAGAAACATACATGAATATATAAAAATATTATTTAATTAATTACACAATTGTGACACATGGTAAAAACCTTTTTGCCAGACATGTTCTTCTGTGTCTCATGGTGGAAATAGGAGTCCACAGGGCAGGAGGTTGAGAAAGGACAACTGTGAATTGTCAGAAGCCAGAACAAATGGGAATCTGTGAAGCTGCCTGGGGCCCAGTAGGCCAGGGTAACAATCTCTCTCTCCAATCTCTCATTCCAATGCCATCTCTTGTTGAAAACATGGGTACACTGCAGGAGAAATGAGTGCCCTTCATCATGTAGTAAAATCTTCACCTCACACAGGAGCCAGCAAAGACAAATGAGGATCTGCCAGAAAGTATAGGGATTGTATATAAAATACTATGTCAAGGTGGTGCAGCAACAATAATTAATAGTATGTGTAAGCTTCAGACAACATCTGCCTGTTTTGACCTTGGAGTACAAAACATATATGGCTGAAACTTTATGTTAACCAAGGGTTATTCAGGGAAGAAATTTTGAGAACTGTTGTTGCAGTTGAGATAAATTGGTGTACTAGAAGCCCACCACACTCTGAATGACTGTGTAAGATTTTCACTTTGTACTTTTTGATTTCTTAACCTAACTTACTTTCACATGCATCCTTGGGATAAAATATTCCTCCCACTTATCCTAATTCTCCTTACCAAAATGAGTTCTATTTGCTATTTAATAGAATAATGAATCCAACTTAGGGTATCAATTTTCCAGGTCAACATTAAACTTTAACTGCTTCATAATGGCTTCCCAGAACTAGTAATAACATTCTACCCACACTGCCCAGCAACAACTTGTTTAAAATGAATTCTGGTTCAATGTTTTTTTCCATGTTACTCTGAAATGCAATTCTTGCTTATTTTATTTTTTTAACTTTTATTTAATGAATATAAATTTCCAAAGTATAGCTTATGGATTACAATGGCTTCACTTAAGTCTTAATTTGGCAAATGTGGACAGATCTGTAGTACATTGAAAACCTGAAATGCATTAGTGATGGATTCTGGTTAGTGGGAAAATTAATTTATAGTTTATGAAAGCCACTTCCCCTATTAAGAAGAATATGGAAATTTATGTCATTAGCAATAATTTACTAATTTGCATATTTTACACAAGCTTAACATTTTTTGCATTAAACATTAGCTTTTGTTTGGAGATCATAAAGCATTAGTCTGAAAGTTGACAGAAAGATCGAAAGCTTAAACCTGACCTGTGCACGTGCACCACACTGTTATTCCTCCTTCTTCCTCCTTCTGCATGATAGAAGCACAAGCCAAACACATAAGAACTGGTGCAATAAAGCAATCATGGTCATGAAAATTTGAAGAGATGGGAATGAAGAAGTTAGATCCCATACTACGGCCTCCTAGAGAAGTTTAGAAACTTTCCAAAACAGCACACCAAAACTGATGGGTGGATGTTGGTGGAACAACAAAACATTTCTGGAATATTGACATAAACTCCCCTAGGAGGAAAAGACAGGGAGCTCCAAGAAGCTCTTGAAAAAAGTATAAAAAATAATTCAGATGTCATGTTGTACAGACTCTGTCAGGCCACTGTTTGTATTGATGAGAGGGAAGGACGATGTAGTCACTACCAGTGTTCTCCAAGGACCTCAGACTTATCTACTGTCACCCCACAATACTCGCAAGCACTGTGTAAACAAATGGTACTGATGTTTGTGTGTTGATTTTATATCCTGCAACTTTGCCATATCTCTTATTAGTTCCACTAGAGACTAGTCGAGTCTTTTGGTTACCCTATGAATAGGATCATATAATCCACAAACAGGGATAATTTGTTTTCATTTACTAACATACTGCAGAGCTTTGGTATGCCGTCAAAGAAATCACTGCATTTTACTAACTTATTTTGGTTACATTAATGAGGACTTCATCCACAGTAAACAGGGATAATTTCTCATTGGTATTCCTTTGATTTCTTTTTCTTGCCTAATGATTCTTACTAAAACTTCCAGAACTATATTGAAAAGTCATGGTGAGAATGGGCATCCTTATCTGATTCTGGATCTTAGGGGAAATGCTTTCACCTTTTCTCTTTCAATATGATGCTGCCTGTGGGTTTGTCGCGCATTGCCTTGATTGTATTTAGGTATATTCCATCTATACTCAATTTACTTAAGATTTTTTTTATCATGAAAAGATGTTATATTTTATCAAATGGTTTCTGTGAATATATTGAAATAATATTATGGTTTTTATTCTTCAATTTGTCAATGTGATGTATCATGTTTATTTGATTTTGCATATGTTCAACCATCCCTGCACCCCAGGGGTAAATTTCACACGGTCTGTGTGGATTATCTTTGTGAGGAATTGTTGGGTTTGATTACCTAGTATTTTGTCGAGTATTTTTGCATCTGTGTTCATCAGGGATATTGGTCTATAGTTCCCTTTGTTTGTTGTATCTTTTTCTGATTTTGAAATAAGGTGATGCTGACCTCATAGGATTTTGGGAAGATTCCCTTCCCTTCAATTGTTTTGAATAGTTTAAGAAGAATTGGGAATAGTTCTTTAAAAGATTGCTAGAATTCAGCAGTGAAGCCATCTGGCCCTGGGCTTTTCTTTATTGGGAGGGTCTTTATTATTGACTCAATCTCCATGTTGGATATTGGTATAGTTAGGTTTTCTATGTCTTCATGCCTTAATTTTGCTAAATTGTACATGTCCAGAAATCAATTTTCCAATGCGTTGGCAATAGCTGTTTGCAGTGATTACTGAAGATTCTTTTATTTTTTTTATATTCATTGTAACATCTGCTTTTTCATCTCTGGTTTTATTAATTTTGGGTCTTCTCCCTTTTTTGGGTTAGTTGGACCAGTGGTTTATCAATTTTGTTTATTTTTTATTAAAAAACAGCTTTTCATTTCACTAATTTTTTTGGTATGCTGTATTGCCATATTCACTTCTAGGAATTTTTTAATTTCCTTTTGATTTCTCCTATGACCACCATACACTCAGGAGCATGTTGTTCAGTCTCGATGTATATGCATATTTTCTAGAGTTCTTAATGTTCTCAATTTCTAGCAACAGGAAGATGTGACTATAGTAAATGTCTATACTCCCAAGGATTCAGCACCCTGTTGTTTAAAACAAATGTTTGTGGATCTAAAGGGAGATACAAGCTCCAATGAAGTAATAAGGGGGGACTTTACCCCACTTTCATCAACAGAAAGATCAAGTAGGCAAAAAAAAAAAATCAACAAAGAAACAACAGAGCTAATCTACCATACTGACCAAATCAATCTAATTGATATCTATAGAACATTTCATCCCATAGCAGCAGAATACATATTCTTTTCATCAGTACATGGAATGTTCTCTAGGACAGATCATATGCTAGGCCATAAAAGAAATCTCAACACACACACACACACATACAACAATTGAAATCATACCATGTATTTTTTTTCTGACCACAAACACTTTTAACTTTTACAGCTCTCAGTCTGTTTTTGTCTCATATCCTTCACTTTTTATGCTGTTTCATGAAGAAAACAGAGGATGGTACTTCAAGTTCTACTCCCTGCATTCATTGGGAGTAGAACCTAGCCTCCTCTCCTTTATATCTGACTCAGAGAACCTGTCAATATCCTGTCACTTCCACATGGTTAAGAAGGCCAGGGAGCTATGAACATGCTTAAGTTAGCTTTGAATATTTGGCTGCAAGATTGTGAGTACCCATTATTTTGGTTTATCCAAGGATTTCTGCATTTTCTGACATCCTGCAAAACTTCAGTATGCCCTCGAAGCATTCGCTGCATTTTACTAACTTATTTTGTTGACATTAAGAAGACTTCATCTGCTTTTACTCAGGTTACAAGATTTTTGGTTAGCAGGTAATATGCCAGAAAAGTAGCAGCATTATGCAAGTAGTTTAATAAAGAAAGCGTCTATATAACCTCCTTTATCAGTGCCTGAGTCACAAAGACTAAAAACTCATCAAAAATAGATCTTTTTAAATACCAGATAATATTATGGAATGTGGAGTTGAATGGTGGTGGACTTTGGAACAGATATCTTTGATTTTAAGTCCAGCTGTACAATTTAGTAGCTAGAGGACTTTGTAAAAGTTATTTGATATCTTCAAAATGAGACTCTACCACTTGTATAACAAAGATATATACATGCATCCATCTCAAGGTTATTTTAATGAGTACTGCAATGCACTGAAGGTGTCCCCTCAACATTCCTGTGTTGAACCCCTAAACCCAATGTTAGGATATTTAGAGATGGAGCTTTGGGAAGTAATAAGACCATGAGGGTAGACAAAAGAGAAATGATTCTTCACTTGGCCATGTGATAAATACAGCAAGAAGGGAAATATCTGACATCAAACACTGGATGTGCCAGTGCTTTGATTCTACACTTTTCAGCTTCCAGAACTGTGAGAAATTAATGATTTTTGTTTATGCCATCCAATCTGTGATGCTTTGCTATTTCAGGCCAAACAGGCTAAAACAAGTAGTTGAGATAACTGCTCAACATATCCAGCACCTTATTTTGGTTAAATGACAAATGATTCCTGATTGAGCACCAATTTTCTTTAGACTTCCTGTCCCCCTCCTACTTCCCTCCTTCCCATCTCATTAGTTTGGTTCATAACTCTGTAATTGAGATATAATTGATGTGTTTAAGTTCCCAGAGGAGCTGACGAATTACAAATGTTCCCAGTTAATCCTATCAGAGCAAGCATTTGAGTTATGTTGTTATTGTGTTGAGGGGTGGGTACTGCCCATTTGATATGAGTTTTAGTAATGGAAACCTAATGAGCCTTTTCTCATCAGGAGACTATCTCTAGTCTAAAACAAAAATGTATTGTGTAACGAGTCAATTATTTTCATGTTTTCTTAGCCAAATTTTATAATGATCAGTTAGTACTAGGCATTATAATTAGACTATTAAGAGTATTATTCAAGTTTTTAAGTTTTAAAATCTTGTAACTTGATAATATTAAGATACAGACACAAACAGAAACACTGATGGAGAAACTTGTGTCCTCAAGATTAATTTAGATATGTTCAAATGCTTTGGATTACTGTAAGAGTTCTTGTCCTTTTAGATGAATTTGTTAATTCATTTGGTGGAATCTGATCTATCTTCCTTAGAGAAGAGAAATGCTATCATTTTCAAGGGACAGAATAGAGACTAGAGCTCCACATTTGTTCTAATCTCTGTTGATAGCCTGTGCTGCAACTGAGAAAATGCCCTCTTTTTAATTTCCAGAGTTGGTTTGATATTTACCAAAATAATGCTGATTTAATATGGGAGTGTGATGAAACTGACAAATGGAAAATATTCTCAGAGCATGAAAAAGAGGAAAAAAGAAAATCAGATTTTGGTATATAGCCATTAGTGACAGTCAATGAATCTCTTCCATTGAGGAGCCACCATTGTTTAATTATCTGCATTATTATGAGGATGGAAGATGGAGGGGGAGGCTTCTTCAGCTTCCCTTATTTAAGGCCTTATTATTTCAGCCAACAAATCGAACTCTCTTGATATTAGATAAAGGTTGGTGAAAAAGGATAATGGTTATGATAATTCTTAGATCCATCTCTTTATTCCTCTAGGATTCACCTATTCGGTACCAGAAGAGGGTAAGGAATGAGGTAAATATACTTCTGTATTAATTCGAATTTACAATTCTCTGTAGAGCATTTACTATCTTTCAGGCATTGATTTAAGTGCTAGCTATGAAGAGATAAATATGTCATCATTTCTGTTCTTAATGAATCTCAGAGTTTAATAGGAGAAACTGGATATTTGTTACTAAAATCAGTGTGCTTAGAGCTATGTCTTAGATTGGATTTCCTAAAACTCAGTCTTAGTTGGAGGTTATTTTGCAAGTAATTTACTAATTAAGTGGTTTCAAGAGAAAACTGTAAGGAAATGGGTTACACAGATTAGGGCAGGGGGAGAAGATAAGCAGCTAAGTGTGCAGCTAAGTGTGACCTCAGCCTAATCTCCAAGGGACACATGGAATGTGAGCAACGTCACACACTTGTTCCTCCTGAGTCAAGAGACCAAGGCCTTTATGTCCTTGAATCATTTAGTCACTTGATAACTGGCACCCCTCCAGAATTTCCTGGCTCTTACTGGTTCTCTGGAGCTCATACCATGGCCATTAGCAGTCAAGCTCACAACAGCTGGGAGATTGGTTCTCTGACTCAGTTGGACTAAGCTAAGCATAAATAGAAAAATAAATATAACATGACTTTACACCAAGATATTCCAGAGTCTTATTGTCCTGAATGACTGCATTGTTCTACAGTATAATAAGACAGGAATAAAGGTAAAAGTTTGTACAAGGTATCCTGGAGGAGACTAATTATTCAGTTAAAACTTCATTGGCTCTTAGGAGAATAGCAAAGGAGTGGTGATTCCTTCTGAGCTCCCAGAAGGTATCCCAGCCTTCTGATGGTTCCTTTTGTTTTATCATGAGCAAGCCAGACAGAATGAAAGATTGTAAATCAGGTCTTTTGATGGTTTTTACCCTGTCTTGTAACTGAAAATCAAGTTTTTTCTTCCCCAAAATTGTGTTTAAAAACCTCAGTACCAATGGCCGCTTCGGGTTTTGCCTCTTTTGGAGCTCTCCTCCATGCTGCTCTGGCTGGGGGTCTTTGATTCTAATAAATCTTGCTTTGAAATCTCAAAAAACAAAAGCAAAACAAAACAAAAAACTTCATTGGCACTTTGTCTCATTATACAAAATACTGGAATTTGTAAAACTATAGTGGTAAAGAGTATGTCATGGAAGTCTTGTTGGAGAAGGTGTAAACTGAGGTGGGTTCACTATAGATAGTGTCTGTGAATGTGATACTGATGAGTGGGGAATTGTTGAGAATAATGTTTAATCCATGTCCCTGAATTAAATCTCAGAACTCTTTTCAACTCTCCTTCTCTCTCTCCCATATAACACAAGAAAGATTTTCAAACATTCATGGAAAAATGTATATTCTGAAAAAAACTAATGAATGATTTTTTGCACCAAAATAAATTTATTTTTATTTCCACAATTTCTACAAATTTTTGAATTACACTTGTGTAATACACCTTTATATAGAGAGATTAAATAAGTGCAGCTTTAAAGAGAGGAAAAAGCTCAGGTTTCAAGGAAGCAGACCACTCATAATATGATAGGGGAACTTCAAAATGTTTACGGAAAAGGGAATGAAAAACTCAGTTTGCATTGGCACAAAAGTGGATTTCAAATTTTTTCGTGTTTCAAAATAAACATGTCTTTTAGTTCCATCTTCCCTGAACTTTTTCTGGTCCTAATTTCTTCCTTTCGATCTACAAAGGCACCTAGTGATGTGAGTCAAGTGCTATTAATATGAGTCAAGATGTGTCTTTTATTTGTTGATTCTTTATTTAGTAGAGCCCTTAAGCCTTTTACTATAATAGATATGAAAAATGTTATCTCAAAAAATAAAAAAATAGAGGCTGGGATGGTGGTACAGCAGGTAAAGCTGTTACCTGTGATGCCAGCATCCCATCTCTGGGCACAGGTTCATGTCTCGGCTGTTCCACTTCTGATCCAGCTCCCTGCTAATAGCCTGGGAAAAGCAGCAGAAGGAGGCCCAAGTGCTTGGGCCCCTACTATTCACCTGGGAGACCTGGAAGAGTCTCCAGCCTCCTGGCTTTGACCTTCCCCAGCTCCAGCTGTTGTGGCCATCTAGAGAGGGCACCACGGGGTGGAACATCTCCCTCTGTCTCTCCCTTTCTTGATGTAACTCTTTCAAAATAAATAAATAAAACATTAAAACAATATAAAAACAAACAATAACTATAAAAAATCTGTTGTGAGATAAATATGCTTATTTAATAATGACCTTGATCTGTCAAATTTAATGATTGAGATTTCATAAAACATTTTCCTAACTATCCAGTGATAGTTTAGTTTAACGCTACATTGTTTGGTTTGAAATATCTTGGAAGTAATGTTGGCTGGGCTTGTAGAATCTCCAGGGAAGAGTTCTACCATGTAACTGGGAACATCTCTAATTGGTTCCAGATTCTTATTGCTTGTCATGCTCTCCTGCAGAGTTTATTTTGTTCCATTGGTAATATATTAAAATCATGACTCAGGATACTTATTACTACACTGCCCACTTAAATATCTGCTTTTTAACCCAACAACAGAATTAAGTAAGATTTCTTGGTATGTGTTGCTCAGTATCAGTTTCTGTGGTGTTGTATTAATCTTAAGGCCTGGAATATGGTACTTGACTTAGAGGCTGAGAAACTGGCTAGCTATTTAATTGTATTCTTTAGTTATTACTTGAGATTTTCACATTTCATACTGTAAGTTATCTTCCCATGATGTTCTTTTAGTTCTTGTTCCATTTTCAAACAAACAAACAAAAAAAAGGGAAATAAAACTTTCTGTGACCTCAACAATTACCTTCCACATTTGCTTACTCTTTCTTTTCATGTGACCATTGTAAAACTTGTTTGTGTATCTGACATTCTGTTTAAGAAACAAAATTACACTATGTGCTGTGTTCATTTGTCCATGTATCATGGCTTAAGTAGTAAATGACTACAGAGAAGAAATTCCTTATCTGGAGAAATGTAATAGAGAAAAAGGAAGTGATATACATAGACTCACACTCACATCCTTGTGGGAAAGTATTGTAGGACAGTGGCTTGATTTAAGCAATATTCAGAGCTTACCACAAAGGTTTATTAGGCAAAACTGTACTAGAAAGTGTTGGAAATTTGTGTATTCTGAATTTTGTTAATCTTACACATTCTTTTACAAGACAAGAGAATGTATGACATCTTACTGAAATGTAATAAGGATATGGGCAGGCTTAGGAAAAGCAATCCTTTTATTTGCATAACTTCTGTTCCTTTGTTTGCATGCTTCCCGTTGGGATAAGTGAACAGTTTACCTTTTGGGGATGATATACCTCTCCAAACTGTTTCTCTGTAGCCTAAAAAGAAAATTTGAAGTAAGTGTCTGGGCAATTTATGAAGGAGGCTAGAAAGAATCCAGTAAGGAAATTCTTGTTAGTCAAATTATGTAGTAGAGGAAGGAAACCTTGATTAACCTAGTTAGATAGCTGCTTACTTACACTTACACTTCACTGAACAATGTGGAGACACAACTTTGTGGCCTCTAGAGCAATAATTATTCCTTTGTTGCTCCAATTAAATGAAATTAGAATTGACCTTGAATTGACCTGTTTCTTTTTTGTATCTCTTGCGCTCACTCTCTCTCTCTCTCTCTCTCTCTCTCTCTCTATATATATATATATATATATATAATTAGGTATTTGAAAGTGCTTTTCTCTCTCTTGGTTAGTAATGTTATCCTGTGTGGGTTATTCATGTTTGGCTCAGTCCTTTAGAGAGGCATGGCAACTTTCAAAGCTTTTTCTACTAGCAGCACTTTCATTTTTCTTTAGCAAATTGCTCCTCTGAAAATTTGAAATTCTGAAAAAATGAAATTCTCAGCACAGTTTGGGCTAAGCTAGCCACTACTTCCCTCATGCCCCCCCCCCCCATATTTGCCCCTTGAGGAGGTCACATGACACAGACTGACAATCAAAACATTTCATCCTCATTGGCAGAAAGGTACAGATCTGAAGCTGGCCCAAGCTGTAGAAATATCTGTCCTTGTACTCAGAATGCTCAATACTTTCTCAGGTGGATAAAGTGAAATTTTTTCCTTTTGGTTTTAATTCACAAATAATTGGAAAACAAAAGATATTTTCTCATTCTTATAATCTTGTTTTTAAAAAATATCAAGTCAAAAAAAATATCAAGTCAGGGACCTGCTCACAACATTCGGTTCATCATTTCACATAATTCCCATATAAAGTGTTAAGTGGGCACATCTGTTATCTCCATTTTGCACACGAGATATCTAGCAGCTTTCTGAATATCATATGCTAAAAATTAGTGATAGTCTGGCTTGAACTTGGACTGGTCTGATACCTGTCTTCTTAACCACTCCAAATAATCCATGGGCATTCTAAAGAGCAGAGAGGTCTACATTTAACATTTTTGCAAATACCCAAGTAAAATATATTTGGGAAGGAAAGCATGCACATAACAGAAATTTGGAGGTACTAACTATGTGCCTGCCAAGCCAAATCTATAACCCAGTGTAGCCTGGGGCATCACATCACCTCCAGGGTCATGATCTGAAGCTTGAACTAAGTAATGAGTCTGACTTGCAACCCTGCTATTTTATGTGTTTCTTCACCCATCCATTCTTTCATTTATTCATTCATTCATTCTTTCAAGATTTTTTTTGAGGGCATCTACTAAATGGCAGATATTAGATACCTGGAATATATCAATGTATTTATGTTCTCTCAAGAAACTCCCAGTCTCAAGCAATATATAAAAAATTTAAGAACTAATCATAATATATCAATAAATTTAAACAATTTTACTAAAAAATAAAGAAAATTAGACTAGATTTGGTGTTTTTTAAACCTGTGCTGAAATGGACACCATTGAGACAAGGACAATGCTCCTAATATTTACTGTTGTTAATTTTAATTACTGATAAATTTAATTCTGGAGATGTTTTCAGATTTTTTTCCCTGCTTGGAAGCACAACCATTTTATAAATAGTAACTTTCACCCCTTGAGCTGATCAGAAGCCATCTGAATTCTGCAGTACCATAGCTAGAAGCCAAATTTAAAGGATTTTTATGCAGAGATCCTGTGATATAAATGTGGAAATGGAAGGAATCAGATGCTATGAGTTCCAATTCAACTTAACTGCTTACCACATGTGCAATTATGTACTACTTAATATCTCTGAAGCCCAAGTTTCTTTAATGACAAATGGATGTTTTTTTTTTAATCTTTTATTTAATGAATATAAATTTCCAAAGTACGACTCATGTGTTACAATGGCTTCCCCCCCATACCGTCCCTCCCACCCACAACCCTCCCCTTTCCCACTCCCTCTCCCCTTCCATTCACATCAAGATTCATTTTCGATTATCTTAATATACAGAAGATCAGCTTAGTATACCTTAAGTAAGTATTTCAACAGTTTGCTCCCACACAGAAACATAAAGTGAAAAATAATAGATGATTTTTTTTAAATGATGATGAAATCAGATCAGACCTATTGTCATGTTTAATCCCAGTGAGAGTCAAGTTGGGAATTGATAATTTCTTTCTTTTTTTTTTTTTTTTTTTTTTTTTTTTACAGAAGATCAGTTTAGTGTACATTAAGTAAAGATTTCAGTCGTTTGCACCCCCATAGAAACACAAAGTGAAATATACTGTTTGAGTACTCGTTATAGCATTAAGCCTCAGTGTACAGCACGTTAAGGACAGAGATCCTACATGAGGAGTAAGTGCACAGTGACTCCTGTTGTTGACTTTACCAATTGACACTCCTGTTTATGGCATCAGTAATCTCCCTATGCACCAGTTATGAGTTTCCAAGGCTATGGAAGCCCCTTGAGTTCTCCGACTCTTATCTTGTTTAGACATGGTCATAGTCAAAGTGGAGGTTCTCTCCTCCCTTCAGAGAAAGGCACCTCCCTCTTTGAAGACCTGTTCTTTCCACTGGGATCTCACTCACAGAGATCTTTTTGCCAGAGTGTCTTGGCTTTCCATGCCTGAAATACTCTCATGGGCTTTTCAGCCAGATCCGAGTGCCTTTAGGGCTGATTCTGAGGCCAGAGTGCTATTTAGGACATCTGCCATTCTATGAGTCTGCTGAGTATCTCACTTCCCATGTTGGATCACTCTCCCCTTTATTTATTCTATCGGTTGGTGTTAGCAGATACTAGACTTGTTTATGTGCTCCCTTTGACTCTTAGTCCTTTCATTATGATCAGTTGTGAACTGAAATTGATCACTTGCAGTAGTGAGATGGCATTGGCACATGCCACCTTGATGGGATTGAATTGGAATCCCCTGGTATGTTTCCAACTCTACCAATTGGGGCAAGTCAGCCCGAGCATGCCCCAAATTATACATCTCTTCCCTCTCTTATTCCCACTCTTATGTTTAACAGGGATCACATTTCAGTTAATTTTCAACACTTAAGAATAACTGTGTGATAATTACAGAATTAAACCAGTCATATTAAGTAGAACAGACAAAAAAAAATACTATGAGGGATAATGTATTAAGTTGTCCATTAGCAGTCAGGGCTATGCTGATCAAGTCACCATTTCTCATAGTGTCCATTTCACTTCAGGAGGTTTCCTCTTTGGTGTTCAGTCAGTTGTCACCGATCAGGGAGAACATATGGTATTTGTCCCTTTGGGTCTGGCTTACTTCACTCAGCATGATGTGTTCCAGATTCCTCCATTTTGTTGCAAATGACTGGATTTCGTTGTTTCTTACTGCGGTATAGTACTCTAAAGAATACATATCCCATAATTTCTTTATCCAGTCTACCGTTGATGGGCATTTAGGTTGGTTCCAGGTCTTGGCTATTGTGAATTGTGCTGCAATAAACATTAGGGTGCAGACCGCTTTTTTGTTTATCAATTTAAACTCCTTTGGGTAAATTCCAAGGAGTGGGATGGCTGGGTCGAACGGTAGGGTTATATTCAGGTTTCTGAGGAATCTCCAGACTGATTTCCATAGTGGCTTGACCAGTTTGCATTCCCACCAACAGTGGGTTAGTGTCCCTTTTTCCCCATATCCTCGCCAGCATCTGTTGTTGGTAGATTTCTGTATGTGAGCCATTCTAACCGGGGTGAGGTGAAACCTCATTGTGGTTTTGATTTGCATTTCCCTGATTGCTAGTGACCTTGAACATTTTTTCATGTGCCTGTTGGCCATTTGGATTTCCTCTTTTGAAAAATGTCTATTGAAGTCCTTGGCCCATCTCTTAAGTGGGTTGTTGGTTTTGTTTTTGTGGAGTTTCTTGATCTCTTTGTAGATTCTGGTTATTAACCCTTTATCTGTTGCATAGTTTGCAAATATGTTTTCCCATTCTGTCGGTTGTCTCTTCACTCTCCTGACTGTTTCTTTTGCAGTACAGAAACTTCTCAATTTGATGCAATCCCAATAGTTGATTTTGGCTTTGACTGTCTGTGCCTCCCGGGTCTTTTCCAGAAATTCTTTGCCTGTGCCAATATCTTGAAGGGTTTCTCCAATGTTCTCTAATAACTTAATGGTGTCAGGACGTAGATTTAGGTCTTTAATCCACGTTGAGTGGATTTTTGTGTAAGGTGTAAGGTAGGGGTCTTGCTTCATGCTTCTGCACGTGGAAATCCAGTTTTCCCAGCACCATTTATTGAATAGACTGTCCTTGCTCCAGGAATTAGTTTTAGATCCTTGATCAAATATAAGTTGGCTGTAGATGTTTGGGTTGATTTCTGGTGTTTCAATTCTGTTCCATTGGTCTATCCATCTGTTTCTGTACCAGTACCATGCTGTTTTGATTACAACTGCCCTGTAGTATGTCCTGAAGTCTGGTATTGTGATGCCTCCGGCTTTGTTTTTGTTGTACAAGATTGCTTTAGCTATTCGAGGTCTCTTGTGCCTCCATATGAATTTCAGCATCATTTTTTCTAGATCTGCGAAGAATGTCTTTGGTATCTTGATTGGGATTGCATTGAATCTATAAATTGCTTTTGGGAGAATGGACATTTTGATGATGTTGATTCTTCCAATCCATGAACATGGAAGATTTTTCCATTTTTTGGTATCCTCTTCTATTTCTTTCTTTAAGGTTTTGTAATTTTCATCGTAGAGATCTTTAACGTCCTTGGTTAAGTTTATTCCAAGGTATTTGATTGTTTTTGTAGCTATTGTGAATGGGATTGATCTTAGCAGCTCTTTCTCAGTCATGGCATTGCTTGTGTATACAAAGGCTGTTGATTTTTGTGCATTGATTTTATATCCTGCCACTTTGCCAAACTCCTCTATGAGTTCCAATAGTCTCTTAGTAGAGTTCTTTGGATCCTCTAAGTACAGAATCATATCGTCTGCAAAGAGGGATAGTTTGACTTCTTCCTTCTTGATTTGTATTCCTTTGATTTCTTTTTCTTGTCTGATGGCTCTGGCTAAAACTTCCAGAACTATGTTAAATAGCAGTGGTGAGAGTGGGCATCCCTGCCTGGTGCCAGATTTCAGTGGAAATGCTTCCAACTTTTCCCCATTCAATAGGATGCTGGCTGTGGGTTTTTTATAAATTGCTTTGATTATATTGAGGAATGTTCCTTCTATACCCAATTTGCTTAGAGTTTTCATCATGAAAGGGTGTTGAATTTTATGAAGTAAACTTCATGCTATGTTCACTTGCTTAATAAGTGTTGACTTTGGGGCCAGCGTTGTGACACAGCTGGTAAAGCTGCCACCTATAACTCTGGTATCTCATTTGGGTCCCAGTTTGTGTCCTAGCTGCTCCACTTCCCAACCAGCTCCCTGATAATGGCCACGGAAAAGTAGGACTGATCATTCAATGAGAGAACTTATGTCAAAGATGGTTGGCATATAACAGATGCTCAATACTTGACAAATTCTTCTGTCTTTCATTTAGATTCTTACAACTACAAGTGACTTTCTATCTTCTCTTGTTAAAGTAGTTCTTGATACATTCTAAGAAGAAAAAATTCTATATAATCTGAATAATTACATTCCTGAGTAAGAGTCAATTATAGCCCTCTTTTTTGCCTAGGAAGAAAAAAATATAATGGAAGCTTAAAACAGGAGGCAGATCACAAAGACTTGTAATATATAGCAAACTAATGAAGACTTTAAGATAATTTATGAGTATATGCGTATCCTCAATGGCTTGCTTGATATTGTCCTAATTTTATAAAAATAAAAGTAATGCTTGAACCTTAAATACAAGGAAAATGTGATTTGGAAATATAATTTTACTTGTTTATAAAATGAGTAAACATTCTGTCATATTTGACCCTAACCTCATTTTACTCATTTCTGAAGTGAGTATATATTTTGTCATATTGGACCCAAGCCTTGTGCTTGCTAGTCAAGACATATGTAAGCCCTCTTTCTGCTGAAAAGTAGTTTTCTACTCTAAGTCCATTCTATTTCCATTTGTGCTGGAATGATGAATAATTCAATGTAAAATTGCTTTTTTTTCTGATTCAATACTAGCACAGGAACTCCTCTCTTGAATAATAACCAATTAAAATTCACTGTGGCAGATGTGGGTTATGGACCTGGTCAAAAGGCATAAACTCCCAGCCCATCCTGTGATTGCTTTAGAAGAGTTATTTCCAGGTATTACCTCAAATACTCTCAGCCATGCATTGCAGGTAATGAGGGAGGTACAACTTCACACCCTGCTCCTTAACTCCTGGACTGCTGCTGACTATGGCTTTATTTTCCATTTGTTGGGCTAGAACATCCTCTCAGATTAGCAAGAAGGCAGTCCTTCACAGAGTTTAAGCTCAGTTCTGTTAGAGTAAGTAATAATATCATGGATCTTGAGTTTTTATAGTCAATTCCATTTATACTTTACAGAAAAAAATTTTTCATTATCTTTTTAAGGAGCAGCAGAACGGTGCTTGGTAAAAGTTAAAGCATGAACAATACCAAGAAGGATAATTTAAATCAGCATACTTAAATCAAATTATATTTTATTTATTTTCAAACGTGTATTAAACTTCTACTTATATGCAAAATAGTATGCTCTCTGCATATATGCTGGATTAGGAATATCAATATCTGTAATTTAGATCAGTCCACCCAGACTTCTCAGAATCTCAATTTTATGCATTTATGCAATTCAACTAATGATGGTTAACTTTCATTTCCTTCTTGTCTTTTGACATCCATAAAGTTTTAGAGTCACCTAAAGTTCCCAAAATATATTTCTTTAAATAAAATTAATTTTGTAAAGAAAATATCAAAGATTTCAAGACAACATCAAAGAATTAAGAAGAGAATGTTTCCAGTTTGTCAGGGTTATTTCTTTCCTATCAGAGTAATCTAAGTTTGACCAGAGTGGTGGGTTGTATCTCCTAATGATCCTTGTCTCTCAATATTCGCATCCTGTGCAGTCTGTCCCCAGTGACTATAGGATTGCCCAGTGACGTGCTGCTAATCACTCAAATAGAATATAGCATCAAAGTGGTAAAAAAAAAAAAAAAACTGTATTGTCAGTATGATGTTGGCAAGATAGCACTAAAGAAACCCCTGGCCTCTCCTTGCCCCTGTAACCATGCTGATTCAGCAATAATATATGGAAAATTTTCCTTTGTGAGAAATCCAAAAACTGGAATTAACCTGGGGGAAGTTATACTAAGTGAAATAAGCCAGTTGCTGAAGGAGAGATATTGTGTGATTCCACATTATATGAAGTATGCAAACAGCCAAACTCAAGGAGAAAGTAGGCTGGTCATTGCCAGGAGAGGAGGGGAAGGGGAGTGAGGGAGTTGTTCTTCAAAGGTATAAAGTTTTCAGTTATACAAGGTGAATGAATTCTGGAGCTCCCCTATACCAAACTGTGCCTACAGTCAATACTGTATGAATTGTACACTCCAAACTTTGTTTAAAGAGTACATCCTATGGTCAATGCTCTTACTATATAATTATTTTATTAAAGTGTATTATTGAGTGAGTTGCTGCTGACAGTTAATGGAACTCACCTGCTGGGGAACAATAGGCGATTGTTTCCAACTCACCCCTCAGTTATTCTACCCAGGGAGCTCTCAGGGATTGTCTATCAACTCCTCAGTTAGTCATTGCGTGAAGGTAGTAGGAGGAAGGTAAGAGGTACTGCTTCCCTTAGAACTTTTAGCCTTTTAAGTGTGTGGACGCAGGGGATTTCCAGGTCAGAGGAAATCTTTAGGCAACCAGCAAAAAGGTGCTGGCAGTTGGAAGCTGGACTGAGCAACGTGGATATGGTTAAGTACTGAATGAACATGGGCAGGACATCAGTAGTATCTGCAACTTCTTAGGTACCATTGTTACTCCATTTTGTGAAAAAGGAAACTGAAAATGGGTTGAATCTTTGTCAAGCCTCTGAGTTTGTCTGGAGCAGTTCTGAGGTTAAGTAAAAGCCAAATTAAATGTTCATCTCTAAGGAAATGATTGATTATTTGCGAGGAAGAGCAATAGAAAGAGGAGGGACAGAGAGATTTTCCATCTGTTGATTCAGTGCCTAAATTCCGGCAATAGCCAAATCTGCCCAGGCTGAAGCCAAGAGCCAGGAACTCCATTCTGGTCTCCCACATTGGTGGCAAGGACTCAAGGACTTGGGTCATCTTCCACTACCTTCCTAGGTACATTAGCAGGAAGCTGGATCAGAAATGGAGCAGCTGGGACTTAAACTGGCACTCAGATATGGGATGCCAGGATCACAAGCGGCAGCTTAATCATCTGTGCCACTGCACCAGCCCCTTTAGTTTGTTTTTAATTGCTGACTGTTACAAATACTGCAGTGATAGACATGTTTATGACTATGGATTTATCCATTGTTTTTAGCATTTACTATTACTTTTATTCCCTTTCATATTTGACAGGTAATATAGTTTGTGTTCTATTTGTACAAAATATTATTTGTACAAAATAATAAACAGAAAAGCATTTTCTTTTCACTTCTATGCTTTGTCTGTATACTTTACCACCCCTAAAACAATTGAAGTATTGAATTATTTGGAATCTTTTTAGATAACTTTTATGCCTAAATGATAGCTATCATTGCCACTGATATGATTTTCATTAAACAGTATATCTTAAGATTATTCCATAGCAACATCAAAAGACATACTTTCTATGGTAGAAAAATATTCCTGTCTATAAAAGCAGTGTAATTTATTGGACATCTTTGCTCTTTAACCAGAGCAAATTCCATTTAACTAGGAATGTGCCTTCAATCATCCCATTGCTTATATGCAGCATAATTTATTTATTGATACATTTACAAGTTTTTGGAATCTTGTTTCTCATCATAGTAGGCTACATAATGCAGACCAAATTTCAAGTAGAACAACTTTTCTAGTCTTTTTTCTGTTGCTATGGAAGTTTGGTACTTTATAAAGAAATGAGGTTTATTTAGGTCATAGGTTTGGAGGATGATGGGCCATGATCAAGTGGCCTTATCTGTTCAGCTTCTGGTGAGGGCCCTCTCGGCTAGATCACAGAACAAGAGAAACAGAAAGTGAACTGGTTACTCACTGGTTACTTATAGAGAGGTCCAAGTCTATGGTGTGGTCTTAGTTTATAACAATCCTTTCTGGAGGGATTAATCAGGATTCCATGATTATTTTATCAACTTCTTCTGAAAACAGCACCCTCAGTGACTTGACCACCTCTCACTAGCCCATACCTCTTAAAATTTCTACCACCTTAACACTGTCACATTTGGGAGCCAGCTTCCAGCAAATGAATCATTGGGTATCACATTACATCTAAACCATAGCAACAAACCAAATCCTAAATAAATGTATAAAAGAAAAATGCCTGCCTGAAGAGATCTGATAGTTGCGAATTATCTGATCAGGAGTCGAAGGGAAAAGAAATCCAGAATTGAGTCCAGCATTTGTGTCTGCTTTTACTTGGGCAATGACATGTTAACAGAGATTTTGTGATAGCCGTATGAGGCTAAGAAGTGTCATGGACCCTTCAAAGTACGGGAGTCCTGGTGAGCTGGTACTGCAAAGGGTTGGATCTGAGGAATGAGAAGGAACCTCAAGTGACCTGTCGTTAAAAGGCACTGCAACCCAGCCTCACATCCTCTGAATTCCTAATACTGGATTGAGATGATTCAGGATTGTTAATAATTGCTGAGGAAAGAAAAACAATTCTTCCCAAGAGAAGAAAACAACAAACTAAGCTTCATCTTGTTTTTAGAAATAACTTTATGAAGTCCCAACCACAAAAACTAACACTCATACCCCTAAATAAAAGGAAATTAAGACAAATGACAGTGGGGAAAAAATAATAGAAGCAGACCCCAGAAATAAGAGACCAGTTAGAAAATAAGCATTGTTGCAACGCCCAAGGCAAGAAAGAGAGATAATAAATGTTCAGTGGGGAATTAGAATTGATATTGTTTTCACTGTTTTATAAACAAGCAGGACAACAATGGATACACTTGTGCAAGTGTATTTGTAGAAGGCAAATGTAGAGGTTGAATTTCTGTGTCAAAATATATAAAATTGTAATTTTGGTGCCCACTGAAAAATTGTCTTCCCTGGAGCTGTTCTCAATTTATTTTCCCACTAGCAAGGTAGGAAAGTGAATGTTTTCCTGTCACCTTGATAAGTCATGTGTCAACAGATTTTTAAAATTGTTTCTAATATAATGGATGAAAGTATCTCAGTGTATTTATTTTACTAGTAAAGTTGAACCTGATGGTATATACTTAATGGTTGTAAATCTCTCTTTAAAATGGAAGACAGTATGGAGATTCCTAAGGTATCTGAAAATAGATAAACCATATGACACAGTCATTGAATTCCTGGGAATTTACACAAAGGAAAGAGTTATCTGTACCCCTATGTTGTTGCAGTTCAATTCACAATAGCTGATATGGAATCAACCCAGATGTCCATCAGCTGATGACTGGGTAAAGAAAATGTGATATATATACACTATGGAATAGTACTCAGCCACAAGAAAGAATGAAATCCTGTCTTTTGCAACAAAATGGATGCAACTGTGTAGTGAAATAAGCCAATCCCACAAAGACAAATATCATATATTTCCCCTTTGTGGTAATTAATATAGAGCACAAAAAAGGAATATTTATGACTGAAATTGACATTTTGAGGTTTTATTAATGTTTACAGCCCTTGTCTATACTCTTGAGTAGCACTGGTTTTTCTACTTACTACTTGTTGAATTCTTTATTTGGCAGAGGGTTAAGCTTGTGATTATAAAATAAACTGAAAACATGCCATTGTGAATCATAAAAGAAAAAATTAAAGGAAGGAGGAGGGAGGGTGAAAGAATGGGTGGGAATGACTGGTTGAGAAATATCATAATGCTCCTACATCTGTATATATAAAACACATGAAATTTGTTCACTTTATATAAATAAAAATTTGAAATTTTTTCCTTTGACTTATTAGTATTTTTCTTAGTGATCTGTGAGAACTCTTTATAATTTATAAACTCTTTATGAAGGAGATTAATTCTTATTTTCTAAGATATAAGTTGCAATTATTTTTCTCATTTTGCCATTGAAAATTTTAACCTTTGTTATCATGGATTTTGCCATACTCTGATTTTTTTTGTAGTCAAATTTCACACTTTTTGTTTCTTTACTTCTAATTTTCATGTTATGTTTAGGAAGATCTTTGCCACCCCAAATAGTATGTGTCAAATATTTCTACCATGGTTTATTCTTGAAATATTATGTCTTCATTTTAAGAATCACATTACTGATCCAACTAAACTTTTATTTCAAATGGAAATCCAGTTATTCTGACACCATTTATTATCCTTTTTTCTACACTGATTTGTAATGTCACCTTTATCATATACTTAAACCTTAGATACAGTTGTGACTATTTTTTCTGTTTCATAGAGTAGTTTATTCATATATCTCTAATGAAACAAATTAATTTTCTTTAGACCTTCAGTGTAGTATAGGGTTTTGAGCTGATCAGATTCTTCTTTCATAGAACATTATTGTATATGATCCGTGCAAACCTCTTTTAAAAATTATTTTCTTTAATTGATTTAGCCCATATTTTTCTCTTCCTTTCCATCGTAAGTTGCCATCAACATGTACTTAATGTATATTGAGTTGGCTTTGGTTGTATGTATTATTGCAAAATTTGCTTGGTATGTGTGTATTATTAATTTAGATAGTTTTGCATCTTATATTTCACTTAGCAGTATCTTTTTAAGACCCAGTATACTGCTATGTAAAAACCTAATATGTAGCTTCTACTGTCATAACACATTGATGCACACATCATATTATATTTATTCATGTTCTAACTGATAGAAACCCAAATTATTTGACTTGCCCCTGTGTTGGTGGTGTGAGAACTTGGGAGCTTATTAATTTAGGATCTTGGGTTGTGTGATATATGCATATTTGACCAGTAATGTTGGAGGGTTTTTCAGGATGGCATCATCAGTCTACTCTCCTATAAACAAAGCATGAGCATTCTTAAATGCCCTCAACTCCTACAGAGATCTAGATAAAAGGAGTTTTATATGCTGATCCCTTCTGTTTTGACTTCTCCTGTAATCTTTTATCTGAGTCTGATTTTAAAGTTTCATACATATATTTATTAAAGATTATTTATTTGAAAGGCAGAGCTACAGAGAAGCAGAGGCAGAGGCAGGGAGAGAGAAAGAGAGAGAGAGATCTTTCATCTGCTGTTTCACTCTCCAAATGGCTGCAATGGATGGAGCTGGGCAGATTGCAAGCCAGGAGCCAGGAGCTTCCTTGGGGTCTTCCATGCAGGTGCAGGGACCCAAGGACTTTGGCCGTCTTCTACTGCTTTCCTAGGCCATAAGCAGAGAAATGGATTGGAAGTGGAACAGCTGGGTCTTGAACTGGTGCCCACTTGAAATGCCGGCACTATAGGCAGTGGCTTTACATACTACACCACAGCACAAACCCCCATACATATACTCTTTGTAAAAAGATACCACATCAATTTCACATTATTGCAAAGCAAGTCTCTCAATATACTATCTGCATTTGAAAGATGTGTGAGTTTCCTTCAAATATTACAGTTTGTGATTTAAAATTTGTAAAAGATTGTTTGTATCATGAGTTGCTGACTATTTATAAAAAATTCCTTTTAATTTTCCCACATGCTGTCTGCTGAATGCAACAGAATAGTAACATAATTTCAAAAAAAATAGGTGTTATTGACTGAAGGTTTGTATTCAATAAGAATTTGTTGAATTCTGCACATCCAATATAATGGTATTAGGAGGTAGGGTCCTTGGGTGGGGTTTAGGTCATGAAGTAGAACTCTCATGAATGGGATTGGTGACCTTATTTTTTTTTATTTGACAGATAGAGTTAGACAGTGAGAGACAGGGAAAAAGGTCTTCCTTCCGTTGGTTCACTCTCCAAATGGCCACTATGGCTGGCACTGCACCAGCCCAAAGCCAGGAGCCAGGTTCTTCTCGGTCTCTCATGAAGGTGTAGGGGCCCAAGCACATGGACCATCCTCCACTGCCCTCCTGGGCCACAGCAGAGAGCTGGACTGGAAGAGGAGCAACTGGGACTAGAACCCGGTGCCCATATGGGATGCCAGCGCCGCAGGCATAATAGTACACCATGGCGCCAGCGGGATTAGTGACCTTATAAATGAGACCCCAGAGAGACCCCTCGACCTCTCAGCTGTTTGAAAAAATAAGGAGATAGTGGCAGTCTGCAGCTTGAAGAGAATCTTCCCTCCAGAACCCAACCATGCTGACATCCCAATCTCAGACTTCTAGCCTTTAGAAGTGTGAGAAAAAAATTTCTATTCTTTACAGGCTTCAGTCTAGCATACTTTGTTGTGGTATGCTGACCCTAAGACACTAGGTAGGGATGATGAGGGAATGAGGAGTCAACATAGACCAAGCAATCATTGCAAAAACATATTTACTCACTCATTTAATAAACATCTACTAAGCTTCTGTACTGGGCACTATAATAAATGTCAGTGATACACAGATGAGTAAGATACAACCACCTCCCTTAAAAACACATGTCTAGGAGGAGAGAGAGGCATATAAAAACAAATGAATTGCAAATATTACTACAGAAACATTAGCGAAGCACCAAGGACAGAGGCTTTTTCCATTTTATGACTCAGGTTTTCCATTGTTAAATTAGTGTGTTTATGATGTTGCTGACACATTTTCAGAGTCATATTAGGGCAGAAGGAATGAAAAAATTGAGATTAAAACATTGATTGTTGGATTTAGTTGACAAATATTTACTAAATGACTCATTTTGTCATTGTGCCAGGAATTAGGGAAAAAAACAGTGAGCCAATGTTAAATGATATACTTTAAAGGACAAGCATTCATTTTTGGATTTTTTTTTAAAGATTTATTCATTCATTTGAAAGTCGGCGTTACAGAGAGGCAGAGGCAGAGAGAGAGGCAGAGAGACAAAGATCTTCTATCCGCTGGTTCACTCCCCAAATGGCCACAATGGCCAGAGCTGGGCCGATCTGAAGCCAGGAGCAAGGAGTTTCTTCCGGGTCCCGTATGTGGGTGCAGGGGCCCAAGGACTTGGGCCATCCTCTTCTGTTTCCCCAGGTGCATTAGCAGGGGTGGGAATCTTCCATGCAGAAGGAGCTGAGAATGTCCAGACTTAATAGAATATACCAGCAAGGTAGAGGTTGGGTGTGAATAACTCTTGAAGAATCTTAAAAGCTAATGGTGATGTAGATTTTAAAAGAAGACATGGTAAGGTCATTTCTAAGGCATAAAGGGAGTCCTTTGAGCCCACAGATTCTAGAGAAGAAAGATTTTGGAAAGTTCATTCTTTGAATCTGTGACAACACTGGAGTTTGAAGCCACCTCTTATTATCCAGTTTACCAGTTTACTCTCTCTCTCTCTCTCTCTTTTTTTTTTTTTTTTTTGACAGGCAGAGTGGACAGTGAAAGAGAGAGACAGAGAGAAAGGTCTTCCTTTACCGTTGGTTCACCCTCAAATGGCCACTGTGGCCGGCACGCTGAGGCCGGCGCACTGCGCTGATCCGAAGCTGGGAGCCAGGTGCTTCTCCTGGTCTCCCATGGGGTGCAGGGCCCAAGTACTTGGGCCATCCTCCACTGCACTCCCAGGCCACAGCAGAGAGCTGGACTGGAAGAGGGGCAACCAGGACAGAATCTGGCGCCCTGACAGGGACTAGAACCCGGTGTGCTGGCACCACAAGGTGGAGCATTAGCTTATTGAGCCATGGCGCCAGCCTAAGTTTACTCTTCCTTCATTGTGTACGAGCCAAAAGTTTAAGTAGACTTAATGCCATCCCTAAATCACCTAAAATGATCCCATCTATATTACCATAGTTGTTCATTCCTTGGAGAGATGCACAAAGGAGGAAAATTGAGGTGGATTGGGTAGAATTTTGATGAGTGGAGAGTGCACCAAAGGCAAAAAATGAAGAAACAACAATATGCAAAGTTTGTTCAAGAATCATGAGCAAACTTTTTTTTAACTAGAGCAAAATGTCATGCTGTTTATAACTCTAAGAGCTGACCAGGCAATTATACTCAAGTTTTCTATCCAGCAAGCATTGAACTGTGCATTGTACTGTGCTAAGTAATGGACAGTTGAGAAATCAACTACACAGATAAACTCATTGATTTTTAAAAGCACTCAAAAAATAATCTAACATAATCCATCCATTTTCATTTACCGGAAACTGAGGCCTAGATAGTTTAAGTGAATGGAAGCAGCATTTAATTCAGAGAAAATCTCATGTTGTAAGAGCCATTTGAACTCTCTTAATTTAAAATGTGTCACCTGCAAAGTGGCAATAACAGCACAAGAGGCTTTGCTGGGATTCGGGGAGAATATATGTGCAAAGGACTAAGCATGTAGTAGAAGTAAATGAATTTCCCTTTAATTCTCTCTCCTCTATTTATGAGCATGTAGTAAGTTTGTGGCAGACTTAGAAGTAAAAGTGTACTGATTAGATTTCCCAAAGAAACCTGTGCTATCCAGCAGTTCACTGTTAGAAATTTCTTGATAGTTAACCTCAAGGTCTCCCAAATTTCTCTGAAAAATATTTATCTTCCCTAAATATTTTCTTATTTTGTTGTCCTTTCCATGCATCAAGATCATTCTCTTTTTATATCTGTGAACACCTTCCTTTCAGATCCCTACCCTTACAAGAATATGTTTTCTTCCTTCTTTCCATCTCTGAATCCCCTCGTTTGTCCATTAATTCATTCAAGTAACCATCATCTAACTGGACTTAGTCATAAAACATATGTTGAGCACTTCCTACATGTCAGGCCCTGGTCAAGGGCTTGAGATTAGAATGCTGCAGATTTGTCTTCAAGGAATCTAGTTTGGGCATAGTCTTGATGAAGCCAGATATATCTATTAGAGGTAAGGAATACTATTATGGAGGTATGAGGATGATGTCTTGGGGACATGGAGCCAGGGAAGACTAGATCTGCCAGAAGGCATGTCTCTCATTATGTAATGCCAATTATGCATTCATCACTCAGCCTCCTATCACATAAAGAATTGGGCACACACACACTGGGCCCATGGTTATATATACTGCTTTCTCTCATTGTACTGCTGACAGAAAATGGACTTAAGGCAATCCAAACAAGTGGAAAATGCCAAAGAGGCATCTCAAGTTTATTTAGAAAAACAATGAGTTATGCCCAGGGCGATAGGATGGATAATTCTTTAATCAATAAACTCCTAAGGGCCTACTGAAGTGTTTCTAAATCTTGGATACACACAAGAATTATCTTGAAAGCATTTGAAAAAGAGATGCCCAGGTCCCATCCTAGACTATTAGAAGCAAGATGTTTGAGGGTTAAATACAGACATATGGGGATTGAAGTACCAAATGCTTGATTCTGATGATTAACTGGCAAGTGTTGGGATGTGCTGGCTTATATCATGCAGACTTTTGCAGAACACTGAAAATATGGACATGAACAAAATGCAGCCAATACTATTTCTTCCTTCAAAGATACTTCTCTGTCCCAGAAAAACTTAATCAGGTGAGAGAGACAGTCAAGCAAAAATACACAACCAGATTAGACCTTAGATAAAGATAGGTGCAAAATAATGAATATAGAGATAGGAAGGACCAACTGATCCTGGGAAAGCGGACTGATTTTCTTACCACTAAGGCAGATGATGCCTCCATGATACTGCGTTTGAGATGAGATATAAAGTACTCCTAGGAGTCTCCCAAATGAAGGTGTGGGGAAGGATATTTGAAAGCTGTAACTGAGTCTCTACTCCCACTGGGCTCAGCCAGCAAACCTAAGACATGTTTCAGTGAGGATTAGGGCAATTATACTCTGGGAAAGGGCTCTTGGGTGTGTCTGAGTTGAAGAGTGTGGAGATGAGATATGTCAGGGATTTACATGTGCTTCATGTCCGTTCTTATTTCACTTAACCGGGTATTTGCTGGGTATGTTTGTACGTAGGCAGCATGGCCAAACAGAATGCATGGGGACATGCACAAAGGGCAACAATTCCCTCAAATTTGAAGCCTGGGAAAAATTCCTCCCACCGCAAAATGCTGCTGAGATTAGCCTCAAAAATTAAAGTTTTCATTAAAAGGAGGGAAAGAGTTAAAGGGGCTGAGTTCTGTAAATGTAAGCAAGAAAATGAGAGCAAATCCTGCACATTCAAGGAACTTTAAGTTCAGTGGCCAGAGCATAACACTGACAGAGAGATGTGGCTGTAGATAAGCTGGGGAGGAAGGATGCTCAAGGATGCTGGGAGGTTTCTTAGGCTCTGCTAGAGACTGGACTTTTTCTCAGTGACATTGGAGAACCCAGGATATTTTGTGCAGGTCAGTAGTGGGATCCGGTTTACTTTTCTAAATGAGTATTTCCAAGCATATGTTTATTTCTTTTGCCAACAGAATTGCAAGCATCTTTCAGAAGGGATCATATCCTCTTTTATTTGTTTTTACGTCGCCAACAGTGCTTTGCACAGTGAAGGACACAATTTGAAAGGTCAGTATTTCATGGATTTGTGAGCTGATTGAGAAGTACAAGCCCATACTTGGGGGACCATGTCCTGTGTTGTGTCTGAAATTTCAAAGTATCAAGCAGTCTTAAACTGTGCTCCTTAATTTAAATAAGCACATGAATCACCTAGGTATTTTGTTAGAATGGAGATTGTAGTTTATTATGTTGGGTAAGACCTCTCGTTCTGCATTCCTAGGAAGCTAACACATACTTCTGCTTCTCCTGTTGATTTGGGTATCCAGCTTGGAGATTCAGGGATCTTGCACCTCTGTTCCCTCATTTGGAAAAGCTCTGATAACGGGGTTGTTTACAAACTGTAACTTGTAGGCTGTGCTGTGAGAGGCTCTTTCGTGGAAGAGACTCCATACAGCTCCACTGGGACTGGTTTCAAAGGCAATAGCATGTCTTTGATGCCTTTTGGGCAGACATTGATATCATTTGCCTTTAAGGGAATTTCTGCTACTGCTGCCAATTTCTTCCTCACACTGCCAAGTAGTGAGTTCCACAAGAAAATACATTAGTTACAGTGGAGTTGATAACAGAACAGCAGACAAAGTCAGAGGACTCTAAAAGCATGCTGTCAGCGTGTAATTTGTTTAGGCCTGCATAGAATAATCTTTTCTTGGAAATTTTTAAGTTGACTATGGGCCAATTTGTAATTTATTGATAGTTTGCTTTTTCTCTGTCATGTTCACATAGTCATTGACATAAAATGGCAATCTGGCAATCTCACAGGCCTCCTCAGCATGCAAGAATAAACAACTGCAATGGTTAGGTGAACCTGCTGGCTTGGAGCAACTGTTACTGTGAGTAGGGGCTTGGTCTTCATGTGGTCATTCTTTGACCTGTCTAGTGGCTCTCAAAGAATCCCAGGCCAGGTTTCCTATCTTCAGTCTTAATATGGGTTGTTGTAGATACTTCTCCCATCAATCAGCTATAGGCCTACTGTGGCTGCTTTTTGTTCCTACAAACTTCCCACAACATTCCATGCCTACTTCTTATCCACTCCATGCATGGGTGTGGCCATCACTTCCTTGGACTGAAGCTGTTACTCCTTTGTGAACCTAAGTGGGGAGGCAATCTAGGATGGCAGCAAAGGAAGTTACCTCTGATGACAGGATGTCATATATCTCTTTTGTGATTTGCGCAAGTGACTTAACCACTCTAGTTCTTAGATTTCTTAGCTACAAAGTGGAAATAACTAGAGTTCCATAATCACAAGATAAGGTAGTCCATTGAAGCTCCTAACACTTCTTTCCTGGCATCAAGAAAGTGCTCAATAAATGCTAAGCATTATTCATTGCTTTTCTCTTTATCACTATGGTCCCAGCCTGTGCAGCTTCATTTTTATTTCATCACAGCACAGCTGAGAGCAATTAATAATGGCATTGCTGATGGCTAAGGGATAAGAAGAGGAATTAAACTCAGAGAGAAGTATAATTTCTCTTTAATATGGAGCTTCTGAAATATTATAGCCTAAGGTGTATGCTTCTAGGGTCCCTTTTGGGGGTCTTTTGCCTCACTACAGAATTGTCTATCTATACCCAAGACATATTTCATGCAAGTGAAAAGAGTACCCTTAAACTCAGATTCCTCTGTGTCCATGCTTGGAGATAAGGATGGCCATCCACAGGTTCATTTCCTTTTCTGACTACAGCTCCTTCTCAGGATTATGGATAACAGGAATCCCCAATCCCTTGAAAGAAGAGCCTTTAGCCTACTCAGGGGTGTTGCCTCATCTGGAAATGAAGACAATATCTCCACTTTCTGGTCTTGCTCTAGTATTCAGTCTTTATTTTGCAGATGACAATGAAATCTGCATTCACTTCATACAAAATCTCTATCAAGCTTATAGTAGAGATGACCTCTAATAATGATAACAACTAATTTCTCTCATTCTTGCTCCACTGCCTCCAGAGTGGTATTTCTAAAATACATTTGTTATGTCACTTTCTTCTTAAAGCCACCAGTTGCCCCTGGCACTTAAGTGGAAAACTCCTAATAACATAAGGGGTTCTTTATGTGTGCTACTCTTTCTTCTTGAGAGGCATTTTCCTCCTTTGCTTCTACAAAGACATCCATTTGTTCTTCATGGCTGAGTCAAATCTGACATCCTCTGTGGGTTCTTTCTGGAACCTGACTGGCATCCCCTTATCCCCAGAGCTCAGCCAAACTCCCTCTTCTAGGCCCCTATGACACTTTGAGTATTATTCCATAAGCAGTATAATATGCCATGATTTGTTTCCAGTTCTACTCTTCCAGCATAGAGGTGCCTGTGAGAAAAGGGTGTTTTTTTCTCACTAATCATAGGACCCAGGATCTAGAGTTGTATGTGGTCATAGTTTTACGGTCAGGGAACGAACTCATGTTTATTTGCACTACCTGAAGTTTTGCCTACTGTGATCCTTACTAGAGGTCTGTGAGATTAGTAGGGCAGGGATCACCATGGTGTCTACTTCAGATGTGAGACAGGGGTACCAGATGCCTCATCCATAGTCACTGTGTCAGCTATGTGAAGGAAGGGGGGAGTAAATTCAGACTCAGTGGTTTGGACTTCAATAACAAGGTCTTTCTCACTACTTTTTATTGCTTGTTTTAGACAGAAACTAAATCCCAATAGGAAAATGGTAACATTTCAAGGAAGACAAGACATGGGGCAAACGCAGAGTTAGGGAAGATGACCATACACTCAGGAACCACAGCAGTTAGGACTCCTAACACTAGCTGGTGATGTCTATTAAGGCTTTTTGTTGGCTGACTTCTAGACTTGAAGGAAGATGCTCTTTGATATAAACAAGGGGAATGAGAATACAGGTTGGGAGACACACCATTAAAAAGAATTTCACTCACTTAAAAGCCGGTCACAGGCACTACCTCTCAGAGAACCACTCCCTTTCAACAGCCCTGGAAAGGGATCATTGTTAGTGACGATGGATAATCTTATAAAAGTCTTAGACTGTTGTTAAGAGTCCTTTTTAAAGTCTAAAGCAAAACAAATAAACACAAAGTCCTACAGAGCCAAGAATAAGCTCCACTGAGAGTGAAAGCAGTGGAAATAGTCGCTGGATGGGGAAGGAGATGGCAGTGTACCTCATTCCAAGCCCCATGAGCGCTGTTGCCTCTCCCACTTGCAAGTCCTGTGGGCAGTCTGAACTTGACTGAGGGGGGAGACGGGGGACGCCAGGACTGGAGCGCTCAGAGCTATTTCAGACCCGAGCCAACGTCCACGGAGACCTTGAGTTACGTCACCGAAACTGTCTGGACTTTGGTCCCCTTATGCCAAATGCGGTTTCCAGAAAAAGGATCGGACGCACACTTGGAAGCCCATCAACTAAAAGTTGTCCCGTCAGTGTTGTGCATGGGATCTTTTCATTTGTGAAGAGCATATTATTTTGCTTAATTATGGGCTTTGGGAAGATGGCATAGAGCAGTGGAAAAAGGATGAGCTCTGTAGTCAGAGATCTAGGTCTGAAAGATGGCTGTGCCATTGCCCAGCCTCGGGCCACTGGCCTGGTGGGCCTCACTCTGTTTGTCCATGAACAGAAAATAATCTCATAAAAACTGATGACATTCTAGACAAGTTGTTAGGATTGGATGGTTAATGCAAACCAAGAATTTTTTATTGTTCTGCTATTCAGATATGTAAAAATTAGTAGTTATTACTAATAGGATATCTGACTTAACCTTTCGCAAATGAGATTTCACTTTTATTCCAAAAGTTTATGTATTGTGGTACTCTCA
The DNA here is from genome assembly GCF_964237555.1 of Oryctolagus cuniculus. Taxonomy (NCBI): domain Eukaryota; kingdom Metazoa; phylum Chordata; class Mammalia; order Lagomorpha; family Leporidae; genus Oryctolagus; species Oryctolagus cuniculus. The sequence goes on from NC_091437.1 coordinate 144,701,533, forward strand.
TTAAAACTACTGCTCTATTGGGTTTCTATTTCCTAGGAAGATTTGACACACAAAGTTTCACTGATGCTGACTTTCAGTACCTTGGCAATGTGTTGTTTTTAAATACTTAAATATCTTATAATTATCTATGCCATGATTAATTATATTTTTCTCAAGGAAGGGACACATCCAGAAACACAGATCAGAAGCCTTTATCCCTAGCATTCACTATACAAGACTTCTTCACCTCAGTTCGTGGGATTAGAGATGGTGGACCTGTTTTACAAAGGTTTTGCTGTATTTACCTTGAACAAAATCAGTAAGGTCACAAGTGGAAAAAGGTCTTAATTAAGAAAATAAGAAAAATGCAAGAGATGAGTTTTGTGATGGGTCCCTTAGCAATAGATAGGCTGTTGTGACATGCCTGGGAGTCACCTTGAGGTTACTTAGAGCTAATTTTCACCACCAGATGGAAGGAGATTGGGCAACTGTCTTGAGTAACTGGCTCTTCTGACTCATGTTTCAGTTCCTATTGTGAACTGTGTACTACCCAGGGTGAGCAAGAAATTTCCTCTCTGTCATTGCTTAAGGAGTAGCCCTAAACCTCAGCTGTGCCTTGTTTTGAATACCTCTTCCGATGTTGTCTACCTGAGTAGCCACAGAACCTGTATTTGCTTCTGCTGGATTAAGATATGCTGAGAGATATTTTGGGTACATACTCTGGAAGGGGCACAGAATCTCACTTCTCTAATGGGATTCTGTGAAAGGACATTCACGTCAGCCTAAAGACGCAGTTGGGATGGAGGAGTATATTCAACATGTGATCTGTGCGCCAAAAGTTGTTAGGAAATACCAGTGAATTCTATATCACCATCTTCTTTCCTAATTTTGCCTCTTGGTTTTCATATTGGATCCCTTCCTTTTCCAATATTACTCTCTTTCTCCATCTGTGGACCTTTCATGGCATCCCAGGCCTATCATTCACTTCATCAGAAGCACTCAGACCATGAATAGTTGTAGCCATTTAGTCCAAGTCTGAGATTCTCACCTCTTGCTATGTATTGTAAATACCTACAGAGTTTAAAAGATACTGATGAAAGTATCTTTTAATCCTAATGGAACCATAACCTTTGAGCATGTTGGGCAATATACCTGTTATTTTTGAGAAGCTGCAAAAATAATTTTAACATACACCTATGTTACATTTGCTGAAGATAGTCGGGAAGCAAAGGTATGAAAAAGCTACTCTAAAAATAAAATAACTTTTCAAGCTCAAAGAGATGCAATTCTGTAGTTTGGCTACACTTGCTTGCTTTCTATCCACCAAATAACAAGTATTTTTTGAGATTCAAGGAAAGAATGGAGTTGGTTGTAGACAGGCAGAGACTCTAGGTGCATTTTAAGGACAAATGACCAGGAAACACTTTTAGAGGTAATATTATTTCAGGGCACACTCTGAGCTATATGCTATGCTAACCAACTTTACCATACATGATCTCATTTAATGCCCTCCACAACTCAATGGGGCATTATTATGTTTCCTCATTTACAAGTGGAGAAACAAAAGGTCAAGTGATTGCCTAATAGGCTCAAGACCCAACCTCTAATCAGAAGTGAAGCTGGGAGATTTGCATACAAGCAGGTGGATGGCAGTCTCTTAATTATCATACATACTTCTCTCTATAGTGACAGATAAGGAAAAATTACAAAAATTTTCTAGAGCAGTGGTTCACAATCTTGACTGAACAATAGAAGCATTGGGGGAATTTTGAAAAGCTGTATTTAACAACAACAACATATAAAAAAAAAAAAAAAAAACGAAACGAAAAGATCCTTTGCTCCATCAGATCCTGAACTTATTTAATCCATGTTATCTCCAAAATAGAACCCAGGAATTTTTAAAGGTGCCTGCAGGTAATTTCAATATATAGATAAGATTGAAAACTATATTAACAGTAAAAGGACAATACTGGGAAATTTTCATAAGTACAGTGTAACTTATAGTTGGCCTGCGGTAGGCAGAAAAATGTTCTCCACTATACCAAAGGTGTCCACTTTCTGGTCCCTTGGACATTACATGACAAAGAGGAAGCAATGTTGCACACAGAATAAAATCTGTTAATCAGATGATTTTAAAATGAGGAATTATCTTGGATGATCCAGTTGGAATCAATGTAATCACATGGGTCCTTAGCAAGGAAAGAGGGAGACAGAAATAGAAGCATCAGAGGGAGAGCAGCCTAAGAAGGACTTGGTCCAAAAATCACTCGATTTGAAGATGGAGAATGAATTCAGGCCTGCGGATGTCTCTGGAAGCTGCAAGAAGGATCATGAAACAGATTTTCCCTTAGGGCATCCATGAATGGATCACTCTTTCCCACACCTTGAATTTACTTCAGTGAGACCCATTTTGGAGTTTTGACCTCCAAAACTTTAGAAAAGTTTGTATTGTTTAAGTTACTGATTCTTTTAGTTTGCTTCAGCAGGAAATTAATACAATACCTTTAAGAAGGTACAATTTAGAGAAATATGTGATAAGAATGAAAAATACCCATTTACCTGCTGGTTAGCTTTTCTTTTGGAGCAAAGTATGTAATAATTTGAATAAATGAATGAGGTTTTGGACATGCAGGAAGAACAATGTGATTATTATGATACAGGCAAGAGTATTGAAATTTGACAATAGGAACCACAGTATACTGTGGGTCATCTATGTACTAGTTACCTTTTATATCTGCTCTATGCAAAGTAGATATGATATCTGGACTTCAGAATCAGTCCATTCCAGATACCATATTGTGCATTTTTCCATCTTGCTAAGACAGTTTTGAACTCTAGTGGTTTTTCTGATCTGTCTTGAGCACAAGTCAAGGAAGCATGATGTCATTGAGGACCTCATGTTGCAGAGAAAAAGCCTTTTCATACAAGCTCCTTAGAGGAATAAATTAGGGGATGTTTAAAGAAGAATTATCTAATAGTCTGTACAAGATGATGCTGGTGACAGGCAGATAAGTGAGGAATCTGGATAATATATTGGGCTCCTAGGGGCTTAACAGCTGTGGCAGTAAGAGTGAAGAGGAGACAATGAATCTAAGAAAACTTAACGCTCAAATAAGTTTGAAGGATGTGATTGGGATGGTGTCATTGAATGATAAAGAATTTTACTGGCCTTTGTCCCTGGTTCCTTACAGGGAGACAATTCTTGGACTATCCAAGATGCTGAAAAGGGCATTCTTGTTTGCTCCCTATATAATTTTGGGCTGAGAGTTGGTCACCAGAAAGGTCAGCCATGCTGACTAGTGTTGGGACTTTGAGCTTGTCTAACTTCTGAGGAACACAAAGGAGATGGACATTGAATTCTGTCATGTGGTCAGTGACCTTAATTGCACTCACCTGATGAAACTTCAGTGGCACTGCCAGATTGTTGATGTTCCTGGAGGCTGATACACTTGGTTCCATGGGGCAAGGGCTTGGAAGATCACATCCAGGAGACTCTTAGATCTTGCCCCTATGGGTACCCTTTATAATAAAACTGTAGCCATGAATACAGTGTTTTTCTGAGTTTTGTGAATCATTATAGTGAATGAACAAACAGTGATGATTATGGGAACCCCCAATTTGTACCAGTCATAAGTGCAGGTGGCTGGTGATCCCCAAGACTTGTGTAGAGAAACAGAATAGATGGACATCAATATGATATAAATGTTTGTCTCTGGGAAAAACTCAGGGATGTGTGAAAATAGTTTACCTTTAACAGCAGACAGAAATAGAATGCAGAGAACATTGTCTACATCTTAATTCTTGGCTGACCTCTCTCTGACTTTCTCCTATGACTTTAGGCCAAAGTGGTGGAATTTAATACCAGGAGTTTTAAAGGCAGTCAAGTTCAAATTCTGTCTCTGTCACTTGCTGTTAAATGGTAGACATGTAAATTATTCTCATTGGGTAATAGTTTTTTAATCTTTTCTAGAGGTTTATTTATTTACTTGGAAGATACTGGCTTTGGGATGTGGGAGAGATGGGAGCGGGAAAAGAAGGGAGACAGAGAGAGAGAGAGAGAGAGAGAGAGAGATCTTCCATCTACTAATTCATCCAAATGCCCTCAACAGCTGGGACTGGGCCAAGCTGAGGTCAGGAATCAGGAACCCATTCACATCTCCCACATGATGGCAGGAACCCAAGAACTTGGAGAAGCAATTAATGCCTTCCTAGGCACATTAGCAGGTAGCTAGATCAGAAGCAGAGTACTTGGGACTCAAACTAGCCATACAATGTGGGATGTAGGTGTCCTAAGCATCAGCTTAATCTGCTGAGTCAAAATCCCTGCCACATAATCCTCCATCATAAAATTGGAATATTAATTCCTAATGTGTAAAGCTGTTAAGAGGATAAACATCAAAAGGTAGATCTAGGCATATGAGAGATGCTCAGTGAACGATATATTCTACTGTCCTTTAAGATTATTTTCAGTTGGTGTCATCCTTTCTGCAAGAGGTTTTCTATTATGTAGATTTATCAAGAGGAAGTCAAAGTGATTGATGTGGCATCACTGAGCACTCAATGAAATGTCTGACTTTGGCAAGAGATGTGCTGACTCATTCTCTCAAATGTCAATGGCTGGTAGAGGGTTTGTCTCAAAGAGAGTCTTGCCATAATTGAAAATTCACAATCTCGGCTATGTATGTGAAAAGAGAACATCTCTAAAATGCCTGCAATTGCTGGTACCATATTTGTTCACAGACTCTCTGAACTTCAGGTGCACTCAGAATCTCTGAATAGCATCATTGCAGTAGGCACACAGTGAACTTACATGACTTCTCTAGGGAGACAAAATAAGTTGGAGACCAGAATGAAAGCCAGGACTGTGGATACCTCCTTGTAACCTCAGAAGTCTTCTGACTTTACTTTCTTCCATTTTATGGTGCTCTGATTACAGCTCTGAATCAAATAACTGGGGTAGCTATTGAGAAGAATGACTCTTTGTCATGGTCCTCAAAACCATCACACCAAGAGGCTGGATGCCATCCCTTATCTGAATTTATCTTTTGTTAAGGATTATGTTTTTTTAAAAAAAATTTAAATTATTTATTTGACAGGTAGAGTTATAGACAGTGAGAGAGAGACAGAGAGAAAGGTCTTCCTTTCCGTTGGTTCACTCCCCAAATGGCCACTACAGCCGGTGCGCTGGGCCAATCTGAAGCCAGGAGCCAGGTACTTCCTCCTGGTCTCCCATGTGGGTGCAGGGCCCAAGCACTTGGGCCATCCTCCACTGCCTTCCAGGCCACAACAGAGAGCTGGACTGGAAGAGGAGCAACCGGGACTAGAACCCAGCACCCATGTGGGATGCCGGCACCGCAGGCAGAGGATTAACCAAGTGAGCCGCGGTGCAGGCCCAAGGATTATGTTTTAAAACATTTGTTTACCATGTGAAATACTGTGATTAGAGATGTCCAAATGGGTTTCTGAGGTTTTTATTCCTTTTTTTTTTTTTTTTTTTTTTTTTTTTTTTGTGGATAGGGAGGCTAAACTTCAGAGTAATCAAGTGACTCATCCAGAGACACACCATTTATAAGAGGCAGGATTTAAAATCAGCATCTCACTCCAAAGACATTTTCCTCTTATTCATAGTTTGTTAACACATGTGCACCTGCTTCTATAAGAAGTCTAATGTTTATTCTAGATATAATCCACTCCTCTCCTATTTCTTTAAAGATTTATTTTATTTATTTGAAAGACAGAGTTACAGAAAGAGGTAGAGACAGAGAGGTCTTCCATCCGTTGGTCCACCCCCACATGGCACAATGGCTGGAGCTGCACCCATCCGAAGCCAGGAGCCAGGAGCCTCCTCCAGGTCTCCTAAGCGAGTGCAGGGGCCCAAGGAATTGGGCCATTTTCCACTGCTATCCCAGGCCATAGCAGAGAGCTGAATCAGAAGTGGAGCAGCTGGGACTAGAACTGGCACCCATATGGGATGCCAGCACTTCAGGCCAGGGCTTTAACCCGCTGCGCATAGTGCCAGCCCCTCCTATTTTTTTTAAATACTCAGAACCTATCATATTATTTTCTGGAAATTTTACTATAATGTTTTCTATTCTTTAAATGTGGCCTATTCAATAGAATTTATTTTCAAGTTATAGGGGAAAAAATAGTTCCAGCCACATCCAAGCACCAGGCTGTTAGTTGTAAGATTTTTTTCTTATACTCAGTCCCAACTTTTGGATTTGAGTTTTACAGAAATTTATTCTGGAGGCTTTAACAAGGCTGGCTTCTATGCCATCTCCTCTTAGGAAGCAAATCCTGGATGCTCTCCTTGCCACGAATGCGTAATGGCAGAGTACATCGTGTCATCATCCAAGGCATATCCTTTTGAGTGGCATATGCTCGTGGCTAGAGAAGAAACTCTGATCCAAACCCCACAAATAGTAGATGGAGTTTTCCATTTAAAACCATTATTCTTGGATTCTTTGCTAGTGAATTTCTGTTTCTTAGAATTGTGACTTTTTCTCTCTTATTACTGATGTCATCTTATTTTGGAGGTCATTTTAACTTCTCAAGTTCAATCCCAAAGGTACAATTGGACTTGATCATTGGTAGGATGTACAAGCATACTTTAAAAAGTTTGTGGACGAATGAAATTACAAGATATGTGTATTCTGGTGGGAAAAGTAGAATTCATTCATAGCTTTTTTCATAATATGTATTTTTTCATATACATTTGAAGACCTTTCAAAAGTATGGATTTTCAAATTTCTTTGCCCCCAAACAAACTTATCTTTTAATTCCATTGAACATTTTAAGTATCCTCATGTAATACTTGGTATAGTTGGGACTAGGAGATCAGACAAACTTTGTTCCCAGTCCAAGCAGTAGACAACATGACAGGTTCAAAAAAAAAAAAAAGTGGGGGGGGTGGTAGATATCAGAGGAGGTCAACTACTAGGGTTATTGGGATTTAGTAAAATGATGTTATATAATAAATGAGTAGTGGAGGTCAGAGAGACTCACACAATTGAAACATTGAGATTTAATGAGATGATGTCTATAATGGTCTTAAATATGGGGCTGAACTCCCTGCCAGTTTCAGTAAATGGCATTTACTATGAGTACCAAAGTCAATGAAAGAGCATTAAAAAAGCAGTACAAGAAGAATTGGTGAAAAGGATTTTGTTTTTATAAACCATTGCTTTCTAGGAACCTACATGGGCCCATAGTCTGGAAAAAGGAAAATTTTGACAAATAATATCAATTGATATCAATTATTATTAGTATTAACATAAAAAGAAATAGCTAAACTGCTACAATGTCCGATGATAAAGTGCAATGATAGATGCATGAATCCAAGTAGGGAAGACTTGCTTTCTTCTTTATTAAGAGAAGCATAAAGTTAAACAATAAGAGTCTTAGTAATATTGAGGAGCTCTGCATTCTATCACTTTCTGTGAAATTTAATTTCTCACAGTGTTATTTAGATCTTTAAGGATAAGGTGGAATAATATTTTCTTAAATGGCCTAATAAAAATCCCAGTACCAAACCTCTCACCTATGATTTAAAAATCATCTTGGAGGAATGATAGAATTTTGCATTTTTAGCAAATATCCCAAGTAATTCTATTGATCAAATGAAATTTGAAACATACCAGGCTAGGACAATATATCACTCCTTCCCACCTGCCTGCTGTAAAATCCCAAGAAAGTATGAGTTTCCACTAGTTAGGAAACCCTTTTTACCCAGTCTCAATTACAGAATGAAAAGTATTAAGTTATGGAATTGGATTCCACTGGTTCTATGTGTGTAGGAGGAGGCAATGAAGATCAATATAGTATGAAATATTTTTTAAAAAAATTTAAAACCCAAGTCATCGCTTTCCAGATTGGTTTAGATATGGCTAGACCAAAAATGAGAGGTAAATATATGACCTCCTATTATCTCTTAGAAACCTATGATTCCGCAAGTGTGATATAAGTTTTATGCATGATCTTCCCCGTTTATTCCACTTGTCTGAAGTCAATGAGTCATGAAAAACCAAAATTGCAATACAAATGTCAGGTTGGAAGACGTCTTTATTTTAATTAAAAGGATTTTTGTGAAAATATGACTTAAGCTTTTGTGTCTCAAAAGATGAGGTGGATTTCCCTGGGAAAAGATTCAAGAAAACCCAAGGAAATGGAAGATTTATTTCGTATTTAATACTTGGAAAAGAACAGAAGTCTCAATTCATTAGTCATAACCCAATGCCCAGTGATGGTGCTCATCTTGTGATTCGTCCAGAAAGATTAATGACTCTTTCATCTGACCCTTCCTTTCCACTCTGGTCTCCCACCTGCAGTCTGAGTTGTCTGTTTACCTCATGATGGTTTTGAGAGTCAAACAGACAGTTTAATTGTCTCTAACCTGATCTATACTCTGCAGGAACAACCTTTCTGAAATGTTGCTTTACAAATAATCAATTAATTCTTACGACTACAATGGCTCCCATTGTTTTGATAGGTAAATACTGTAAAATTGAAGATTCTCAGATGGATGGGATCTCACAAATCATGGCAGTCAGCTCTACAAACTCAAAGATGTTTGTATGGTATTCAAAGACCTCTTATTCATTCCACATGTTAGTCAGGACTTTTGTTTACAAATGACAGAAACAGGCTTGTGTGAAAAGGGAAATTTAATGATTCACAAAACCAAATAATAGAAAGGAAATAATCGCTAAAACTAGGGGCTTGAACATCATCAGTGTGCTCTGCCTGTCATTCACAGTTCTTCTGCTAGAACCCTTCCTGTGTGGCCTCTGATGGTTTTAGATTCACACCTTTATAGCTATTCAAAGGGCAGAAAAAAATCCTCTTTGGGTAATTTCAGTTGTTCATATCTATACAAAAGTCTGTGAATGTCTTGGGTAGAGATGAGGCAGTATTGGAACTATATGGTTGAATTGTGGTTAGAGTAGGGGAGAGCAATTTTCCAAAACAAAGAGTTCCTTATCAGAAAAAGTGAAGAGTCCTGGAGAAGCAAATCAATTTTATCTATTTACAACCCACAGTGTGTTAGGAGTCAAGTTCTGCAAGCTTATTTTATACCACCCTTTGCGTTTTTATACCAACCACATGGGACTAACCAATGTTTCCTCAACATGTTATATTCAGTTTAGCCTTAAGGGATTTCCCAGTACAATTCCTTATGTCTAAAATTTACTACTTATTTCTCTCTACCTGTAGTATCCCATGACACTAAGCTTAAGATATGACTTCTTGGTCTGCTCGGGAGTTCAAAGATGACATTTGTTGACTGTGCCATGTTTATACAACTCAGTCAGCACTAAGCATATACAATCTGTTATTAGAAATTCCTCTTTGATGTTTATATCCTGTTTCTCCAACTAGATTAAACCATCTTCAGGACAGATATGCTTAAAATCAGTTACAAAGAGAATTACTGCTTGCTATTATTATGATTAACTCTGTGTTTTAGAATTTCTTATATTTGGGAAGAGAAATTTGGAGAATAACAGCAAGGAAGTCAATAAAGAATTAGATCTTTGTTGCATTCAACATCAACAATCATGATCACACTAATGGAACAGATAATAGGTATTGAGAGCTTTGAGGAAAGAGAGAAGTATTGATTGAGTTTGGGCTTCAGTTCTGAAAATAGCTCCAAAGGGACCAAGTATGTTGGAAAGAAATCAGTTCCAAGGGCTAGAAAGTTCTGCACTGACAAAGAAAGGTTTGGAGTTCTTTTTTCTTAGGACTCTCCTTTTCTCTTCCACTCATCTCTAAAACCATGCATAAACATCTTATTTTGAAAAGGATATTTCATAAATAGCAAATTAAAACAACCAAAGGCAATGCTCCTGGTGGCTTACAACTGTATCTGTTGCATAGAACTGTGCATAAAATGCACTGTCTTGAACAATCTAAATTTGTCACTCAAAAACACTTTTTTTTATTTTTCACATTTTTTTTTTTTTTTGACAGGCAGAGTCAGACAGTAAGAGAGAGAGACAGAGAGACAGAGCGCAACGGCCGTTGCGCTGTGCTGATCCAAAGCCAGGAGCCAGGTGCTTCATCTTGGTCTCCCATGAGGGTGCAGGGCCCAAGCACTTGGGCCATCCTCCACTGCCTTCCCGGGCCACAGCAGAGAGCTGGACTGGAAGAGGAGCAACCAGGACAGAACTGGTGCCCCAACCAGGACTAGAACTTGGGGTACCGGTGCCGCAGGCGGAGGATTAGCCTAGTGAGCCACGGCGCCGGCCTCAAAAACATCTTTTATGGTATGATTTCTTTTTCTTTTTTGGCATAAAGAAATACTGTCAATTCTTAACATGCAAGGAGAGACTGTGTTAGGGGTACCAGGTAATTAGATAGAAGTTATTTCAAGAATCTAACCTATATTTTGGATAAGAGATTCTCAGACACTTACTAAATTATTAGAAATAATCAAATAGTAGTGAACAAAATGAACATGTATTATCCCTGGTTCAATGATGACACTATGTCATGAACCAAGGATCCTGATTCAGCCAATTTTGTGCAAGGCTGGGCAATAAATGAGAAGAGGAGGGAAAAATAATGGTTATATATAATTGAAGACTTCATAGTATATTTTTGCTTACACATCTAGAATGACTTTCAAATATAGTCTTTGTTCTTAACATTTTTTAAAATTTATTTTATTTATTTGAAAGACAGTTACAGAGAGAAGTAGAGACAGAGAGAGGCCTTCCATCCACTGGTTCACTCCCCAGATGGCTGCAACGGCCAGAGCTGTGCTGATCCGAAGCCAGGAGCCAGGAGCTAATTCCAGGTCTCCCACATGGGTACAGGGGCTCAAGGACTTGGACCATCTTCTACTGCTATCCCAGGCCGTAGCAGAGAGCTGGATGGGAAGAGGAGCAGCCAGGACTAGAACCAATGCCCATATGGGATGCCGGCACTTCAGGCCAGGGCTTTAACCCACTGCGCCACAGCTCTGGCCCCTGTTCTTAACATTTTAATCTATGTATCAGGAGTCTTCAAACAGTTCAAAAGAATGCATTTTATATTAAAAAAAAAACACTTGTGCATGGGTATAGAAATTATTTGGATCAAAATTAACCTGTCTTTTAATTCTACTTTTCCATAACACTTTTGAAGCATTTGTACTAACCCAGCAAAGAAACCTACAATTTGTGTAAGTTTCTAGATAGACAAGAGAAGACAGCGTATCTGGCCCTGTAGGAGAACTTGTACGTCCAATCCAATCATTCACATCAAGTCTTGAAACACCAAAATTAACTGATAAGTTTTGGCTTTCAACCAGGTCCATATAGGGCTGAGAGACATTGAGAGCTAAAATCAACAGTGCTCCCAAACTTTGCACAGAAAAGAACAAAGCTAAGTACATATCTATGCTTTTAGAAATCATTAGAGACCTAAGGTCACATAAAAATTAGTGATCCAAAATCCAAAAAGAGACAGTAATTCTGGATAGAGAAGACGTATAAATGAGGGCTTACATGGGGTACATGCAACTGGACACCAGTAAGCAGAATGAGCAGAAGGAACAATGAGTATGAGCAGAATGGTGTGGAAATCCTTGAGTGCTACAAAGATTGGGAAGTCTGCATGCTTTTGCAGGTTCTTTATCCCTGAATCCATTTGAGTACTCACAAAAAATCTTACTTAGAAGGAGGTATATTGCCTTGGAAGAACAAGCAGAAGCTCTGGGGAGGGCAAGAAACCTCACTCAGAGAAACAGAATTGTTAACCAAATAACAGAAGGACTGGCTTTAGGATATTGTTGACAACTCATTGCAACTGAGTCAAGGGAATGGGAGGAGGAAACAAGCCTATTCCTTGGAAGAGAGGAAGGATTAAGAGCTGAGTCCACAACTGTGGTGAAGGGCAGAAGTGAAAAGGCCACACACCCCAGGGAAACAGGCATATCTAGGATAGAGCCTTAATCAGAACAACAGAGGCTGTACGGCCACTCTCCGCTGTGAAGTTAAGAAACTTAAGGGTCTGGCACTGTGGTGTAGTGGGCTGAGCCGCCATCTGTGGCACCAGTATCCCATAGGAGCACGAGTTCATGTCCTGACTACTCCTCTTACAGCCCAGCTCCCTGCTAATGGCCTGGGAAGGCAGTGGAAGATGGCCCAAGTCCTTGGGCCTCTGCACCCACATGGGAGACCTGGAAGAAGCTCCTGACTCCTGGCTTTAGCCTGGCCCAACCTGGCTGTTGAAGCCATTTCAGTAGTGAATCAGCAGATGGAAGATCTCTGTCTCTCTGTAAACTCTGCCTTTCAAATTAATAAAAAAAAATAAATCTTAAAAAAATCTTCAAAAAACAAGTACAGAACACTGCTAGCAGAGGACCAAGGCTGTACAAAAATAAATAAATAAATAAATAAAAAGAGGCACAGCTCAAATGAAGACCTAAAACTCAGGAGACATTGCTCTAATATATTCTCACCACCCTAGAAACAGTCTATCTATAGCAATTTGAAATCTGTGATGCACAGAGTATAACTATAGCAACCAAAAAAATAAATTATAAAGCCACCCCGATCCCTAATTGAACTAATGTGAAGTCTTTCATTCTGTTCTGGTAGAGGGAAATGCATGCCCATTGCCAGGGATAGGACCAGGTACTTTGTTTTCTACTGACCTTCATAGCCTTTCTGGCTTCTAACAGAAATATGAGGCATACTGAAGACCCAGGAAGAATATCGACAGCCAGATGACAGAGCAGTCATAGGCATAATTTCAAGACCTACTATAAAGTGATAGCAATTAAGTAATTATGGCATAGATGAAAGGAGAGATTTTAAAGATTAATGGATTAGAATAAAGCTCCAGAAATATACCCACCCTTGTATTAAAAACTGAATTCTGACAAAGATGCAAAGGCAATTTAATGGAAAAATGTACTTTTCTCAAATCATACTGAAACAATTGGACTTAATATGCAAAAAATAAAAGGACTTCAATGCATATGGTATAAAAGTTAATTCAAAGTGGATCATAAAACTCAATATTAATATAAAGGAAATAGAAGAAGCTTCTCTTCTTTTTGTTTTAAAATTTTAATGCTACATTTTCAAGGGGTACAGTGTGATAACTTTAACATGTGGATTTAAAGTATAAAGATCAAATCAAATTGGTTAGCATTTTAATCCCCTTAAACTTAAAAAAATAATTAACAAGAATTGCAAAGAGTTATGGCGAACAGTATGACATTTCAATGAACGTCTATATTGATTACTGATCAAAAAAAGGTGATTAATGTTTCCCTCTGTCTTCATTTTATAATTGAAGACTGAGCTCTTCTCTTCCATTTGCTCAGAAAATATTTTGTAGGTTACTGTTACCTTCTGTTTCTGGGAGACGAATGCTAAAACTAGTGGGTAAAACTTCAAGGAGGAACAGTTCTCTGAGTCTCAAGGGATCTTCTCCCCAGGGTCACTGTGGTAGTTTAAACAGATTGCTTCAAATTCCATGCTCTCTCTTTCTCCAACCCGAGCACCTTAATTCCCCAGTGCTTTAGTGAGAATGGGCCTAGTGATTAGCTTCAAGTGAATATAGAAAGGGAAAATTTGTAACTTTACAGTAGAGAAACCTGGCAAAAACATTTTAGCCAACTTGCCAAGCTTAATATTGACAGAGATTAGTGATTCTGATATCATTTGCTCCCTACTATAATGTGATGAGAAGAGCTATTAATCCTGTGATGTTGTTCCCAAATATGAGAAAACATCAGACAAACTGAAATTGAGGAATAGTTTACAAAATAGCTGATCATTTCTCTTTTAGAAATGTTCAGTTGAGGGCTGGCGCCGTGGCTCACTTGGTTAATCCTCCGCCTGTGGCGCCGGCATCCCATATGGCGGCCAGGTTCTAGACCCGGTTGCTCCTCTTCCAGTCCAGCTCTCTGCTGTGGCCCGGGAGGGCAGTGGAGGATGTCCCAAGTGTTTGGGCCCCTGCACCTGCATGGGAGACCAGGAAGAAGCACCTGGCTCCTGGCTTCGGATCAGCGCGCCTTCGGATCAGCGCAGTGCCGGCCATAGCAGCCATTTGGAGAATGAACCAATGGAAGGAAGACCTTTCTCTCTGTCTCTCTCACTGTCTATAACTCTACTTGTCAAATAAAAAAAAAAAAAAAAAAAAGAAAGAAATGTTCAGTTGAGGAAGGACAAAGACAGAAACTGTTTCCAGTTAGAGCAGATGTGGCAAATAAATTCAATGTGTTGCCCTCAATTTGAATCCAAAGAGGCCATTGCTAGCAAAATCAGAGAAATCTAAATAAAGTTGGTAGTACGATCAGCAGTATTGTACTAAGATTAATTTCTCAGTTTGGTTAAGTGGAATATTAGTTATAAAGGATTATAATTTTAGAGGAAGCTCCTTGAAGGGTGTACAAGTGAAGTCTGAACTCTTTCTAATGATCTCTTAAAGCTAAAACTATTTCAGAATTAAAAGTTTTTAAAAGCAACAAAATGTGGCTGATATAACTTCCATGTACTTTATCTGCCTTTGAAGACAAACTCAACGTAAACTGAACCCAAAAGGGGAGCCAGATAATCCAACCAAACAAGAATTGGAATAATTTTGCCACACCACTAATAACTTGAAAATTTTTCTTTTTTAAATATTTATTTATTTATTTGAAAGTCAGAGTTACACAGAGAGAGGAGAGGCAGAGAGAGAGAGAGAGAGAGAGAGAGAGGGAGAGAGAGATCTTCCATCCAATGGTTCGCTCTCCAATTGGCTGTAATGGCCAGAGCTGCACTGATCCGAAGCCAGGAGTCAGGCACTTCTTCTGGGTCTCCCATGCGGTTGCAGGGGCCCAAGGCTTAGGCCATCTTCCACTGCTTTCCCAGGCCATAGCAGGGAGCTGGATTGGAAGTGGAGCAGCCAGGTCTCAAACCGGTGCCCATAGGGGATGCTGGCACTTCAGGCCAGGGCGTTAACCCACTGTACCATAGCACCAGCCCCACAAATTTTTCTTAAGCTAAGCTGATTTAGGTAGATCATTTCATTTCCTGAAAATAGGAATTTAGGTGGAAGAACTGGAACTTCTGAAGGGAAAGTGGGGGTTACTGTCCTGTCATCTGCTTATGCCTTCAGCACTCAATTTCCACGGCTTGTTCCATATCACTAGAGCAATGGTGGGATGCTGTTCCCCTGTTGGAGCCTCTTGACTTGCACTTTCAGTTTTCATTGCTTAAGATTTATGAGTCTGTGTTATATCTACCTCAATCTTCCCTTCTATCAGAGTGGCCATAACATCAGATTTTATAAATCAGGTGTTGATGTCTGTCGTCGCATTCTAAATCTTAGTAAAGTGAGGAAAAAGGAAACTAGAGTAAGAAAGGGTGGATATGGTGGAGCCTGTTCACAATGATAGCCCCTTTCTGAGAATTGCAATTCATG
Source organism: Oryctolagus cuniculus (assembly GCF_964237555.1). Taxonomy (NCBI): domain Eukaryota; kingdom Metazoa; phylum Chordata; class Mammalia; order Lagomorpha; family Leporidae; genus Oryctolagus; species Oryctolagus cuniculus. The sequence goes on from NC_091437.1 coordinate 144,716,920, forward strand.
AGTGAGGACAGACCCTCACTGCCCATGCCTTGACATGAATCCCAACCTAAGACAATTAGATGAAGTTGGTAGTTTGGTTGGTAGCATTGCACTAAGATTAATTTCTTAGATTGGATAAGTGGAATAATAGTCATAAATGATAACAATTTTGGTGGAAACCCATTAAGTGGCACATAGGGAAACTCTGAACTGTCTTCTTAGTTTTTTTTTTTTTTTCTTTGACAGGCTGAGTTAGACAGTGAGAGAGAAAGACAGAGAGAAAGGTCTTCCTTCTGTTGGTTCACTCCCCAAATGGCCACCACAGCCGGAGCTGTGCCAATCCAAAGCCAGGAGCCAGGTGCTTTCTCCTGGTCTCCCATGTGGGTGCAGGGCCCAAGCACCTGGGCCATCCTCCACTGCCCTCCTGGGCCACAGCAGAGAGCTGGACTGGAAGAGGAGCAACCAGGACAGAACCGGCACCCCAACTGGGACTAGAACACGAAGTACCAGATCCGCAGGCAGACGATTAGCCTAGTGAGCCGCGGTGCCGGCCTGAACTCTCTTTTTAATGGTCTTATAAATCTAAATGTATTTCAGAATAAAGTTAAGAAATAGAGAGAAAAAAGGCTTCCATGACTTTCATTTGTTTTATCTCCTTTAGAAAGGAAACTCTGGGTAAACTGAAATGCCTAGGCATTGGAAATTTAAAATGGAAAGATATAGAGATGTAATTGCAAGAAAGAGTAGAAAGTTCCCCCAAGGGACCCAGAGGTTTCTTGATTCTGCCCTTTCTAAATCTTGGAGGCCATCTGTATTAGTTTCCCATGGCTGCTGTAGAAAATTACCACAAGTGGGGCAGCGGGTGGGGAGTGCATAAAACAAGAGAAATTTCTTGTGGTTCTGGAGACCAGAATTCCAAAATCAAGATGTCAGCAGGGCCATACTCCCTACAGAGGCTTTGGGGTATGGGATGGGGCACCTATGCCAGGCTGCTCCTAGCTCCCTGGACATAGGGCCACATCAGCGTATTACCACATTTGTCTTCACATTGTCTCCTTTTCTATGCGTCTGTGTTGTGTGTTTCTTATAAAGAAATTATCTTTATGACCTATGTGGATAATCTAGAATAATCACATCTCCAGATTCTTAATTATATTTACAAAGACCCTTTTTTCTAAATAAGGTAACATTTAGAAGTTCTGGGAATGATTAATGGATTGTACATATCTTTCTGGGTTGTCATTCAAACCAATCAATATACCATCCTTCCAGTTAGGTTTTTCTATTTCTTAAATAAAGTAGTGCTGTTTTCTATTGTTTGTAATCAAGAGCTCACTATTTGGTCTTTCAAATTTAGTGACAGCAATTTTGTGTGGCTTACACCATCTGTATTCCAAGCCTGATACCAGAAGTTCACCAATTTGAATGTATAAGAATTACTTTGGGACTTGTTTAAAATCTACATTTCTGCCCTCATTCCCAGTTTTTCAAAAAATCAGTCCAGAAATCTGTATTTTAACTACTCCCAGATGTTCCTTCTGATTTAAAACACACATACACACGCAACAATAAAACATTGTGAAAGCTTAGACTTATCAACATCCATCCAAATAAAAGCAAGAGGAAAAGCAATGAAAAATAATTTGAAAACTTTAATGATGTTTATATAGTAAAACTATAAAATCTTTTAAATAAGGTACATTCAATTTCTCAGAGCATCTAATATTCAGATAATTTACATTTCATACACTTTCCAACATTAAACCATTGACTAAATAATGCATTTTCTATAAAATGATATTACAGCTTATACAGATAAAATTATATTATAAAAAACACTCCACATAGGAAAAATGGCGGTATCTATTAGAAAATCCTACAAACTTTCCATTAAAAAATATATTTTATCTCTTTCATTTTTTATAATAATAAACAGAATATAATTTTTTCTTTCCAAAATTAAGTCTTACACCACTTCTCTTTAGGATGATAATATGTACAAACCTTCTATTTGAATGAATATAAATAGCAATACTGTAATAGTGTTACAGATATATTAGTAACTTTTACAGAAAAAAATATGGCTTTCTAATAAAAGCCGCTAGCACAGCTGAAATCTCAAAGCTATTTAAGTTACACATTCCCATATTTAGTAAAGCACAATGGAGTCTAGTTTTTGTTGTTTCCAGTTGAATTACTGCAAGCAGTAATAAGGGAAAATATAGTCAGTAGATACTGGGCCAGATCTAACAGTTGAATAAACTATTTGGGATTTATTGAACTTTTGGGGAGATGCTAGTTCCTTCTTCACGTCATAGTTTCTTTTACTGCCCTGTGGCAAAATTAGTCATTGGTGGTGAGAAAGAAATCATTGTCTCCCCTCAAGCGCCTGAGAAACAGTGTACCCAGCCATCAGATCTGGCCCTTGGGAAAGAATAGCTCGGTGGCTGATTTCGGTTATAAGCAGCTTATTTTTACTGATTGGACCTGGTTCCCTATCATCTCTAAAAATAGCTTCTGGTACAGTCTGTACATTGTGAAGCTGTGAAGGAACCTGATGGTCTTCCTCAGACTCTGAGTGACACTCTTGGGAAAGTGGTAGGTTTTCAAGTGCTTCAGGGCATGCATGAGGCCCTTCAAAGAGTCTTGGTCTCCATTCTTTGTTCTCCACAGACTGAGCAGCTTGGGGAGCTGCTCACTTGATTTGCAAGCCCTTCTTGCTTTTTCAATGGCTTCTGCTCCTACTTTCTTCCCGGGTAAACTCTCCATCAAGCTGCGAAGCTGATCCAAGGTGAGGTTTGCGTGCCCAATGTGCCGCTGCACACTGTTTTCACAGAGGTCAATATCTGCAAGAAACAAGAGCCCAAGGAGAGTTTACATCATTTATATTCATTTACTGCCATCATGAAGCCAGCCTGAGGCAAAGGAGTCTCAAGCAATTTCATAGTTTTACTTTAAGGGTAACCTTTTCCTTTCTTTTTTGGGGGGAGTTTGAGTGACATCAGTTATTTCTGAGAACTGAGATAAATCTTATTTGTGTTTCAATAGGATAATGTGTTATATATTCTAGGCATCCATCAGAGCTTTATGAGAAGCCTCCAACTTTGAAAATTAACACTATAAAATTACAGACATATCACTCTTAGTTTTCTAACAAATGACTGAGAATAAAACCTTAACGTTTCAGAAAGAGAAATAAAATATTCAAGTGATTTATCTTGTAATGTACACTTCATTAGTTGCTCTACGACAGAGGCACTGTTTGAAGAGTTGCTTTAACTACTCCTTAATAAGTATACTCCACACTGGAGGGCTGCTACCCTGAGGAGAATATCTGAAAACCTGAAGATATGAGGTCAAAGAATCGATGGATACACACAGGCTGGAGGATATTTCAGCAGTGAGCTTGAGAATAAACCTAAGAGGGAGTAACTTCCGTTCCTATTAATGACATAAATCATTTAGTATCTGTGAGCCCTCAGGCAGGTCAGCTCATTTTTCTGGACTACACTGTCCTCATTTGTAAAATAAGGAATTTGATTATAACAGTCTTGGATTCTCTACTTCCCTTTCTTTTCACTTCGGGGGGTAATGTATACATTCAAAGAATATTTTGGCTTGCCAAAAACAAAGTTTGCTCCTGGCATAAATAAAAGCATTCAGTTATCAAAGATGTTAGTTTCCTAAAAACTGTTGCCTCAGTTGCAGATCTTAGAGGTTTTTAGATAGTATAAGACTACCGGGTCACATAACTAATAGCAAAGTGTAGAATGAGATTATTGGCAATAACTACATTATGAATATCTTCCTCATCTCTCTCTCTCTTTATCCCACACACACACACACACTACTTCTAAAGGGGATTCTTTATTCTTTTTTTTTTTTTTTTTTTTTTTTTTTTTTTTGACAGGCAGAGTGGACAGTGAGAGAGAGAGACAGAGAGAAAGGTCTTCCTTTGCCATTGGTTCACCCTCCAATGGCCGCCGCGGCTGGCGCGCTGCGGCCCGCGCACCGTGCTGATCTGATGGCAGGAGCCAGGAGCCAGGTGCTTCTCCCAGTCTCCCATGGGGTGCAGGGCCCAAGCACTTGGGCCATCCTCCACTGCACTCCCTGGCCACAGCAGAGAGCTGGCCTGGAAGAGGGGCAACGGGGAGAGAATCCGGCGCCCCGACCGGGATTAGAACCCGATATGCCGGTGTCGCAAGGCGGAAGATTAGCCTAGTGAGCCGTGGCGCCGGCCTAAATGGAATTCTTTATAAACCACTAAAATATAACAGTACTTGGCTTTTAACTAGCCCTTTCTTCCAGAAAATTCAAATACTTTTCAGATCTTATCCCATTAAACCTCACAATATATGCTATTAAAATGGTAATTTCAATATCGGCTGTGTTATGAGGATTAATGAGAGGATATCTGAAAGACACTCAGAGCCTCTCAGACAAAATTTCCAAATCAATGCAACACAGCTTTTTGGTAGAAAAGAAGGTGATATCTGAAGTGGTTAAAGAATGTCTCCTAGGAAGGTCTGCAGGATAATAAAGAAAATAATAAGGATCAGGAAGCAGATTCCTTGAGGTCTCCTCTTGTATTTGAAATGTATTTCTCCTCTGTTAGAGTGTTTAGTACACTCTGGTAAGAAATTTGGGGGTGAAGGTGAGAATAAAACATTATGTGACTGCTCTAGGAATAGTATCTACACTATCACAATATGTAGTTTTTCAATCTAAGCGTAATTACACAGGGAAACATCACCCCCACAACAGGCACACAGTCTTGTTCCTGCTTTGTGATAATCAGGCATCTTTGATTTCTGGTTTAAGCGTTTATTCGGATTACCATACCTTGGATGATCTTCTTGACCATGTCTTGGTCTTTATTTTGATGTTTCCATAACTTCAGCAGCTGGAATGTTTGTTCTTGTGAACTATGCCGCCGTTTTATCCTCTCTACACTCTCAGCATTTACTTTGCTTCCAGGCAAATTGTCTACCAGGACACTGAGCCAGTTGGGTGTAAACTTTGTAGGAACAGCAAACCTGAAGAATGCCTCCTCACATAAGGTGACATCTAAAGGAAGATGACAAAACAAAGACTTACTCAATAAATGCATCCCTGGAAGTCTATTGGACAGACACCAAAAGAAGACACAATGCAGGATACACTTACAACAATAAGAAGTTTCAATAAAAGCATCCTTCTGTTGGCTGGTCAGTGCCAGAGACCAACTAGACCTATGTACTTTCCAATGTTTGTTTTTGAGCATGTTTGGGAGAGTGGAATGAATAAATGTGTAATAAGAATGTAATAAGGGTCAGCACTGTGGCATAGTGGGTTGAGCTGACATCAGCAGTGCTGGCATCAGTTATGGGTATGGGTTCAAGTCCCTGCTGCTCCACTTCTAATACAGCTTCCTGCAAATGTGCGTGGGAAAACAGCAGAAGATGGGCCCTGTACCCATGTGGGAGACCCAGAAGGAGCTCCTGGTTCCTGGCGTTAGCCTGGCCCAGCCCTGGCTGTTGCAGCCATTTGAGGAGTGAATCAGTGGATAGAAGATCTCTCTCTATATATCTCTCCTTCTGAATCTTCAACTCTGCCTTTCAAATAATTAAATAAATATTTAAAAAGAATATAATATTGGTATAAATAAATCATACCCCCAAATTCTATAATATTCACACTCTTAGAAGTTTACCTAAGTACCCAGAGGTACTTACAACAAGATCAGTATCAAAATAAACTTAATCAAGCTTTTAAAGAGCTTAAAGTGTAATCTGAAATAGTATATCATTTTATAAACATATACACCTATATGTGTATTATTTTACATCTGTATCTAACCTCTGCCTGGAAACAAAGAACGGCAAACCTGAAGAATGCTCCTTTATTCAGGGTAACATTGAAGAAAGGTGAGAAACCCAACAACTAGAATCCTGGAAGGTTTTTTTTGACAAACACAAACTAAGGCAGGGGATAGACAGAGACATTTAACTATGCATTCAGTGGGAAAATAATCAAATGTAAAAATATATCATTTAGAAAACAGTTGTAGTAGCCCAAGTGTCTGGGTAGAGTCAGTATATCCCAGGGATCAGGACTTTGTCTTTGGGTTTGAATCCTGGCTCTGCCATTCACTCCAATCAGTTCCACACTGACTTTAAACAAACTGCAATGTGAAAGTAAATTTTAAAGCGTATATAGTGATGTACTTGACACATGGTAAGTACTCACGAATGACAAAAAGAAAACTAGATATGAAATAAAGACAATGTTAAAGTAAGAAGTCACTTCTTTTACTAGCCCTTCCCTAATTTCACTTATTTATTTATTTATTTATTTATTTTTTTGACAGGCAGAGTGGACAGTGAGAGAGAGAGACAGAGAGAAAGGTCTTCCTTTTTTTGCCGTTGGTTCACCCTCCAATGGCCGCCACGGCTGGCGCACTGTGGCCGGCGCACCGCGCTGATCCGATGGCAGGAGCCAGGTACTTCTCCTGGTCTCCCATGGGGTGCAGGGCCCAAGCACTTGGGCCATCCTCCACTGCACTCCCTGGCCACAGCAGAGAGCTGGCCTGGAAGAGGGGCAACGGGGACAGAATCCAGCGCCCCTACCGGGACTAGAACCCGGTGTGCTGGCGCCGCAAGGCGGAGGATTAGCCTAGTGAGCCGTGGCGCCGGCCTTCACTTAAATTTTTAAAAATTCATTTATTCAAGAGACACAGAAGGGGACTGGGGAGAAAGAGAAAGACAGAGACAGAGACAGAGACAGGAACAGAGACAGAGTGAGAGAGAATAAGAGCAAGCTCCAATCTTTTGGTTCACTCTCCTAATGCCCACAATGGCTGGGGCTGAGCTTTCCAGCAGGACCTGGAAACACAATCCAGGTCTTCCATAGGACAAGCAGGAACCCAGATACTTGAGCCATCACTGTTCTTCCTAATATTTTTTGTTTGTTTGTTTGTTTGTTTGTTTGCATTGGTAGGAAGCTGGAATAAGGAGCCCGATACAGGAATCAATCCCAGGAACTCTGATGTGGGATGTGGGCTTCATAACTGCTAGGCTAAATGCCTGCTCCCAATTTAACATTTTAGATAAGAAAGCAGAAAGGCTAAGTGATTTGTCTAAGATTTTGATGGTAATTAAAAACAGAAAATGATCAGAATCCTAAACACGTAAACCCCCATTACTATACTTTGTATGCATCTATGCAGCACAGAAAGATATTTGTGGAAAGTAAAGTTGGTTAATGCTATTATAGAAAGCAGATTGCCTTTGATGTGATGAAACCTTGCATGAAGGGCTGAGATTAGTCTAGTGGTAGCAGTGACAGGGTAAGAGTACACCCAAGTTGATTCATTACTGATGTGGAATGCATCCAGATACCTGAAGCCTTTTTGTGCCAGGGACACCTGCTAAAGAAAGAGTTAAACAACTAAGGGACTTGGAATATCCACATAACACAGGCAATAATACCACAAGTAGCAAAGCTAAGTACACATTTCTAATGTGGCACATTTTGTATCACCTTAGTTCTTGGTTGTCAATGTATTCTTCAGCTAAAAACACAGTTTATCATTGAAAGTGGTAAAAATACATAACTAACGTTCTACAATTTGGACTCTGCTACGTTTGGCCTCAGCCACAAGCTTGACACTGTCTTTTACCCATGAGTAAGAGCTGATTTCAGTGTGAAAGGAAGGGAATAAAACCAGGGTTTGGGGTATTATCTGAGAAGACGAGGGCTTTTTGAAAGATTCTGTGTTGTGCATTAGCAATGATGGCAAGAGGAATAGTCTTAGCTGGCAACAATTCAAGAAAGGGAAAAAGTGAGATTGACTAATGTGGTGAGAGACACGTTTAACTTAGTGAAAAATAATACTACAAAATGGTAGAAAGTCAAAGATGTTAAAATATAATTACCTATTCCACATTTTTGAGTTGATTCACTGTTTCCAGAACATACATTGTCATGTGTTGCATTTCCTTTCTGAGTTAGCAGCAAACCAAGTGCACTGCAATTTGTGTGTTTTCGACAGGGGGCTTTAGAAGACATCTCATCCGAAAAGAATCCATCTGGACATCTTTTGCAAACTGTATTCCGCTCTGGGGTTCCTACAGGAAGTATCAAGCAATTTAGCACCTTCTTCTCAAATACCTTCACAGCAAATACCCTCTTAAAACACTTTAGAAAAGACTTTCTACTTGTTTGTAACTGCTACTTTTATGTTGCACAAAACTTCAACCATTTTCATGTTTCACTTCATTAGACAGAGAGAACAAAACTTCTACAGTCAACCCCTTAGGCAGTCTCCCCTCCTTGAAATACCAGTGCAAGTTTGTTTTGCTGTTACCTACAAAACGCTCATGAAATAGGAGAAGAAAGAGGAATAGGGCATTCATTAGTCCTGCTTCTGCTTGAAGTGGCAATAAGGCCTTGTTGTCAACCATATTCTTGACACAATTGTTCCTGGAAAATCATTAAGATAACTGCTGTGTGTCTGCTGTAATACCATTCTTTGAAATCAGGATCCATTGAATGTTGCATCATTAAATTCCAATCAGTTCCTACTGAAGTTCTTTCTTTCCTGAATCCTAATTGTGAAGCAACTCTTAAGTATGCTAACCTGGAGAAGTAAAAATTTACAGCATTATAATAAACTTTTTAAGGTGGCAATAAAGTTGGCTGCTGACTCGAAAGCATAAGCCTGCAGTTAGCCACATGGTAAATGGAAGATGATATACTATGGCTTAAACTGTTGAGTACAAGTAGTGAAAACAGAGAAGGATGATTACAAGGGCTTTTATTTCATGGTGGAAAAGTACTTGATAAATTTGGAGAAATCACTGATAGGAAAACACGAAGCAGTCAACAACTAAAGATGCTATTAAAAATAAATATCTTTAAACATTTGGCTGTATTATGCATGGGTAGATCATACATTTGTGTATTTGCATATGAAAATATCTCCATCTAGTGTGAGTTAGTTGAACAGATTTATATTTCAATATTCAAATGTAAATTTTACAGGGCAATTCTGGCTTATGCAAGATAACAAATACAAAAGAAACAAGTGGAAGCTATAGAAAGTTATTAAAACTTCATTTATTAAAAATCTCAACCCCCTACTTCAATGTATTTTTTTACCAAAACCAGAAGAAAAGGGGTTGGGGCAAGCAAAATTGATTGGGTCTAGTTTCATCTTGTGTTTCTTTTTTCTGACTGAAGGTTCATTGACTTACAAAAATGATATGGGACTGGCAGAAGAAAGAGAAAAGAAACTACTGCCTGAAATCTTCACATGTTAAAGGCTATTTCCATATTTCCTGGATTTTGGTGACATTTTCATAGGAATCACCATATAAAGCAAAGAGAGGTTTTTTTCTAATATTTTCTTAATGCATCACTCTCCTTGAATTCTATAAACCAAACAGTATTACAAGCATAGATATTTGAGTAGGGATTCCATGTCACTCTTTCATTATTGATTTACTAGGAATCACAGAACATTCTGCACACAAACTCATATGTCATTCTTTAGATACACCCCTGTGGCTTGGGTCTTCTCTTGCCCCCTAATGAGAAAGCAATATGAATTAAATGTCCTTTTAGGTAAGTTGGGCTTTAAAGTTCTTAACAACAGGAATCCAAGAATGATGGAACTCAAGTTCACAATACACTTGCAGGTTTCATCTAATGACCTTTCTGGGTAGGATTTTCCCCTTTATAATTGAAAGAACTTTTTTATAAAGAAACAATTTATCCACTAAGTTGTGATTCAGCCTTATTAGTGTTAGTGGGAATATAAAAATTATGACCAGGCAAAATGTGAAATATGAAAATGACGAGAGAATGTTGGCTTTACAGTGGAGAATTCACCATGCTAGTTGTAAGGGATTCCATAGGATTATAGAGCTAACTGTCAGAAGGTTATACACAAAATATAGAGGCAGAATCTAACTTCCAAACAGCAACATCAAAAAGGAGTTGTTATTAAATACATTTAGAGCAACACCACATAACCCTTCCTTCTGCTTGAGCTGGAAACCTTTCATTTTTCAAGAGAAAGCACCATGTGAGCTTTTAGGGAGGGAGAAATAAATAAATCACACCCTAATGCCAGAGACTAGACTGGGTGCCTTTGACCTAAGTCTTCTAATTCCTGGCTTACTTTACTTTATATTTTCATGCTTATGTGAAAAAGATTCTTACTATTTCCATTGCTTTTCAAAAATTTTCTAGTTTACAAGCAGCACAGTCAATGCTTAATTAATTTTCTAAATATAGGACTTCTGAATCGAATTAAAAAGATTTGCTTTTGTTGGATGGGCTTCCCTTCTGCACCTTGGCTTAGCACTGAATTCCAAACCATCATCCAATAAAAATTAGAAAACACCATTAATTCCTGCCTTGAATGTTCACATGAGATACATTTTAAGAATCTGATAGAATTTGCACCTTCTGTAATTGATTTTATAAGATTCACTATGTAGGAAATGGACAGATTTTGACTTTTGAATATGTTTCCTTTGTATGCCTTTAAACCTAAAGGATATGTTATCTAATAATCTGGACTTTGTGTGTCACAACGTTTGAAAGTGAAAATAGGTATAGATAATTAGCATCTAGTGTGCTGGTGGTCTTTAATAAGGTGCAATTTTACCAGCCAGTGTTGAGAAAGTTTTGACTGTCACAATGGGGAGATGACAGCTGCTCCTGTGACAGGAAGCCAGGGATGCTGGTAGACACAGCACAGTCCACAGGACAGCTGCCCACCACAGGAATTATGCAGCCCCAAATGTCAGTAGTGCTGAAGCCGAGAAACACTGCTTCAAATTGAATAATCAAGATCTATACTTATTCCAACTCTCTCCAGTGAAGTAAGTGAATACTCTTAATTTTCCTAAGCCATGAGAAGTTTGTGACACTGAAGCTTCAGGAATGTGTTGGAAAAAAATGTGGGTTGTAGTTTTAAAAGATTCAGTGCACACTGGTTCTAACCTACAATGTTCAGGATGCAAAAAAGAGAAAGCACTTTGTTTCTAGACAAGAGCTCACTCTTTGCTTCACAATCTGTTTTGTCCAAGATAAAGAATAAGCTCATTGAAGAGAGGCTGCAACAAGCTTTATCCTCCCAGGCACTCAACTCCCAGGCCAAAGGAAGAAGTAGCTTCATTTTTTAATAATGAAATGCATTTCCCCTAACCATTCTCATTTTTTACATAATTAATTATAACTGCTCATTGTTAGCACTCCAGAGCCTCATTAATATCAGCATAATTACTCCCTTGTTATCAATTAACATTTCTGATGTTTGTCAGAAAGCACTGCAGTTTGAAGCCACCCGTGCTGAAGTGAAACATAGAGGTATCTATCAACCACAAGCCATGAGACTTGGAGTATGTTTCTTTAAAGAACAATTCATCATACATCTCATTAGAGGGTAATTTGCTGCATTTGAGATTTTTCACTAAATTGCCCTATAGTGGTAAAGTATTCCTCTGGGAAATGGTCCTTTGAAAGTATGCCAGACACACAGGACATACCTTCAGGTCCTATTCCTGTTGCAATTTGCTAGCCTGTAATCTTCTCAGGACAAAAGTGTCCCCCTAACTTTCACTGCTGTCAGGCTTTGCACAATCCTCATTAATGTTGCTGCATGCTGGAAACTGATACATACCAGCTTGTGCCACTCCAAACCCAGGGGGGCAGCTCCTGTGCTTCACACAGAACTCTAGATCGAGGTAGCGCCCTTCCTCGCATTCACACACACGGTTGTGGGTGCGATTGCACTCCTGCTTGACGTGCTGCAACTCCTTGCACACGGAGCTGCAATACAGACACTCTTCACTGGTGTGCCAAGTGTCTGTGTAGTAGTGGTCCGGGCAAGGGGTGCACAGGGTCTCCCGCCTTGCTGTACAGTGCTGCTTCAGGTAGGTGCCAGGAGGACATTTGTCACACATCAGCTGACGAGAGGTTTCTGGATCATAATGGAGATACTTTGGAGGAAGGGTTTCCTGCATGGTCCATTTAATGGAGATGTCCAGGAACTGGAAGTAGAAAGGGAAAGAACAGCCTTTTAGCATGGGAATAGGATCATTCTTTTCTGCAAAGGCAGCATTAGATGAAAGAAGCCCCTCACATCCTTAGTGCTAATGCCCTTCCTGTCCATTGAGTTGCACCCACAAAGTAAGTGCCTCCAGTAGCTTAACCTCAAAGACCAAGATTGTGGACACCTGCACCCCATGTTTTAGTAACAGCCCCACTTTCAATTTCCGCTTCCCCTAACATATACCCTGGGAAATAGCAGGCAATGATTACAGTATTTGAGCCCCTGCCATTCACATGGGAGACTGGACCACACTCACAGATCTTGGCTTCAGCCTTGCTGCATTTGGAGAGTGAACCAGAAAACAGAGGATCTCCCTCTCCCTCTCCCTCTCCCTCTCTCTCTCTCTCTCTCTCCTCTCTCTCCCTGGCATAAAAATAATTAATTTAAAAAAAATTAATTTAAAAATCAAAACCAAAGTAGGCAAGATATTCTAACCTTATGGAATTTGCAATCCAATTGGAAGAATAAGAAATTAAGTATATTATAAATAAATTATAGGTTAGTACATAAATATTGTAGAAAAAACAATGAGCAGAAAAGGAGACCGGGAACACTAAGGTTTGGAAGGTGGAGAGATTACAGTTTCTCAGTGGGGTGGACAAAGTAGCCATATTTAGGACTAGATGAAATATCTTTTAGTTTTCTATTTCTAAGACTTGATGATTTCAAATAGTGAAGTAAAGTGTTGTTGATATGTGAAGGTTCTTGATTACATAACAGGCATTCTTATCATTCATCCATTCATGCAACAAATGGTGCCAAATGCCTACTAGGGGAAGAATCTCAGCAAGAATATGCAGATAAGAGACACTGCCCCGCCCAAATATGCTTGGCATCCTCTGGAAAGAGATTTATGACTTTTAAGACCATATGGACCAGCTGTCTAGACTCTAAATGAATGTTGTCTAGAAAATTACGCCTCTTCAGGTCAATAGGGAAAAATCGTACAGAGCAGGGAGTGTTTCAGAAGTCTGCATATAAGGTCAGGAAGAGGTCTGGGTAGCAGGAGAAAGGATTTAATGGGCATGGGTGCTTTTTGAGAGGACAGCTCCATTTGGATATCTATCTGGTATTCTAGGCCCCAAAAGCTCTTCCAGGGAGAACTGAAGCAATTCTTCACACTAATTACAGTAAATACATGCTCAGCAAAACCAGTTTTATGTGTGTATAGGGGGTAGTTTGTTTGGTTTTTATTGTTTGCTTTTGGTACAGGGAACAACGCTGACTATTTTCAGGCTCTGGGGAGGCGGCAAATCAAAACATAATTTTTTCCAGGTGTTCTTCTTTGCAGAACTCAGGAAATTTCACAGAAACCCCCTGACCTAAAAAGATGTGCCAAGCTAAGTTAACAGAATTCCATTTGGAATTAGAGATGGCAAAGGTAAAAAATGGCCTTTTCCTTAAGTGTTTAGGAATTTTCATATAAGTAACTTCATTCACTTCTTACTGGAACATGGCAAGTATCTGACCTGATTGGACCTGATATGAGCCAATAAAACAAAGGAAAGGAACAAAACATGTCACGTGGCTCTCTTTATAGAAAGGAATTTTCATACAGAGACAGTGCTTTGATGTAAGGGACTCTAAACCAATGAAAAAGCAGAATGGAGTGCAACATTGAGGATGCTTGTGGTCATTTCAGGATTGCCTCTTGATCTGAAGGTTTCTGGAAGAAAGACTGAGCTCAACTTTTCCTAGGGCTTTTATTGGCCAAGTTGGAGTGAGTTCAAATTAAGAGAAAGAAATGGACCAGTGGTTGGTAGATACTCTGGTTTGACCTGTATCTTTCAGAAATAGATTGAATTCAATTAAAATCTATTAAGCATCTACAATTTACCAGACAGTACAGGATGAACTTAGCATATAGTGGTGCAAAAAATAGAGATGATCTTTGACTTCAGAGGCTCATTGTTGAGTGGGGAGGTAGGCAGCAAAAGAGGAGAAGCAATTACTTGTAATTATAAATAATGATCAATGCAATGAAAGAACCAAAGCAAGATTAAATAACTTAATGCACTGGAAGGTGATTTGACTCTATTATGAGCATCCTTCCAGGCTCATTGGGTGGATTTAACCCAAATATTTCTAATATCCTCAGTGCTTTGCTGACACAACTTGCTAAGACACTTGAAATCAAGGAGAAATACTTTTTTCTCTGGCTGTTTGCTTTAGATTTCCTGGAAAGCCACTTTTGAGGGTTCTGTTTGCTTGCAAGAAGCCTGACTCAGACATCCAGAAGGATTCCTTTATCTAGAGTACTACTGCTAAGTGAGGTATATATCCTAATAGGTTACAGTCCTGAAAGCCTCCCACTTCCCATGGAGGTACACCCTCCACGTGGATCAGGTGTGCCCATTTGTTCAACAGCACTGACTTTTTCTCTGTTTTCCAAGAGAGCTGAGGATGGGATTGGAATACCCAACTGATGGTACCTGTGTTCCTCATGAGAAGGAGCCCCACAGACACAGATTTGGTCAAGAATATTGATGCAGCTTATATTTTTCTAGGTTATTGGCCATGGTGTTTGTTCTTTGTAAATGAGTTGTCATTTAGTTAAGATACTGGGAAGCTGGGATGAAAGAAATTACATAGAAAAATAAATATTGTCGACTTAAGAATTAGTATTTAGTGAAGGTAATTTCTAAGGCTTTCATATGAAATTATATGCAAATCTAAAAATCAGAGAGCCTCAAGGAACTATAGACTTATTTTCAACAAATTCAATTAGGCCTCTGTTTTATCTGAAAATTTTCCACTTTGGTAAAAAAGACAGAACTCTGTGTGGCCAAAATTAGATGTTTAGGTCTCAATTTTCGGTTAGCCCCAATTCCCACACAGAATTTCTGGAATCAGTTACTGGATGGAGGACAAGCAGGACTAACAGAACCTTTCTTCTCAGCCCTTTCTCTTACTTTCTTTTGCCTTTTCTGGAAAAGCATTGAAAAAGTTGCCATACAACATAGCATTTTAACATTGGATATTGCCTTCTTTAGCTGATATTTAAAACCTATCAAGAGTTTTAAAATGAATTTCTATATAAGATTCAGTCCCAAATAACCACTGAATAAGATGTGAAAAACCCAGGACACATGTGTAGCTCTGTCTGCAGAAGCAGTAAGTGCTTTCTGCCAAAGAAGCCACTCTGTTTTGTTTTTTGTTTTATGTTGTGTGTGTGTATGTGTGTTTCACACTTGACTTCTACAGAAGAATTAAGTGGAATTACCCTTGTAGCTTTCATAGGTTGTTTTTTTTTTTTTCTTTCACCTTTCTCCCATTCTCTCTATCCAGAATTTGGTATACACTACTTGTGCTTGAAAAAAATCTCAAAGCCCTCTACTCTAGTACTTTCTACCAATCCAAGATTTCTCCCTGAAGCATCCTTTTATTGAAAGCACAGATAATGTTGCATCTGTAATAGATTTTTCCCTTTTCTCTCTTTCCATTTTTAATATTGGGAACTGTTAAATAATCTTCTATTTGCAGATGATGGTTGTGGGTAAAGATTGTGATAGCTTGAATGAGTTGTTCTCTAATGTCTTTTGTAGCTCAACCATCATACTATCGTTTGGTATGACAGTTAACTTAGCCAATGAACTTGGAAAAAAATGTCTTGCTCTAATCCTCTCCATACTTTTCATGCCACCTTGTTTATTTTTGAGACATTCCTTTATATGCAAACTCTCCACACTAATCTTCATTTTTTTTTGGATTCACCCATTCCTTCCATTCCATTTGTAAAATCATTTGATGATAGTTATTCCTTCTCTCTAGCAACTAGCTCATATTTGATTTCACCAGTAGAGCCTAAGCTTAACAAAAATCAGTTGAATGCATATTATTGAATCTTTTTTATGTTAATTGTACTTGTAACTACAATTAAGCAATTCAATGAAATATTATGTAAGCTAACTAACATGGTTATAGAAAAAAGAACTATTTTACTACAAAATATATTTGAATGCTTGGAATGTCTGGATAAAGATGAAACCTCCTCCTTCAAAAGAAAATCCAAAAAACAAAACACCAGCAAAATACATCCTAACAAAGAATTTGGAGGACATGTGACAACAATTAAAAAAATAGAGAAAATGTTTAGAAAGATTATGTCATTAATTATTGTCATAAATATGTGTAGCCTTCAAAACTAAATGGATGGGGGACCAGCATTTTGGTGCAATGGGTTAAGCCACCACTTGTGATGTCAGCATTCAATTATCAGAACACCAGTCCAAGTCCTATCTACCCTGCTTCCTATCCAGTTTCCTGCTAATGCACCTGGCAAGAGAGTAGAAGATGCCACTCACATACAAGACCAAAATGGAGTTCCTGGTTCCTGGTTTTGGCCTTGGCCAGACCAGGTTATTACAGTCATTGGGGAATGAACCAGTAGATGGAATATTCTCTCTCTCTCTCTCTCTCTCTCTCTCTCTCTCTCTCTCTCTCTCTCTCTTCCATCCCTCCCTCTCTCTGTTCCTCTGCCTTTCTAATAAATAAATCTTAAAAAAAAACTGAATCGGAAATCATATAAATAAGGGGTTTGTAGAAAACATAGGATGAAACTGTTAACATAGACTTCAAGAAAAGTCTTGACCATGTATCAAAATGTAGATGAATGGATATTTATTTAAATGCTTCAAGTCAAATAAAATATTTAAAATATATGTGTAAATTTTGGTATTAAATTCTCTAAATAGTTTTGCAATTACTAGCCGATATATTCAGCTGTTGGTCCTCCAAATATATAAACTTCTAATGATAATTCCCTGTTTTTAGGAAGCATGATGATATGGTAATGGTGGGTACAGGGAAGAGAGAAAAGTGGGTTCTATGTATATTAAATTCTCTTTTGTCTTTTCCATTCAAACATACACATATTAAACCCACTCTGCACCAGGCAGTGGATTAATTAATAATGTATATAATATTTTGGAGTAATTAGTACAAGCAAAATTCAATCCTAGATCATGTGGTATATAAGATGATTTATTTTGGTCAAATCCCTTTTATATCAAATAAATTCTTTTTTTTTTTTTTTTTTTGACAGGCAGAGTGGACAGTGAGAGAGAGAGACAGAGAGAAAGGTCTTCCTTTTGCCGTTGGTTCACCCTCCAATGGCCGCCGCGGCCTGCGCGCTGCGGCCAGCGCACCACGCTGATCCGATGGCAGGAGCCAGGTACTTCTCCTGGTCTCCGATGGGGTGCAGGGCCCAAGCACTTGGACCATCCTCCACTGCCTTCCCTGGCCACAGCAGAGAGCTGGCCTGGAAGAGGGGCAACCGGGACAGAATCCAGCGCCCCGACTGGGACTAGAACCCGGTGTGCCGGCGCCATAGGTGGAGGATTAGCCTAGTGAGCCGTGGCACTGGCCTCAAATAAATTCTTGTACTTATACTATCACTTTTATATTTTGTCCAAAAACAAGTGCTTATTTTTCATTAAGACTCGAGGGCACATAGTTAGGAAGTCACCAATATCAAGAGGTTTCCTGAAGTCTAGGTGAACTGACTATGGCTTTCCCTGCCTCTTGCTAAGACTAGTTTTTCTCCAAAGCTACTAAGCTGGAAACTTCTCAGATGGTAAGTGATTTGACTAGAACACTCTACTGGTGTATGTGTCTTCCTAGAGGACCAAAGGAGAATACACTTCCTCCAGCAAGTTTATTTTTACATTACGCAATGTAACCAGTCCCATACTACTGGGCTTGCTCTCTGGTATGCAGAACCATGAATGACCCAGTGGGTTTCCATTTATGGAAGATTCATTAAAAGCAGCCCACGCAAAGCTTGAAATAACCACTTGGTTTGGGAGTTCCTTTTGTAATTCCTCGTCATGATCTTTGCCACAGAGTGAACTATTTGAGGACTATCCAGAGTTAGCTAAACTTCTGGTCAGTTTGGAAACAATGCCATTTTATAGCCCATCTTACCCATGAAAGGAAACATCCTGATATATACCATAGTGAGTTTCCTAAATACTTCTTATAGAATAAATTATAAAGATTATTTAAAAATAAACTATTTTCTTGTATCAGTCCATTTGACTTTTGTTACAAATAGTCTTAAATCTTATAGTCTAGCTCCTCCCCATGTTTCTCATACTTTAAGTAATTAATTTATTTACCCATTTGGTAAACACTGAAAGAATTTCTATGCTCTGAAAATGTGGCTAAGTAATGTAGTTGAATAAGTTAATACACATCTAAAAGCTCACTCTGATGTAAAAAACTCATAAGTCACCCACTGCAAAGAATTGGAGGCAAATGAAATAAGAAACAAGACAAAGACAAGACTCAATGTAGAAACAGATCAGAAATTATGAGGGTCACCAGCGATGGAGAAGGGAAAAAAAAAATCATGTGTTGGCAGATTGCACTGGGAGGGGTGGAGCTATAAGAAGCAATTACAGAGCATGCCCATTAGGTATGTGGCACTGTAACAAATTACTGACAGCTGATAGTAATAGAAGAATTGGTTGGGTTGGGAACATTATCCATCTATGAGACTCAAGTGATAATATTTCATAGATGATAGGAAGCATGCAATGAGAACTCAGGATAGAGTCACAGCTGAATAGACAGCTTTCAAGTATATGAACACATAAATGGCTGTAGAAGCGGAGAGAGTAGCTGGCATCACTGAAGAAAACTGTTTACAAGAAAATAAGGGATAAACATATTAACTTTGGGAACTTACAGACATTTGTTCAATGAGATGAAAAAAGATTAGAGAAAGTGTCACAGAGAATTTCAGGAAGAATGTTAAGTAATAATAAGTTTTTTAAAAAATATTTATTTGAAAGAGTTACAGAGAGAGAGTGAGAGAGAGGAAGAGGGAGAGAAAGGTGGAGAAGGAATAGCTTCCATCCTCTAGTTCACTCCCCAGATGGCCACAGTGGCCAGGGCTTGGCCAGGCTGAAGCCAGCAGCCAGGAGCCAGGAGATTCTTCCAGGTCTCTCAAGTGGGTAACAGGGGCCCAAGCACTTGGGCTATCTTCCACTGTTTTTCTCAGGCCATCAGCAGGGAGCTAGAGAGAAAGAGTAGCAGCTGGGACATGAGCTGGTGCCTATATGAGATGCTGGTATTGCATGCCATGGCTTTATCCAGTATGCCACAACACTATCCCCAAGTTTTAAAAACATTCAACTTGATTGTTTAATAAGAGATTCAGATAAACTTGGTAAAAAATAAGGTTCCAGACAAGTGTGAGACATTTTTACATATGCTAATTACATCAGACATAGGAAATGAAAGATGTTTTGAGACAGCTTCATTTCTAGAGACATGTTGATGTTTCTTTAGTCGCAAGTACCATACCTAAAATGTGCTATAAGCTGATTATATACCCTACTCTTAATTATCTGCAAAAACAGCATTTGTGACTTGTTGATAAAATTAGTTTCAGCATTTTCCTAACTGGTGCCATTTTCTTATTCTAGTCCAAATGATTGAAGGCAGCTCCAGTGGCTTTGCTTTGAGGGATCAGATTTTAAAAAGGTATTTGTTCCCATATTCCTTAAATGCTTAGCATGGTGCCTTCCACATAGCAAGTATTCAATACATGTAATTTAATTGTGTTCAACTGAATAGATTAATTGAATACTTACTTGGTGTAATTAGAATCATTTGGGATCTTAAAGACACAGAGAATATCCATCATATAATGGATACATTTGCAAGGACAGGCACAGAGCCTGCAAGTTTTCCATCTTTAAAATGATAGTGATGACAGTCTTTGCCTGAAGTTTGAACATTTTTTTCAAAGCATCTCCCATCTCACATGACATTTTGCATGTGCCACTGCATTTGTAGGCAGCTTCCATTTTAAATGTGAACGTATGAAATAAGCAAGAAATTCACTACTGCTGCTGGTTGCCCACCTGAGAGTCTAACACAGTTTGGTCATTGTCACAACAGCCAGTCATTTGGCTGGGAATTTTGTCTCTAGGTAAGAAAGTAAGTGAAAATGAACCCAATACATTTATCTGTGCAGAACTGACTTTTTGTCAACAGGGGTGAGGAAACACAATTATGACTTATTAGATGAATCTATGAGTCAAATTATACATTATTTTGCTTCTTTGAGATGGAAAAACTTTCTCCTGGTGAAGTTTAACTTTCGGTATAATCTTTGTTCCCTTCAGAAGTTTCCTTTGTTTGACGGGAAGGTTTTAAATTAATTAGCAGTATCTTGCTTGTGTTCAGAATCAGTTCATGTTGTCAGGTCAGATTTGCTTATGATGCTTTGCTGCTTCAGAAGAGTTTTACAGACAATTAATATTTGACAGATTAATAAATAAAGGTGAGAAGGACCTCTGACCAAAAAGAACATGTAACACAGATAAATAACTTATAAATTTCCAAGGAAGATATATATAAATATTTTGGGTCCTAGATCTTAATATTTTAATTATTATCTTAATTATTTATAATTACATTAATTAAAAATATCTTAATTATACTAAACATAATCATCTCAAATTATATACACTATACTGAATATAATATATAAATTATATCGATATAAATATATTTATTATTTATGATTTTCTTAATATTT
Source organism: Oryctolagus cuniculus (assembly GCF_964237555.1). Taxonomy (NCBI): domain Eukaryota; kingdom Metazoa; phylum Chordata; class Mammalia; order Lagomorpha; family Leporidae; genus Oryctolagus; species Oryctolagus cuniculus. Next base: position 144,737,559 of record NC_091437.1, read on the forward strand.
TTCTCCTGGATTTCTGTTAATCATGAAATTTGAGATATAATCTGAATTCTTGAAACCAACTCAACAGCAGAACCGGTTGCATTTTTCATTATAATTATCTCCATTCAGGCCCATTTGACAAGCACAGATAGTATCATTAGTTCAAGCTTTTCCAGCTGAAACCCACGATATTTTGGGCTCAGAATTGGCAATGCATTTTAATATGTTCATAGTTTGGAACATAAATTTTTAAATTCTATGTAATGCTATAGTGCTTTTCTTTGAAATAATACATTGTTCATACCACCGTATGAATCTCTTTAATTACTAATGACCTATATTGTAGCACAGTCAACTAATGGCTAAGGGAAGTTAGGTAAAAGATAAGAAAAGCCATGGTGGTTATGAAATATAATAGAACCTTGAAGTACAAATGGAATAAAACAGCATTTGAGTTACATGTGTTGATATTTACTGCATGCCAATGATGTATGAAACATGCTACATGTCCTAAGTGATTTGATAAATAATAGTCATATAATAAACTATACTCCTATTATATAGCAAACTGTATAGTAAGCCCTATCTTCTCATGCTATGAACATCCAGCCACTCCAAACCTTTCGGAGGATATGTGAGTATCCTCATTTTGTTAATGAATAAAGTGAGTCTTAGTAGTTAAATGATTTGTCAAATGCCACAGTACTAGCAGACTTTCAAGCTGGAATTCAAATTCTACCTGTTCTAAACAAATCTTTTAACCATCAACTCTTCTCTCTGGGGATTTATTGTCTTTTGAAAGAGACAAACATATAAATGATCAACTGTAACACAATATAATTGGCCTCCAATTTCATCCATGTTTCAAATAACAAAATTCCACCCTTTCTTAGGGAGGAATAGTATTCCATTGTCTATCTGCATCACATTTTCTGTATTCATCAGTTGATGGAAGTTACTTAGTTTGTTTCCCCTTGTTGGCTACTGTGAACAGTGATTTAATAAACATGTCAGTGTAGATATCTTTTGGACAGACTGATTTCATTTCCCTTGGACATATACCTACTAGGAGGTTTGCTGAATCACCTGGTAGGAAAATTTAATGTGACCAACCTTCTCTCTACATATAAATCTATCATCTATCCATCCCTCCTTCTATTTATCCTGGTGAATAAATTATTCTCCCTTCCTCTCTTGTCCTGGAATGTAGTGTTCATGCAGCCTCTCTGGAAGATGATCCTCTGATATGGGGCCATCAGTGCACTTTATACTATGCTGTAACTTCTCAGTAATTCATACCCCCAAATTTGTTTCTTTGTAAAATAAAGACAGTATTCTAAAGAATTTTTGTGAAAACTAAGTGAAATATTATGTGTGACATGCATATATAGTAACTATTCTAAAAGTGACTAGGTCTTTCTATTTTATGGTTTGCTTATTTTGGGTTGGCTTATAGATTAAAGGTGTAGATGAATAGATGAAGATGAAGTAACTTCTACAAAGGAAGAGTCAGTAAGAAACAATGAGGAGAAAAAGCATGCTCTCTTGCTATACTTACAGAATAGGATAAACTAATAATCTGAAAGCATAGATTGTTATCATTCATGATACTTTTTCTTCTTTTATTTGAAAGGCATAAAGGTGTGTGGGGTGGGGATGGGGAGAAGAGAAGGTATCTTCCATCTATGGGTTTACTTCCCAAATGTTCATAGTAGCTAGGATGGGGTCAGATCTATAATAAGGGCTGGGAACTCAACTCCAGTCTCCCAGCGGGGTGAGAGGGACCCAGATCCTTGTGTTATCATTTGCTACCTCCCTTGAGTGCAATTAGCAGGACATATGAACCAGCACCGAGAGACAAACCTAGGCACTCTGACATGGGAACTGGGTATCCCAGTGGCATCCCAACCACTATGCCAAAAGCTTCCCCTTGGTCACTTGTGATTTTCAAATGCTTTTTGAAGTCCCTGCCCTTCATTGATCAGTCATAACTAGAATTTGGCTACTGAATGAGTCAGGACTGTTTGGTTTTTATGTTGTAGTAGTAAATAATGACATAATATCAGTGGCTTAAATAACAACAAAGATTTATTACTCACTCATACTACACTCCCTAGTTGGCCTGTGGAAACCTCTTAGCTGTCCAGGACCTAGGATAATATAGAAGCTGATATCTAGAAAACAGCTTATTTGTTGTAGAGGAAGGAAAGAGGGGTACAAATAAAACTTCAGGGTGCTGTACATCCTCAATTGAGTACTTTAGTTTGGACATGACACCATTTTAACTCAGAAGTCACTGGTTAGAACTATTCATATCCTGCCCCATCCCATCCTTACCAGAAGGAACATAAGAAGTACAAGAGTAATTTTAAAAATATATGAATATGCAGCTGGCATTTGGTACAAGTGTTAAAACTCTTCTTTGGACACCCACATCTCAAGTTGGAGTGCCAAGGTTTGAGCCCAGGCTCTGCTTTCCATTCCACTTTCTGGCTAATATGTACCCTGGGAGGCACCAGGTATAGTAGGCTCCTTGGAACCCACAATGGACATCTGTATTGAGTCCCTGGCTGTTGTGGGCATTTAGGGAGTGATGAATCAGCAGATAGAAGATTTTCCTCTGTCTCTGTCTCTTTGCCTTTCAAATGAAATGAAAATAAACAAATTATAAAAAGAAGTTCATGGAAAAACGGAATCAAAAGACATGTTTATTTTGATGCAAAAACAATTCTGAAATCCAAGCATAACTTTTTAATAATTTGCATAGCCACAAACTTGTAAAAGAACCCCTCATACTGTCCTACAAAGTTTCTGGATGGAGAAGAGCTGAGAACAGCACTACTATGCATCCTTCAATAAACATCACACGTGTTTCCTACTGCACATTTACTTTAGCACAGTCCAGTTGATTATTTTTGCCTTTTTGTTGTCCATTAAAAGAAGAGACAAGAAACTGAGTGTGGGAGCAGAGGTCTTCTGTCTATCAGCTTTTGTATTACTCAAATGCAGTTTTTAATGGTCATGCCAAGCTACCCATTACCATGCTTATTATGCCTGAAGGTTTGACATTTACTCCAAAGAGCAGTGTGCAGTTTCAAGTACTTCTTTGTGAATACAAATTCAAAGAAAATTCTGCTCAATGAGTCTAAGGAGATTGCTAGTGACCATAATTAGACCTCTTCAGTAAGTCCTGAGGGAATGTCTTAGACTTGGCCTTAACTAAATGGAATATGAAAAATATACATATTAACAACTTCTATGCATATGAGCTAAAGACAAGAAGGATGTTTCAGAATGAGAAAATATTTTTTGGCTGTAAAGAAGAATCTGGGATACTAAAACATATGTCATACCACCTAAAAGTAGGTCGTATTTCAAAAGCTGCTTCCTCTTGTGGTCTCCATGACTCAAATAGGATTTCTTACACATGAATGAATGGGGCAGAAAAAAACCCAGACAATTGCAACAAGATCAATGATATGAAGATATTCATGGAGTGATGTTTTCATATTTTAAACTGTTCATTTTTGAAAGGCAGAGAGAGACAGAGAGACACACAAGAGAGATCATCTATCCACTGGCTCACTCCCCAAATGCCTGGGACCAGGCTAACACCAAGAGTTCAGAGTTCAATTCATGTTTCCAATGTGGGTCACAGAGACCCATGTATTTGAGCCATTTCCTACTGCGTCCTGAAGTGCAATTAGCAGAAACCTGGAGTTGGAAGAGGAGCCAAGACTCGAACCCAGGGACTCCAATATGGGATACAGGTATCCCAAGTTGGGTATTAACCACCACACTAAAAGTTTACCTGGAGTAATAGTTTTTTAAAAGATTTATTTCTTTGCTTGAAATAGTTATGGGGCAGAATGGGAGAAGGAAGGGATCTTCCATCTGCTCGTTCACTTCCCAAATAGCCACAACAGCCAGCGTTGGGCCAGGACAAAGCAGGAGCCAGGAATATTTTCTGGGTGTCTCACATGATTGGTAGGGTCCCAGGCACTTAGGCCATCCCCCTCTGCTTTCCCAGGTGCATTAGCAGGAAGCTAGATCAGAAGTGGAGCAGCTGGAACATGAACCAGGGTTCATATCAGATGCTAGGTCACATACAGCAACTCGACATACTATGCCACAACGTTGGCCCCTGGAGTAATATTTTTATAAATAAATATAAATATTTATATAAATAAATAGCTGATTTTTGCATCTGTGGAATGGGAAATAATGCATAAAACTTTTCTTTTTCAATTCTAATGTCAAAAATCTAAAACTCAAGCAGAATTTCCATCACCTGACCTAAAAACTTCTATTTTAGACTTGTGGGAACTCAGACCTTAGAGAAGTGAAATGATTGATGGAACCCTAGAGACTAAGACAGAAATGAGAGCTTTTGCCTCCTGTCTGCCATTGCCCTCACAAAGTAGTGTCATTATACCATAAAATTAAATTCCTACATTATTCTACTTTTTTTGGTGGTTGTTGGTCAGGCCAGGGAGACACTGATGCAAATTGATGATGGGGCAACTTTGTGAAAATAGAAGACTAATATCTATTTTTTCTAAAAATTTTGAACAAAAAAGTAATAATAGATTTCTGGTTTTGAACAAGCAAATATAAGAACATGTGTGAGAACAAGAGCAAGAACAAGAGGAAGACCAAGAGTAGAATAGACACAAGAACAACAGAATAAAAGCAAAGGAAAGGCCCAGAAATAACAAGCTTTTGTTCTTGAAAAAAGAAAATCCAAGAACATGAGTGAAAGCAGGAGCAAAACCAGGACTAGGACTAAGACGAAGAAAGAAGAAAGTTTTGTTACTGAACAATGTTTTGGAATGAGAAAGAAATATTTTTAATAAGAAAATTGCAAGGAAATAGAAGGTTTTAGATTGAAGATCAGAGAAGAAATCGAATTCACCACAGACAGTCAAAAGCTTAGATGAATCAATGTCTTATTTTAAATTTAAATTAACATTGATACCAATTTTTCCATTTTACAGTTGATATTGAGTCTTTTACAGAAAATACTGCCAAGGTGGAATGAATTGAAATAAAAATCTGAAGACTATTCTTCTATTACTTAAGAATATGCTTAAAGAAAATTAATACTTTACAGGACTAAGACTATCATTCTAAAAAGGTCAATTTTTAAAAATCACAACAAGAACGTGATAAATCTGGACCATTAACATCACATCAGTCTTTTGGAAGGACTTCAGGAATAGCATCCTCTCTCCATTCATGATCTGACTGGTTTAGGTGCTTTTGAGAAATTGGTGAAAAAAAAAAAAAATCTACCCAAACACCTAGGAAATGATGTCATCCTGTAGTTGGGAGAAACCATTTTAGTGTGTCTGCAGACTGCCCTGGCCTGGGAACATTAGAGAGGCCAGGTAAATGTGAGGAGAGTGGGTACCAAGCAGCTTCTTACCTAACGAGTAGTAATCCTATTCTCGTCTCTTACAACTGTCTCAGAGAATTCTTTTCTTAGACTTTCTATGCGAGTTACCCCAAAATATTCTGTGGTAGTGAGTTCCAAAAACTAATTACATGTCACATAAAAATACTGTCCTTGTATCTATTTCAAGTTGGCCATACCTCACTCTTTCTTCTTGCCTGGATAGTTTACAGATGTTGCTAGGATTTCCGATTCACTAGTTCCTGCTATTGTGGGTTGCTAAGTTTTACTTTGACTTTTGTTTTCTTTTCTAACCATGGCTGCTATTGCTGTTCGTATTTGCGTTTTGTTTACCAGACTATCAATATCAGAAATATGCTCTGCGGGTAGCTTCACCCTCCCCCCTCCTCTCCTACGAAATCATCTTTCTCTGTGGCTCTAAAAAAATCTTCTCTAGGCCAGTGACCCAGATTTTTATCTCCAGCCCAGGATTCTCCTTTGCTATGAAATTGTTCAAATCTAAATATCTGCTGGGTATCCCTATTGGGGTGTTTTACAAACATATACAACTTATCAAACCAAAAATAAAACATGTGATGCCTAAACCTAGTGGCTAGCACACAATCCAACCAGAGGGGAAGGACAGAAATCTGTTCATCTGAGCTTAGATTGCATCTCCACAGATAAAGATATGAATGTTGCTCATTTTTGTGGCTTGCTTAAAAATAAAATTTCATAAAGGTATTGATATGAACCTTTATAGTGGAAATATAAAGAAAAATATTTAATATATTAGCATGCATGTATAATGTTAGATTTAAATTTTGAAAGCTAAATACTGTTGGAACATCCATGGAAATTACTAGTGGATTTTTCAACATCCATTGCTCCTTCAACTCAATAAATACACACTTAGTATCTGGTACTCTGAAGGTCTGGGCGTTACAAATGAGTAAAATGAAAATCTGTGCTTGCAAAGACCTCATACTTTGTTTCCCACAGAAGGGTGCTGTCCCCTATGAGAAGTTCTAGGTATTTTTAGGGCATTTTTAGGGTCATTATGAGTGTTGCCACTAGGTGCCCTGAATAATCAAGAATCATCCCACTACCCACAACACTCACACATCCTATTGACAACTGTGTAAACAATTTAAGTGAAAAAAAAAAACTATTTATAATTATCTTAGCATACATTAGATCCCAATTTTATTTAGATGCAAACTATTTCAGATGTGGTTGTTATACTAAATGAATATCTCGGGAATTTCACAACATAAAATTTGACAGTAGATTGGACTTTGTTTTTTGCTTGTCTGTTTTAGCTTCTCTAGCACCAATTATTTACTATTTGGGGAAAATCTTAGCAGCAAAGCCTGTACTGTTCAAGTCACCAGTGTGATACATGCGCCCAGTCTTCATTTCCGATGGTGTACTCATGGTAATTCCACATAAAGATGCTAGCGGATCACTACTGCTTTATGTTTTCTAGTGACATTTATTTTATTATAAATTACTTTCCTTTTACTACTCCTTTATAGAATTGTTATGACAATATATTGATTTTTTAAAATTATATGTGTAGATAAAATACATGTACTCTGAATTTCATTTCAGGAGAGCAAGGAAGTTGTTACAAAGGATTTATTATGAAAGTACATGACAGAAGCCAGATATAATGGAGAGCTATTTCCCTGCAGGGTGAAACATACAAGTACACTGATAATTTTGACATTCTGCTTCATCATAGCAACATAAGAGACACTCAGGCAACATTAGTCAAGGCTTATGAGTAATACAAGCATTAATTTGTATACAACTTTCTTTTTTATTCTCAATATTTTTTGTGGGGGCGCTTCAAAGGACAGAGTCAGGCTAAAGGAAACGCTTGGTTAAAGAGATAATAAGGAAAATAATGTTTTTCTCAGAAAGCTTTCATTCAAACAGAACAGGAGTTCAGGGGCCTGACGCAACACCTGGAAGCCAAGCTAAGGGCTAGGAGAAATTGAGAGTCCCTTTGGTGCGCCTTTGATGAACACTACCATAGCTCTTCTGCTAGAGCTAACTAGAGAACAATCTGGCACAGAGTGCTTTCTGTGAGTTTGACAAGTGTGGTTTTACTTTAGGAAGTAAAATTAAAAACCAGATTGAAATTAAGAGCTGTTGCTAGGCAACACAGGCACAAAAGGTTGCTGTGGACAGGGGTTAGGACTGTCTGGGACCTAGTATAGGTCAGATTCTCCTAGAAACTTCAAAGGTTTCATTCTCTGAAGAAAGAAGGCTAGGAAAACACAAACTCAGTGACTGTGGAGGACAGCAAAGCAAAATGAGCGACAAAAATCAGACGCTATAAAGGCCATATGCTAAAGGAGGACAGTTTCCTTGGAAAAAAAAAAAAAAGCGACTCCTTCCCCATACCCACACCCTTCCACCCAACTCCTGGTATCTAAATAAGAACTCAGAGTTTCAGTCTGAAAACTCCTGTGGATGGTTCTGGCACTAGATGATGGGGAGTTTCAGCCCATTAAGGGGAAGGCGTAGGCCACCATGTTCCCAGTGCATCAGGTCGTTCGTAGGCAACCGTGAAAGAAATGTCTTGGTGTTGTTACTCTCTTCCCTTGCAGAGCGAATCTGCACTTGATGACATTATTGAGCATCCCAGGAAAGCCTATGACCCTGGCCTTCGTCCTGATGATGGCATTTACCCACTCTGTCACTGCTCACCCACCAGCGTATCCTCTGCTCTCACAAAAGGAATCTAGAGTATCTAGAATTCTACTTCATCATGCAGTGTTACTTGTCTTACTTCTTGGATCCAGGACATCTTATTATGTCTCCTACAACGAGACAACCTACCTGTCCTTCCAGCTTAGAGTAAATGGTCAATTCTTCCTCCTGTGAATACCATGCACATAGACAGTTCACTTGGCTCTAGGTTGCCCTATCGTTCTCTGTGAGTGTAGTGCTCGAAACTGGTGCTAATGTGGAACAGGAACTTTATATGGCAGTGGATATACATATATCATTACTGCCATGTCATTGAAAAGAAAACTAAATCTCAATGGAGAAGCAACTGGGCCACAGTGTTCTCTCAGGTAAGTGGTAGTACTGGGATTTGAATTTTGGCCCATCTGATAACTGCTGTTACTGCAACCTCCCTTACTAAGTCTTGGAGAGTAAGATCTTTTATATTCCCAAGTCACCTAGTACTTCCTCTTTTATAACTTAATTATGTATACAACTCCTTGACCAACGTCTGCCTTCTCCAGTACGCTGTGAGGACCATAGGAACAGGAATACTATTTATCTTGTTTTTCACTATAGCATCCCTAGCGCACAGAATCAAATATCTTAATGCTTCCAGTTCCTGGAACTGCACTTCAGTGATTACAAAAGGACATCCGAACTCTTTATGTGTAAGGATGAAGTGTCCGTTTCCAGTCATCTATAAAATAAAGTCAACTGCAGAAACTAAAGAAAGGGAACGTGAAATCCTTCCCATTTACAGTATTTACAATGTCCAAATATATATGAAGTCTTCTCTTCTGGTTATACTGAGCCACCAAACATGTACTGACCTTTCTTTACAGAGCATATATATATATAATATGTCTATTATTTAGGAAGAGTTATTAGGAGCACAAATTATTTTGTAGAAATTCTGAAAGTTAGTCTATGCCCATACCACCCTAAATGCGCTGGATCCCATCTGCTCTTGGAAGCTAAGCAGGATCTAGCAAAGTTAGTACTTGGATGGGAGAAATCCTAAAATTTATAAGACACTGATAGTTTAATATCAATTAAACCTTTGACAAAATACTAAGCACTGGGAAGAATAAAATTTTTCCTGTATTAATTGCAAAATTATCGACATGAGCCAAAAATTAGAATTAGTAGATCAATTGTGTTATATCCATGCAGTAGAGTACTATACAGCAATGAAAATGGAATAACTATTATACTTCTAACAGTGAAAATAAATCCCACAACAGAACTTTGATTGAGTGCAGCCAGACACAAAAAAGTACACAAAGTCCATTTACATAAAGTTCCAACACAAGCAAAACACGTCCATTGTTCAGTTTAGGATGCTGATTATGCTGGCTAGGAACACAGAGTGGCAGGGACAGGGCGCCTCCAGGTTGCTGTAATGCAGGTCTTGTTCTGTGCACCAGCTCAAAAGTGCTCACTTGGAGAAACGTCATTAGACCCTTAGGGCTTGTGCAGTTCTGTGTGTATTATGTTTTAATAATGATTTACTTAAAAAAAGTTCTCTTTACTATCCATATTGATAGTTATCAGTCCATCTAACAAAACTATGTGTAAACTCCTGTCCAACACACCTTTTCTTTAGTGACTTGGCTGTTTATTTACTTACTTGAGTTTTCCAGGACCTACACGGACAACTCCCTTATTAAACTGCAGTTAATAAGTGTGTGGGGTAGGAGAGAGAGAGAGAGGGATGGAAGGAGAGAGGAGAGATCTTTTCTCTGGGGCCAGTTCTTCCACATCTCCCCTCATACTTGCATAGCGAGACTAAAGATGTATCCCATCATATTCACCGCCTCCAAACATGTATAGTAGTTATAATAGTTTTTAAAAGACTGCTCTTCCCTTCCGATTCACCAAGGGCAACCATTGCCAGTAAGAATAATGATAAAATACAGCCCAAGCCAATGAAGCAAAGATAGTATAAATTACATGAGGACTTGAATAATCTGAGCTGAAGAAACAGCAAATAAAATGAAAAAAAAAATCAGTGAAAGAAAAAAGATCTACATCTGCTCTCCAGGTCCATAAACTCAGCAGGAATTTAGCTGCAGAAAAGCGACGCCCTAGGGGAAGCACTGTACAGGTAAAAGGTTTCCTGTTGCAGCCGGACCCCAAATCCAGCAGAGAGAGCCAGGGGCGCTTCCTCTCCCCATCCGTGCGCCGGGACGTCCGGGGACCAGGTGGCACACAGCCTCCTGGCACCCGCGCGTCCCCCGGGGCCGGGACTCACCACGAGCGCGCAGCACAGCAACTTGTTCATTATGGTCCCCGGGAAACCTCAGGCTCTCGGGCAGCGGCGGCGGCGGCGGTGGCGGCGGCGGCGGGGCGAACGCGAGGTGCGTCTGTGCAGCCCGTGCACTGGTCACGTTATATATAGCAACGGGCCGACAGGAAGTATCGCCTGCCTTTGATCCGTCATTTTTCTTCCTCGGTCCAAACTTGGCACCTTTCCTTTTTAGGAACCTCGGGCGGGAGCGGTGGGGGAGGTCAGGGGGGCGTGCGGAAAGCTCTGGGTTAACGCTTTCTCAGCCAGGGTGGAAAGATTCCTCCCAGAGAGGTGGGGCGTGGTGGGGCAGGGATGTCTGGTCCCTAGGACAGGGAGGGGGAAAAATCCACGAGGCCGAGGAACAAACAAGGCAGCCGCTGTGTCCGCGCGGCTGGCTCTGAGGTTTCTCGGCCTCTTCCCGCCAGGGGCCGGCCTCCTGGCAGCCGCAGCGGCGGGGACAGGGCTGGGCGCGCGCTGGGGAGCCGCTGGGCTGTGTCTCCTCCACCCGGAGCGTCTCACTCGGCCAACATCCTGACGCAGCTGGAGTGCGTCCCAGACACTTTGTGCGCTCGCGGGGGGAAAGCTGTGAGTTTCCGCCTTGTTCCGTCGTCTGACCCTCTTCTTTGCGGGTTCTGAGAGCTCAAATAACAAGGCCTCTCTTTGTATGGCGCAGCCTTTGTCTGCGTGCGAGGATGGGGCGGTTGCAGCCATTAATCTTCAGGGTTCCAGACCCTGTGGAAGGAACTCCTCGAAGTCATGTGATTGACTCTAAAGCCTGTACTTTTCCCCCATTCACTTCTCCTTGCCCGGAGTAGTCGGAGCCAGAGAGAAGCTGCAGAGTACACACCTACTGCCTCGTGCAGGAAAACCAGTGCCGGCCACTGCCTTCGTGGCTGCACGGATCGAGATCAAAGAGGGCTCTTGGTGCCCTTAGCGTCCTGCACACTCCTCCTTCATGCTTGCTCCGCTGTCCCTGAGCAATTGACCGTAGTTAGGCATTTTGACATGAAAGATTCAGGCCACCCCTTCGGTCCCACCAGCCGCTTTTCTGGGAGCGGGACATGGTGACTTCTGAAGTGTATTCCCATTCCAAGGTCCTGCAGGTCACAGATGATAGGATCCTCAGATTGTTACTAAAAGTCTCTGTTTAGACGTGGCTGAGAAAGTCCCTGTACAACCAACTTCCCTATCCGTGCCAAGTGGTCAGTTACAGAAGTATGTCTACCGAGAAGAGCAAATTCCGCTTTTCTCCACGGCCAGGGAGAGGAAGGTGGCAAAGCAGCAAAGGGGCCTCTTGGAGAGGGCGTCAGGGTCATGTGTTGCTCCTCCGAGTGGACACTGCTGCACCAAGAGTTCAAAGTACACCCATAGACCCGGGGGAGAAGACTGGGAGGAGAAGATTGCCAGCTGCTTCGCCTTATGGATTACAGCAGACAAGGACCCACCCCAGGACAGGAACTGAAGCGCATACTGCTTTCCACGCTGAACCCGTGAATGAACAACCGTGGGTCAGTGAGTGAAGCAAAGCTGCCCGGGGCGACCCGGCCCTCACATCGTGAACTTCAGTTTTGACATCTGCAACCTGAGGCACTAATGCTTAGACTTACTGAGGGCCTCAAGGAAACCTACAATCAGGAGGAAGGCACTTCCTAATAGCAGCGTGGCTGTTTTTGTGAGGGTGATGTTTGTCTCAAATACTATTTCAAGGCATGTTCCTCCAAACATAATATGTCAATGTGTCCGATGGGTCCTTGGAGAAAACTGACCAAGGATGGAGTCCTGCAGTGTTAACCCTGGGAAAGGCTCGTGTTTCCCTTGCCTCAGTTTCCTCATCAGTAAGATTAAAAATAATACTAATGCAGGCCGGAACTGTGGCACAGCGGATTAAAGCCCTGACCTGAAGTACCGGCATCCCATATGGGCGCCATTTCAAGTCCTGGCTGCTCCTCTTCTGATCCAGCTCTCTGCTATGGCCTGGGAAAGCAGTAGAAGATGACCCAAGTGCTTGGGTCCCTGCACCCCCGTGGGAGATCCAGAGGAAGCTCCTGGCTCCTGGCTTCGGATTGGCAAAGCTCTGGCTGTTGTGGCCATCTGGGGAGAGAACCAGCAGGTGGAAGACCTCTCTCTCTGTCTCTGCCTCGCTCTGTAATTTTGCCTTTCAAATAAATAAAATAAATCTTTTAAAAAATACTGATGCTGCAGATACATGAGAGCAAACAAATGCAAATATTTTTCAAAGAAGTCAAAAAAATGATAGTCACTAGTGGCACCAGTTGTATAGTAACTCAGCACAATGCCTGGCCCACAGGAAGAATTATACTCATGATGGTTCTGGAGAGTAGCACATACTGGTCTTCGGTTGCAGGCGTCTGGATTTGAGCCCCAGCCCCGCTTCACCCCAATCCTGTGGCCTCAGACAACTTGTCTCACCTGTTTGTGTTCTCATTATCTGCACAATGAGGATGATAATTTCATCTACCTTGTAGGATTATAAAAGGTAATTTTGAGGATTAAATTAGATAAACATGTAAATTAGATAAAACATCTAAAATAGTGTCTGGCACATAGTAAGTGCTTATTAAATGTTGATTGTGGTGATGAGGATGATGATGGGCGGTTCTCAGAATATTTTTTGGAGAAGGTAATCTAGGCTCCTAAGGGCAGGAACCATGGTATTCCCTAAAGCGTTTGATTTAACCTCTGGTTCCCTGTAACCATTCAATAAATAATAGCATGATGGTGATAGTTTGGGAGTTGGAGCTCCATTATCTAGAATCACAAAATAGACTGTGTATCGACTGTGTCTCCCAGGGCCTGCTTGTGTGCCCTCTATTAATCACTCACTGACAGGAAACTGACAGAGACTGTGAGTTATCGGTCATTTCATTTGTTCTATTTCTGGACCACTCTGGCCAATCCCCTGGGGTATCCGCAAGTGATCCACTGCTGTGGGCAGCAGGCCCTGGCTACTCTGAAGCTAGAGTTCATCTTAAGGTTTAATTGGAATGGACCCAGGGATTCCAGTCTGAACCCAAGAGGGGTTGTTTCAACAGTGACTCCGCAGACTGCATTCATCTTCTTCTGACAGATCCCTCGTTGGCAGGGCCATCAGTGACATTAAACAGAGTGTCCTGTAAATTTCACCTTCTGTTTCTGAATGCCAATGATGTGTAATGCTCACTTGCCAGGGGACACCTCATCAGGTATCCCTCCTCTTCTCTAAACTCTTTTGAATCAAGTCCCACAATGCAAACATTTTGACTACCCATTACCCTGATTGTCACTAACAATACACTATGCATGTCCGCGTACCCCTGCTTCAGCCACTCCTACAGCCTAGAGAAATGATGTCTGACTATTGGGAGCTCCCATAGGGGAAACACCTGGTTCCGTTAGCACAGCGGTGCAGCCCATGATCCAAAAGGTCATTTATAATCATCAACAGCAGGGAAATTCCTGAAACTCAGGTCGGCGAGTAACGTAGGTGATATGGGAGACAAGGCAGGCTCTGAGGTGACTGAGCAAGTGTCTAAAACATCTGTGCATAAGCTTCCTCACCTAAAAACAGGAAATACTATCTCTGAGCCCATATATATATATATATATATATATATATATATATGAGAAAGGATGCTAACTTGAAAAACAAGATTATATTCCTGGTTATTTCATTATTATTTCAAAACTTCGTTCTGATTCCCTAGGGAAAAGAACAGAGGGAAGCAAAGAGAATTCATACACACAACCAACTGATTTTCTTTTATTTGTTAATGTTTACTAGTGTTTTCATTAACCAACACAAATTTACGTGTGATAGCATTCTAGACAAAAGCTACCTGAATTTAAAGGCCTTGTACACTGTGTAGAGAAAGGAATATGTATTTGCTTTACCAAAATAATATATAGAAGGGTGGGGTTGTCTAGCCAAAGTACTCTGGAGCAAGTCACCAGTTACTTAAGGATCTGCTTCAAAGTGTTGGACCAGAAACAGCAGCTGCTAGTTGTAGTTTCTACTCAATGGGAGTGTGACCCATTCATTATAACTCTTGATTTGAAAATTGGTCTTAACCAGACTTTCACACAGATATTTTTCAAAAAGTTCATAGCAAGTGAACATTATGAAAAAGTTAAATGAAGTTCAAATTTTTTTCACTAAATGAACTTCATTTTTATTTTAATATCATTTTTTTCCACAAACTTTTTGAATTACCCTCAAATGAAACAGTACTATGTGCTGCATGGAGATTAGTAAGTTGCAAAGGAACACCTGACTCTGACATACTGCTCCTGAAACATGAGTATGTTAACCGGTAGTAAGGAGCCGGGAAGGAAGAACCTTAGGCAGGAAGAGAGAGTAGGATGTCAGCAGGCCTTGAGGTGTGAGAAAGCAAGCTGTGATTTCAAGGAACAAAGAAGCCAGCTATGGCTTGGTACATGGACACTACGACATTGCATGGGTAAGAAGAGACTGGAGAGAGGAGTAGATAATGGTCAGTATGCAAAATGTTATGGATTCCATATTTTTCCAAAGAAATGTAGGAAGCACTAGAGGGTCTTAGTCAGACCAAGCTACTGTAACAAAACTGCATAGGCTTGGGAGGCTCACAAGCAATGGAAATTTATTTCTCACAGTTCTGGGGACTGCAAGCCATATCAGGGTGCCTTGCATGGTTGGATTTTGGGATTACAGACTGCTGACTTGGCCTTGTATGTTCTCATGGCAGAAAGAGGGTGGGAGCGCTCTCTGGAGTCTCTTCACAAGGGCACTAATCCTATTCACTAGGGCTACTCACCTTCCAAACGAGACATGGCACTGAGGGTTAGGATTGCAACATACGAATTGGGGCTGTGGAGTGGACACATTTAGCCCACAACAGACTGACATGATCATTATAGCTGCTGTGCAGTGGAATCCACTGAACTTCACTCTGCTAACTTCTCAGGGACAAGGCTGTATCTAACACTGACATGTAAGAAAAAGGAGTTTTACACTGTAAATCACAGCAAAATTCTGATGCTTCTGAGGGAAGCAGTTGGGAAATAAGAAACAAAAACCTTAACAGGCCATGACATAACTGTGTTCTGATCAACTGGAAGAAGATAAACTTTGCTTATAAAATTTTTGGCCATTTATGCAACCACTCTAGTCACTTCACCTGAAGTTTCCTGAAACTCAGATACCCATCTAGTGTGAACTCAATCCCAAGAAATAGGTTCCTTAATTAAACAGTCATTCATAACCCAAACAACTGCTCACCCAAAGGTTTCTGAACAAATAACTACTTATATCAATAGAGTGCTAATTAATACTGCATATCCATTTAGGGCTCCCCTTCAGACGCCCTTGATGAAATTTGATCATCTCTCAAATGAATTTAAAAAATCTTTGTCTTCCCCCATATTCTAAACAATTCCTCTGTCCATGCCTGAGGGTAGAGTGGTTGATAAGAACCCTTAGAATTACTCTCTTTTATAGCCTATTAGGTGCTTGTGTCTGGGAAAGTCCCCTCCTTTAACTAAAACAAACCTTTAGAAATAGAGGCTTTGATGAGATAGCTTTCAGAGAAACTAGCCAGAGTGAATTGCTTCCTGAAACAAGTATTTTGCTTATACAGTGTTTTGCCTAAAGGAGCATCTGTAGGTCAGTATTACGCTACAAAGGGAAGTAAAGTTATTCAATGTTCAGTGCAGGGGCAGCATCAACAAATAGCAAAGAAAAATCAGTCTCAGCCCTCAAAAATAATCATCCATGCAAAATATTCATTTAGTATCTACTGTATGCCAGATACTGTGCTAAATACCTCCAAGATAAAAAACGTTCCCACATTTATGAAGCTTGCAGTCAAGCCAGGGAGAAAAAGTAACCAAGTAAGCCTATAAATAAACTAAAGTTTTGGGTTCTAGGGAGGTGAAGCAGATCATCTAAGTCAGTGTAACAGCGAGTGGCTAAGAAGGACTGTGTAGGCAGAGTCTGAGTTTCTTGGGGAAGGGCTCTCTGAAGAAACGACTTTTGATAGCTGATGGAGGTAAAGGGAAGAGCAAGTGGGGTGGCACGATGAGCAGTCAGTGAGGCTAACATCAAGAGAATGAGAAGGAGAGTTAAACCACATGCAGCCAGAGAATCGGGTAGGACTAGACCAAGCCATGTTCAGAAAATCAGGGTAACAATTTGTCACTTCAGTCTATGAACAGTAGAATGCCATTGGCATGGCTTAAATATGAGTGATTTGACATAAGAGGATACTTCAAAAAGTTTTTGAAAAATAAGTTCATTTTGGTGAAAAAAAATTGAAAACCATGCCAAGGTTTTTCATCATGTGCACTTTCCATGAGATTTTGAAGACCCCTTATATGCATGGAATTCAAAAAAAAATTTTTTAAGATTTTATTTATTTACTTGAGAGACAGAGTTACAGAGAGAGGGAGAGACAGAAAAAGTGGTCTTCCATCCGCTGATTCACTCCCCAGATGGCCGCAACAGCCAGAACTGTGCCGATCTGAAGCCAGGAGCCAGAGCTTCTTCCGGGTCTCCCGTGAAGGTGCAGATGGCCCAACTGGGCCATCTTCTACTGCTTTCCCTGGCCATCAGCAGGGAGCTAGATCAGAAGGGGAGCAGCAAGGGCAAGAACCAGCACCCATAAGGATGCTAGCACCACAGGAGGATGCCTAACCTACTACGCCACAGCATCAGCCCCTCAAATTTTTTTTTGCAACAAAATAAACTTATCTTTCAAGTCTATTTTCCATGAAAGTTCTGAGGTCCCCTCATACATTGGAAAGGTTCATTTTTGGTGATGGTAATGTGTCCTGGATAGATGCGTAGTCATCACCAGAACCCACATGTCCTGGGAGGCAGAAGAGTGAATCTTAGCCTCATCATTTGTATCGTTAGTTAATTCACTCTGAGCCTTTGAGTTTATAATCTGTGAAATGACTAATACTCTGCTTACCTAATGAAGCTGTGCATGCCTCATAAGGCTACTTGGAAAATCAGACAATACATGAGAAGGAGTTCATTAGTCTATGTGCATTTCCATCATCACTAATGAAGGCCATTTCCTTAGACTCTGCCTTTTGATTTATTGACCAGTATGTACAGAAGGACACAAAAGGATGAAATGGTAAAATAGGAAGATGCACACACACACACAAAAATGGACACTAAATGTAGAGGACCTTTAATATTTTTGAAAGTTTCTGCATATTTTTTCTGGATATTTGATTTTTATTTTCCCTGAAAGTAATAATAACAGTAGCGTTTTGAATGCCTATAATTTGTAAAATACTCTATTTCATATGTTAACATCTATAATATAGACACTATTATTCCCATTCTACTTATATAGAGGATTGGTGCTGAGAGAGGTTAAATAATTTGCACAAGATAAATATTTAGAGGATGGAGCTGAGCCCAAATAATCTAATTCCAGAGTTTGTGCTCTTTACCAGCTCTGCACCTATAATGAATTTGAAGGATTTTCTAAAGCTCAAAGACAATCTTGTCATGTAGAACTCTTAGGTATTTGGTATATCTTGGGAGAGACCAAGGCTTAGAACTAGATGGTTAGCTTCTCTGATCAAAATCTGCCACATATACACACGCATTTCTTAGCAAGCAGATCTCAAATAGTAACATATTGTGAACTGATAACCTTGATAAAGCCACAGCTTTCATCCATTTGGAGGAATTCTGAACACAATTTGCATGACAATGAACTTGAAGCAAATGTGACAGTATTCTAGTGGCAGAATGGAGCTATAATACTTCTACCAGACAAGTCTTTTTTGAATCAAATGTGAATGCAGGACAGTTCAGGGATCAAACCCAGAATATAATCTAACAATGGAGGGCAAAGAACTGGCTACAATTCTCTATTCTGGTAAGACTGTAGAGGGTGTTAAAATCCATTAGCCCAGTCTTTTTCCACATTCTTTTTTTGTTACTTCCTCCAACAGGAGAAAATTTTATTTAAATTTATTTTTTTATTTTAAAATATTTATTTATTTATATGAAAGAGTCACACATAGAGCAGGATAGACAGACAGAGAGAGAAAGAGAAGAGGGTGGGGCAAGAAAGAGAGAGATCTTCATCCGCTGGTTCACTTCCCAGATGTCTACACTAGCTGGGACTGAGCCAGGCCAAAGCCAGGAGCCAGAAGCTTCTTCTAGGTTTCCCATGTAGGTGGGTATGGTATTAAACACTTGGACCATGTGCTGCTGCTTTTCCCAGGCTATAGCAGGGAGCTAGATCAGAAGTGGAAGTCAGGACGCTGAGGCACCGTAGTGGTGCAGGTGGTGGCTTTACTCACTACACCATAACAAATTTAATTTGTTTATTAAGAGAAACTAACTATTAGGGTTATAAAACCTTCACCATATCTCAGATGTTGTTCACCTCCCACCACCCCAAAGAACCAACTGAAGATGATATTACTACCACCGAGGATGTGAGCTTTAGCCAAACCATACCTTAAGTTTCTGTAATTCCAGCAATAGCCTGTTTACCACCCCTGTAGTAAGTAGCAAAACTTCGGCTATTGCCGAGAGACACGGAGGGCTGAACCACGGGAATGTGGACTTTCTGATGAAGTGCTAGTTGCCCTTCTGGGAAGAAGGAATCTGGTCAAGTCAGCTGTCTACCTTTAGAGAGTAGCTCACTCCAACTACTGTGTGCATAAGGGAACAGAACCTGTACTAAAGTGTTTTAAAGTTAATTACAGATACAATAGGAATCCAGAGCAGGTGAGTAGGTAGAAGAGATGTGTTTTGGGAGTAGGTGAGACTACTATCTAGGAAGGAGAAAAAGGTGGGAGTTGGCACAGGAGGACTATAAGCAATGCATAAATTAAAATCAGCCTGACTGTTCCCACCACAGTTTTTCTCAGGTACATGAAGTGATCCTGGAAGGTTCCTATGTTTGTAGGCACCACACAACATTTGCTAAGAATTAAGAATATGAGAACAATGGGACTTGAGCACAGTCAGAGTTATAGGAGACAGCAGAATCAGAGTGTCTTGTATTTGCAGGAAAATAGCAGTAAGCAGGCTAGCCAAGTTTAATGAAACAAATATACCTGACAGACCAGGCAGAATCTCAGGAAAGAGCTGACAGCCTAGTCTGTAATCGGACTGGAGTTTTATGGATTTGGATATGGCTTCCCATTTCTCCTCCCTCCTTCTGGGAATATTGCTGGGTGAAAGGCTTTCTGGGCATGCACTTCCTGAAATTTCTTCTAGAATGTTAATAGCACAGTGTTTTTTTTTTAAAGGTCTTTTCTTTTTTTTTTTTTTTTTTTTTTTTTTTGACAGGCAGAGTGGACAGTGAGAGAGACAGACAGAGAAAGGTCTTCCCTTGCCGTTGGTTCACCCTCCAATGGCCGCCGCTGCAGCCGGCGCACCGCGCTGATCCGATGGCAGGAGCCAGGATCCAGGTGCTTCTCCTGGTCTCCCATGGGGTGCAGGGCCCAAGCACCTGGGCCATCCTCCACTGCACTCCCTGGCCATAGCAGAGAGCTGGCCTGGAAGAGGGGCAACCGGGACAGAATCCGGCGCCCCGACCGGGACTAGAACCCGGTATGCCGGCGCCGCAAGGTGGAGGATTAGCCTATTGAGCCACGGCGCCGGCCAATAGCACAGTGTTAATGGACCAAATAGCTCCCCTCATGCAAGCAGGGGAGGTCCCCCTAAGCTGCACCTAGGGGAGGGCTGGCACCCACCTAACAAGGTTATGCTGGTCAGCTCCCAAGGAATACTTCCACATTTCGCTCCTCATTTAACTATTGTCTTCAAAGAATTTCCATTTTCTTCAGCTCCTCTTACCCTCTTTCACACATAAGCTAGTATCTATCTTGCTACCTAACAGTAGGAAGGACATTATCCATACTATGGTTTTTTCTCTCAAAAAACAAGTGCTTCTGCTTGGATGAGTTCCAGGCAAGGCAGGTGTACACTTGTACTATGAAACCAGATCTGTGGGGAAGGTTTTTCATGCAAGACCTAAGGCTGGGTCCAAAAATGATGCCTTACTTGTTTTAACTCCTGTTGGTTGGTATGTGGCAGGATTGCTTTCTTGGGAAGAGAATGCTTCATGGTGGGGGATTTAAAATTCATGAAAACCTTGGTTATTCAGGCCAGAAAAATGGACATAGTCTCCTGCAAATTTTGCATTCAATTTCAGAAGGTTCATGGGCCATGACTCCAGTGGGAAAATTGATTTGGAATATGATGAAACTTCTTGCTGCTGAGTTTTAAAAAAGATGTTTGTACCTGGGTTAATAATAACATTGTTGTGTCATCATTTGTCATTTTTAAATATTTATATTTCCAAGGTTCTTGTCCAGGGTATCAATCCTGAATTTTAGTATTATATAAGAGAGTGTTGTTTTGTTCTCACTAGTGCATCATTATACTAACCAAGACTATAAATGGGCTCGCCCTTTGAAACTGTGTACTCTCAGAACAGCTCAGATCACTGATTCTGCCTGGCAGGTGTGGGATGTGTGACTGAGTCATTCTAGAATCTGAAAGGGATATTTGTTAGAGGGTACAGCGAACAGTGACTGATTCAGTAGCTCCTTGGGCTCCAAACAACCTGGTACTTACCACAGTTTACATTTGAAGGAAGCACTGCCCCTTCTTTAGTGGTCGTTAGATGTAGAGAGATGAAAGCAAGCAAAAGCAGAAGTTCCAAGGGCAAGCACAGTGGGAAGTGTGGAAGGTATTTTTGTGTGTGTGTGTGTGATTTTTGTTTTTTTTAAGCCACTAGAAGATAAGGCTGGGAGAGCATGGGATGAAGATCTGGCAAATGTGGTCAAGTCATTTGGAGACTTTTTGAGTTAAAAACAATAGAGAAGAGTAGTTAGTAGCTCAGGCGCTGAGACTAGACTGTTTAGACTTGACTCCTTGCAGTGGCTTGCTATCCACATCCTTTCATTTCCCTGTACCTCAGTTTCCCTATTGGAGAAGCCCCTAATGCTATCCACTTCTAAGGATTATTCTGATGTTGTCACTCAAACTAAGTTACTTGCAGCAAATAAGGAGGTCACAGGGAATAGTTTCCAAATTCGTGTCTCTTCGAGGGGAAGTCTTTGTCATCATGTTACCGAAAGCTTGTTCCCTGTCCTGGTACCAATCAAAATAACAAGGATAAGGTTTTGGGGAGAAGGAAAGAGAAAATTTAATCTTTTGACAGATGAGAACACAGCAGACTTCAGATTCTTAAGGGCTACTGCTGTGCTACACATGAAGGTATTTTGGGGATTATAAAGGTGCTACAAGAAAGGGGATACTGGCATGGCAAAATCCAAAAAGAGCTGCAGATCTCTGTTGCCCAGTACCACCGCTTGCCACTAGACTGATGACAAAGCATTCATTCTCTATTTTGGCATTGTGGTCCTTGAGGCCCACAAGGGAGATTAGATTTAACCTGACCAGACCTCCTGCTCTGAAAAAGAAGTTGCGATAAGGAACAAGACAATTTATGTCTTAGGACAAGCTGGAAGCCATCAGTCCAGCCTGAAGCATCATCTTTAGGGCTTTACATTTAGGTAGTAAAAATGGTTTGTTTATGTGATTTTATACCCATTTACATATTCCCCACTGTCAGTTATAACCTTCCATTTCTATGGGGGACAGAGTGACAATTCATGTGACTGTTTCATGCTGAGTCACAGCGATGATGGAAATTTTTGAAGTAGAAAGTTTGAACCTTTTTTTTTTTCATGGCTCTTGTTGGGTCTCTAGTGTTTCTGTAGTAAACTTAAGCAGTTTATTAACCGAAATAAGGCATAAGTCACTATCACTACTAGTAAGATGGAAAGGACACCAGATAAGAAGGACTTGATTCCATATCCAAGAAGAAAAATCAGAGAACCAACTACTTGGTTCAGTTACTAGACCCACTAACAATGAGATGTTTTGATCAAAGGTGTAGGTGGCCTGTTGCTGCATCATCTCAATGCTGGCTTCAACCTCGAAAGAGATGCTAGTGTGGGTACTCTGGGATGCATTTACCATGGCACCCCCCCCCCACAAGCATACTCTGCCAACATATAGTCTTTTGTCCTGACGATAAGGCTATAAAACACGTATGGTACCCA
The DNA here is from genome assembly GCF_964237555.1 of Oryctolagus cuniculus. NCBI lineage: Eukaryota > Metazoa > Chordata > Mammalia > Lagomorpha > Leporidae > Oryctolagus > Oryctolagus cuniculus. Next base: position 144,760,067 of record NC_091437.1, read on the forward strand.
CTATATGCCTCATTTTACACAATCATGATATTTCCATTGCCACAAAGCATAAAGATCATGAGATTGTCCTGTTCATGCTCAGGGAAGGATTAGGAGGAAGGGCAATGGACAGTGTGGATGGCCTGTGGACCAGGGCTTCTTCCTCCCTGAAAAGCTATTTGTTTGAAGGTAGACTTCTTTTGTTCCAAACTGTGTCCGAAATTGAAATAAGAATGATATTCTTATTCATAAAGCATATACAATTGCAATATTTTTAAATGCATACTATTAATTTAACATTTAAGCCATAAAATCTAACATTTACATGATGCTTTGAAGTTGACAAAGTGTCACTTGATCGTAGATCACTTGACCTTCCAATAACTAATGGGTAGACAGCTTAAAATATGATTAATATTGTTATTAAAGAGGTGAAGGAACTGAAATTCAGAGAGAGAGAGAGAGAAAGAGACTAGTCCAAGGTGGCACAGTTAGAAAGAGATGGACTAAAGCTAGGACTTGAAGTTTAGGTTCCTTTAAAATTTCCATGGTCCATCCTATTTTATTAACACCTCTGTTTACCTGAATTCAAACGTGCCAGCCATTTAACAGTAAGCTTCTGTAGGTCAAACAGTATTTTTGACAGTGATTGGAATCCTTCCTTGCTCCTGCCTGACTGATTTGAGGCCTGTGGGTAGAAGTGATGTTGGAAGACTACAAGTGGATCACCTGAGTCAGGAGCTGGCTCTCTGCATGGTGCAGTAATTGGTCAACAGCATGAAGGGATTCTGCCGTGCCGACTTGGCTGAGACATATTACACTTTGTTGATCTTTTATCCTGACTCCTTCTCCTCCCATTTTCCACTCCTTTCACTCCCAGGCCAGAGCAGCAGGGCGAGTCTGACCCTGGCTGGCTACCCGTCTGCGTCAAAGTGGTGCTGGCTTTGGCACCTAGGTGACTGGTCTTCAGACCGTCCTTGGGCAGCTGTTATTTCTTTCTAATACTTTTCTGACCTTTGGAACCAGGAGATGGTTATTTTTGCTTAGAGAGACTTCAAGATTTCAATGGGAAGTTTGGTTCTGGATTTTTTTTTAAATGCCGTTTTCAGTTCCTAAGAGATAAAAAGAAGTTAAGTCATTTTCAAAGACCTGGCTTTGCTAGTTGGCATGTCAGCTAGTGGGCCTATAGGTGAGCTATGCTCTCCAAGGTATGCTAGACTAAATAAAGCAGGGAAACTAATCATCCGCCTATTGTTTTGCATTTCCTAAAAATCAACATCTCCATAGGACATTGATGGATGTAAATTCTGGCACCCACACTATATGTAATGTTGAGAAACACTTGCAGTCTCCTTAGAGCCTTTTAAGGTTAACAGCTTATCACGGCCCCCTGGAGCAGCACTGAGATGGGTGGTTGCCTGGGGTAGAAATAAACGAATATGATGAAGAAAGCCCAAGATAGAGCTGACATTTTCACATCAGGAAGTAATAAGGTTCTCCACTGGAACCATTAGCACCCAAATGACAGTTGAATGAATAGCTGGATGGCCAGTGCATTCATCACCAGGGCTTTAATGAAAACATTCCCTTTTCTAGAAGATTCTTTTCTAACAAATCCACTGTTTTTTACAGCTTTACTCAGACATAATTCATGTTTGAATAACTGCAGATATCCCTGGAAAACACTACTGTGTTCCCTGCTTGTTTGGGTGTGATTATTATACATGTCATATAAATGCTATCAGCAATATTTCTTCTTTTGTGGCTGGCTTACCCAAACTTGTTCTTACAGTCAATCAACAAATACTATAAGCCCAAGGCACTGAGTATGAATAAATCAGGTTGACATGCTCAAGGAATTAATAAGCTTATGGAAAGACAGATTAGTGACAACTTGAAATAGAAGGTGCAAAGGACAAGCACAGAGTGCTATAAGGGTTCACAGAAGAGGAAGGAAGAATGGGCCTGCTGATTCAAGGCAAAAGGTCTAGGGGTTCCAACTAAGGTTCAATTCAGGAGTTACTGAATAAAATGATGAAGGTAATAAAAATGTTTCATTTATACCTTATCCATTAGGCTCAGTTGTCTTTATCAAACATTATCCATTTTCCAAATTGGGAAATGGAGACTGAAGAACTTGCTCAAGTCTGCATGGGAAATGATTGTTAGAGTTGGTGAATACATGTCTGCCACTAATGCTACTTTATATCATGTGAATATAAGGTTGCTTCTGGGTTAACACGACTACCTGCTTCTCTGACATCCCTCCATACCTAACGCAAATTTAATGCACTCAGCAACACCAGGAACTCTCTTGACACCTCCTGTCCACCTTTGTATTTCATTTTCACACTTGTGATCATCTAATATACAATCTACTGTATTTCCTCAATTTAAGATGACCCTTTGTTATATTTTTACATCTTTTAAATTAGGATGCCTCAAAAACATCAGTGACATGGAAGACAAACAGTTGTGCTTCTTGGCTTCCTGGGACATGTAATAGCCAATAGTGACCATTCTATTCCAAAAAACTTCCTCCCCTCTTGTAACAGTGTATGGCACTTGTGTCTGCATGAGCTTAAAGATTATGAAGGCATTGATTCCTTCTGCTAGAATTGAAGAAAACACTGGATCATGAGATTGTAACTTGGGTGGTAGGTTTAGTTTTGACCCTATTTTACAAATTTGAGAAGTTACATGAATTCTCTAGTTCTTACTTTATTTTCCTATAGAATCTATGTCATTGAGCTTTGACATTCAAACTATTAATATTTAAAATAAGAATATTAAAATACACATATTTATAAATTATATAAAAATTAAAATATTTAAAATCATTGCTCTATTTTAACAAACAGTAGTTGAGGAGCTGCTCCAGTGAAGTTTCTGCAGAGTGCTGGAGAAATAAAGAAGAAAGGAAAGGAAAAAACAAAATCCATTCATTTAAGGTGCTTATAAAATCAGACATGACCCCCTAAAATTTATACCAAAATGTGGCCCCTTAAAGTTTCCCAGAAGTGCTATCTGGGGTGCCACATATGCTACCAGAATTTGGGGCACCATACGATTTCACCATATGCTTATTACTAAATCTCCAATATTATTAAGGCCGAGAGGGTTCTTGCCTAATATTTAGAGAAGAATTCTAAATACCATCACAGATAAATGAGGCAGCATGGTACGTTTTAAGCTTTTATTTAGTGCGAGAGGTATCTAGGAAAGTGAAGGCTTTTGTTCAGGTTGGAGAGAGGGGAAAGTCTGGAAACTAGGGTAGCGTCCATACCACTCAGAGAGCAGGCCAAAGGCCACGTGCAGCAGGCAGCTTGAGCTGCTGTCCACCACTTGTCACCGGCAGCAAAGCAGAGGCAGAGAGCCTTTTGGGATGCTCCTTGCCTTTTTATATATTTTCCACAGGGGAGTGGCTTGTGGGCAGGTGGGTGCTCAGGTATGGGGGCATGGGGAAGGTATCAGGTAGGGCGTGAAGTCACACAGGGGTGTGGCGAAAGCATGGTCTTCCAGCTCACAAACCTAATCAATTTTAACCTGTGTGCCTGCCTACTTCTACTCCTCCTACTGAGAAGGAGACTGACAATTTGATGACTTCGATGTAATGCAACATAGAATCTCCCCTGCTTCTGAGTCTTCAACTGTTCTTGTCATTCCTAAATATGAGTGAAGTTAGTGCCTTCTCCTACACACACAACCCCATCTTGGTAAAGGCACTCAACTCTGCCTGCCACCAACAGATGGTGCAAGTGGCCACATCAACTAGATGTTGTTTGCATTGAGTTTTAGAGGTGATGGCTGATCAACAAGTCTGAGAACCTAAGCTACTGTCTATAAGCAAATTAGTATATATCATGGTACCACTGGAATGGAAAATAAGGGATGAGAGTATGGTGGAGTTAGTCAGTCTGTTGGGAAGGATATTTTAGGACATTTAAGGAAGAAGAATTAGGCATGGGATATCTTCAATTGCAAAATATAGTCTACCAAATTAAAGTGGATTTAATACATGCAATTATTATTCCACCTAATGTGAAGTACATAGGCAGGGAAATTGATGGCTTAAAACATCATTAGGGACTCGGGCTCTTTCTACCTTTCTTCTGTCAGCCCTGGAATGTTGGCTTTATCTATATGCTTTTTCCTTATGATTACAAGATGGCTGCCACATCTCTTGGCATACTATTTGTATGCAGCTGCAAAAATGTGGCTAAAAGATGGAAACTGTTTTCTGAAAGTTCTCTTTACTGAAGAGAACCATGCTCTTTAGGCCCCGTTTCCCCCATTTCTTACCCTAGGCTCAGAGACATCTTATCTCTTCGGATTTTAACTTTAGTTGTTGGGTCATATGCCCATGCTTTGAACGCAGCAGAGGTGAGGAAAGTGTGTAACTGGAACTTCCAGTCTCAGTATTAGATGACAGATTCTGTCTGCAAGGAGGCAGTGTGTGTGTGTGGGTGGGTGGGTGGGTGGATGAAGGATACGTATATTGATTGCTGCATAGGCCTCTAACATTACCTTTGAAAATAAGAAAATAAGGAAAGATGAGTTATTATGGACTGATGCTCAAATCCTGCCACAGTGCTTTCTTTTCTGGACTATAGACATCCAATTGATATTTGTTGATTGTGCAATCATTATCATGGAAAGAGAAAATCCATATCACATCAGGCATGTGAGTAGTGAAGTCAGTTATTCTTGCCAGACCATGACTGGAAGAAAATTTTAATTTTGTCACTTGAATGGGTGACTGTTGGTATTTCTAGTGGGTGGTTAAACTGAAATACTAATTCAACATCAAAGGAGGTAGTGGTGGTATTTTTTTTTAAAACCATGTCTAATTTGGCAAAAATTATATAATCTAAAAAGAAAATCCAGGAAAAATCTGAGTTAAATGGAAAAAGACCAGATCTTAGGAAATGAAAGTTTACTGAAAAGACCATGTGTGGGGTTTAAATGAAAACAACAAAGTATGAGATGGCCCCAGGGAAATGGAAAAAAATCAGCGGGTCCTAATAAAGTACTTACTGTTTTTTGACTACACATGGAAACTCACAATAAAGAAGCATGAAAGGGCATCAAATGAGTGCATTTTAAAAAATTAACAAATGCACAAATAAGCATTAACATTTTTTAAAAACTTTCTTTGCCTTTCCCACAACAGTAAACCAACTGAAAGCCATAGTTTTCTGACTCTAACAACAAGAGCAATACGTAAGAATATTTCAGACAAAAAGAAGAAACCAGTAATTCTGTTGGAAGCTGTGAATTATTCTAAATAATTGGTATGAAGTAATGCATGGAAATTTAAAAATCAATTTGAACTTGTCACAGCACACTGACACTTTGAAATGACTTTTCTCTATGTCTTTTTAAGCCTGTCAAGTTCTTTGGTAGAATCACAAGAGCATGCCTGGAGACTGGAAACCAGTAGCGATCAGTCAAATGTATGGGGTTATTTCCCACTACTCTATCTTATATGAAAGTGCGCCTTTTTTTAAAAAAAAAATTATTTATCTATTTGTAAGTCAGAATTACAGAAAGGGAGAGAGACAGACAGACAGATCTTCCATCTGCTGGATCACTCCCCAAATGGGCCACAATAGACAGCACTAGGCCAGGCCAAAGCCAGGAGCCAGGAGGCAGGAGCTTCATCCGGGTCTCCCACATGGGTAGCTACAACCCAAACCCTGTGCTATTTCCTGATTCTTATCTCAGGCCATTAGCAGGGAACTGGATTGGAGCTGGGCACGAACTATTGTGCATATGGGATGCCTGTGTCACAGGCAGCAGCTTGAAATGCTATGCCACAATGCCAACACTGACAAGATTAACTCATCTTTCAATGCTTCCGATTTTACATTGTCTTCTATGATGTAACAAGTCAGCCATTGCATTTATTCTGAAAAATTTTCTTTCTACCTACATGAGATTCATAGTTGTTTTGCAGTTGTTACATACTTTTGTTGATCAACTCCTCGAAGTCCTTGAATGTAATAATGTAATTTCTGCACTTCCTTCAATGTATTAATAAGACCCAATGAACTGGTTCCTTAGTAGGAGTTCATGTCAGAATTATTGAAGCAGCTTTTAGGTAGCTTAATGTGTCTGCCTGACTGGTAATGACAAATTAGAATCTCTAGTGTTGTGACCTCGTGGAAACTCCTTGGAAAAAACATCTATTCTGATGTACAAATCTGACTCAGAACCATGGGCCTATTGGAAATCATAAATTTACCACCTAAAGAAAATAAAAGAAACAGAAAAAAAGGAGGGGAAGGGAACTGAAGTCTGTATAAGCAGTTATTGCATTTGACTATTAGAATATCTTACCAAAATGTAAATACTGAAAAATTGTCATAGTATAAAAGTTAACAGACCAATTCCATGATTCAAATTTCTGCTCTTCTGTATGATCTGAATCAAATTAAGTAGCTACTCTATGCCTTAATTTACTAACCTACATTTTATGTATAGTAGTAATAATGATTACATGATTTTGGGACTAGATCATGTCATACATATAAGACTAAATACTGATGAAGTACTTACTTACTACTAGAACAAAGTAATTGCTCAAATGTTGCCAACTATAAATGTTGGTCTGCTCAGAAACTCAGATTGGAAGTTAAATAATATGTTTGATTAAAAGTAAAGTGAAAACATGGATGGTTGTAAACAGAACATTATATTTAATAGATAGAATGTTCAAAGCCTGAACTCCATAGTGAAATGTCGTTTTAGGACATGATATTATAAATACTGAGTTCATATTTTAATTTAAATAATTTTTAACACTGACAAACCAGAATTCCCTTTAGCAGCTTTAATAAAAGTATCATAAAATGAAATCTATAAGTTATTGGTTTGGATAATTAAGGATAGTGTTATTTCCTGTGGGTTAGGAATATTTTAGCCTTGATTATCCAATAAGAAGATTAAGAATCCATTTTACAAAAAAAGGACTGCTCTTAAAATGAAATTATTCAATATAGATAATTCAAATAATATTCAATTGGTCATTCTTTATAAAATTAGACATTTGTTACAGCTCTTTGTATTTATTATGTGATTTAGAGGTTTTCTTTTAAATTTTTAATTTTAAGGAGGGCCAGGAAACACAATCTTTTCAAAACTGAGGGGTTCCTTGAGAGTAATTAAGCTGGCCCTGAGTCAGACTCATTTCTAGGCACAGGTGAATTCTTTGAGCAGATTCCTTAAATACTGTCCTCTTGTAGAGATGCCATTTTTCAGGTAGAGCTGGTAGAAATTTTGTAACTAAAATCTTTGCTGTTAACCCTAAATGCTCGTATAAGTGCCGGATCAACTGGTTCAATCAACAGACAGAAATTTCCTAGCACATAAATTATCTTTCAACAGCTCTGATTACTGTAGAAAAGTTTGAATTTCAAGTTGCACAGATAGGAGAACCAGGTACTCTCCATGGTCCCTAGCCTCAGCATGAGCAGTGTGAACATCCCAGTCGTGGGATTTAAAGGGGTCTTGTGGTAGCCTGGATAACAGTCACAAAAAGATATCTTCCTTGTAACACCCAGAACTTGTGAATATTTTGAGTTGTGTGAAAATTACTTTAAGATGGGGAGATTATTCTGAGTTAACCAGGGAGCCCACTCTAACCACAATGATCCCCATGAGAGAAGGTAAGATCAGTCAGCAGAAAGAACTTTAACAACTGAAGTAGAGATTGGAGTGATGGGGTCATGAATCAAGGAATGCCAGTAGCCTCTAGAAGCTGGAGAAAACAAGGAATTGATTCTCCCAGAGTCACCCAAAAGAAAACTGTGGATGATCTTTGCTTTTAGCCCCATAAGATTAATTTCAAACTTGTGACCCCCAGAACTGTGACAATAAATGCATGGGTTTTTTAAAATATGGTATTAGATTACAGAAACAATAGGAAACTAAGAGAGACCTCATAGATCATGAAACTCAATTGTTTTATTTTTAATTAAGTGATACAAAGCCTAGAGAGTTTAGTCATTCATTTATTCTTTTATTCACTTACTCAACAACAGTTTATCAAGCTACTAACATCTTCTAGGCACCATTTATAATGAGCGTATGATCCATGCTATACCTTTCTGAATCTTCCTCCCAGGACCACAGGAATTAGAATCTATGATGGAGAGACCCCCTAGAAAAAAATATTACAAGCTAGTGAGTTTTGAATGTGGAACAACCAATATTCAGAGCTCTAGTGTTTTCATCTTTCTAGAGGCTGGGTATTTTTTTTTTTAATTTCTAATACTACTCAGAACCTTGAAATAATTTCCTTCACTTACGCAAATTGTCTAGAGTGGGTTTCTGTGATTATCGTATATACTCACTGTAGTAAATTATCCACATAATTAGTTGATGGTGTCCTCCAATTGCTTCAAAGGTTTGTGATAGTGTTTTAGGTCCATAACTTCTTTTCAGAAGAGTATTTCGCACCACATAAATAATTCAGAGGTTGTTAGCCAACTGATGTTTTCATTCCCAACAAGCTAAGTGAGTCCATGTCCTCATCTAAGCATTTGGGAAATATTTTTCTCTCTCTAAATGGAAAGAAGAATGTGAGCTGTGGACTGAATTTATACTTCTCCCATATCTGAAATGCTAAAATTTGTTAGGAAAAGAATAGTTGTGTTAGGAATATAAATTTTATAATATTTTTCATGAATATTGTGTGCCATCAGCAAATAAGAAAATTTCCTTTGCTGCATAGCTTTTGAAAATATCTATGGAAGAAAGGGTGAAGGTAGATGTGTGCTGCCTAAAGTAAATAGTCACCACACAGCTCAAGCAGTAGTGAGCTCTTCCAATAAAGACAAAGAATAAACCAGAGCAGAGGCACTGTGTGCATGGGCATGGGCCCTTGGGTTTAACTCAACCATTCCAAGCACTGGCTCCTGATGACCGTAGTCTCAGACATTCTTGAGGTTTCACGCTGTCACTCCCTAACTGACCTTGCCAGACCCGGAAAATTGCAAGATTCAAAGATTTAGTTAATATTACAATTGAATCCAGATTCAACAATTTCATTTTTTTTTTAAATCAACTCAGTTAACCATTCTAAGCCTCAGGATACTGAAACAAACAAACAAAAATAAGATAATACCTGACCTGAAATAAACTTCTTGTTTCAAGCCACTGATATGTTTTGGAGTGGTTTGTATACACAATTTAAACTAGCCCACCTGGAATGGCATGTAAAGTGATGAACTCACAGTAACCTGTCACATAGAGAAGACGGAGAGATCACAATGGTGATTCATTTATTCATTCAACTATCTTGTTGCCACGCACAGTGAGTACCACTGTCAGGGTGGCAGATAGAGCTCTGACTTCATGGGATTCACAAGTGTTTCAGAGACTGCTACCATCCCAGACTTGTGCAATGCAATGAGAAGAATTTCATATCCCTGTAGGAGAGGCTAAACTGTGAAGCTGAACTGATCAAATTTCTTCAGACAAGGACAGAATGGCAAAGAGTTAGTCATGACCAAGAACCAATGATCTAAGAGGTATAGAGGACATAACTTGGTCAATATTGATTGATGATTAATTTGGGGTGTCAACTTGAGTTGATTGGGGTATACCTAGAAGGCTGTTGAAGCATGGTTTCAGGGTGTGTTTGTTTTATTGGAGATTGGCATGTAGGTCAGTCTACTAGAGTGGCAAAGACTCACCTGTGGGAAGACATCATCCAGTCAGTTAGGGACTAAAGTAGAAAGGAGACTCCCTCTTTACTGCTTTCTCTTCTCTCTCTTCCAGAATGAGACACCCTTCTTCTTTTGTCCTTGGACATTAGAACTCCAGGCTATATCGCGTTTCAGCCTTTTGGCTAAGATCAAGTATAGAACTCCAAGTTATGGGTGGGTATCTGGTGAATCTATTTAACTGCCATTTGTGACACCCATATCCCCTTTTGGAATGCCTGAGTTTAAGTCTCCATTCCATCCTCTTGTTAATGAGCACCCTGGGAGGGAGCAAGGTGATGGCTCAAGTATTAGTTGGGTCCCTGCCACTGAAGTGCTAGATTCAGATTAAGCTCTCAGGTCATGGCTTCAGCCTGGCCCCAGCCCTGGTTGTTGGGAGCATTTGGAGAATGAAACAGAGGTTGGCATGCATATATATATATATATATACACACACACACACACACAAATTTTTTGTCTCTCTTCTCCCTGCCACCTGCCTTTCAAATAAAATAAATACATATTTAAAAAGTTCTTCAGCCATTGGATTCAAACTTGCAGCAACAGTCCTCCTGTGGTTCCTCAGCCTTTGATCTCTGCCTGAAGCTTCACCATTGGCTTCTCTGGATCTGAGGACTCTGCAGATGGACTGAGCTGTGCTATGAGCTTCTCTGGCTCTCCAGCCTATAGATAGCCTATTGTAGGACTTAGTCTCAGTGAGAGTGTGAGCCAATTCCCTTAATAAATTTCTCATATATCCTATTTATTGAACCTCTGGAGAACCCATCTAACACACTGATTCTGAGTGTGCTAAAAGGATGGTTCCTTTCTGGTCACAGCAACATTATTAGTGTCTCTGTTCTGAGTCCCTGGCTTCCTATGCCCCTCATGCACTTAACACAATAGCCCTTATGGAACTCATGCATCCAACATAATAGCCCTCTTCTTATGGGACTCATGTACATGAACTCACTCTGCCTGCTGCCTGCTATTTCACTGGACTGAAATAAAACCAAATGCTTACCATCTGAGTTTACCATCATCATAATTTGAAGCCCTGAGTATGTTAGATGCACCTGCATTACAGCCTCAGCATAGTTTCTGAATAAGCCAAAAAGCAATAGATCAAATAGGCTGTTTACTTCACTGTCTTTTTGGAAACAAGTGGCATTTGGTGAATCTTGGTGATGATCCTCCCTATATTCCTGGCAAGCGATCTGTGTTTTGTGGTTTCCGGCATCATTGCACCGAGGCAGGGAGGCAGGGATCCCTGCTGTAGTCCTGACTGCTCCCACATGAGAGGGAGCATTGTGGGTGCTGAACTTTGAAGTTGAAGGCAGGATGTATTTTCATATTAAGTTCAGCAGTCAACAACTTGGACCAGGCTGGAATACTCCAGCCCTGACAGCTACCTAGCAGTGTTCTGGTGCTTCCAGTTTGTTTTTCTTTTTTCCTTCTGGCACTTCATGGGCAAGATTCTAAGGCAGTAGGTGATGAACTTCTTGTCTATGCCCAGGAAAACTCTGAAATAAAGCATACAGCTTTTCTGTATTCCTGCTGTGGCTTTAGAGATGATTGGTGATGTGGAAAAAGCATTTCTTTAGAAGTCACGCTAATTCAAATGAATCCTGGTGTTGCTGCTTACAAAATGTGTTATCTTGAATTAATTGTTTGATTTATCTGAGTCTCAGTTGTCCTACCTATAAATACTAAAACCTATTTTATGAGTTGTATTCAATGAAATAAATAAGAAAACATATATTAAACATTTAGTGGTGTCTGGAGTACAGTGAACTCTCAGTGCATATTTGGACCTTTTTATTCTTTTTCCTTCCAAAGTAAATGTGACTAAATACTTAGTTTTGCTTTTATATCTCTGGAAGACCATTATAAGGCATTGTAATTCTTTGTATATTGCAATGTCCTTACACATGCACATATTTTTCATCTTTACAATAATTCTATGATTAATTCATATAATTATGCCCATACCCACTTTGTAGGTGGATAAAATGAGACTCAAAAAGATTAAGACACTTGATCAATGAGCATAAAGATAATACTTCTGATTGGTATAACTTGCATTCAAGTCGTTGAACTCAAATTCCCCTTCCCAGATTTGCACATAACCTGACATAGTAGTGTCTAAAAATCAAGGTTGAGTTTCTCTACTGAAGATTGTATCTGACTTCAAAGCATGGCCCTTTCCCTCTAGTTTCCCTCTAGTTTCCATTAACCATGTCATCTTTTCACTTTGAGGGATTTTAGTAAGATTCTCAAGGTACCTGGCAAATAGTACTTAATCCCATATTAACTCTCCCTCAGTTTGGCCTAATTTCCTGATGAAACTTCATTTGAAACTTTATTTATCCTCAGTGGTCATATTTTCCTTGAGGCTGAAAAGTTACATTGAACATACAACTAGATTTCTGAACCTGAAATTTATGTATTTGTTTATTTTTATTTCTACCATCCTGGGTCTCTGGAAAGAACCAGAGCCCCTCAGTAATGGGATTTGAGGGTTTCTTTGTAACTTCTGGTTATAATTCATCATAGGCTCTGAGAGAATCAAGTAAAGAGCAGCTTGCAGCTTGCAGGTATAGCTTTCTCCTTGGCCCTCTAAGGCCAAGGGTCCCTACACTTACTGTCTCCTTGGAAGAGGGTGAAAACAAATCATGTGACTTTCAAATACATATATTCAACTTGGGCTTTCCTCCTGAACTTGAGATATAATGTCTATTTGAAAATGTTGAACAGGCATCTCAGGCTTGACACAATTAATGCAGAATGCTAATATTCAATCTGACCCTTCATCTTCTTTAAAAGACTTTTTTTTAAAGGACAAGACAAAAATCCACTTCTCCCCTACCCTAATTTAGGTAAGCAGACAGTAACTTGAGTTGATCCATATGAAAAGCTTGACACTTCCCGGATGGAGATTCAAAACAAGCAGTAGGAATACTTGAGAAAAAAAAAGGCAGTACCAAGTCATGGTTTACAAATAATAACCTCAAATGTAAGTGGACAAAATTCTTCAATTGAAAGATTTAGACTAGCTGACTACTTTTACAAAAAAAGACTCATCTATATACTGCATGCAAGAAATACACTTTACACATGATACATACAGACTGAAAGTGAAAGGATGGAAAAAGATGTATCATGCAAATGGAAAAAAATGAGCAGAAGTAGCAGTATACATATCAGACAAACAAGACTTTAACCAAAGTCTACAAAGACAAAAACTGTTAAAAGAGACAAAGAAGGTCATTATGTAATGATTAAGTGATCAATTCAATAAGATGATGTGACTATAGTAAATGTATATGCAGCCAATGCTAGAGCATACTGTTTCATAAAATGAATATTAATGGATCAAAAGAGAGACATAAGTTCCAATACAATAATGATGGGTGTCTTTTCTTCCTCTCACAGTATATGCAGTTCGTCAGCAAAACAATGAACTCTGCATTCACAATCCTACTTTCCTGAATAATCATTATTGTACTCCTGCTCTGGGCCCCTGGTATATCTCTTTGGTTACAGCTTAAGCTTCTGCCTATAGCGCATGTATTAGTTATCTATTGATGAATAGCATATCACCACAACAATTAAAAAAACATACATTAATTGTCTCATAGCGTCTATGAGTAAGAAGTCTAGGCACAGTTTATTTGTGTCCTCTGCATCAGGGTCTCCCACAAGACTGCAATCAAAGCATAATTGAGGGCCAAGTTCTTGTCTGAAGGCATGACTGGGAAATTTACCTGCAAGCTCACCTGACTGTAGATGAGATTCAGGTCCTCAGTCACTGTTTGAGTCAGGGCCCCAGATCTTTGTTATTAGTCAAGTTGACCTCCAGCAAGATTTTTTGTTTACTCAAAGTGTGCAAGTTGGCAGAGTCTATTAGCAAGGTGTAAGTTACAACCTTATATAACTTTATCATAGAAACAACATTCCTTTATCTTTACAATGTTTCATTATTTAAAAGTTAATCACAGGTCTTGCTAAGACTTAAGTAGAGGGGATTTAATGTGAGAGCGTGAATGCCAATAGGCAGCAAACATGGGTACCACTTGAGAATTTGTCTACCACATTCTCCTACATTTTATTTTTCATGTAGTGGTTGGAAATATTCTTTAAAATATGAGTCAGATCATGTCATACCTCTGTTCCAGACTTTCCAGTTGTTTCTTATTAAATTCATAATAGAATGAAATTCCTCACTTTGGCCTTGCACCATCCCCACTTTATACTCACTCTAGTCCAGATGTACTGACTTTCTTTATCCTCAAGCCCACTTAACACTGCCCCATTTCAGAACTTTTGCATTGCAATTCACTTTGCTTGGAGTCCTCTTGGACTTTTCATATTATTCAGTTCTTTTCTCTAAGTGTCTCATTCAGAGAAGTCTTTCTGGACCATGTTATCTAAAATGCTAATTTCTTGAACATGTTTATCTGTTTTTCTCCACTAAAAGGAAAGATCCATCGATGCTTCATGTGATGGACTGTTACCTATGTGATGAAATTCAGGAAATATTCATTAGAACAAATGCCCACACTACAGAAGTTAGGACAAGAGAAAATAGATTTCTTCTACTAATTATCTTGTAATCATCCAAGAGAATAGACCAAAGTACCATGCTCTGACCCCTAGAGAGAGGTGTATCTTCCCTTAATTAAGGTAAGAATTCCTTCAGGGACATTCCGTTCTCTTTGCTGCTATCTTATCAGGAAACTTTCCATCTCTAACCCAGTTTTGCAATTCTAAGGACACTGCGAATGGAAAGTTAGTGAGCTTGAGAGTTTTGATAACCAGAATCTCCCTGATTTGTCTTCTCTCGTAATTAGTAAAGTAACATTTCTGGCTATATGTGGCATCAGAGCCTGCTTAAATTTAAGTAACCTTACAAAATCAAGATTTTGAACCTGACAAACCAGGAACTCAACTCTACTATGACCTTTCCCCCAAGAGGTGGCAGTTGTGATGAAACACATCTAGAAAAGTTATCTAACCTTGTCCTTCACTTGTAGTCTGGTACTCCAGAGAGCAATTTGGAGGGTAATTAGTTTCACATTTGTCTTTGTTTAGATGCAATAATTTCAGTTCTTCAAAATTAACCTAAATGAGTTTAAGATTTACAGTTTGTTCCTGGAAGAAAAGAGATATTTCTATGGCTTAGACCACAAAGTTGACTTTTAATGGACAGATTTCATTTGGTAAACTGCAGCAGAATAAAATTGCTGCAGAAATTTTTCTCAGTAGCAACCTAACAAATCCTGAATTGGCCAACTTCCATGCCTTTCAGGTTTCCAGAAATACAAACAGGAAGTTAACATTTCCATAGCAATAATGATTCTGTAATAAAAGCTGAGGAGGGACAATAAAACAGAAGGTCAGGATGAAAGCAATTTACATTTTATTAACATACTAAAACTACATCAGAATGATTTTAATATTAAAATAGAGTCAGTATATAATTAGAAAATCATTTGTAATCAAATTGCTTTTTACTCCCACTTTTAGGCATGGCTATGCTGTGGTCTTGTAGTAAGAAACAAACTTACAGAACATTTCCAAATTCCTTCAACCTGTTGTGTCATATCATGGGTGATTTTTCCAAAGAATGTTTACCAATTTTCAAAGTACATGTTCTTTTCAAGGAAAAGGCATGTGTTTCTTTGTGTTATTCACCCCATTACTGTCAGACAGCATACACTTTTGTGAGTATAATGAGTTTAGTGACTTGAAGCGAGTCAAATGAATTCTTTCAGACACCCCTATTAAGCTAATAGACTGACATATTGTCCTATAGGCATGGACATTGTAAATGGTAAAGTTTCCTGGATTTCCCAGTTGCTTAGATTCTTCCTTTCCAAACTTTTTAATAAGAATTCCTCTGACCATGGAGGATAGATTGATTTCCTACGAAAGTGAGTGGTAAGATCCCTCAGTATTGTATAAAGAAGGAAAACCTGAATTCTAAGGAGAGAAAGGCAACATTCCAACTTCTTTGGTGGAGAAGGATGACCAGTAGGTAATGAACCAGTGTTAAAGACAGAAGGGGGAGAAAAGGTATTTAATTCTGTAAACTATTTATTTGTTACTGTAACCTTGAGTTGACCAAGCTTCCACAGCCTTCTACTCTTGACTTATAAGGCAGATAAAGTAGTTAACAAATGGAATACAGATTTAAAAAATTTGGACTCTCTCTTATTGTGAGAGAACTCATTTTTCATTAGTCATCTGCCATTTCAGGAATATGAATTCAATCTCATTCAATGATTGTAAATAATAAGAATTTCTAAGCCTTCCATTCCTTTAAAACTGTACTGACCACCAGATAAAATCCAAATAAATTCTTGACCAACCATGACTCTTTATTGTCTTTTATTTTCCCACTGCTATTTTTATTGAAGTGTGATTTTTATGTGGGAAGTAACATTGATTTTTAACATTTAGCAACCATGTACTTTGAAGTTTGTACTCAACACATAAAAATAGTCTTTTTCTCTGAATATACCTCCTAGCACTAGAGTGTCCTCAGTGGGTTGACAGTGGAGTTTAATATGCCACAGTACTGATGGGGTAGGATAATAATCTCCTTTTTTTAAATAAATGCAAGTATGACATCCAGAGAAATAGTAACATGAATCTTTTTTGACTATTCAGATAAATTTCTATATTCATACTTAAAAAGGACAAATTACTTTCCCTAACAAAGTCCTTGGGTTGTTAATACTAACAAATGCTATGCCAGTCTCAAATTCCTGCAATTTTTGTGTATTTTGCCTTATTCTAGGGACAACTGTGAATGGAAGGTTAGTGAGCTTGAGGGTTTTGATGAACCCTCAAGGGGGGCCAGCGCTGTGGCTCAGCAGATTAAAACCCTGGCCTGAAGTGCCGGCATCTCATATGGGCACCAGTTCGAGTCCTGGCTGCTCTTCTTCTGATCCAGCTCTCTGCTGTGGCCTGGAATACCAGTAGAAGATGGCCCAAGTCCTTGGGCCCCTGCACCCACGTGGGAGACCCAGAAAAAGCTCCTGGCTCCTGGCTTTGGATCGGTGCAGCTCTGGCCGTTGTGGCCATCTAGGGAGTGAACCAGCAGATAGAAGACCTCTCTCTCTCTGTCTCTACCTCTCTGTAACTCTGTCATTCAGGTAAATTAAAAAAAAAAATAGACATTGTGTATGAAATGGTATAGATGGAATGCTAGCCTCTTATGGCCCCAGAAATCCTTCTAGCACTAAACATAAAATCCTAGTTTCTCATTAGGGTAATTAATGGAAGGATTTAAGAACTAGAAGAACCTGATTTAATGCACACCTTGATTTTACAAATTGCAAAGTAGAATTGAAGGGAGGTAATTCATTCCAAGTTCATGTAAGTAAATGGCACAGAACCAAGGACATAATCAAGTTCATTGTTTTCTCCAATTCAAATTTTGATTTCTGGTTTCATAATTCAGTTTTTTCAAATAGATAACAAAACATCAATTTCATCCACAGAAGTTGTAAGGAGATAATTACACTAAAGCAATCTGATGTCAATACTAAAATTCTTCATTTTCTGAAATCAGAGAAAGTCTTGGACATCAAACTCAAATTTCAAAAAGTCTCAAATAGCAAACCAAAAATTGCACAACCTTCAGGACATTTTAAATTATATTTTGGTAAACAAAAATTATAATCACCATCAGAGGAGTTAGAAAACCAGGTTAATGGTTATCTAACAAATGATATTGGACAAAAGCCACATTTTACTTAAAACAACTCCAAAAATAACTGTTTGTATTTCTTCCTCAAGTACAAACAGGTGAAGATAGAGATATGAGCTCACATCACCTACATATGTGATTAAAGTGCAAATCATATATACATGGCTTGGAAATACTCCACTCTAGTACTTATTTACCTTATTATTTATATTTTAAATGTTTATTTGTCTTAATTTACTTCAAAGGCAAAGCAACAAGAAGGAAAGGGAAAGAGAAGAAAAAAATCTTCCATCTGCTATTTCACTCCTCAAATGTGAACAACAGCCAAGACTGGGCCCCACCAAAGCTAGGAGCCAAGAACTTCATCTGTATCTCCCACATAAGTGGTAAGGACACAAGCACTTGAGTCATCATCTTCTGTTTCCCAAGATGCATTGGCAAGAAGCTGGATGTCCGGGACTGGAATCAGCATGCCAATATAGGATATGTGTGTCCCAAGTAGGGATTTAACCAGCTGCATCAAAATACCTGCCCCTTATTATATGTATAGATATAGGAAACTTATTTTCTTTTTGATAAATATATACATTATAGTCATTATTTAGCCATTGCAAGTGTTATATCTCTAAAAGCAAAATTGCTGAGGTCAAAGATATGTATTTGCATTTGAAAAATTGATATGTACTACTAAACTGCTTTCCAAAATAGCCATGCCAATTTACCCTTCCATCAATAGTATTCAAAAACTTATTTTGCCATATAATTATAAATACTGATGGAACTATTATCCATCTCCTAAGTTTTCTACTATATTTTCTTTCAAGGATTTTATTTGGAAAATAATTTTGCCATTAATATTTTTATAAATCTAATTAATGTTTATTGCTTATCTTCACATTTTAATTGTAGTGATATTTGCCATGATATTTTAAATGTAAGCGGTTTTCCTGTGTTTGCTGAAGCATCTTTTTTATTTTATTTAAGTTACACAAGTTTCATGTATTTCATAAATACAGATTTAGGAACATAGTGATCCTTTCCACCCTACCCTCCCTACCCGCTATGCTTCAACCATTCTTCCTCCTCCCTCTTCCATCTCCACTCTTACTTTTATGAAGATCTATTTTCAGTTTACTTAATAATTGTAAAGTTAACCCCTCACTAAATAAAAGAGTTCAACAACTAGTATGAAGGAAAAAACAAAACATTATTCCTCAATGGAAGAGACAAATCTCAAAATGTCCATTTCACTCCAATACATTACATGTTAGGTACTCTATTAGTTACCTGATACATACGTTTTAGTTAGTTAAAACATATGATATCTGTGTTTTTAGGGCTAGCTTATTTCACTAAGTATAATGGTTTCCAGTTGCATCCATTTTGTTGAAAAAGATAGGATTGCATTGTTTTTACAGATAAGTGGTACTCCATAATGTAAAGTTACCATAATTTCTTTATTCAGTAAACAGTTGATGGACATCAGTTGATTCCATGTCTTAGCTAGTGTGAATTGTGCTGCAATGAACATTGGGATACAGGTACCTCTTTCAGGTGCTGATTTCTTCTGGTTTGGGTAAATTCCCAGGAGTGGGATAGCTGGATCATATGCTAGGTCTATATTCAGATTTCTGATGTATCAGAAAATTTATATAAAATTTTCAAATTTTCTTTTTTTGATTTCTCTTACTGAACTGACATTTACATCTTGAATCCATTTGAAATATATTTTGTTATATGGGATGAAGTAAGTTAATTTGATATTTCTCCCATTTGTTTATTTTGTAAGCTTCTAAAACAGTTTATGGGAACTTCATTATATGCCCCACCAGTACTCATGAAATCTCGTCATAAATAAAAGTGACTATAACAGTTACAACTTATTTGGCATCAATAAAAATACAGAAAAATGAAAAAATGAAATTTTATACCTAGAATTAACTGTTAAGAGTGAGGCACATTTGTGTTCAGTTTTCTTCTTTAACTTAGCATAATGTATTTGCATTTGTGATACTGACATTTTGTAAATGTACTTATAAAGAAACCAATCTTTGCCCAGAAGTGCAAACATATGTAAGCATCACACCAAATTTCAAGAACTAGAAATCACTGTGGTTAACTTTAGTTAAGTATCATATCATGTATTTTTCATGTTTATGTTGAGATACAAAGGATTGCTAGGTAGGCAGACATGCACTTACTGGAGGCAAAGGTACCTCATACATGCATATGTATTTATAAATTATTTATTAGGGGAATTGGCTCGAAGATTGTGGAGACTGAGAAGTCTCAGGGCTTCTAGAAGTTAGAGGCGTTGGAATGTGAGTGGTGTAGTTCTGTCCAAGTTCAGAGGCCTCAGAACCAGGAAGCTAAGCATGTAACTGTCATTTCAACACCCTAGGGGCCACCAGTGGGCATCCTAGAATGCAGACTGGGGATTCTACCCCTCTGATGCCCAAGGACAGCTGAGGAAGACTGCAGACCCGCTTAGATAATAGACATATTCAGCTACTCTGGTTTTTTCTCTGGGGCCCCAACTGACTGAAAGGCACCAGACACACACTGGGCATGGATCCTCACTGGATCTCCTCTGGAAACACTATCATAGATACTTCAAAACAGTTTTCTACCAGGTTTCCACATTGTCTTAATCCATCCAACTTGACACCTGACCTTCATACATGGAGTTACTAAAACAGACAACTTAATATTTTAACAAGGGGGCCGGCACCGCGGCTCACTAGGCTAATCCTCCTCCTTGCGGCGCCGGCACACCGGGTTCTAGTCCCGGTCGGGGCGCTGGATTCTGTCCCGGTTGCCCCTCTTCCAGGCCAGCTCTCTGCTGCAGCCCGGGAAGGCAGTGGATGATGGTCCAAGTGCTTGGGCCCTGCACCCCATGGGAGACCAGGAGAAGCACCTGGCTCCTGGCTCCTGCCATCAGATCAGCGCAGTGCACCGGCCGCAGCTCGTTGGCCGCGGCGGCTATTGGAGGGTGAACCAACAGCAAAGGAAGACCTTTCTCTCTGTCTCTCTCTCTCACTGTCCACTCTGCCTGTCAAAAAATAAAATAAAATATTTTAACAAGTGGAAGGCACTGTGGCACAGGGGCTTAAGCTGCCACTTGGGATGCACACATCCCATGTCACAGTGCTGGTGGGAATCCTGGCTATGCTGCTTCTGATCCAACTTCCTGCTAAGGTATCTTGGGATGCAGCAGATCATGGCTCAAGAACTTGGTTCCTTTCCATCAACATGGTAGACTTGTATAGAGTTTCTGGCTCCTGGCTTCAGCCTGGCTAAGCCCTGGCTACTGGGGAGTGAATCAGCCTCTCTCTCTCTCCCCTTCTGTTGCTTTGTCTTCAAAGTAGATGAAAATACATACATACATACATACATACATACTTTCACAAAAGTTTATAGCTAGTAGAAATTTGGGGAGATGCTTTATATATATATAAATAAAGAGAAAGAGCAACAGAGGAAAGAAAGAAAGGAAAGAGAGAGAGAAAGAGAGAGGAAGGAAGGAAGGAAGGAAGGAAGGGAGGAAGGGAGGAAGGGAGGAAGGAAAAGAAAGAAGGGTGGGTGTTGTGGTATAGCAGGTTAAGACACCATTGAGAACTACCTCATCTCATATCAAAGTGTCAGTTCATATCCCAGCTGTTTTGCTTCGAGTCCGGATATCTGCTAATGTGTGTGGGAAGCAGCAGATGATGGCTTAAGTACTTGAGTCCTTGCAAGTTATGTGGAGTACCCAGATGGAGCTGGATGGAGTTTCTGGCTTTGGCCTGACCAAACTTAGGCTGTTGCAGTTATCTGGGGAGGGAATCACTGGATGAAAGATGTGTGTGTGTGTGTGTGTGCGCGCGCGCGGGCGTGTGTGTGTGAGAGACTCTGCCTTTCAAATAAATAATAAATCTTTAAATAAAAAAGATGATAGACGTTCAAAATTTTTTCCTTGAAATTTAACAATGTAGCTGATTGCTTGTGTAACATATTAAGAAAAGTTCATTCAATACGAGGAGCTGCAAATTGAACCGGGGCATTTTTTGTACTCAGCGAAAGAGAACAATGTAATTGAAACAGAAAACAAATGTTAATAACCAAAAGTTCCAAGTTACCTAAGTAAAGTTATAGATGATTACAAAAGGAATGGATGGACAGCAATCAGGAAAGGAACAATAGAAAAGTATATTCCAGGGGCCGGCACTGTGGCTCACTTGGTTAATCCTCCGCCTGCAGCGCCGGCATCCCATAGGGGTACCAGGTTCTAGTCCCGGTTGCTCCTCTTCCAGTCCAGCTCTCTGTTGTGGCCTGGAAGGCAGTGGAGGATTGGCCAAGTGCTTGGGCCCTGCACCCCATGGGAGACCAGGAGGAAGCACCTGGCCCCTGCCTTCAGATCAGCGCGGTGCACCGGCCGTGGTGGCCATTGGAGGGTGAACCAACGGCAAAAGGAAGACCTTTCTCTCTGTCTCTCTCTCTTTCTCTCTCATTGTCCACTCTGCCTGTCAAAAAAAAATTGAATAAATAAAGTATATTCCAGTGCATAGGGAAAATAACCCGAATTATAAAATTGAAACTGATTACTAAGTGCCCAGCAAGAAAAATGCAAGAAGGCCCACATCTAAGCCAAAATGTGGAAACAACTCAAATGTCCATAAATAGGTGAACTTGCAGATAAACAAAAGCTGCTGTATGCTAACAATTGGGTATCATTTGGCCATAAGAAAGAATGAAGTGGTGGGAATTTTGACACAGCTTGGGACACCCACATGGTGTATCAAAGTGCCTGGGCTCAAGTCATGACTCTGTTTCTCATTCCAGTTTACTGCTTATGTGTACCATGGAAGAAGCCATTGAGGTCCTTGCTACCCACTTGGGAAGCCTGGGTTGAATCCCAGGATCCTGGCTCCATTGAAAGCATTTGGTGAGTGAACCTGG
The DNA here is from genome assembly GCF_964237555.1 of Oryctolagus cuniculus. Taxonomy (NCBI): domain Eukaryota; kingdom Metazoa; phylum Chordata; class Mammalia; order Lagomorpha; family Leporidae; genus Oryctolagus; species Oryctolagus cuniculus. The sequence continues at coordinate 144,782,414 of NC_091437.1, forward strand.
GGAAGGAGTATCTCTCTCTCTCTCTCTCTCTCTCTCTCTCTCTCTCTCTCTCTCTCTCTCTCTGTATTTCAAATAAATAAAAGAAAATTAACTAAAGTGAAAATAGATAGTACCAATCATATAAGAAATTATTTAAGAAAAACAGAAGCACCGATGCATGCTACAATGTGGATGAACTTTGAAATCTTTGTGAGTGAAAGAAGTCAGACACGCAAGTGCTATGAGAGAACATAAAACAAAATTTAATATGTCAGGTTCTTTCTGTTTACTCAGATAAGAATTCTAAGCCCAGTGCAAACAAGGCAGACAACATGGTCAAGTTCAGGATTTATTTGGAAAGTGAGAGAAATACACAGGAACGTGAGGGCTTTATTAAGGAAAAGTGGGTCAGAAAAAGTAAGTGGGGAGTTCCATACCAGCCTCTCCTGAAAGCAGGAGAGGGCACGAGGATGGGAGAGCAGCGGCTGGTGGTAAAAACGGGGTGCAGAGGAGCAGGCATGAGAAGCAGCAGAGCGGGGTGGACTCCGTGTGCTCCAGCCTCTTCTTAACTTCCAAAAGGGCAGTGGTTACATAGTCTGATTGACAGGTGAGTGGATACAGGTGAGATCACTTAGGGGCAAAGGGTGTGGCCTGCAGCTCATGGGCCTAAACTGTCTCCCTGATTTGTCCCATATCACAGGGTCACATATAATTTATGGTTCTATTTATACAAAATATCTAAAATAGGTAAATTCCTTAAAACAGAAAGAAAATTAGTGATTTCCCGGTGCTGCGGTATGGAAAGAATGGGGAATCACTGATTAATGGCCATGAGGTTTGCTGTGGTTTGAAAGTTTATTATAAAGTGCAAATGTTGGAAACAATCATCGATGCTACAGGGTTGGAAAATGCTGCCTAATAAGAAGTAATTAGCTCATGGAGTCTCTGCCCCCATGAATGAATTAATGTCACTATCCAGCGGATGAATTAATTATCACTAGAGTGGGCTTGTTATAAAAACAGGTTCAGCTTTCTCATGGTGTCTTGCCCTCAGGACTTCTTTCCCTTCCACCTTCTGCCAATAGGAAGAGGCAACACAAAGACCCTCACCAGAGGTCAGCATTTTGATAATGACTTCTCAGCCTCCAGATATGTGGGAAATAAATGTCTTTTTAAATAAATTACCAAGTCGATGGTATTCTATTATAGCAATACAGAACAGAAAAAAGACATAATTGCTTTTTGTTTAGTTTTAGAGTTAAGAAAATGGTTTGGAATTAGATGAAGGATGTGGTTGCATAACCAATGCATATGGACCATACACTTCAAAATGGTTAATTTTATATTATGTGGATTTCACCATTGTTTTTAAAGAAGTAGGTAGAGAAAGGAGAAGACATTGCCTTACCACTGAGAGACTCATGAGATGGAACTGTTCCTGGGGAGTAAAAACAGAAAATCCACAACTGGAGATACTATAAGTGGAATTCTAGAGCCATATATCAAGAAATGTTGGTGACCAATTCTTCCTTTTAAAAAAGGGCTGGTCTCAAGAAAACGTTTCAGCAATATCTTCTAAAGAATAAGAATTGGCCGGCGCCGTGGCTCACTAGGCTAATCCACTGCCTTGCGGCACCGGCACACGGGGTTCTAGTCCCGGTTGGGGCGCCGGATTCTGTCCCGGTTGCCCCTCTTCCAGGCCAGCTCTCTGCTGTGGCCAGGGAGTACAGTGAAGGATGGCTCAAGTGCTTGGGCCCTGCACTCCATGGGAGACCAGGATAAGTACCAGGCTCCTGCCATCGGATCAGCGCAGTGCACCAGCCACAGCGCGCCGGCCGCGGCGGCCATTGGAGGGTGAACCAACAGCAAAGGAAGACCTTCTCTCTGTCTCTTTCTCTCACTGTCCACTCTGCCTGTCAAAAAAAATAAAAATAAAAAAAAAGAGAATGAAGTCTCTCTCACTGTCTACTCTGTCAAAAAAAATAAATAAATAAGAATTAGGGAAAAAAAGATTATGAGGCTTGAATTTTATGCCCAAACCAACTCATTCCTGTGAATGATAAAATAACAACGGAGATAGATATCCCATGGACTTTGGACACTTACCACCTATAAACCCTATTGGAAAAGTTGATTAAAGTTACAGCTCACAAAAATATTTAAAAATCCTAAATGTATTTTATCACAAGCATGATGAGCAAAGAAACCACTAAAACGTCTTGTTAAGTTTGCTCTGGTTTCAGCATTAACAGGTAGAGTTTTGAAGCCATGACTGTTGTCCTCACAAGAAGAAAAAGTTGGACAAACTAAACTAACACATTTTCTGTAGTCCAGTAGAGAATAAGGATGTCACAGAAAACCATCACCACAAAATCTGGTGAGACAGGCACATCCAAGCAGCTGAGATGAGGTCTCTTGGAGCAGAAGCTGTTGGAGCTATAGACGGATTAGGAGTGCTTGTATGGACATCTGATGAACTGTTCAAGCCTGCCTGAAGTAACACGAGAGAGAGCAAATATTGGGGCCTCAGTCTTGAGGGTTTCCTACCCTTTTGTGGAATTTCCAGGAATACCACCAGGTTTTAACAGTGAGGTTTTGAGAAGAATCCACTTAAAAGACTTTGGCAGAGGATGCAAAGAAGTATGCCCAAGACCTCTGCATAACAAAGGCATATTCTCCGTGTGGAAATTCTGCCAGGGAGTAATTATAAAACCTGCTTTTCAGTTGGGAATAAGAGAATCTTTTTCAACTCTAATCCCTACTGGGCTTCTTTTGTCATATAAGGATAGACCAGCAGAGTCAATAGCATTTAACCTTTAAGGAAGTAATCTGGGAATGACAAAGCCCAGGAAGGGAGTAGAATGCAAGATGTAAAATATAGTATACTGGAGAGACGTTTTCGAAGGTCACTGTCCTGAGACACCACTGACTACAATAATGAGGTCTCAGTGGAAGAGTACAGAATGTTCCTCCTCCTTTACACTTTACTACCACAATTCTAGGTGGGACAGCAGTGGATTGCAGCTGAATCTTCTACAAGACACTGAGTCTGTCTGGAGAAGAGTGCATAAGGAAGGGCCAAGTCAGCAGAGGAAAAAGCAATGACACAGGATTGATTTGAAGCTAAGGATACCTGTAGGTACAAGAAATACTAAGCACAGTTCAATTCCTAGCCAGATTAACATAACACTAAAGGCCTATTTACCACAGGTCCCGTCACCCTATATAACATGTCTGGCTTATGATAGAAAATTACAAAGCATGCCAAAAGGCAAAAAACTAAAAACCAAAACCAAAACCAATCTCAATACACAAAGCAGTCATCAGAACTGGACTCAGATATTACCCAGATACTGAATTATTGAATAATTAAAAATAACTACTATGAACATGTGAAATGCTCTAGTGGAAAATGTATATATGCTGCAGGAACAAATAGGTGATGTAAGAAGATATGGATATTCTAAGAAAAAAACAAATGGAAATATTAGAAATCAAATCAAACTAACAGAAATGAAGAATGCCTTTGATGGCACATTAGTAAATAGCACATGTCCCAGGAAAAATCAGTGAAGTAAAATAGATTAACAGAAAGTTCCCAAACTGAAATCAAAGAATACATAAAACATAATAGAATATTTAAAGTGGAGAGAAAGTTTTAAAAGGAATATCTGTAATTGGAATGCCAGAAAGTAAAGAAAGAAAGAAAGAATAGAGCACAAGGAATACTGGGAGTAATATTAAAAACTTTCCAAAATTAGTGGCAGATACCAAATCACACATCTATGAAGCTTGGGGAAAGTATAAAAAGATAGAATAGAATAAAAACAAAACACAAGCACCACACACACACACACACACACACACGTTCCTGGGAGTAACATATTCAACCCTCAAACTACCAAAGACAAAGAAAAAATTCTGAAAGAACAAATAAAATTATAATCTTGAAAAATTGTCAGATTATATTAATGTGATAGAAGCATGTGGTATTGAAATAAAAGTGAGTAAAAGTTTTCCTTTTGGAACATAGGACATCTATCTCTATATCTATCTATTTATACTCTAGGAAGTAATAAATTTAATATGATATATATTTTAAAGATTTTATTTCTTTATTTATTTGAGAGGTAGAGTTACAGTGAAAGGGAGAGACAGAGAGAAAGGTCTTCCTTCCATTGGTTTACTCCGCAGTGTCCAGAGCTGTGCTGATCCGAAGCCAGGAGCCAAGTGCTTCTTCCTGGTCTCCCATACAGATTCAGGGGCCCAAGCACTTGAGCCATCTTCTACTGCCTTTCCAGGTCACAGTAGAGAGCTGGATTGGAAGAGGAGCAGTCAGGACTAGAACTGGCATCCATAGGGGATGTTGGCACAGCAAGCAGAGGATTAACCTACTGTGCCATGGCGCCTGTTCAGATACACATTTAATAAATTTAAAATTGTGCATATACATGATATATATTTAATAAATTTGATATGGTTTGTACACATGACATTTACTTATCAAATTTAATATGGCATATATATTATGTAATTATAAGAATAGCAACATTGGAATTTAAACTAGGATATGTAACTTAAGAATTATTCCAGGAATAAAGATGAATAACAAATACAACCTTATCAATAAACTGTTGCAGGTATACCAAGGAATTTGAAGCCATTAAAAAGAACAAGATAGAGTTATGTTCACTGGGATTAAAATATTTTGTCTAACATTCTTTCAGTAAAAAACTAAATGTTTCCATCCAAACATATGTACATGCATGCAGGTAAATGCACGATGCGAACCAAGAAGAAAGCACCTCTGGAGAGAAGAGGGATTCAAATCGGAAAGAGTGAGGGAAGATGTTTCCTGTGTACACTCGTGTTGTTGGGATTTATATTGCTCCATCTATACACATGCATATATAATTATGTAAATTTTAAAAATTGATTATTTATATGAGAGAGAGAGAGAGAGAGACATATAAACAGAGAGAGCTTCCATATGCGGATTCATTTCCCAAATGCCAGCAATGACTGGGGCTGGGCCAGGCCTAAGCTGAGAGCTTGGGACCCAATCCAGTTCTCTCTCATGGTAGCAGGGATGCAACTGCTTGAACCATCGCCTCCTGCCTTTCAAGGCATGCATTAGCAGGAAGCTGTTGGCATCAGGAATGCAACCAGAAATCGAATCCAGATTCTCTGATATGGATGCAGACATCCCAACTAGGCCAAACACCCACCCCCGGCAAAGCATTTTTAAGAACTACAGGCTCTCTGAAAAGATCCTGTCTTACTAGTGAAAACAAGAAGGTGCATCTGAATTTTTTATTCTTCGTTGTAAATGGAATGACAAAGTCAACATGCAATATTTTAATATGTAGAAATACAAATCACTTCTCTCCACAGAACCTTCAAATATCACGTTCGGAGGTAGAGCTTCAAAGTGAAATAATTTTTTCCTGGAACATAATTTTTCATTTAAACAAGTGGGTGCAATATGACCCACTGGCCTTGTGCCTGCTCCTGTACCACAAGGGCTGTTTGAAACCATGAAAGCAACCACATCAAGGCAGATTAGACCACTGAGAACTTCCAGGAAATCATGTCAGCCTCACATGATTTATCTGTGAATCTTTGTTAGGAAAAGTAAACCAAGAGACCCAGAGCTAATGGGAAGAATCACAGAATTAGTCTTCTTTTGAAAGGCCATGAGGGAGAAGTCATCTGAGAAATCTGGAAATGCCATCAATTCCATATGCTTCGTGTTCTTTTAGGGAATTAAAAAAAAAAAAACATAAATTCTGTTCAGTACTCTTAAAGGCATTATTATTTCCATGACTAGGAAAATCTTTTATTCTGCACATTTCAGCCTAATGAAAAAAATTTCTTCCTTGTTTTTACTTTTGCAATTATTAACCCCATAGTAAATATTCTATTTTTGATCACTTTAATATGTATGCACCTTTACATATATCACCTATAATCCAGAAGTCAGCGCCATGTAGAATGCTAAGACTTGGATATAAAGCCACGCTGGCTGAGCTGGCATCCCAGCTGTACCATTTACTAGGCATGTAATGTTTGCCAAATATTTACCTGTTTCTTAATCACCTCAACTGTAAAATGGTGCCCTGGTGCCAATTTCATAAAGTCCTTATGAGGACTGAATAAGATACAATAAGTAAATATCTCACAATCTTCCCTGGTACGAATTAACATTACCAAGGTATAGTCATTAAAAGCTTCTATCAACCCCATGAGGTACACCCTCCCACTATGAAGAAGTACCTATAAAAGGAAAGTGGCCCATGCATTTAGATATGCGAGATGGAAATAGAGACAGAATACAGCCCAGAAGAATTGGTCCTGTGTTGTGGTACAGCAGGTTAAGGCACTGCTTCAGACACCAGCATCCCATATGAAAGTGCTGATTGGAGTCCCTGCTACTCTGCTTCTGAGCCAGCTTCCTGCTAATGTACCTGGGAAGGCAGTGGAAGATGGCCCATGTACTTGGATCTCCGCCACCCATGTGTGAGACCAAGATGGAGTTTCTGATACCTGGCTTCAGCCTTGCCCAGACCTGGCTGTGTAGACCATTTGGGGGGTGAAGCAGCAGATGGAAGCTTGCTCTCTGGTTCACACACACGCTTTCTCTTTCCCCATAGAGCTCTACCTTTCAAATAAATAAAAACAAACAAACAAACCCTGGTCAATGCACCAAATAAAATACATTATTTTATAAAGTTTTCATATTTTTGTCTTTTGCCTTTTCAGTTGCATGTAAACATTGGGAAAACAGTGGCAACTCTTGTCTTCTATTTGTAGGTTTTCTTGTGTGGCCCAATTCATTGCCCTGTGTATATGTGGCAAATATTGTTGGAAAGGAGTAAATTGACATTTATAAAGTACTTAAAAACATCTGCCAAGAACTATGGCCAAGAACTGAGTAAAATTACATTTTTATTTAATCCTGACAAACAATCTCAAGAGGTAAGTGTTATTATTCTGGTCTGACAGATGTTTTGCAAATGTTGCCTAGAGGACAAATTTTTCTTTCACTGGACTACGAGTTCTCCTTGTAGAAGGCACCCAATTGTTGACAGCAAGATTTTAAAGCCAAACTTGGTAACAAACTTGATTCTGCTACTTACTGAAGAGTGATTTTTGAGTTGTTAAACTTCTCTAAATCTCCTCTTTAAAATGCAAATAGGAATTATAGCCTATATCAATTTATAATTATATGAAATGAGGCAGTGCATGGAAAGTCCTTTACTGAAATAACAATAAGCAGTCTCTAAATGTCAGTTGTTACAGTTATCACTATTAATGAGTTTCAATAGAGTCAGCTGAAGTGAAAGGGCTTTTATTATGCTTTAGCTGCACTGTCAATGTGATCTTTAATGTGAGAAATATCCTAAGATGGAAAAGCTTTGGGAGTCAATTATACAGGTAATTGAATCAGTTTAAACAATTTCCCTGGATAGTGCCTGTCCAAAACAATCATTGTTTCAGTAAAACTGTTGGTAGAACATGATAGGAGATAGTTTTTAAATATTCTTCCCAACCTGAGTATGGCCTATAAGTTCTTAGGAATAGGCAGCTTGTGATACGCAGATAGAAATTGGTATGCAACAACCATTTCTTCTTTAGCTAAAGTGTCTTCCGAAAGAACAGTGAGGCTAAACCTATTGAGATTTTATCATCATCAGAAGTCCAAAATCCTTTAGGGAGGAAAGCCTGCATGTAATAATTTTATCTTATTCAGTTTTTAGAAATTAGAATACGCTGCCTTGTATCTAAAAAATCAATAAATTGCAAATTCTGGTTATAATTGAGTGATATTTACCAAATGTCCTAAATCTACTAAAAGCTAGAATATTCAGATAAAATATGATACCATCAAAAGTATATATAACATTGAACTTTCAGTAAGTAAGGTTTTACTTACATGATTCTGAAACCACTTCAGATTCCTGGAGTGTCCCAGTGTTATCATTATGAAGCCTACCGGTTAGGATAACGTGGATTTCAGCACCATGCAAGGGAGACTTTTTCTTACAAAGAATGCACTTCCAAGATGAAGGAGGTCATGTCAGAGTGTTGTGGGTTCCTTTGGAGGCAGTTTTAAATAAAGACTGTGGATTGCTTGCCTAGAATGTTGTAAAAACAAGAGTTAATATAGAATGAGGAGTCCCAGAACTGATATTCCCAAGAGTTGGCTGCTTTAGTTTACCAGGGCAACCATAACAAATGACCTCCCATGGGGTGACTAAAATAACAGAAACTTGCAAATATTTCCCACAGTTCTAAAGGCTATAAGAAGGAGATCAAGTTGTAGGAAGGGTTGATGCTCTTTGGAGACTTCTTTTTACCTGATGGATGGCTGTCTTCTTGTGTCTTCATGTAGTCACCCCTCTGTTTGTGTTTCAGTCCCAGTCTCCTCTTTTTGTAGTAGTCAGATTGAATTATGGCCTCCCCTAATGATATCATTGAACCTTACATACTGCTTAGAGACTGTATATCCAAATATCTGGGATATTGGGAGTTAGGACTCCAATATATGAATTTTGGGGAAATACAATTCAACCTCTAACAGTGATTTTGTAGACAGATCTTTTGGCAGCCTTTTTAAAGATTCAGAATTCCTCTGCTCCACTCTTAAATATTAGGTCAAGGGAACTGCATTTTCAACATGTGTCGTATAACCAGGACTTGTTTTTTGCACATGTCAGAGATGAGCTATTAAAGTGGCCCAATTAAAATACAAAGGGCCAAGTATTTGGCCTACTAGTTAAGACACATGCATCTCTTCTCAGAATACATGGCTTCACAACACCTGGTTCCAGTTCCAAGTCCAGCTTATGCTGATGCAACTCCTATGAGGAGACAGGTGAGGGGGCTTAGGTAATGGGGTCCCTGCCACTAACATGGGAGACCTAGATTGAGTTCTCAGCTCTTGGGCACTTGGGAAACGAAAGAGCAATTGGGAACTTTCTCTGTCTCTCTAATTTATGTCTCTGAATGCCTCTTGAATAAATTTTATGGAGAATTTGTTGGCTTACATAATTGAGACTTCCAAAAACAAGCCTTTGGGGGTACCTTAATAAAGGACTTAGATAATATTAGTACAGCTTGGATTCTTTTTACATTTAACCTATGTGGTTTCCTAGTGGTACCTTGCTCTTTCCGTTCTTTTGTGGCTGAAAGCTGGCTTCACTCTTACCTTGTCTTTACAGGTTCATATTTAGTGGCATCATGGGGTTAATGTTTCATCTGTGAATTAGCAAATGGATTGAAATGGCAAAAATGGGTCTTAATTGGCTAAATAGATGGGCAATGGAAAATAGGTGAATTCTTTGCTTTTGGATGTGAAAGTACTAATTCACTGATGCATAAAAATATAAAGTATTTTGTAATTATACAAAAATATAATTCAAAGTTTATTTTTATAACACTGTTAGTTATGATTCTGATGTGTATTTAAATCTTCAAATGCATTTTTATTCACATTAGATATAATTATCACTATTTTACTCTCAAGGAAACAAAGTTTCCAGAGGCTAAGTAACTTCGCCATCATAGGAAAACCAGTAAGAGCCAAAAATGACAGAGATCTGGGCTTCAGATCTTTAACCTTTAACTGTGGAGCCTCTACTTATAAATGCAGCTTCATGCTGCCTCATTGACATGCTAAATATGACAGCTACATGTACCAGAGCAAAACTCATTCAGATTTCAGTTGTTTTCATATTACTTCATGTTGAGGAAGAAGTAAAAGTATTATTATTTATTTTCATTATCTACATGCACTTGTTTAACATGCAATGTTTTCTTCCAGTCTTAATATACAATAGAACTATATGCATGTGCATACCCACAGGTATCTCACAGCACTGACAAATGCAGTTTTTACAAGGTGGCTATTTATTAAGGATCTATTAATTCAATTCAATGTGCACAAAAGGAAAACAAGAGATAGAATGCTTCTTTATCCCTTCCTTAAGCTAGGAGTTCTATCAGACAATTAGGTCACTTGATGACCTTACATTTGGAGCTAATATAATCACACATATTATATAACTACACATATGTTTAGAGCTAATATAACTACACAGCTAGTGTTCAAATGTTTTTTTTTTTTTTTTTCCAGCAAAGCACATTTCTTTCACTACTGAATTGCTCTGAAGGTGTAGGTCTTTCCCTGGAATTTGAGCAGCATGTCTGTTCCTATTGCTGAGAAAATGCATATAAATGCCTGAGCCAGCTTAGTGGTCTTCACCAAAAATAGCTTGGCCTTTTGACTCACCCAGGCTGCCAGTAAACACTGTTTTTTTTCCCCCTTTCCACAGATAGGCTAAATCTAGTAACATCAAGTCATTGCTTTCTGAATTGGCTGCAACACTGAATTTGTTTTAGTTTGGGAATCCTTGCTATCTGCTCATATGTTGTGTCGAGGAACACTGGGGCAGGAAGGGTCTGGCAGATGATTTGGCTCAAACTCAAACATTTAAAGATAAAGAAACAGAAGCCTGGAAAGTTAAATGACCCTCACAAGGCCACATTGCTGGTCAGTGACAAACCCAGAAAAACCCTGAGCTCCTAGTGCATGAAACCATCCACCTTCTGCAGTATGAACAGGAGGTCTCATGGTTGGAACACAGCCCATCCCCTTCCACAGAAGCTTGCAAGATGAAAGCTAGGTAGGAACCCCAGAGGCTACCATGTTTGTGGGATTTTCATATTGTGATATGCTGCTATAGCCCGAGGAAATAGTTGAAGACTCAAATGATACAAAACCCAAGAAAGCAGATATTTTAATACTCAAACTTCACTATGGCCTTCTTCCTTCCATCTATCCAGTTCTTTCTTCTTTTCTTTAACGTGGTGAGAACACTTAACCACCTGATCTACTTACTCTAGTAAGTTTAAGTGTATAATATTGCTAACTATAGACACAATGTTTTATAGCAGGTCTCTACAGGTATTCCTCTTGCATAACTGGAACTTTGTACCCATTGAACAGCAACTTCCCGATGTTCACACCTCAAAGCTCCTTGGCAACCAATATCTTATTCTCAGCTACTTATGGATTTGACTATTTTAGGGACCTCTTGTAAAGGGAAACATATGATATTTGTCCTTCTGTGTCAGGCTGTTTCACTTATGATAAGTTTCTGAAAATTCATCCATGTTGTCATGTAAGACTGAACTCCCTTCTTTTATAAGGCTGAATAATATTCCACGGCACATATCCACATAGACAGACATTTAGACTGCTTCCACATCTTGACCACTGTGAATATGTTTTCAATGAACTTGGATTTCAAATATCTCTTTGATATTAATTATTTGATTTCAATTATTTTTTATAAATATCCAGAACTAGAATTTCTGGATTCCATGTCAGTCTATTTTTAAATTTTTTATGAAGAAATGCCATACTGTTTTCATAGTGGCTGCCTCATTTTATACTCATTTTATACCACCATTGTTGTACAAAGATTCCAACTTCTCCACATCTTCATCATTACTTGTTAACTTTTTCTATAAATAACAGTTATCCTAACTAGTGTGAAGTGATAATCTCATTGTGGCTTTTACTTGATTTCCCTGATTCTTACTGATGTGAAGCATCTTCTCTTTTATGTGTTGGCCATTTGTATATCTTTTTTGGGGTGACGTGCGTCTATTTAAGCTCTTTACCGATTTTTTTTAACCAGGTTGTTTCTGTTTGTTGCTATTGAGTTATAGAAGTTCCTTATATATATATATTGGGTATTAACCTCTTATCAGATATGTAGTTTGAAAATATTTTCTGCCATTTTATAGCTTATCTTTTTCATTCTATTGTTTGTTTTCTTCGTGGTGCAGAAGTTTCTTAGTTTGATGCAGCCTCCCTTATCTATTTTCACTTTGTCACCGCTTTGGAAGTCATAGCCAAGTAGTCCTGGCCAACACCAATTCTGTGTACATTTTCCTGTGTGTTTTCTTCTAGGAGTTTTAACATTTCAGGTCTTACATTTATATTTTTAACCAATTATAAGTTGATTTCTTTTTTTTTATATGTCAAACTATACAGAATTTATTTTTTAAATTGATTTCATTCCTTTGAATTTACTAACAGGACATAATTAAGATACGTATAAAGAACTTGCTACATTAGCATTTTCTATTTTAAAATTTGATTAACATTCAATACACATTTTTAAGGGGTACAAGGCAACTTTTCTTTTTTTTTTAACTTTTATTTAATGAAAATAAATTTCCAAAGTACAGAATATGGATTACAATGGCTTCCCCCCCATAACGTCCCTCCAACCCGCAACCCTCCCCTTATCCACTCCCTCTCCCCTTCCATTCACATCAAGATTCATTTTCGATTCTCTTTATATACAGAAGATCAGTTTAGCATACATTAAGTAAAGATTTCAACAGTTTGCTCCCACACAGAAACACAAAGTGAAAAATACTGTTTGAGTTCTAGTTATAGCATTAAATCTCAATGTACAGCACACTAAGGACAAAGATCCTACATGAGGAGTAAGTGCACAGTGACTCCTGTTGTTGACTTAACAAATTGACACTTGTTTATGGCATCAGTAATCACCCTAGGCTCTTGTCATGAGCTGCCAAGGCTATGGAAGCCCCCTGAGTTCACTGACTCTGATCATATTTAGACAAGGCCATGGTCAAAGTGGAAGTTCTCTCCTCCCTTCAGAGAAAGGTACCTCCTTCTTTGATGACCCATTCTTTCCACTGGGATCTCACTCGTGGAGATCTTTCATTTAGGTTTTTTTTTTTTTCCCCAGAGTGTCTTGGCTTTCCATGCCTGAAATACTCTCATGGGCATTTCAGCCGGATCTGCATGCCTTAAGAGCTGATTATGAGGCCAGAGTGCTGTTAGGACATTTGCCATTCTATGGGTCTGCTGTGTATCTCACTTCCCATGTTGGATCATTCTTTCCCTTTTTGATTCAATCAGCTAGTATTTGCAGACACTATTCTTGTTTATGTGATCCCTTTGGTTCTTAGTCCTATCATTATGATCAATTGTGAACAGAAATTGATCACTGGGACTAGTGAGATGGCATTGGTACATGCCACCTCGATGGGATTGAATTGGAATCCCCTGGTATGTTTCTAACTCTACCATTTGAGGTAATTCAGCTTGAGCATGTCCCAAATTGCACATCTCTTCCCTCTCTTATTTCCACTCTTATATTTAACAGCGATCATGTAAGTTGATTTCTATATATGGTGTAATGTAAGGATTCAATTTCATTTTGTTTGTATGTGGATATCCAGTTTCCCAGCATCATTTGTTGAAGGGACTCTTTTTACATAATGTATTTTGAGCCCCATTGTTAAAGACCACTTGAATGTATATATATGAATTTATTTAATTTGATTATTATTTAATATCCTTACTATTTTCCTACTGAAAAGAAAAGTTATTTGTTGAATTATTTTTTTAAAGATTTATTCATTTATTTATTTGAGAGGTAGAGGCAGAGAGAGAAAGGTTTCCATCCACTGGTTTGCTCCCTAGATGGCCACAACAGCCAGAGCTGAGCCAATCCGAAGCCAGGAGCCAGGGGCTTCTTCCGGGTCTCCCATGCAGTGAGAGAGAGACAGAGAGAAAGGTCTTCCTTCCGTTGGTTCACCCCCCAAATGGCCCCACAGCAGGCACTCTGCAGCTGGTGCACCATGCCGATCCAAAGCCAGGAGCCAGGTGCTTCCTCCTGGTCTCCCATGCAGGTACAGGGCCCAAGCACCTGGGCCATCCTCCACTGCCTTCCCGGGCCACAGCAGAGAGCTGGACTGGAAGAGGAACAACCAGGACAGAACCTGGCGTCCCAACCGGGACTAGAACCCGGGGTGCCGGCACCATAGGTGGAGGATTAGCCAAGTGAGCCGTGGCGCAGGCCAAGTAAAACATATTTTAAAAACTTAATTTTTAATTAAAATAATTTAAAAAGTTATAAGACCTGCTTTTAAAGATTTCATGTATTTCATAGGTACAGTTCTAAGAAGATAACCATACTTACTTCCCATCCTCCCTCCCTATATCCCTCCTTCTTCTTTCCTTGATTTTTTACAATAACTTTTTGTATTTCATGTATACAGTTACAATGATACTTCCTACTGTACCTTCCTTCCTTTACTCACTCCCCCTTCCTCCTCCTTCTTTTCTTATTTTTCTTTTAATTTTTACAATAGCATACTTTAAATGTTCTTGATAATCACAAACCTTAATGGTCCACTAAATAAAGAATTCAACAAGTAGTAAGTAGAAAAACCACGGTTTCTCAGAAGTATAGGGAAGGGCTATAAACAATAAAGAAGTCTCACAATGTCAATTTCGTTCATATACATTATATTTGTGTGTGTGCGTGAAAAAGAGAGAGAGAAGGAGAGAGAGAGAGAATGTAATCCTCTTTTGCTGATGAAGATCTTGATTATTGATCCTCACAGAAGGAAACTAACCTAAGTTTCTGGCCATATTCTATTCTAATTTGGTGATATGTATGAGAATTATAAATACTCAGCCCCTTTTATTTCCAGGAAATCTGTGTAACAAAATTATAAGAATTTATCCCATGTACATTTACAGAATCTGAAGGTAATTCAGTTTATTTTCTAGTTTTTTTCCATGTTTGCTGAGAATTTGTGGATCATTTGAGGAGAAAGAACATTATTTATTAATTTTCATTTCATTGGAAAGGCAGAGAAAGAGAGAGAGAGAGAGAGAGAAGGAGAGAAGGAGAGAAACCGAGAGAAACAGAAGGAGAGAAAGAGAGCACATGAGGCCAAAGGCAGAAGCTAAATCAAGGTCTTCCACTTGAGTGGTAGGAACCCAATACTTGAACTACCACCTGCTGTCTGTCTCCCAGGTATGTATTAGCAAGAAGCTGGGGTCAGAAATGTAGCTGAAACTCCAGCATACGCACACTGATATGGGATGCAGACATTTCAATTAGAATTCCCTGGCAATTTCTTCCAATGGAACTTAAATTATTTATTAAGCACTTCCTTATTTAAACAGGTGGAAGAATACAAATGTTTTAATGCCTCCCATGCAATTTTTCTTACCTTGAAGTTTACGATTAATTTCATAGAACAAGATGAATACATTTCAAGTAATTAGATAACAAAACAGGAGAGCATATTAAATCTTAATTCCACTCAAATGCACTTTGTAGTGAAATGCCTGCTTGGAACTGGTCCTCCCTCCTATAGCGTGGTGTTTAACCCCAGTGGGCATAGAGTAACAAAGAAGTTGAAACAGACATAAGAATGTATTAAAAGTTGATAATATGAATCCTCCTGCTGACACTGTGAACTAAACTCTAGTGTCCTTACTTTTTAATTATTTTTAAAAATTCTAATTTTCAATTAGTTTTTAACAGATTCAATGTGATTTGTGTAGTGTCCTTACTTTTTGATGAAAATAGAGATTCAAAGTATTTACAGCTAAGTGACATGGCAAGGCAAAGTGGTGATGAAACATTTTCCAAACTCAACTCTCAGTCACCCTGAAGCTTGTTCTTTATTCACTGCCATATTCAAACAAACAAACAAACAAACAAAAACTGTAGGCTGGGCTTTTCTTGTATCCCTATGTCTTTCATTGGTCATGCTTTCAAACTATTGAGTGTTCAAGTGTCTTCTGTATTAGTGGAAATTCTCAAGTTTTCATTAACCCTGTTTCATGGCATGTTAAGTTATGTATAGCAAAAAGCAGTCCTTCCCGAACAAATGAGGCTTCTCAGCCAGAGAAATGTTAAGGAAACCTCTTAGATGGCAGTGAAATATAAGTGTTGGTGTAAATAAGTGAAAATAACTGTTTCACTAATAAAATCAATTCAATCTGAACTCTACCACGGCTGCAGTATTAAGATACAATAATGGATACTCAACAGACTAGTAACCAAGTCCTGGGTGTTCTGTGAATTTAACAATTATGAAAACAAATACAACTCATTTTTTCATTTATAAAATAATATGTATATTCATCTTGCTACCTCACAAGGTTGACTTAAAGATAAAAATGTATATTTGTAAACCCATAAAACCATATTATTTATAAGAAATAAGTTAAATTTGTCTTTTACCTATGACACATCCCCCAGAGGGAATCAATATTGCAATTATTCCAAGTGTGTATATGCATTCAGTAACTCTCAATCACTCTAAATTTCTCCCCAGTTGGTCCTATGCTATCTAAAACCGAGAAAATGGAGTGCGTTTAGATATATCTGGTGGAGCCATGAAGCCAGCACCTTAACCAAATAAAAGCGTTAATAGATAGCAATATCCAAGTGTGTATATGCCTTCAATAACTCTCAATCACTCTGAATTTCTCCCTAGTTGGTTTAATTTTCATTAGAAAACCATGCTCAAGATTATGTTACCAATTGAGGCATAAAAAAGTAAATCACCCAGTATCACACAGTGAGATAAACACAAGATACAGCCAAGCCCATCAAAATAGTTGCATTTTTTGCATTCATTCATTCATATATTTATAATTAATTGAAGTGCTACTTACTAGATAGATGGATGTCTAGATGGCATTGGGAACCAGGAAAATAGATAAAATGAATTAAGGAAGACTGAAGCTGAAAGAACAGAAAGTTGCTGTGGACCGAGTCCTAGGAGTTTCCTGGAGTTGGGGGTTTGATAAAAAGAAAGGGAATAGCACAGGAAGTTGAGTAAGAGTGTGCCTCAAGAAGGAAGTGAAGAAAGAGATACATAAACTTTCGAAAGTCTAGCAAATAAAATGATTTAAGACAAGAGAGTGGCAGCTTTGTTGACTCTTGAGATTTTGTGTAGGATAAGGATAGTTGACTATTGACTTTGGAAAATATATGATATCAATGACCCTAATGGAAGTAATTTCAGTTGACAACAGTTCAATTACAGTGAAGTTAGGAAAGAATAGGATGCAGTAAAGTGGAAGCAAGGAAGACAGTTCTTTAAAGATTGTATTATAAAGGGAGCAGATATTGAAATAATAACTGGGAAAAGTTAGAAGTCTTTTTAAAAGATTGGTGATATTAAGACATGTGATCCAACAAAGAGGAACAAAACCATGCTGCAAAAAGGAGAGATTAGTGTTAGTCTCTAGAGCATGACCTTCCATGAGAGCAGGACATCTATTTCAATACAGCAGGGAGAAAGGCAGAGGCTACAGATGCACGTGAAAAAGGAGCTAGAGTGAAAAAAAAGGGGATGGTTCTTTTATGATCGTCTTTATTTTTTTCTGGGACGTATTCTGCTATGTTTTCAGCTGAGAGTGAGAGGGGAGTAAAAGCTATCTGAAAATTGGAGCACAGTGGCAAAACAAGTTTCCTCATTTTGTGGTAGGAAAGAGTGGTAGGATCATCAGGCTCTACAGAGTGCCAGCTTGAGACTCATCAGAAGTGTGAAGTGAGGCACCCATCAATGGTTATTGTGGGGAACAACTCAGACTAGACTAAGTTACTGGAATTAAGACTTATTCTATGCATCTGCTCTCCCACAATATGGCGCTGGGAGAGGAGTAAACAGCTTCTATGCAGCTGCCTCCAGTTCGACCAATAAACTGCAGGAGCTGCTCCTGATTGGAGGAGAGCAGCGTGCTCGGCGTGTGGGTAGCAGAGTTGGGATTGGTGGAAGAGGACTATAAAGGAGGAGAGAGACAACATGCACCAGGAACATCCGGATAACATCTGAGCAGCCCCTGAGAGAGCCGGCTGGTGGTGTGCCGCTCCTCCGCGGAAGTGGGGAAAGTGGCAGGGGGAGCCACCCCTCCACGGAGGTGGAGGGGTCGGCAGCCAACCCGGGAAGGACCAGCAGCAAACCCGGGAAGGGCCGAGCAGACAAAAGAACAGCGCAGGGTCTAGTGTCGTTCCTCCGCGAAGAGGGGGAGCGACAGTTATATGCTTTTCTCCAGCAGCATACAACCTCTCAGGTGAAGGCACAGATCAAGTGTATAGTGTTTATCCATGCTCGAGTATCACCAGGCAGCAAAGGCAGAGTGAGGGAGGGGAAAGAGGTTAGAGTATTTTTAAGAGAATACATTTCTGAAAAATGTGGAATCAAAGCAGGAAATAAGACATATTAACAGATGACAGAGTGATAGTTTAAAAAAATGGAAGTGGTAGGCAAAAGGAATGGACACTTGAATTAGGTTAAGAACATTATTGCTTAATTGCCTGTAAGCAAACTGGTTTAACAGGACATCCCCAAAATTGCCCTGTTATTAGGGAGAGCAAGTGTTTATGGGGGGTGAGAAGTTGAGATGCAGTAGGGGAAAAGATTTCAGGGAACTAAGAGCCAAACTGATGAATGGATAAAAACGTTGACTCCATTAAGGATACTTGGTGGAAATGTGGTACAGTGGAAGATGGTGGCCTGTTGGTGCCATCAACCATGAATGCTGAGGGGGTGATAGGAACTATAATCATTTTATATAATATTTACATGGGAGAAAGTGTTCCAACAAAAGCATTGGGGGTTTATGAACTGGGCACCACTGTGATAACCAGGAGAGCCCTATTCCTTTTGCAAACCCTGAGCTTTAATGTATATAGAAGAGTAAGAGATTTCATATGGCAATGACAGAAGTACAGGTGTGCTAAGGGGAGAATCAGATCTTAAGTCAGAATGTCTAAGAAGTATTAAATGATGAAGCTGAGGCTTTGAACAGTTGAATTTTTAATTTTAAATGTCATAGCGGAAAACTTTAGGAAGGGGATGAAGAGTGCAAGATTGAAATGAGAAAAACACAAACTGTGAAGAGAGTGCAGCAAAAGGTGTAAAAACAAGAGGCTGGTATCTTGGCTGGTGATAAAGTCAATGGTATTCTGAAGTAGGTTAAATTTAGCCTAAGTGCCAAATCCAGGTCGTGATCTTGTAGAATGGAAGAGGGAGAATGAGAGGTTTTCTCATCATTTAGCTACTGCTTTGATGGAAAGCCCAGCTTTAGCCATCGCTAAACTGTTGTATGGAATTGAGAGACAGTAGTAATCCAAAGTAGTGGACCAGGTGTCAGGTTGTGACACAGTAGTAGGAGTGAAGCAGTGACTTTAGTAGAATTATGAAATGTGTAATCAATTAATAATTGGTAAATGATCAATAAGCTCTCCAAGATTTATATATTCATTGAATTCAAACTAAGATGATAAAGTAATTCTAAAAGTAAGAATTATGATTTAGCATTATGTTTTTCTTTTCTTATTTTTTTTTTTTGACAGGCAGAGTTAGACAGTGAAAGAGAGAAAGAGAGAAAGGTGATTTAGCATTATGTTTTTTTGATTTGGTTACAAATATTCCTTTTTATTTAAAAAGCAGGAAGAGACAGAGCTCTCCCATCTGCTGGTTCATTCCCCAAATGCTTTCAACAGCCTGAACCACGCTGAAGTGAAGAACTGAGAACTCAGTCTGGCTCTCTAACATGAGTAGCAAGGACTGAACTATTTAAGCCATAACCTATGGCTTCCCAGGATGCACGTTAGCTAGAGGCTGGAATCAGAAGTGGACCCAGGACTTGATACAGGAACAGGTATCCAAACAGTGGTTTAGGTGCTATACTTAACTCCTGCTCCTATTCACAGATTTGGAGCAGGAAGTAGAGGAAACTATTTCCAGCACTTAAAAATGGAGATTTAGAAAGAGCACATTTAAGACTACATATCATCTGTAGTCTTAAAGTGCATGATTTAGTTTACAACAATAAAATGTGGCTAGATGGGTTTTGACAAAGACAAAAATCAAAACCATATTCAACTTGCCAATCAGTTTCATTCTAAAATTTTCCCCATCACAAACATAAAGTTAGTTCTATTTTTCTGTCTTACAAACCAAGGTTCATAATGAAATTGGGCTTATATTTATGGGTAGCTTGTGAAATAAATCAGTGTATTTAGTTCATAGCTCCTTCATAAACATCAATACTCAATTATATATTTGATGTGGCTTTATGGGTAAACATGTACAATTTTTAGTGCATATAGTTATATAATTTTTAGTACTTTTATCAAATATATATTGTTATTTCTGTGGAAGGAATTTCAATTAAAATAAACTAATAATTAAATGGAAATGTTTTTAATAGTAATATTGTTAATAAAACATCATGCATATGTTACATTCTTGCAATGTTTATATATACTAATACCACTTAATTTAAATTTTCATAATGAAATATGTAAAAATATATTAATTATTAAAATATAGATTTCAGTTTACTAAGAGAAACTTAAAATTATAAATCTATGAGTAATAAGTTATTCTTCAATTAAGATATTAAATAATATTTGTCTCACAAGAAATTCAACAACCATGGTTTGGGAGCCAGAACTCATCTGTTGTAATACATTTAACCAATTATTTAGTGATTTAGAATAAATAGGATAATGTAGGTCAAATTTTCTGGACAATGGTATTTCATTTGCAATGCTTGCATGTTCCAGTCCAATGACTAAATGCCTTCAATTCTCTCCAATGTCTTATCTGGTCAATCACATTGCTTTAAAAATAAATCCAATTAAAAGAATATGTGTGATTTTCCCAGGCTAGCTAAAAACAGAAGATTGCATAGTACTTGGAGAAAGCTTCGTCAAAATAGCTGGCAAAATATTATTACCTGGCTGGCAATGTGAAGTGAAACCAGTAATAAATTAATGGTCTTAGATTAGGGAGGGAGAAGATTGAGGAACTGGAAGTTTTCCTGATGTTGAAAAATTAAGTTGGAATTAGATAGAGGAATAATAGGAAATTCTTGTTAGTGGGGGAGTCAAAGAAAGGGAGTTGTAGTAACACTGTGGAATTATGTCTCACAAGGGTAGGAATCCAGGTGACTGACAATCATTGAAGAAAGCTATGAACATAATGTCAAAACCCTGGGCTTGATTTCCTACTCTGCCACTTAGTAACTGAGTAACCTTGAACAGGATAGGTAAGACAGTTCTTTACATAATCATATTTGATTTAACAATATCTAAATTGACTTAGTTCCAATTGAATTTTCACTTTATAAGAAAAAATATCTTAGCTGAATAAAATAACAAGTTAAGGACTGAAATACAAGGGTGATTATTTAGGAAAAGCTTTATGTAATAAATTATCAAATAAAATTGTTATGGGAGTAATTAGACAGAAGTCTTAACTGTGTCCCTGATTATGTTTTTAAACTATGTTTTATAAATCTATGTTGGATAAGTTTAAGAGTGCATTCAATAAGAAAGCTGAATTTCTATCTGAGTTAAAGATTCAGTGTCAGGAAGTGGGAAATGGAAATTGTCTCCAAAATCAATTACACTTTATACCGGAGTCTAGTTGACTGTTCTTAAGTTCCTCTGAAATGTTTGGTTTGTTCCCCACATGGCATGATTATTTAGGAAAGGTAAGAAGAAGGATTTGTCTCTTGTATATATCTTAAAAGTTGAACATTTTCTGGTGTCATTTTCACAAAAGAACTTCAGCATAAACAGAATGAGTATGTGTTGGTATCACTGAGCATAAGATGAACTAATTGGATGTGTTCTTCATAGAAGAAATGCTTGGAAAACCATATGGAATCATAAAAGCTAAATTTCTTTTCCGGATTGACCTTGGTTGTGCCACCTAACCTATAATCCTATCTCTAAAACCAGGATAATAATATCCAGCAAGTTACCCTGATACTCTACCTTTGTCACATTTTAGCATTTTGGATTTGTCTATCATTGTCTTCTACCTCTTGTACTGAAAATAGTCCTACTTGTTGGTCTTCATACCATTAGACCCAATAGCTTTCACACTGCCTACCAATTTCTTTTTATTGTTCCTACATAGAGATATGACTTCATTACTCTATTTCCATGCTCCTATTGGAATCTATGTCTCCCTTTAGATCCATTAACATTTCTTTTAAATAGCCAGGTGCCCTGTAATTAGGTGCATATACATTTATAATAGTTACATCTTCCTGTTGAATTGATCCCTTAATCATTACGCAGTGCCCTTCTTTGTCTCTTAAAGTTTTTGTGTTAAAGTCTATTTAATCTGATATTAGGATGGCTACATCAGCTCATTTTTGGTTTCTGTTGACATGGAATATTTTTTTCCAACCTTTCACTTTCAGTCTGCATGCTTCTTTGTTGGTGAGATGTGTTTCTTGTAGGCAGCAAATAGATGGGTTTTGTTTTTTAATTGGAGAGGTGAGGCCGTTTACATTCAAAGTGACCATTGATAAGTAACAACTTTGCCCTGCCATTTTTCCAAATATATTCCTATTTTTTACTTTCAATTTCCATTGAACTTTTCCTGGAAGATTTCCTTCCTTTACCTTCCTTTGTAGTGATGATCATGTTTCAGTGATTCTGTGTACAGCACATCCTTAAGCATATTCTGTAGGGCCAGACAGGTGGTGACAAATTCTTTCACTTTCTGTTTGTTGTGGAAGGTCTTTATGTCACCTTCATTCATAAATAAGAGCTTTGCAGGGTATAGTATTCTGGGTTGACAGTTTTTTTTCTCTTAAGACTTGGGATAAATCTTATCATTCTCTAAAACCAGGATAATAATATTCAGCAGGTTACCTGATACTCTACCTTTGAAGAGTATCACATTTTAGCACACATAGAAAATTGTAATATTTGTCTTGCCCATTGACAAATGGATGATGTCAGAGGAAACTATTTTTGTCCCTCAAAGGCCCTGAATGTCTTCTTGAGGGGTTCAATATCTCAACACATTTTTAGCAATGGGGCCATATAATCTGTCTTGTCTTAAACTGGAATTGATCTTGTTTGTAATAACAGTAGGATTTACCGGGAAAACCAGGCCCAACCCAATACAACCTTCATAGCAAGTAACTGAAAGCTTGTGCTGCAAGGCCCATGCACTGCTGGAATGGTGGGCTGACAGTGTTCTTCGACAAGAAGCACCAGAGACGAGTGTCAGTGAACATGTCCGTTTATTAATGATCAAGCATAAGCTTTTAAAGGGCAGGCAGAGAGAGCGTAGCTAATTCAGGGCAATACTAATTCTATAGGATGAAGCTGATATTGGCACCACAATGCTTCTCCAATCAGCTTGAAGGTCATATAGCCTGTAGTAGCTTTCATGATGGGCCTGGGCCACACCTGAGGTCATTTTAGCTGATTGGCAATTATAAGTCTCTTCAACAGAAGGTGTGGGTAGGGGAAAAGTGCCTGGGGCTCCTGCTGCCTGCCAGCAGTCAGGTTAACACCCTGCATGGGCAATCTCCCAGCAGGTACTGGATCACCCACAAGTAACATACTTTTGGGGGACAGTATGGAGATACCTCAGAAATTTGAATATAGATCTACCATTTGACTCAAACATCCCACTCCTGGGAATTTACCCAAGGAAAAGGAAATCAGTAAATAAAAGAGTTATCTGCACCCCCATGTTTATTGCAGCTCACTTCACAACAACTAAGACATGGAATCAACCTAAATGCCCATTAACTGAAGACTGGATAAAGAAATCATGGGATATGTACTCTATGGAATACTACACAGAAGTAAAAGAAAATGATATCCAGTCATTTGCAACAAAATGGATGAATCTGGAAAACATCATACTTAGTGAAATAAGCAGGAACCAAAGGTACTAATATCATGTTCTCCCTGATCTGCGAGAATGGATAGAGCACCTAAAACAAAAACTGAAGAAGGAAATTGACACTTTGAAAAGGGATGACCTGAGCTGCCCTTGTCTTGACTGTCAAGGAACAGTTTTTTTTTTTTTTCATTTTTTTTTCTCTTCATGCTATTTGTTGAATTCATTTTAACATAGAGTAATCATATGTGTATAAAGTCAACTGAGGATGGATCTCAGTAAGAAATAAGAGTAGGAATAAGGAAGGGAGGAGGAAGTTTGTAACTGTAAAGCTGTATAGTTCTGCATACATTCCCAAGGACTAACTTCTAAGGGTACAGTTTAAGGCTTGTCATGAAACCCCAAATCCCATTAAGTTGGGTGATAAAAATGACATTTTAAGTGTTAAAGTGATGATATTAAGTGTTAAAGTGAACAAATATATAGGATTGAGTGTTAAAGTGACCATATAAATAGGATAAAGTGTCAAGTAATTATAATAGACAGAATTAAAAAGGATAGAATGTTCAAACATGGGAAGCAGTCCACACAGAATACTCACAGAATGACAATTGCTTTAAATAATACTCTGACCTCAGAATCAGCCCTTAAGGTTTCCTAGTCTGATTGAAAAGCCCATGAGAGCATTTCATGCATGGAAAGCCAAGACACTAGCAAAAAATATTCTACATGAAGGATGTCTGTGAGTGAGATTCCAATGGAAAGAAGCGGCCATCAAAGAAGGATGCACTTTTCTCTAAAGGGAGGAGAGAAGTTCCACTTTGCTTATGGACTTGTCT
This sequence comes from Oryctolagus cuniculus, assembly GCF_964237555.1. Lineage (NCBI taxonomy): Eukaryota > Metazoa > Chordata > Mammalia > Lagomorpha > Leporidae > Oryctolagus > Oryctolagus cuniculus. The sequence continues at coordinate 144,806,776 of NC_091437.1, forward strand.
AACTACTGACAGAGTTTGTGGATTCAAAAGGCTTCCATAGCCTAGGCAGCTCATGTCAAAAGCCTTGGGTGGTCACTGATTTCATACATAAGAGTGTTAATTATTAAATTAAAAACAGGAGTCACTGTGCACTAACTCCACATGCAGGACCTCTGTCCTCAATGAGTTGTATTATAAGAGTTAACAGTGATACTTGTTCTCAGTTTGTGTGTGTGCATGCCAATTGTTGAAATCTTTACTTAGTATAGAGTTGGTCTTCTAGGTACAAAGTTAATTGAAAATGAATCTTAATGGAGAATAGTACTGGGAAGGGGAGAGGGAGGAGGAGAAGAGATAGGAGTATGGATGGGAGGGCGGGTATGGTGGGAAGAATAACTAAATTCCTAAAGTTGTGCATATGAAATCTATATACCTTAAAAATAAATTAAATAATTAAAAAATGCCAAAATTCTCCTATAGCATCTGCAAAAGGATAAAATCTATAATTATTTTCTTCACATGTGGATATCCCTGGGATCAGATCTCTAGGTGTCAAGACACATTTTACTCAATTCCTTTCCACATTACACAGTGACAGATGTTTCTTGTTTGCTATATCAAATCTTCTCAATCTCCATCTATTGCTTCAGTCATGTTCAGGTTACCATGACCAGTTTTGTAAAAACTTGACAAGTTTTACTCAGGTGTATGCCAACAAAGCCTCAGCTTATCCTGAAGCTGTTTGGCTTCCCTTTATCTGGGCTTCTCTATGAACAAGACCTGCAGCTCTGTGCAGAATCTTCTCACCATCATATGTGGGCAGCAAGGAAGTGTGGAACATTCACATGCCTGGAGCCACCTTGACATGACTATGCCAGTGGACACAATTCCTGAGGATAGCTTAAATCAGGTTGGAGAAACTCAATGATAGAAATGTTGGCCAACAGTTTTGAGACATTTTATGAACCTCAATTGCAGATCATGAGGTGTTTTGTACCTGTTACTTATGGCCAACTCATAATTCATATTTATATGCTCAGTATTATTAATTTTCACTCCCTTTTTATCATTACTTACATTTACATTTACATTACATACATACATTTTGAGATTACTTCTCAAATAAATTAATCAATATGTAAGCCTTTACTGAGTATTTTAAGTAATACAAGAAATGTAGTTACTAAAAAGACAGTAGTTCATAGGAGTATTTGAACAAAATAGACACCTTTGTTGGGAATTGAAATCTGGGTTACTAATAGAAATGAAATTCTTTATTACTTTTGTAAGCATTAATCTTTGGCATACAACAGCATAGTTATTAAGACTGTAGTATGTGGTAGATTACAATGAGATATAAGTAGAAGGAATGTTGGGTGACAGAGATGAGAGGGATGGATGGATAGGTAGATATCAGCAAAAGAAATATGAGCTAGAGACAGAGAGTGTAAAATAGACTCCATAAAAATTCAGAGTACAGAGAAATCAATTAACATTTTGATGTCAGTGCATTATAGTTTTAAAAGGACTGCGGCCGGCCGGCGCCGCGGATCACTAGGCTAATCCTCTGCCTGTGGCACCAGCACTCCAGGTTCTAGTCCCGGTTGGGGCGCTGGTTCTGTCCTAGCTGCTCCTCTTCCAGTCCAGCTCTCTGCTGTGGCCCAGGAGGGCAGTGGAGGATGGCCCAAGTGCTTGGGTCCCTGCACCCGCATGGGAGACCAGGAGGAAGCACTTGGCTCCTGGCTTCAGATCGGTGCAGTGTGCTGGCCTGTAGCGGCCATTTGGGGGGTGAACCAACGGAAGGAAGACCTTTCTCTCTGTCTCTCTCTCTAACGCTGCCTGTCAAAAAAAAAAAAAAAAAAAAAAAGACTGCGGCCATACCATAGGCACAGCTGTGGGTGTTCTTCATTGAAGTTGGTGGGGAAATCTTCCCAGTGGGCAGAGTAGTGAGCAAAACCCTTGGCTTGCTTACCTGATGTTGGAGGAGAAATAGCTTGAGGAATGAGCATGTATGGGTTCAAGGCTATTAGAAAAAAGACTTGTCTAGTTGGTTAGGAACTTGGAAGATGGTAGGAAGGACAAAAAGGAATCTGCAGAAGATCCGTATAAGCAGACGTTTGATGGTGGATGCAAACCCTTAAAGATAGCATGAGTCAGATAAAAGACTCAATAATAAATGAAAAGGATGATTTTTCTTATGTCAGCCAACCTCACTTTCTGTCAACCTAAGTCTGGTACAATGGGCCTGTGAATGAGGTGGCTACAGTAGTGGAAGTAGTCTATTTTTATGAACCCAATAGCAGGAGATGCCTCTCTCCAAGGCTGGTCTAAGTACTACAGAAGCTGAATACCTAATCTTTTCATATCAGAGACCAATGATAAATCCTTGTAATTGTACCTTCCTTCATAGGAACTGGTACATTCACTTGGTGGCTTGTTGCTAGCACAACTAACCCTTGTTAGAATCATTATATATGAAGACATGGATCTTACTTTCTTCCCTTCAGTGTTATAACCAGCATAACTTGAAAGCTTATAGAATGCCTCAAATGTCATCATAAACATGGGACCCATTTGACCTATTATATATCCTAGCACTAGGAACCAACTAACCTAATAAAATAGCAGAAAGGTTAAGTAAAAACTCAATTAATGTTTCAGTTTAATGATATTATCATTTAAGGTAGAAGTACTACTTTCAGAACAGCATATATTGGCTGGCGCCATGGCTCACTTGGCTAGTCCTCCACCTGTGGCACTAGCATCCCGGGTTCTAGTCCCGGTTGGGGTGCCGGGTACTAGTCCCAGTTGCTCCTCTTCCAGTCTAGCTCTCTGCTGTGGCCCAGGAGGGCAGTGGAGGATGGCCCAAGTGCTTGGGTCCCTGCACCCGCATGGGAGACCAGGAGGAAGCACCTGGCTCCTGCCTTTGGACCAGCACAGCGCTGGCCGTGGCGGCCATTTGGGGGGTGAACCAACGGAAGGAAGACCTTTCTCTCTGTCTCTCTCTCACTGTCTATAACTCTCTCTCTGTCTCCCTCTCTCTCACTGTCCAACTCTGCCTGTCAAAAAAATAAAATAATAAAATAATAAAAAAACAGCATATATGCATTGAACCGATGGCCAAAGATGATGTCAAGTCCTAAATAGGTAGACTACAGGGATCTGAGAACCAAACAGTTTATGTAAAATTGAGCATTCTTATTACTTATCTGTAAAGTTTATGCTTAACTTCTACTGGACTCAAGGTTTTATTTTCCTGAGGGGCTTACCTCTAAATTTTTTAATGAATATTTAAAGCTAGGATTACCCTATAGTCACTCAGAATATTTTATGCCACTGGAACAACAAAAATAAGGAAGTGATTCAAATACTGGTATGAGTAATTGATCATAATTACCACTAGGAGAAATATTTCCTGCTATACAGAGGAGATCCATTGGAATATGTTTGACAATGAGGCAATTCACTTGGAAATGTTTTGTTAGTTCTGTACCACTGAAAACGATCAACCATGACTTGATAAGGGAATGAGTTCAGAGTCCTCAGAAATGAAGATATAGGCCATCTCACTAGGCAAGAAATCTAGACCACTAGTGAGTTAACTTAGTCTAGACCAAGATAAAGGTGCATGCCAATTGGTTTCTTATTGAAGTCTCACTTTCTGGCTTGCAGAAGATAGCTTTCTCATTGTGTGTTCACATTTTGTTCAGGTGTGAATGTGGAGAAAGAGAAGGAGACAGAAATTTCTTGTAAGAACATTAATTCTATCATATTAGGGTCATAGCCGTATTACCTCAACCTTAATTACTTTCATGAAGACTTCATTTCCAATATAGTTACATTGAGGGTTATGATTTTAGCATATGAGTTTTGGACGACACTTATTCAACCCATATTAGATAGGGTGGAACTGAGAGAATGAATTTAAATTATGTGCCTCAGATCCTGCTATAGCAACAGGATTGAAACCATTTCCACTAGCCAATTTTAGTAACTGGTTACCACTTTGAAGGGAACTTTATAATGGATTGGACCAATGGAAAGCATGGTGGCTTGAATAGCATAGGAGTTGGATGGTATTGGATATCTCTTATGCACAACTTCAAATCCACTTGGATTAGTTATGATACCCCTTTCATAAACTTTCAGTAATGAACCTTCAGGCTCAAGCAACTGTTGCCTGTATCAGTAGCCAACTTAATAACACCGCCACGTATTGGCTTACCTTTTCTGTTTCATTTTTTCCTGTTCATCACTTCTGCTTTCTGAGATCACTTTCTAAACAACTATCCTGACTCCAGAATTTATCTTGAACTGTTTTGAGAGGAATGCTTGATAAGACATCCATTTTTTCCTAAAATAATCACAGCAGTTAGCAAAGGGACTGATGTGTGAAATGGGATGAATAAATATCTATGCAGCCAAACACTGGCCTCTGGAAATGTCATACTCTTTTACTGTCTAGATCTTTGTTCAAAGATTTCCTTCTATCCCAGTTGCTCCCATCAGGTTGATAATCTATAAAATTCCTGCTCATTTTTTAACTCACTGGTAATTTACAGGGTTAACTGTCAGTGGGTGATCTGTAGAACACAATGTAAATAGGTCTCTTAAAATTAGATTTCTGGAAATACTGGAAGAATGCATTTCCCAATCACTATTGCATATAGCTAGGACAATCCTGAAGAATTCTAGCCAGAGGAATGTGGGCAGAGGGGATATAAACTTAATACAACTTATAGCCATAAAATAATATTCTAATAATAATCCCTTCTCCAATTATGTCTATTTCGTTGGAAGTGTAGAACTTATAGCAAAACTATAAGCTAGAAGCAGCTGATTCCTGGTTCATCAGTTGCAAGCGAGTTTTTATCACCTAGCCACACTAGTCTTTACTTGAGTGAAAAGCTTTATTTGTGTTATTCCACTGAGAGGTCAGGAGTTATTCCTACTTCAGTATAGCCTAACATGTCACAAAAAATATATTCCAGAGAGAGAAAGGGAATTCCTCTATGTTCTTAGAGTAGACTCTGGACTCTGGATAGAATCTATATTAATTTAATAAATATTTAATTCTAATTGTCTAATTTCAATTCCGAATATTTCCTTGTAACCATTTTTGATTTGTCATCACATTGATAGGGAAATGAGAAATATTCTATATAGTTTAATCATGGTATGAGTAGGTATTTAGCTTAGTGGTTAAGATACAAACATCCCATCCTGAATCTAACTCCTGATTTGAGCTCCGGGTGAAGGTAGACCCTGAGAGGGAGAGGTAATAACTCAAGTAATTGGAGTCCTGCCACCCATGTAGGAGACCTGGATTTTGTTTCTGGCTCTTGCTCTGGCACCAACCCTCCTCTAGCTGTTATGGGCAGTGGACATATGGAGAATAAGCCAGTGGATGGGAGAACTCTCTCCATTGACATATCTGTCTCTGTGTCTCCTTGCCACATAAGTTTAAAAAAAAAAAAAAGGCTGTCCTGACAGATGATGAAAGACTTTTCACTGAGAAGTTTAGTTGACCTAAAATTTAAAGACCAGTTGTCCATACTGTTCAACGTACTAGTGAAGTAACTCAGTCCATGAAAGTTAAAGAACTTGGTCAAAAACCTATTAGCGGGGCCGGCACCATGGCTCACTTGGTTAATCCTCTGCCTGCGGCGTCGGCATCCCAAATGGGCACCGGGTTCTAGTCCCGGTTGCTCTTCTTCCAGTCCAGCTCTCTGCTGTGGCCCTGGAAGGCAGTGGAGGATGAGTCAAGTGCTTGGGCACCTGTACCCACATGGGAGGCCAGGAGGAAGCACCTGGCTTCGGATTGGTGCAACACCAGCCATAGCGGCCATTTGGGGGGTGAACCAATGGAAGGAAGACCTTTCTCTCTGTCTCTCTCTAACTCTATCTGTAAAAAAAAAAAAAAAAAAAAAAAAAGACCCTGTTAGCAACAGAACTTGGAGTAAAATTGAATCTTCCATGTCCTATACAAGTACTTTATTCATCAAAACTTAAAGAGAGAATGAGCAATCCACAAAGCACATAAGTACCAGATATCAGTTAAACTTCTAAAAATTTACTAAGTGTGTGGTTTTAAGTTAATTTCTTAACATGCTCAACAAATCAAGGAGATTTTCTCATGTATAAAAGTGGGATATAATATCTTCATAGATTTTCATGTGATGTCAATATGTGTTATCAACATTGTATTTCTTACACTTCCAGTTAGGTTTTTTTTTTTTTTTTTTTCTTGACAGGCAGAGTGGACAGTGAGAGAGAGAGACAGAGAGAAAGGTCTTCCTTTGCTGTTGGTTCACCCTCCAATAGCCGCCGCGGCCAGCGCGCTGCGGCCGGCGCACCGCGCTGATCTGATGGCAGGAGCCAGGTGCTTCTCCTGGTCTCCCATTGGGTGCAGGGCCCAAGCACTTGGGCCATCCTCCACTGCACTCCCTGGCCACAGCAGAGAGCTGGCCTGGAAGAGGGGCAACCGCGACAGAATCCGGCGCTGCGACCGGGACTAGAACCTGGTGTGCCGGTGCCGCAAGGCGGAGGATTAGCCTAGTGAGCTGTGGTGCCGGCTTTCAGTTAGTTTTTTTAAAACAAAATTTATTTATTTTTATTTGAAAGGCAGAGTTACCGAGAGGCTGAGGCAGAGAGAGAGAGAGAGAGAGAGAGAGATATCTTCCATCCTCTGGTTCACTCCCCAGATGGTCACAACAGCTGGAGCTGCATTGATCTGAAGCCAGGAGGCAGGAGCTTCTTCAGGGTCTCCCAAGCAGGTACAGGGGCCCTAGGACTTGGGCCATCCTCCACTGCTTTCCCAGGTTATAGCAGAGAGCTGGATCAGAAGTGGAGCAGCCAGGACTTGAAGGGGCACACAAATGGGATGCTGGTGCTGCAGGTGTTGGCTTTACCTGCTATGGCACAGCGCTGGCCCCTTTAATTAGTTTCAAATTTATTTGAATGGCATAGTCAGACAGGCAGAAAGAGGGAGAGAGAAAGTACCCCTTGGCTGGTTTACTTCTCAGATAGCAGTGGCCAGTGCAGCACTAGGACTGGAGTTAGGAGCCAGATCCAGGTCTCAAACATGGTTGTCAGGAACCATTTCTTTCTTTCTTTCTTTCTTTCTTTCTTTCTTTCTTTCTTTCTTTCTTTCTTTCTTTCTTTCTTTCTTTCTTTCTACAGGCAGAGTGGACAGTGAGAGAGAGAGACAGAGAGAAAGGTCTTCCTTTTGCCATTGGTTCACCCTCCAATGGCCACCGCAGCCAGCGCGCTGCGGCCGGCGCACCGCGCTGATCCGATGGCAGGAGCCAGGTACTTCTCCTGGTCTCCCATGGGGTGCAGGGCCCAAGTACTTGGGCCATCCTCCACTGCATTCCCGGCCCACAGCAGAGAGCTGGCCTGGAAGAGGGGCAACCGGGACAGAATCCGGCGCCCCGACCAGGACTAGAACCCGGTGTGCCGGCGCCGTAAGGTGGAGGATTAGCCTAGTGAGCCGCAGTGCCGGCTCCATAATTTCTTGAGCCATCACCACTGCCTGCTTGGCTCTGCTTAAGCAGAATGCTGGAGTTGGGAGTTAGAACTGGCAATTGAACCCGGACACTTCAATATGAGAGACAAACATCATAAACTTTTGGCTACGTGCTTGATTCTTATTGCATTTACTATAATTTCAGTAAGTACAACATATAAATATTTCTTATCCAAGTCTATTATATTTTACTGATCTGACAATAAGTTAGTTTCATGTACATAATAGGTCAGAGAATTTGCAAAAGCTAAATTGGGAGTATGAATCTTATGGAAAAATCCAATTCAAAATCCACATAGTTGAATTCTGAGTGAATTGTGTAATATCATGACTTTTTTCAAACTGAGACATTTTTATAATTATGACTACAATTAACTGCAAGCGGTAAAGGAAGAGGAATGAGAAAGGAATTAATCTGGGAACTCAGATGACTGTGAAAGCCGGAAAGTCCCAGGACACCATTCCCCTCCTCAGATCCCAGTTCCCATGTTGACTTGGAGTAGGATTTTTCATTCATAATTCCCATGAAAATGAGTCATTTAGTACGAGGAACATGGTCTCCCTGGTATGCACATACCCACTTCCCTTCTGCCTTCCACCATGAGTTGAAGAAACACAAGACCAACACCAGATATGGTCACCTGGTGGTGGACTTCCCATTCTCTAGAACTACGAAATAAATAATAAATCCCTCTCTTCTTTTTAAACAAATTCCCCAGGTTTAGTCATTCTGTTATAGCAAAAGAAAATAGACACAATATAACACATAGTGAATTCTCAAAGAATAGTCTTGAGAGAAGGGAGCAATGGTAAGGATAAAAAAAAAATCTTTCCATCCCGTAGCTGATACCTCTGTAACAAATGGCAGATTAAGAAGGGAAAACAAAATTTGTTTAAAATAAGTTTTATATGACATAAGAGCATTCAAAAACAGAAACCCAAAGAAACAGGCAAACGTGTATTTTTATGCTTTGGTTTGAAGGAGTCATGATGGAAAATGTAATTGAAGGAAAAGGGGTATGATCTAATGGTAACATACTGGGGGAACTTACCAAGACCTGCTGTACAGATTCCCTTCTCTTTGTTTAGAGATAAGGCTGTTCCTTACCTCCAGGTATAAAGAGAATACTTCTGAAAATAGGGCCTTATGATCCATTTCAAAGGAGTATGGGAAAGGACAGACTCACTTCCTGCTTATGCTGTTTCCTCAAATGTCAAAAGATAGCAGGGTTTTTTTAAACTTTTATTTAATAAATATAAGTTTCAAAAGTACAACTTTTGGATTATAGCAGCTTTTCTCCCCATAATCTCCCTCCCACCTGCAACCATCCCATCTCCCAATCCCTCTCCCATCCCATTCTTCATCAAGATTCATTTTCAATTATCTTTACATACAGAAGATCAACTTAGTATATACTAAGTAAAGATTTCAACAGTATGCACCCACACAGATACACAGCAGGTTTTGAGCTTGCAAGTCCTGAACCCTGTCAGAAGGAAGAAAGGGAGAGATGGTAAAAAGAAGAAGAAAGAATGAAAAAGGGAAAAGGAAAGAGATACAAAAGGAGAAAAGGAAGGAAGGAAGGAAAAGGAGAGAGGGAGGGAAGGAGGGAGGCAGGGAAGAAAAGGGGAAGAAAAAAGGAAGGGAAGAGAAGGAAGGTATAGCTGATACAGTTCTGCACAGCATTTGATCATTTAGGCATCTTCAAAATAACAGATTTTTCATGCAGGGTTTTAATATTTTGTAACAGGGAAACTCTCTTGGTAAGAAAAATGCAGACTGCCCTTAGCAGTCCCTTATTGGGATATTTGGTCTTTACTGAATATCTTTGAGGTTTGGTGGGAGTTGAGAGAAGCACTTCCACATTGCTGGGGATGTAGCACATAGCAGGCCCTTAATAAATTTCTGCTTTGTTAAAAATATATCTCATATTTATTGTGTGCTAGGTTATGGGCACTGTCCTGAAAGCTGTACATGTATCTCATTTAGATCTCACAAAAGTATCATGAAACAGGTTCAATTAATAATGCCAGTCTCAGAGGAGGAAACAGGCCAGAGACACTAAATAACTTACCCAAAATCATACTGTCAGTGGCAGATGCAAGATTCAAACCCACAGCATCCACTTCAGATACCTTGCTCTCAACCCTCATATTACTGAACAGAAACTCTACCTTCTCTTATTTCTTTCACATTTCTGAACTTATTTTCTCTATTAAAAACACCAATGGTTTTCATTTCAACAGGCTCACCCTGGGACTGGCAAGGTGGGTTGGGCATGGGTATATGTCCTGCTGTAAGGGGATTCTAGAACACCATGAGGAGATAATTCAAACTATAACTACACACAATAAGAAATATCATCAGCACAACCCTCACATTGTGTTGATTCAGTTCTCAAAGTACTTACATGTAGAATACTTTCATATCTGACATTTAACATGTCTAGGATCTTCTCAAGTAAGCAAAATTTTCCCATTTCTTAGAACAAAAGAAACATTGATGTGAAAGATGTAGGCACAACCTCGAAGAAAGGACATGGACTTGGTCAACTGATTCCTCTTCCAATGCTCTTGAAATAATTTATCCCATACATAGGCTTTGGCAATGGGAAATTTAGGAAGATTTTTTTTTCAAAAGTGCACTGAAATAATTTCCTGCATTTGTTGAGATGCAGATTATCAAGTGGGCTTCATACCAGCTCTTACTTATTGTTATGTTGCAAGTGTTGTGTTGAGAATGATTCCGAAGCTGAAACACAGCTCTGTGGGAAGGAGGACAGAGATTGACTAGCCATGTCTTTCATGAGCACAAGTGCAGTGACTGCCTTAGGAATATTCGTTCAACCTCTTATTGAGATTTATGTTTTGGAAATTATTGTCATACGGATTACTTTTTCCAGATAGAAATCACTTTGGGTGCCTACCTCATTGCCCACACAACAGTTCTATACAAATAATTGTATAGATGAATGATGGCCTTTTTCTTATTTTTAATCTTAAAGTCAGAAATGTAATATATCTTTATATCCCTTCAGCATGACACAGATCCTGCCCCACAGTAGGACTTCATAGTTGTTGAATATTGTATGCATATGTCTTAAGATGAGTATTATTGGCTGTCTAAGGAGGCAAAGAAATCTGTGAAAGCCATCTAGAAGGGAGGACAACTCTTGCACAGTTAAATCAGCTTTTGCCTGGGCTGGATCTCATGCTTCAGATGTACGTGACTTATTTCACAACCATTGGGAATTTTCAAAACCATTAGCATTCAAGGAGTGGGCAAAAGATTTCTAAAGTTGCTCCTAAGAGCTGACCTACTGTACTTTGTTTGGAATTAAACTCTGTCTGTATTTCCTGCAAACTTCACCAGTTCCCTACAGACATGAAAAGAAATCGTTTCCATGGAGCTGTCTTACTGAGAGAACTTTACTAAAAGTGTCCTGAAGAAGAAATTATTCTTCACCCTTGGGGTCACTTGGTAGCTAAAACAGCCTTGTCCTTTTTATTTTAATCTGTTCTACTTCGCTGACTGCTTTTTTGTATGTCCTTAAAGGTATTGCCTTATTTACTTTGATGGGTTCCCAACTAATTGAATACAGCAGTGAGTTCTTTCTTCTTTGACTCTTTTGGATGTTTCTGCTGCCCCAGGGGAAGGGTCCCCATCAGAACCTGACTTTGATATACTCGTTTATTGGAATTACTTTAGAAGTTATTTCTATTTATGGGGCTGTTAAAAGTTTACACATTTGGCTGAAATATACAAAACAAGATGACTTCAGCTTTGGCTTGTAGCATAAAGCTATGCTAATTTATGGTAGGGGAATATTCCTAATTTATGGGTAGGGGAATAGTTCTTGAAAAAAAAATAGTTTCTCAAAACACAACAGTAGATATAATTTATAGATTGATTTTTGGGTCTTCATGTACTGTAATCAAAGGATCCTAATATTTTTCTTTTTTTAAATTTTGTTGAAGTATACAAGATTCATGTATTTCGTATATACAGATTTAGCAACATAGTGATACTTCTCTATGCTCCCTCTCACACATGCTCCAACCCTTCCTCCTCCCTCTCACATTCCCACTCTTAATTTTTACAAAGATCTATTTTCAGCTTACTTAATGATTGTATGGTTAACTCTATACTAAGTAAAAGAGTTCAGCAAATGTATGAAGAAAAAAAAAAACACTGTTCCTCAACAGAAGAGACAAGACAATAGTCACTGAATCTCAAAATGTCCATTTCACTCCTAAACGTTATAATTTTAGTACTCAATTAGTTACCTTGGATCAGGGAAAACATTTGACATATGTCTCTTTGGGATTCACTTATACACCTTCTTTTTAAAAAGATTTATTTATTTATTTGAAAGGCAGAGTTATAGATAGGGAGGGAGAGGCAGAGAGAGAGAGAGAGAGAATCTTCCATTTGTTTCACTACCCAAATGGCTGCAACAGCCAGGGCCAGGCTGAAGCCAGGAGACAGGAGCTTCATCCAGTTCCTCCACGTGGGTGCATCCCCTCCTGCTTTCCCAGGTACATTAGCAGGGAGCTGGATAGGAGGTAGAGCAGCCAGGACTCAAACTGAAGCTCACATGGTATTCTGGTGCTGCAGGCAGTGGCTTAACCCACTGTGCACAGGCCCATAATTTTTCTTCATATCTAAAAATTACATGTAAAGGAAGATAAGTATTATAATAAAACCTATAAAGTGCAAATCATGCAGAAATATTATAGGAGAGAAAAAAAGTAATTGATTAGATCCAAATCCTTCTTTTTAACATGGAGCCAATTTGCTTCTGACATCATAGATACCAAATATTTTCTTTTTTATACAAAAGTTAGAAGTGTTGTTTCATTTATTTTTGAAAGGTTAATTTATTTATTTAAAGATAGAGTAACATAGAGAAAGTAAAACACAAACACACAGATCTTCCATCCTCTGATTCACTACCCAAATACCCTCAACAACCAGGCCAAAGCCAGGAGCCAGGAACCCCATCCGGGTCTCCCACATGTTTGGCAAGAACTCAAATACTTGGGCCCTTCATCTGCTGCCTCCCAGGGGGCATTATCAGGAAGCTGGGTTGGAAGCCAAATAGCTGGGACTTGAACTAGCATTCCATTATGGGATGCAATTTTCTAAGCAGTGGCTTAACCCTCTGCATTACACTGGCAAATCTTTTATGTTTCTTCAACATGTATGTGCATACACATACTCATGCACACACAAAGACGAAAAGAGAAATCTTTAACTGGCCAAAGTAGTGTATGTTTGTTTCCATCCCCATTCCTGATCTGCTTAAATCTATTTGGCAAATTGTTCCCAAACATCTCTTTGTCAAGATACAGATTTTTATTTGAAAAGCTATACAATTCTAAGAAAATATCTCTACTATCTTCCTCATACCAAACAATTCCCCAGAGCTCAGGATTTTCCAAGCTTCTATATTTAGTATTCTGTGTAATGAATCATAGTATCCACCTGTAAGTGTCATAAACAGACGGTATAAATATGCTTGCATAATGTGACTCAAAACACATCTCCAGTTTTAGCTTGAGTTCAAACAAGATTCACAGTTCCAAGAAACCTGTCTGTGGCTTGCAAATGCAGGACCAGTGGGAGGAGAATACCGGAAAACTGAAAGCCTGTCAGTGTAGACCTCACTGAAGAGGCCTAGGAGAAGGTGAAGGGGAGGGGGGGCAGGAATGACAGGAAAACCAGTTTTCCATGTGCTCCTGAAGCCATTCATTTTAAACATACCCCAGAAATGTGTGCTTGGATCCTATGGGAGTGGGTGGTTTCACACATGCTCTTCCCTCTTCCTGGAATGCCCTTATCTCCTTTCCACTCCTACCTCCCATCTTTCCCTGATTATCTATTCCCATCCAACAGGTCTCAGGCTCAAGTCTTTCCTGGGTGAGAGCTTCTCAGCCCATACCACAGGGAGAGTCCTCTGCTGCATGTATCAGGGAAACACAGCTGTGATTCCCCATCCTTCATCCAACCAATTCCATTATAACTGTGTTTTAAATATACTATATATTTTCTCATTACAATGGGAACCACTAGGGCAGGATTTGTGCCATCACTGAGCACAGCACTTGGTGCTTAATAAGCATTATTCTTCCAATAAACAATTAATAGATGCCAGTTAAAATCGCAGCATGCGGTCATGCAACTTAAAGAGTAATAAGGATTGACTTGTGAAGAAAGAATAGATAGAGTCAGCATTCCATTCATTCTTCAGTACTGCTCTCTCACAAGATCCAGGACCTGTATCCTTTCCTTTCCAAAATCCTCTCTCATTTCCAAGGCAGATGGTAGCTTTATTGTCTGTGATGAGCTAGTGTTCATTCATAGCCTGGCTTTATTCTACCCCCTCCTTTTATCCTGGCTTACTGATTAACTGGCTCTAAGAGTCTGAACTGGGTTTCCAGATCTTCTTCCCCATTCTGCTTTTTCTACAGATCTAGTACAATGCATAGCATAAGGAGAGCACTCACATTCATTGACGTTATGAAATGGTGGTAAGAAAAATAGAACATCTATTCACTTAACCAACATTCAGTAAATATTTATTGAGAAGCCAACTGTTTACCAAGTACTGTTTTAGATGCTTAGAATACATCAATAAAATATTCCCTTTTCAAATAAACATTTTGGAAGCTTTTAAATTTTCCAAAATCTAGAGAAATAGTTTCCAGGTTTGTTTTGTCATTATGGTTACCCAAGGGATGTACTCAGATACCAGTACAAGTTGCTAAATACTAAGTGTTGAATTATATGGCTATGATTAAGATTCTAGTTTAATAGGACTCCCCCAGTTACTACTGATCATAGTGCCTGGAAGATGTATACTTGATAAGGAAAAGACAAGCAGTAAAGTGAACAAATAGCATCTGCTTACTTAGTGTTACCGTGAACACAGATATTAGTGCGCTGGCAGAGGTTTCCTTTGCTTTTTAATTATAAGCATCCCCTGATGGCTGTGAAGCACTGCAGATGAAAAGTTTGGCAACCTTGAATCTGTTTCTAAAATTGTACTAAATTAAATTTCATCTTCTATAAACTACCTGGTCCAGTTTAAGAAAAAAGCTTCCTCCTTGTTATATTTAAATTCACCTGGAGTAGATCTTATACATGTTTGTTTTAAGTTAGAATCATTAAAATACACCCAGATTTCATACTGTGCAATCTTTGTCTTCGCTAATGATACTACTTTACTTGAGGAATGGTTAAACAGCTAGGACTTGCTCATTATCAGTCGTTTTGACATTGTGGATGATTTATGGAATACAGCAAATAAAACCAATTATTATTCACTGGCAGACATCATTTTTGGGCCAGCAAGCAAAATTTTAAGTAGCAAACCTTCAATGTTAATTGGAAAACCGATAAACTTCTGAGGGAGAGAATTTCCTGCCTTCTATTTACCTAATTTTAGAAGTGGCCTCAATTTGAATCCATGGTGTTAAGCCCATTTGTATTATTTTGTAGGAAGGCAGATGGTGGTTTTTTATTCTTCTAGCCTGTAAAGAAGACATGTATCAAATTATTTCCAGATTTATACTAACATGACTTAACATTTTTTAAAGGGCTGTGAAGCACTGCAGACTTCATAAACAAGTCCTCTCATTCATCATACAGCTTTCCTCCTTACAAATGAACTACAGCAGCAATTACATGCAAGACAGGGACTCTCTAATACAGTTTAGTTGCTGGAAATGAATCTTCTCTACAATCAAACCAATAGGAGCTTGCAGGAATTATTCCTTCTGGAGCTCGAAAAGGCTTGAAAGCTTTAGCCGGGAAGGAAACGGAATAGGTAGTGTTCCATCCCCAGTGGGTATGTGTCTTGGGTCATGGCCTTAGGGATAGTGATCCTATCAACTTATGAAGGAATACCAACTTTTGCTTCTAGAAAGAACACTTCTTCGCAGCACTGTCAACTAGACCTATACCCATGTATAGCCCACTGTCTAACAGCCATCAACTGTTATAAAAAATCACAAATCTTAGCTCTTCTAGTAGAAATATATCTATAATCAAATTCTGAAACCAATCTTGAGCCTGGCCCCGTCATTTGTCAGTGGTATGGCATGGAAATCAATTAACCTCCTGGAGACACCATGCTCCTCTGTGCAATGCAGCCAACAACACATAATTCACAGATTTTCTGGGAGGATTACATAGGTTAATGTAAATAAAACAGGTCGGTCAACCAAGAAGCAATCTCTACACTTGTTAGGCAACATGGTCACTGCCCATAAAACTGTCTCTCAGACAAAAATTGGCAAGACCATTTCATGGTTGGTATCCCTTCCTCCAGCAATCATCTTGCTGAAATGCCAAGATTGCTCTTGCCTCTCTCCCAGCAACATCCAAATATAATATCTTGATATTTGGAGGAAAAATAAAAGCTATAACTGTTGGGACTGTGATAAGAATGTCAAAAGTAAATTAAATCAACTACATGAATTATGAAACAAACCTCAATTCTATTTGCTTAGTGACAGTTTAAACACCAGTCAGTTTCTTGGAGGGGAGCAAATTAAATCAGAGAGACGCAATACACTTCCTATAAAGACTGGACATTCCTGTAGTCAAGTTTATGACTTCTTTAAGCCATGTTTTTTCCCCCTTGCTAAGGCAGTGATGGATGAAACAGCAGATTGGAAAAAGATAGGTGAAATGTTAGCATTATATAAAAAATGATCTTAAGCAGAAGAAAATACTGAAAATAGAGAAGATATAAAACAGAGTTAATCCTTTATGGTGCATTATGGTGTTGGGAAAGGCCAGCCATTTCTTCACACCTCAAATTTCATCTCTCAGGAAATTCTGTTGACATTTCCTCCAAAATAGATCTGGAAAATGACCAAGTGACCAGTTTTTCAGTCCTCTGTTATGTAAAGGACAATCAGCTCTCACCTGGGTCGCAGTAGTCTCCTCACTACTCTCCCCCATGCTGGCTGTCGTTCAGATGCATCCTCAACCCAACAACTAGAGTAACCTTTTTCTTTTATTTTTTTCAAGATTTATTTTATTTATTTGAAAGTCAGAGTTACAAAGAGAGGTAGAGCCAGTGAGAGAAAGAGAGAGAGAGAGAGAGAGAGAGGGAGAGAGAGAGGTCTTCCATTCCTCTGGTTCACTCCCCAAATGACTGCAACAGCCAGAGCTGAGCTGATCCAAAGCCAGGAGCCAGTAGCGTCTTCCTAATTTCCCACACGGGTGCAGGGGCCCCAGGATTTGGGTCATCTTTTGCTGCTTTCCCAGGCCATAGCAGAGAGCTGGATTGGAAGAGGAGCAGCCTCGACTTGAACCAGCGCCCATATGGGATGGTGGCTTGCAGGCTGGGACTTTATTTATTTAAATTTTTTAGATTTTATTTATTTATTTGACAGGTAGAGTTACAGAGAGCGAGAGAGAGACAGAGAGAAAGGTCTTCCTTCCATTGGTTCACTCCCCAAATGGCTGCAACGGCTGGAGCTGCGCTGATCCGAAACCAGGAGCCAGGAGTGTCTTCCAGGTCTCCCACGTGGTTGCAGGGGCCCAAGCACTTGGGCCATCTTCTACTGCTATCCCAGGCCACAGCAGAGAGCTGGACTGGAAGAGGAGCAGCCAGGACTAGAAGCAGCGCCCATATGGGATGCCTGGGCCACAGGCGGAGATTAACCTAGTGTGCTGGCCCTGCAGCTGGGACTTTAACCCGCTACACCACAGCACCAGCCCCAAGAGTAATCCTTTACAAATTTCATTCATATTGTATCATTCTTTTGCTGAAAACCCCTTCACTGTTTGCCTTCTAAATTCTGAATGATGAGAAGGCAGTGAAGGGAAAGTCTGATGAAGCATTTTCTAGGCAGAGCAAATAGCAAGGGTAAATCTGATAGTGCTCACAAGGTACAATACCCTACCTCTTTGGCATCGTCTCTTGTCTTCCCCTGGCCCACACTGGGCTCCTTTATCTTCCTCATGCTCAACAAGCATCCCTTGCTTAAGGGCCTTTGCACTGGCCGTTTACTTTGCTGGAAGCAGATGCAGTCACCTTTGCCCTACCCCAAATATACACATGGTTTGTATTTTCACTTGCTTCATGGCTTTGCTGAAAGATGACCTTCTTGATAAAGCTCTCCCTGACCACCTTGTTTAACTTTGCAAACTGCCCATTCATTGTCTGTTTTTGGCTTTTCTTACCCTGGTCTATTTTTTTTTCTGTGTCTCTTATCACTATAATATTCTTTATAATGTACTCATCTATGATGTTGATTATTTATTGTCACCTTCCAATTTTTCTCTCAGTATAAACACCAAGAATATAAGCATGTCTACTTGTTTCACCTATATGTCCCATTTATAGAATGACTAAATGAACCATAGCACTGTTTTTGAGGATAGTAATTTCAAGAGAAACCTTAAGAGAAACCTGCTATGGCCTGGCATAGAGTACTACTTAAATAGAAAAGGAGAGGGGGTGGGGGTTGGGACAAGCTATAGAAAAATAAATGGTGCAAGAGAATCTAATCAACAGAACTAAAACTCAGTTCCAAAGACTTGTTTTAGCTTCTCTAGTATTCTAAATACATTAGCGCATTAACTGCTCATCTTAATTCTCCATCTGTATTTTCTATAGAAGTTGGAAAATATTTTTTATTTTAATTTTCATTGAAAGAATGGATAACATTTAGTGAAATAAAACAATGATGCTGTTTCTGTTGAAATTTATATCCTGATCATTAAATCTTTCAGAAAAAGCAATAATCCATTGAATATTTATTCAGTCAGCTTATTTGCTGTCAACACATCCTTTAAGAGCTACAGATACTACTCTCAATAGTTTTATAATAGGGAGAAGCAGATTTTTGTTGTTGCTGCTGTTTTGCTTTAGGAAACTGCATGACATTCCTGCTTTTGTAAAGAGCTAGGCACTGCAAATCAAAACCCTATGGGTGGATATTCATTCTAGATGGCTCATCTACCAGAAAGC
Source organism: Oryctolagus cuniculus (assembly GCF_964237555.1). Classification (NCBI taxonomy): domain Eukaryota; kingdom Metazoa; phylum Chordata; class Mammalia; order Lagomorpha; family Leporidae; genus Oryctolagus; species Oryctolagus cuniculus. The sequence goes on from NC_091437.1 coordinate 144,825,277, forward strand.
ATGACAATGTGATAAGGTCTAAGAGGTTAAGAGTATATAGTATGGTTTAGATATTAAATTTATTTTGTTCCTAATTTCTCAGTTCTCCATTCCAGGAAAATGTTTTCAACTTTGTGTTTCAATTCTTCTGATTGGATAGAAGGTAAAAATATGTTTTTGATAAACAACAAAATCCCTGGATACTCAGAAGTAACTTCTAATGTACCCATATGATATTCTTCCAGACCTGTAGTCTTACTTTTTGTGAAGAAATGCTTCAAGGATTGGGAGAAGAAGAAGTGGAATAAGATAGGAGAACATTTATTATTATTATCATCATTATCATCATCATAATTATATATTCCCTGGTAACTGAGACAGATGAGATTTTTAGTAATTTTCTATGGTGGCATCCATTGTAAGGATTTAAGTCATATACATGACATAAGATGATAATGGCTTCATGGAACATTTTGGAATGCCACCAACTGATTGGCAAGGCCCAGTCCTTATGGTAGAATCACTCCCCCAACACACATGCCCACATACATATGCACACACGTGAGTGCATACATACATACACATGTATACACACATCTTTGTGACAGTGTTCAGCCACCTGCCTTGAGGGGCAGTGGGCAGAGAGCCCTTCACTGATAGCATGAGACCTCCACTCTTCTTGTAGGACACTGAGGAAGAGGTATGTCTTATCGAAGGCTGGTGACAGTTTTTATTTTTGCCAGAAGCATAAGGCCTCAGAACAAGTCATCTGATTTATAGAAAGAGTATACTATGAAGTTCTTTGTTTCCTTGTACTGCAGGACAAAAGTTGTACTTGTTACAATGATGTAGAGGGAATTTTAAAGAGGATATAGGATTTATTGATTTAACATGCTCACATGACTCTAAAACAACAAGAAAGCTAGGCAAGATGATGAATATGTAATCCTGTCGACCCAGTTACACTGAGCTAGCAGTTTATGTGGATTATCATAACTTATTAGAATATTTCACCTTCTAAAAGACATTCAAACAATTCCAGTAATGTACATGTGGGTGCCCACAGTACCATTTTTCAGAGCTCCATCTCCAGCTCAAATCCACAGAGTCTGTTCCTTCCAGAATGTTGAAATTGACTGTGAGGTCATGTATTTGATCTCTGCTTTCCAAAACTAAATGGAAAGAAAGTGATACTGAAGTATCTAGCAATTCAATCCACTGAGTGTAAAATCAGAAATGTTCCAGTCTTCAACATTTGCTTTCAGATTTAACCACAGAGATCATTTTGTAAAGTTTTAGCTGCTATTGCTTCTGTTACATAATGCTTGGTACTGCACTCTGCTAAGAGTAAGTAGGCAGTAAGGAGCATCAACATTTCAAAGGATTCTGTGCTCTGTGGGCTTGTGGGGAACACGCTCTGTGGTTAATTCCCCTGGGCCACCCACCCCTGTGGCCTTAGGTCAGGAACTTCTACCTGAAGCAATTCCTGGTGTTCTTCATAGTATGATGGCAGGGCAAGGTTTGGGGTAAAAGCTAGCTTCCACAAAACCAACAGTGTGGACACTAATGTGAAGTGACTAAGCGCAAAGCTTGACCACATCACAGTGTGGGATTTGAGAATTCCCTTTTGGGAACCTCTAGATCTTGAGAAAGGAGAAGATATCATGTGAATGAGTTCAGATGTTTGCTTAAGATTTGTTGCAAACCATATTATTTAGGTGCCCTATGTATATAGAGCAGTCATGTCCTTAAGTCAACCTTGACAGATGGATGATGTAAATAAGCATGAAGATAACTTCCTGGCTCCCATGAAAGCCAAGCTGATGGATAGAATATTTTACAATCACTCCTTATGTCTACTTCTCACCTCACATGCTCTTTGTAACACAGCATTACAATTTATGCCTGCCTCGTGTCACATCAATAGAACTCATTTGGATTGCTCATATCATCCCTTTGGCAAACCCATTGAACACTTTTTAGACCTTATCTCATTTAATTTTCTTTCAGTATTTAATGTGGTAGACTAGTTCCTGTTTATTAAAGTGTTCCCTTGATTTCTCGTGTGTGATGAAGAAAGTATAGAAGCAATTTTTTGCAGTATTGGACACTTACTAGAATATTTTATTTTGGGAAGTTATATAGAAATGTTTAAAAATGATCGCTCTTACAACCCATCTGCCCTGTAACTTGGTAGAGGCCCAGGGTGGGGTCCTCAGAGAGCAGACTCTGCAATGGGGGTGTTTTGTAGGGTGTTAAGGAAAGTTACTGAGATGAACACCTGTGGGAGTTAGGGAAGGAAGCAGGTTTGGGCAAAAATAGAAGTTACCTGGGTGCAATCTCAACCAAGCCAACCTGCAATCTCGTGAGGGTGTCTAAAGCAGAGATGGGCTTTCAGAGTTATCTGTCTGAAGCAGGGGAGAGGAGGCCATAGCTTGGTGACTTACATCTATTGTTCTATCTATTTTGTCTCCTATCATTCACCTGTCAGCTATTATTTGGCTTTAGACTGTCCCTGGAAGGGACTACAAGACTTTTTGCAATGCAACTCTTTTTCTGTAATAAACAGAAAACCAAAGGCCATCAGGCTGCAGCACTGCCAGCTGTTGAAACAATATGCACTAATTCTAAAGAGAATCTGGGTAGAGCTTCATAGCTTCTGTTGCTATAGCTCTGCATTCTTGGGAAAATTAGTCTTTCTGGGCTTTGCTTCCCACAGCTACAAAGTAGGAGTAATGATAGTATAAATCGTGTGGGTTGTTGTGATGGCTGAAAGCACTTAGTAAGTGGTCAGTTAATTCAGTCATTGCCTTATTCTTTAGTCATTCCAGAAAGCTGCAGAAATAAGTGTGTGCTTCACAGAACATTCAAGAGATTGCCAAACTACAACCTTGGACTCATCTGAGACTCACGCCCACATTTAATTAACAAATTCTGTCAACTTTCTTCTAAATATCTTTCTTATATATGACCGCTTCTCCACTTTCAATGCACTTCCATAGTTAAGATCTTCATGCACTGTTGTCTGGACTATACCTTTGCTTGTTGTCTTTCTCTCTTTCTCCCTTACAAATAATTCTTTGTAAATGCTAATAATTGTTTACATATTCAAATACAGACATCATTTTTCTACTTAAAATCCCATTGCCAATAAGGAAAAGGACATGTTTTTTGTTTTCTTTTTTTCTTTCTTTCTTTCTTTCTTTTTTTTTTTTTTGTATGCTAAAGAGCACACTTTGTTCAGTCCAGAGGGAACAGTCACCAGAGGACACCTCACCCTCAGAAAGGTGCACCAGATGTTTGCTGATAAAAAAGAACTGGAACCCGGGTTTCTCCAGGCAGCTTTCCCATCCTCACCTCCTTTGAGGGCAAGGAAAACTCCAGCCATTATCCTAAGGCAGCTGTCGTCCACTAGAGGTAGAGCCCCTCAGGAGCTCTGTCTTGTTTTTTATAAAGAATATTCTCTTTAGATTTTTTTGAAGTCTTCATTTTTTATTTTCATTCTACATTCTCTCAAGCACAACAGACCAGCTTCTGTGCAGATTGCCTTGATGTCAGCACCAGAGAGATCATTATTAGCTATCATTAAGTCGTCCAGGATTACATCATCGACCAATGTCATCCTGTTCATGAGAATCCGAAAAAAAGATGTGTTTCTTAGCCTTTTCATCAGGCAACAGGAACTCGAACTTCATGTCAATGCAGCATGGTCTCATAAGTGCTAGATGCAAAGTTTCTATTTGGTTTGTGGGCATAATATCTTTCCCATCTCCTCTTGAATCAAATCCATACAGCTGGTTCAACAGTTCCAGCATTGTTCTCTGAATTTCTCTCACCACTGGAATTGGAGTCATATATTTTTGTCCCTAAGTATCAGTATCATCAATAAACATGATGGGCAGTGCATATTCCTTGGCGATGTGAAACAATTCCTGTATGACTTTGGGCACATCGCCTGGCTACTTCTGAATAAGCTCAGATTCAACCACTCTCAAGAAAGTGGCCAAGGCTTGGTTTTTCACTGCTTCAGCCAACAAGGGTTTACCTGTTGGACCTTTGCAAATGAACCCCCTTACAGGGCTTTATTCCCCATCTCTTTGTGATATTCTGGGTGCCTGAGAGGAACTCCACAGATTACTTCATTTCCTGGATTTGACTGTCCAACCCCCCAATCTCAGCATAGGTTCTCCTGAGGAGCCTTTTCCATCTTCATCACTGTAACCAGGGGATCCGTGTCATTCATCAGCACCCCATCACATATGCACCTTGTGGTTGAGCAGGACCGAACACCTGGTACCAGCAGATCCTTGTCCATAAAGGAAAGGATACTGATGTAGTATTCTAACCCCAGTGTTGTCAACATGATGGCATGGTTGTCATTGATGATCTTCTCCAGTGTTCCTACTGACTTTGGAGTCCCTCTCAGGTCATCCACCCTTGATCTTTCCTCCTCCTGCTTTTCTTCTAATGGTTTCATTTATTCCTGATTATTAATGAATTCTTCCTCCATGAGAAGATATCTTTAATTCTCTAACTTCAATAATTTTAGCCATCACTGAGTGTGAGGTGTCACCAATGGTAGTTTGCTGGCAGCATCTTTGTCCCTTTGTTTTCTTCTTATTTTTCCCCACTCTGGTTGGTACAGGAGGTTTGTGTTTCTTTTTCTTACCTTTCTTGCCACTGTCAGGATCATGACCACCACTCTGATTTTGACCCATCTTGACTCGGCCACTCAGGCCACCAAGGACATGTTTCTTAGCAGAGACACAACCATTTCATCAATTCTCTTGCATCAGCCAATTGGTTTTAGCTCATTTTAATAGGCTTTTTAAAATTGTTCTGGGACCTTGACAAATTGTTTTTGAGTTTAACTTCTTTCCATTGCAAAGCCATCTTTTCTTCTACAAATTCTTTTCTGGGATGTGTGTTGTGGCACAGCTGATTATGCAATGGATTGTGAAATCAGCATCCCATATGGGAGTACTCTTTTGAGTTGCAGGAGCTCTGCTTCTGATTCCCCTTCCTACAAATATGCCTGAGAAAGTAGTGAAAGATAGCCTAAGTACTTGGGTCCCTCACCCATGTTGGAAACCCAGATGGAGTTTCTGGCTCCTCTTGTAGTCATCTGGGGAGAGACCTGTGGATGGAAGATTTCACTCTCCTCTTTCTCTCTCTTGTTCTGCCTTTTGAACAAAGAAATCAAAAGGAAGGAAGGAAGAAAGGAAGGAAGGAGGGAGGGAGGGGAGAGGGAGGGAAGAAAAGAAAAGAAAAGAAAAGAAGCCGGCGCCGTGGCTCAATAGGCTAATCCTCCACCTTGCGGCGCCGGCACACCGGGTTCTAGTCCCGGTCGGGGCGCCGGATTCTGTCCCGGTTGCCCCTCTTCCAGGCCAGCTCTCTGCTATGGCCAGGGAGTGCAGTGGAGGATGGCCCAGGTGCTTGGGCCCTGCACCCCATGGGAGACCAGGAAAAGCACCTGGATCCTGGCTCCTGCCATCGGATCAGCGCGGTGCGCCGGCTGCAGCGGCGGCCATTGGAGGGTGAACCAACGGCAAAGGAAGACCTTTCTCTCTCTGTCTCTCTCTCTCACTGTCCACTCTGCCTGTCAAAAATAAAAAATAAAATAAAAAAAAAAAAGAAAAGAAGAACTTTGACTTACATAACTCATGTATCATTCCACAAACAGACTCAGACCTATGATTCTTTGCCTGGAAGAATATTGCTCTCTTTCTTCCTCTCATATATGTTACCTCCCTTCTATATTCAGATGATAATTAAGGCACTTAGCATATCATATCATAATGTGCTATGGTGTCCTGCAGAATTGCATAGTCTTGCATTTAAACCCTAACGCTACTGTTGTCAGTGTAGTGGCTTGGAACTAATTGTGCCCCTAACTTTCTGATTTACTTTAGACTTTCTGTCAAGATTAAATTAGAGAATGTATGTAAAATGCACAAAGCATGCACTCAATACTTAGTAGATATAAGCATGATTGTGTTTATCGACCTGTATTCCCCCATTTAGTACAAGCTTATCAAGAGAAGCAGCTTTGTTTTATAAACCTTTGTTTCTTGACATTTAGCAGCATGTTTGGCATGGCTGAGGAAAAGCTTGATACATATCATGTGTTATATTGAAATTGCACATAGTATAAAGGACAGACATTTGGAAAAAGTGAAATGTCAAGTGTATAAGATACAGAAACTTGAAGAATTATTATATCTATGCTAAAATGAGAATGCTTCATAATCTAAGTGAAAGTTGTTTCAAAGGTTAATTAATATATGGTCATGATGGGGCAAGGGCTGTGACGTAGCGGGTAAAGCTGCCGCCTGCAGTCCCAGCATCCCATATGGGTGCCGGTTCCAGCCTCAGCTGCTTCACTTCCTATCCAGCTCTCTACTATGGCCTGGGAAAGCAGTAGAAGATCACCCAATCCTTGGGCCCCTGCACCTGTGTGGGAGACCCGGAAGAAGCTCCTGGCTCCTAACTTTGGATTGGTGTAGTTCTGGCCATTGCAGCCATCTGGGGAGTGAACCATTGGATGGAGGACTCTCCATCTCCCTCTCTCTGTCTCTGTCTTTGTCTCTGTCTCTCTGTAACTCTCAATTTCAAATAAATAAAATAAATCTTTAAAAAAATATATGGTCATATCATCTCAGGTAGGAAAACACTATTTTCCCCTGCTGTTAAAATAAAAACTACAATGACTAATAATTGGTATAGATATATTCATTCATTTATTAATTCAACAATTATTAAGTGTCTACTAAATGCTAACAATGCTAGGTGCAAACAAGTCAAAATGAACTGAAACAAATGTAGCTTCTTTCCCCATGAAGCCTAAAGACCAATTAAGGAGGATAACCATTATATCAGCAAGTAGGGACAGTCAATGTGGTAAGTTTGCTAACAAGAAATGTCTTAGACACCACAGTAAAGGTCTTCGGAGGCACTTAACTAGCCTGGATCAGTCTGAACAAGTAGTGCAGTGAAGAACACAATGCTTCCAAAGGGCTTTGTGATCTGTATTAAGCCTTTAGATTTATGCAAGGTTACTGTGTGCATAGTCAGTAAAGGAGTATGATCATCAGATTTCCATTTTCTGAAGGTCACTCTCTCTTCTAAGTGGATATCAGATTATTAGGCAAAAATCTGTAGCTGGAAAGATCTGGGAGACCACCAGAATCTCTATTCACTATTGTTTTTTACATTCATTTTGTTTTTCAAGGCATGGTTATTATGATAGTATGATCATCAGGAATCAGTGATATAAGTGTTAGGATAATCAAGACCATGTGATTATGTAATAAAATGAGTAAGTGTAAAGAAAACTATAGAAGACAGCTTGTCCATCATTCTCACTTTTGGATTGAGTTGTTTTGCATTAAAAGGTGGATTTCTTAGCTAAGTTCAACTCACTGAGTCCAATTCATGTGCCTTGGATTACATATGTGGTAAGGCAATTAAACAGAATTTGGGAACATGTTCCCCAGTTCCAAGGAACTTTTAATCTAATTGAAGAAAATAAACAGCTCTACCCAGAGTGACTTAGAGCCAATGACAAAAATTGAACACAAGGCTTATTGTGTTTCTACACAATAACTGTTTCCCATGCCCTTATTGATGGATGGTAAATCATTATTGTCCCTTCAACTGTAAACAACCTATCTTAATTGATAGCCAGCAACAGGAATTGACCAGGAAGACTGTTGTTCTTCTATCTAAAGGAAACATGAAGCTTTATTCTCAGCTATGTATGTATAGTTTACAAGAATAGCAATGGGGTAAAAATATATCCCTAGCCATCATCCTTTGGCTTGTCCATCTGTGGAACACAGTCTAGTTCGTATCATCAGTTTCTTGAAGCCACTTACCTACCTCCATGCAATACTGCAGACAGTGAGATATGAAAGATATGAAAGAATAAAGCCACTTGGTGTACACTATGAAAATATCTTAATTATGACCATCATTCTGCTATAAGGCTGGTATTGCCACATAGCAGGTTGGGCTGCCACCTGTGATGCTGGCATCCCATATGGGTGCCAATTTGAGTCCTGACTGCTGCACTTCTGATCCAAGCTCCCTGATGTCGTGGCTGGGAAGGTAGTAGAAAATGGCCCAAAGTCATGGGCTCCAGCACCCATTTGGGAGATTCAAATGGAGCTCATGGCTTCTGGCTTTGGCCTGGCCCAGCCATGGCAGTTGCAGCTATTTGGGGAGTGAACCAGTGGCTGGAAGATCTATTTCTCTCTCTCTCTCTCTCTCTCTCTCTCTCTCTGGCTTTCAAATAAATAATCTTTTTGAAAAAGAATATCAGGTACATAGATTTTGAGCATAGTCTACTATGTATTTCAAAGCTTAGATAGTTTCTTATTTTGAATGTATCACTAATAATCCAATAAGTTTAAAATACCTTTAGTGTATGTATGTCTTCCTGGGTAGACTAGTGTGTTAGTACTTTGCAGTGGTTTGGTGTAGAGTTTGAATCCTATTCTACTCTTGACTAATTATGTATGTGTAAACAGATTCACTATACTCTCTGTGCCTCGTTTTTATTGCTAATATAAAGGTAATAATAATAGTTACCTCATTGGGTTTGTTTGGAGGGTTAAATGAGTCAATACATGTAATGAGTTTAAAATAAAACTTGGTGGGGTGGTTGTGGCTCAGTTTAATCTGATGCTTGGCACACCTGGATCCCATATTGGGGTGCCATTTCAAGTCCTGGCTACTTTATGCTTCCAATCCAGCTTCCTTCTAATGTGCCTGGGAAAGCAGCAGAAGATGGCCCAAGTACTTGGGCCCCTGCCACCCACATGGGAAACTCATATGGATTTCCAGACTGACTGCTGAATTCTACCAAACTTTTAAGTAATAACTAATTCCAATTCTTCTCAAACTGTTCAAAACAATTGAAAAGGAGAGACTCCTCTCAAATTACTTCTGTGAGGCCAGCATCACCTTAATTCCAATACCAGAAAAAAAGGTACAGCAAAAAAATAGAACTATATACCAATATCCCTGTTGAACATAGATGCAAAAATCCTCAACAAAATACTAGCTAATCAAACCCAACAACAAATCAAAAAGATCACTCACCCAAACTAAGTGGCATTTATCCCTGGTATGCAGGGATGGGTAAATATGCACTAATCAATAAATGTGATGCATTACATTAACTGAAGAGTAAAAGCCATCACTATCTTTTCATAAAACCGTAAACATGGGAAGGCATGCTTCTATAATTAAATATATTTCATATTGAAGCAAATCACTACTCCAGAATTCTGAGTTGCTAAATGAAATATTTATAACTATCTTTATTGTATTTTATATAAATGGTTCAAAATCCACCAATAACTCTGAGTTGGACAGATGGTAGTTATCAGAGTTTCATGTCCTGTTGGACTCACATGATTGTCTCACATGAAAGCTGTATATAAATGTCAAGCATATTCATTAGAGGGTAAGATGTAAGGTGGTATCAATGTTGCCTCATTCGAGATTAGAGTAAAAGTCTCACAACATGTGATTTTATACACCCTATTTTATGATTAGAAAAACCTACTCCTCCACCAAGGGTATATGAACCTTCCAACAAAGTTCTATCTCTGAAATATTATATGACGGTGAATGATTATCACTCACAAGGGTCTAGAAGATTCCAATTCATTAAAACAAATTTATTAACTACACATTCTGTGTCCAGTATTAGGGTATACATCGGAGTAGCAACACAAAGAAAATGCCAACCTTCTGGCCAAGAAAATTCTCATTTATGGAGGATAAAAGCAAATAAAAAACGCATACTACAATTTGATAATAGAGGTATGTAAAATGTAAGGTTATGAGATAGGAGAGGCAATAAAATTTTGATGTTGAACACAGAGAAAGCCATTCTCAGCATGGTAGAAGCTGAGCTGAGGGCAAGAAGAATTTAACCACTAAACAAGATAGTTTTAAAGCAAAACTGTTGAGATTCAGAGATCACTGAAATTTAAGTTTTCCTGCATCATTGCAGATGTTATCCAGTAATAAAGGACTTTGTCGAACAAATCATGAAGTGTGATATACTACTATAATCATAATGATCTCTGATCATTTTAACTGTATATGAGTGAAGTTGATATCTTTTAATTTGATTGTAGTTTATAGCCCTTGCCTATATCATATTGAACTGTGGTCATTTTACTTGTTGAACTGTTTATTTAGTGGAAAAATTAAACATTTGATTATAATGTAAATTAAAAATATGTTATCTCAGAAATTTAAAAGAAAGGAAGAGAGAGAGAGAGAAAGGAAAGAAGGAAAGAAGGAAAGTGGAGGGAGGGAGGACAAGAAATATTATATTTTTAGAATTTTATCTATGAACTACATTAAATCTATTCTCTTTATATTAATATCACAATTTAACAATTAAAAATAAGAAGGATAAGTTCCTGTATCTGTCAGCAGTAAGGCTATATAACAGCTGGAAAAAGTGTTCACCCAACCAAAACTGGGAATGTTTTTTATAAAGTAAGGTACAAATTATTTACATTGTAACTACATTGGCTATAGATAAGAGGAACAGGATTATGAGAAGCACAGAAAGTTTTGGGATGGGAATGCAGTCCATAAGGAGAAGTAATTGCTCTTTCTGGATTCTATAGGTAGGATGTGGTGGTACCTAGATAAGATTTTGACAGATTTCAGGAATGTAAAACAGCTTTTGTTCTTTCAGGCATGTAGTTTGTTTACTAACCGTCCCGACTCTTCCCTTTTCCATTTCCTGTCCCTGACATGTAAGACAGCTTAGAATTTTTCTCTTACCAATAGTGTCAAAAGAAAAAGAATTTTATTTCTGGCTCAAGTAAATCTGCTTGTGATTTGTGCTGCTGATCGCTGGCTTGGAGCATGCAACTGAAGGGACATAGTATAGAGTGAAGGGCAAGATCATATGCAGAGTACCTTCCCATTTTCCCATATCTTACCACAAAAATCTATCCTGGTTATCCAGAATTCTTTTGTTCTTGTTCGTGTTAGATGTTAGTTTGTAGGAAGGCGCAACATAATGAAAAAATATGCTTATATTTCTAATTAGTTTTACTTGGGCTTAATTCAACTTGCAATGAAAATTAAGTACTCATGGAGAGTGAACGTAATGTGGAGACTCTATTTCCCTCATTTTATAGATGGAGAAATTGAAGGTTAGAGAGTTTGATCACTTACTGTTAAGAGGTTAACAAAGACTGACTACAAACTCTTTCCATGTGGTGGGAATAGCAGAGAATTGGAAATCTATGAATCTGGTTGAGAGTCTTAATATAGCTATCTATTGGCAAACCAAGAGCCACATCACCTTGCTACATCTGTAAAGGAGAGGTTGAACAATGGACAGAGAGTCATTGGACAATTTGAAATTGAAGATCCTTGTAGCCCGCTTCAAGGTTTGAAGTGCTATGGTTTTGTCTGTGTATGCATAAGGGCATGTTCCTTCTGGTGATAATTCTGATCATAGAGGGATATGATGACTGATTCACGCAGTGTGCTTAGAGGCCAGACACATCACTGGATGGAACAGAGACCATCACTGAATCAATGCAAGTATGGATTTAATTCATTCATTTACTAAAGGCCCTCTTCTGGCCTTAGTTTTATAATCAGCCTAAGGAATTATTTAATTTTTTGCCTTTTCCTTTATATGAAAAGAAATGAGAACCTTCCTCTGGAGAATACAGCTCTTGGTTTTCCATTTAAAGAAAAAAAAGTCTCCATGGCCAGTGCTTGTGTTTTAAAATCAGAAAAGGGATTTTTATTTTGTGTTATCTTGAGTTTTGTCATCTTTCTTTTACCCTGTAGTTATGCTCCCAAATACAGTAGAATGAAAGTGCTTGTAAGTAGGTATTTGGAAAGGAAAACCCACAGAAGGGTCTTTTAAAGTTATAGATGGGGGCAGATGTGTGGGAATATCAGAAGTTTTTAACTTTGATGTTTTACAATGATCTGTGAACTGCTGGTTCATTTTGGCCACGGGCAAGTTACTGGGGCTTTCTAGTAATTCACATTCTTTGGAGATTAAAAAAAAAAGGTGGCCACTCTGGTCATTTAAAACCCTCTGATGTTAGTACTACTCTTGGGGTTTAGAATAAAAGCAAAAAACTTTGAAGTCAGAACACTGGCTCAGCCACTGTTGGTTGTGTGATTTCAGATCATATTTGTGAGTCTTCATCTCTCATATGTAAAATGAGAATCAAAGTCTTTATTTCACAAGTTTGTCAGGAAGTTTAATTGCAATCATGTATGAAAAGTACTTAGTCCAATGCCTGGCTGAATTTTAATAAATGAATACTAATTACATTGTCCAAGGACAACAAAGACTAGTATGGGTATTTTGAGTTAACAAAAGTAACACTCAAACCATAGTATTCCAGGTTCATTGGGCAAGAACTGCTACATATTACATTTGGGGCAGTTGTGAGCCTACTGGTTATGATGCTGTTTGTGATGCTCATGTCCTTTGTACTAGAGTGGGTGAGTTAAGTCTCAATTCTGCTGCCAATGCCAGACTTCTGCTAATGGCACCCTGGGAGATTGCAGGTGGTAAATAATTAAGATGCATGACACTCTTGTGGGAAAACTAGATGGATTCTTGGCTCATAGCTTTGACTTTCTCCCAGCCCCAGCCATTGAAGTCATTTTGGAAGTGAACATTCTTCCTCTTTGTCTCTGTGAGGGCTTTCTCCCTCTTTGTCTCTATATCTTTCTGTCTTTCTTGCTCTCTCAATTAATAATTAATTAATTAAAATACTTTTATACTTTGCATATTTAACCTATGTACATCATATAACAGCAACGATGTTGTTAGTAATCAAATAGAATAGAAAATAATCAACACAATATGCTTGTGTGCTTGCCAAGTTTTTATCAGAAATTTGAAAGCGTATGATTCAAATTCTTCTGCAGGAAATCAACACAATGGCATTATACCTGCATCAGACATTTTGGTGAATTTTCAAGAATATCTGAAATGTATGGTTGGTTGTGATTATTTGTGAAAAGCAGACATAGGTAGAAAAGATGTAAACTGGTGGATTAATAAAATAATCCCTGGGGTATGTACAGCATAGTAATTTACTTTTCATGGAAGCAGCTGACATAGCTGAGCTCAGATATCAAACATGTGTATACACGAGGCTGTTAATTTTTAGTGCAAAACCTTGGATGGAAGCCAATAAATTCCGGGAAAGGGAAATAGTATTATACAGATACTTTCATAGAGGTCTTTGATGTCCACAGAAAACGCTTCCTGAAAAGACAATTATTTGCTTCTTTGGTTCATCATTGAGGATTGCCAGAGCTAGGTCATTTTGTATCCAAAGACCACCACAAAGTCCAGAGAGGGTAGGAGAGGCTCTCCTTTTAAATTCTTGGCAATCCATTTGCATTTTCCAAAAGTTAGTTGACAATTACATGGTTTTGCGACTTCCCATGTAATTGCGTTGCAAAAATAATAAGAGAGGAAACAAGCAGAGGTTATGTTAACAGGCCCCTGGTGGTTATCAAGGATGTGTGGTTCAGCCTTTGAAGTCAGTTTCAATAGATTTTTCATGTAAAATAAGTGTAGCAAATTGCTCCTATTTCAGGTTTTACTAGTAATAATGTTTAATGCATTGATGTTGTTTCTTGTATATTTCTTATAAATTTGTTTCCTCTGAAAGAAAATAACACTACTATTTTAGAAATCGGAACTCTTCTATTAGGTTAAGAAAAATGGGAGATAAAGGTTACATCTCTATTTCTATTTTTATCTTCTGTAATAAAATTAATTCATGTGTATGATATTAAAAATCAAATAGACCCAGAAACCTAAAATAATACAAAGCAATGGCCTTGCTTTTTAGCTTCTCACTGAAAAAATATCCTTCTCAAAATTTCTTTCCTGTATGTTCAGAAAATAAACAAGAAATAAACATAACTGAAAACAAATGTTACATACAGACCCACTGACATGCATGATATTGTTAGGTATATACGAATAGCTGTATACCATACTATCTAATGTTTTGGTTTTTCACTTAACATGTCTTGGAGACTTTTCAATATTATTACAAAAAGATCTACTGTGTTCTTTTTGACATCTGTATCTCATTTTTTTGTTCAGATGTGCTATAATGTATCTCAAAGATTTCTATATGCTGCCATTATACATTTAGTAATGAACAGTATACATTTCTGTATGAAATTTCTGTGTCAAAATGTAGCTGTGTTTCAAATTTCAACATACATGTGTTCCATCAGTGTGTGAGAATGAGATTTAGGCAAGTAATATCTTGCTTTATCTGTTTACCCTCCTTTGCACCTGGTTGGAGGTGTGATACCAAAGTCAGCTGAACAAGTAAATTAAGTATAGAAACTTGGGATACAAGAGAGATATTATTTTAGTCAGGATCCCAACAGGGAATAGAAATCACTCTCAAGACCATTTAAGGAAGATTCATTTACAAAAGGATGACTTAAAACAAAAATGCAAGTGGAACTCTGGTTGAGGGTGAGGAGGAGCTGAGGGGAAAACAAGGGGTATTGCAATCAATCAGATCTGGTAAATGGTGGCTAGCTGTGTTGTCACCACCCCTAAGCTAAAATAGAGAGGGGAAGAAGTGGATACTGAATCTCAAAAAGAGTCACAGAAACAAGTTCAGGATCAGTAGCTTTAGGTTGAGGGCCCAGACATCAGCAAGCTGTCCTTCTTTACATGTTTCTGGGGCTTCCCCTTGGATGAAACCAAGTAGAAGCCAAAGCATATGCTTTTTGTTGGGGCTCATATCAATCATACTGGTTCACATAGCAAAGGGGAGGGGTGAAGAGTGTGACAAGCAGATATGAAGGGTCAAAAATTTAAATATTCCCTACACAGATGATTTCTATTATCTCTCTTATTTTAAGAATGGCCATCTCGGCCTGCACCGCAGCTCACTAGGCTAATCCTCCGCCTGTGGTGCCGGCACCTCGGGTTCTAGTACCAGTTGGGGCGCCAGATTCTACCCCGGTCGCCCCTCTTTAAGTCCAGCTCTCTGCTGTGGCCCAGGAATGCAGTGAAGGATGGCTCAGGTCTTTGGGCCCTGCACCCACATGGGAGACCGCAAGGAGGCACCTGGCTCCAGGCTTTGGATAGGCACAGTGCGCCGGCCCCAACGTGCCAGCTGTAGTGGCCACTTAGGGGTGAACCAACGGTAAAGGAAGACCTTTTTCTCTGTCTCTCTCTCTCCCACTGTCTAACTCTGCCTGTCAAAAAAAAAAAAAAAAAAAAAAAAAAAAAAAGAATGGCCATCTCAGACCACATGAGGATGCATAAAATCTTTATAAATTTCTAAGGCTGGTAAAATATTAACTTGTCCATTATCTATTTACTCAATTTTTTAAGTGTCTTGGAAGAAGAGCCATGCCTACCTTACTCATCACTTTCAACAGCCCCATAACAATGCCCAAAA
This sequence comes from Oryctolagus cuniculus, assembly GCF_964237555.1. NCBI lineage: Eukaryota > Metazoa > Chordata > Mammalia > Lagomorpha > Leporidae > Oryctolagus > Oryctolagus cuniculus. The sequence continues at coordinate 144,840,732 of NC_091437.1, forward strand.
CATACAAAGTATTTAAGCAAGTAAATATTTGGCAAAAAAGTTTTGTATTTCTGAACTTGATATTTTATATTGCTACTTAAGCCAGTGCTTTCATCACTAATGCATTCTTCAGTGCTGATGGCATGACACAAGTCAGGGGCGATTTCCTTCTGGAGAATGGCTGGGTTCTCATGTCCATGGAGACACCAGTCCTAGAGCTGAGGCTACGCTTAACTCTGCTCTTCTCTTGGGTTCTCTGAGTACCGAGTTCTGGGACATATTGATTTTGCAACTGCAATACAGCCATAAGTGATCGAGAGGCATTTCAGGTATATAAAAAATTCTAGTCTTTGGGAGGTTTCCATTCCTGCTGGGCTGAAGTTCTCTGAACCCTAGGTTGAAAAATCTTGAGCATCTGTACATGCTGTACATTTTCTTGGTAGAGCTTTCTCTTCTGGGATACATATAACTCCACTTTATTATTCTCCTAAGTTATCTCTGGACTTGGTTGACCCTCATTCCATAAAAGCCACTCTCATATTTAATTGTGTTTATTTCTTGAATGCTTGTATTGAATATGAAATGTTGTTGTCCAACTGCTGGCGAGGCTTGGAACCTGTCTTTTTCATCATATTCTTCACAAACACAGAGTTTCACACATAATAGGCACAAATAGAAGTTGAACTTACTCAGGAATTCAACCTTCTCATTCCTTTTGCTGAGCTGCACCAGATAGATCCCTAGAGTTTTGGAAATGCGGCAAGAAAGCTGATACTCACTCTTTTCTGCTGAGGAACAGCGGCCAACATGGCAGGAAACAATAAACTCCGACATTGATATGGGACTTACAGGCTCAAGTCGCAGGTTTCTAACTTGATAACCTTGAGTATCATTCAAGTTGTGTGAGCTTTCTGGGAGAAGGCAACAGGATTACATACATAGTAACTCACTGCCCCTTGATAAAATATTAGTTTTCTTTTATCACCTTCCCTTTAAGGATAGTGAAAATGGTCTTCTAGTTAAAGGCAAAGGATGGACTAGTGGGTTTAAATGAGGGATTTAAGGAGCTTCATGTAATTTTAGAAAAATGACAGGCATAATAAGGACCAACATTCTTCCTTTAAACTTTCTTATACTTTGAATGTAGAAATCTAATCTTAGCACTATGGTGTTCTCTCAAACAAATAGAAAAGAAAAATAAATGAGCAAGCACAAGAATTTATATTCATCCACTCCCATTTTTTTCTATATAAACTGGCATTTGAACCTGCTTTACATACGTATTTGAACTCACATATGTTGGTGTCTAAGTGGTTGTGTAATACCTGTGAATCTGTCACTCTTATTCATTTGTGAAATCTTTGGGAACAATCATATTTTATTCATGAGTTAACCCATCTTCACTCATTACTCAATACTCTTGGATTGCAGAGTCAAGTTTCTAGCCTCCTCGGACTGATCCAGGTCTTGCAGATCCTTCTCGTGCCTCCCTTTCCCACTTCCTCACTTGGCTGCAAACACATTAGATTTTGTAGAGTTCTGATTAAATGTATGTATAGTAGCTGTCTTACTAATAGCACTAAGTGGTATCACCAGTTTCTGTTCCTACTAGACCAGGGTACAGTCTATAACACATGTGCCCCTGTTCATATCCAGCAGCCCAGCTCTCACCATGCCGTCTCTTCAGTCTTCACTCTAGTTATGTAGCACCTACTCTGGAGTTCACAAAGGCTTTCCTTTAAATTCTGAAACATCTTTTCCTTCGGTTTTTCATGCACCAGCCTCCAGTTCCAACACTCTCAGGATTGCTTCATTTTTGTTCACCTGAAGAAGTTTTCAACTTAAAGATAACTGCCTCCATGGACACCTGCTACTACTCCCACTGTTCGCCCAGTCTACTAGGTCATCATAGCACATCACCCTTCTTCAGGGTAGAACTTCCCCTACTTTACTTATGCCCATTTTACTCTCTGGTACCCCGACCAGACTATAAGACCTGATGGGGGAGAACTACATCTGTCAGATTTCTGGCTCTATAATTGTGTCTGGGATAGAACAGGGCTGATATAAGATGTTTAATAAATAATTAATTGAAACTATGGGATAAAGAAATGAGGACACTTGGTGTAAAGTAATGTCAGTTACCTTTTGCCACTGTAACAAGCTACCATAAACTGAAAGGTTTAAAAGAATGCAACTTACTATCTTATAGTTTTGGAGATCAAAAGCTCTCAAATGGGCCTCACTAAGCTAAAATCAAGGCATTGGTGAGTTTTGTTCAAACTAGGGGCACTGGATGGAGGCTCTTTCCTTGCCTCTTCCAGCTTCTAGAAGCCTTGCATGTGGTCCTTTTCTCCATTTGCAAGCTGATTACTTGCTTTTCATGCTGCCATTCCTCTGACTCCTTCTGCCTTTTTTTTCTACTTGTAAGGACTCTGTGATTACATTGAGTCCATTAAGATAATCCAGGATAATCTTATTGTTTAAAGTAAGCTGACTTAACAGACATAAGTTAATTCTTTAATTCCATTTATACCCTTAATTCCCCTTCACATGTACCCTATCCTATCCACAGTTTCTGTAGATTAGGGAACGGGCATCTTTGAGGAGTGTCATTCTATTGTTCATTAATTCTTTCTTTATCTGTAAGGTAAGAGATGGGGGTAGTGGACTTCCAGGAGATCTCCTATGTCCATCCTAAGCAATGCAGATAATAACATACACACACACACACACACACATACACATTCTACTCCTTTCCCCTTGGAAGATCATATTTGCCTATAACAGCACCAAATCATGGAGCATAACACATAAGAAAGCATTTCATACCCACAACAATGTTATAATTTCTTAGATCGAATTCTTAAATTAGTCACTATTTTCTTTGAAAGAGAGAGAGTGATCTGGCCTGCTGGTTCACTCTCCAGATAACTACAATGGCCAAGACTGGGTCATGGTCAAAGTTTTGGGAGCCTGAAACTCCATTCAGGTATTCCATGCAGGTGTCAGAGGCCCACTAATTGAGCTATTACTGCTGTTTCACAGAGCCTGCATTAATAGGCAGTTGGAATCATGAGCCACAGCTAAGTATTGAACCCAAGCCCTCTGAAATAGGACATAAGCCTACAGATGGGTATCATAACCACTAGGCCAAATGCCCACCCGTGTTTTTGTTGCTGATCCAACATGACTATGGTTTTAAGACATTCTTGAGAGAACAAAGGATTTTCACAATTCCCAGTATCTCAATGGCATATCAAGGTAGAAGACTTCAAATGACGCTTTTCATTAAGTCTTTTTAGTATAATGTAAATCTAAAATATTTATCTCCAAAACTCAAATAGAAAGAAAAAAAGAACAATAAATGGTGGGAGGAAAGAAGGGGGTCAGAGAGGAAGGAGAAGGGAAGGGAATATCATTATATTCTTAGAATTGTATCTATGAACTCTACTGAATTTTTCAAAACTAAAAATCTTTAAAAATATAAGAAGAGATTTAAAGAAAGAAACAAAATGGAGCTAAAAATAAACCATGAACAGTAAAATTCAAGACATGATGCAAGAGATATTTATCATAATAGGAAGAAGAAAAGCTCATCTCTTCTGGTGATAGAGAGTATCATCAAAAGATTAAAGGAACTAGAATAAATGTGGAAACACCAACAAGTGGCAACAAAAGAGAAGGACAAGGAGCTGTAGCCATTGATAAAGAGTTAAAACTGTATCTTGACTGCCCATTCCACTCTGCCCCCCTTAGTCTTTTATTCAGCAGCCACAGGGCAAGTGAGATTGTGAGAGGATCTGATGAGTTTAACACCTTAGTAACAAACAGTAAGGACAAATGGAAAATAATGCAGAGAGAGTCTCAAATACAGGGGATTGTGGTTCATGTGCTCTGACATACCTAGGTGAACCTGCAGATTTAGTTTGTCACCATGCCAAAGGAGTACATAAATCCTTGTTTAAAGATCTACTTTAGGGAAACTTGGACCAAAACAGGGGTGGAGGTGAGTCTAAAACTTGGCTTTGTCTCGCTCCAAAGCCCATGCAGCCTGGTACTGGCTCTTGTTAGAATCCACTGAAGCAGTATTTTGTTTTCTTTCTGATGAGATCCCTGAAGATTGAGTAGAAGGGAACTGTTACCCGAAGATCTTTCTTTTAAAAAATTCATCGAGTACATCAATTTGATAGCAAAATATTATTGGAATGCATTTAAAATATTTTCATAAAATTGATCAGAGACAAAGAATACTATCAGAATTGTTAAATGCTAGTGAATTTGCAACCTCAGTTCTCCTACAGTGCATTTATTAGGTCCAGTTTCTTCCCTTGACCCTTACTGTAATGGCCCTGGAAAGAAACTTGAATTCTTTGCACCCTATTTTCTACATTTGTAAAGTTGGAATAAAATACCCCATGAAATTATTGTTATGATCAAATTCCTTAAGGAATCTAACATGGTGCTTAGAGCATACCTATCATGTGATAAAGATTAAGAACTTAATAGTTAATATTATTACATGGCTTAGTCAAAATACTTTCTATTTTATTCAAACAAACTTTTAGTAAGCTCCTACATTATAGAAAGACTTAGAGGATATAATTTCTGTACATAAGGAACATTGGAATTTAGTAGGAAAAACAAACTCTCAATGGGGGGTAGCGCATGATAAGATAAAGGAAATCAAAAAGATTTTTATTATATTAACCATCCTAATTCATTGAGGATATCACAAATTTAGACTGACCAGATTTAGGTCAGGATATGAAATAGGCACGACTGGGGAAAAGTATTTGTTAAATTGTGCCTCCAGGGTTTGTGATGAACACATTATTCAAGATTGATTATGATTTTAATGTCTGTCTCCTGAAGTCTTTGTCTTTTCATAGTGCTTTAACAAAATTGCTCTGGTTTTAGGGAATTTGCACGAGGCAGCAGCTCAAGACTCAAGTCCTTGTGGGGGTGCTGCCACTTCCTGGCTTTTCAACACTGGATGATCCTCTCTGATTATTGATTCTTCATCTGTAAAGGAACCAGTATACATCTCTCTTTGTTGACTTCATAGATCATTATGAGAACCAAATATGCCAATTCAATGTACTAGTAAGAGTTTTGAAAATGCAAGACTTTGTGTAAATATTAATAAGAGACTTGTTATTCCATACTAGACCTTGGAGATAACAAATCACAGCTGCTAAGAACACAGACTTTTGATTTCAGATGCACTTGGTTTTGAATCATGGCTCTGCCATTTACTAGCTGTGTAAACTGGGCTGAGTGGACCTTTCTGAACTTCAGTCTCCACAGCTGTGTTGTAGAAAGAACACTTCAGGGGATAGTGGGGATTGTGTATATAAAATGCTTAGCATACTACAAAACCCATAGCTCACTACAAAACCCATAGCTCAATAAACAATTTTTAAAAAGATTTATTTATTTATTTATTTGAAAATCATAGTTACCAAAAGACAAGGATATATATGTATTTGTATATGTATACATATATATATGTATTGTGTGTGTGTGTGTATATATATACATCATAGAGAGATATCATACATCCACTGATTCATTCCCCAGATGGCCACAACAACAGCTAGGGATGGGCAAGACCGAAGCCAAGTGCCAGGACCTTCTTCCTGGTCTCCCAAGGGTAGAAGGAGCCCAAACACTTATACCATATTCTGCTGCTTTTCCCAGGCCATTAGTAGGGAGCTGGAATGGAAGTGGAGCAGCTGGAACCGGCACCAGTGCCCATATGGGATGCTCCCCTCTCAGGCAGCCGTTTTATCTGCTACACCATAGCACCAGCTCCAATAAACAATTTTTTTGTTAATTATTTATTTTACCACAGCTCCAGTAGAAACATACACAATAATCAAATGAAGAAACAATCCTGACTACAATTTACAACAAAGAATCCCAACAAGGTCCAGTGTTGTTGCATAGCAGATTAAGCTAAGGCTTGTGACACAGGCATCCCATGTGAGAGTGCTGATTCAAGCTCTGGCTACTCTGCTTTCTATCTTAACACCATGCTTATGTGCCTGGGAAAGCAGAGGAAGATGGAACAAGTGCTGAGGCCCCTGACATCCACATGGGAGTCCAGGATGGAGTTCTGGGTTCCTGGTTTTGGCTTGGCCCAGCCCCAGCCCTTGTAACAATTTGAGGAATGAAACAATGAATAGAAGATTCATTCTCTCGCTCTCGCTCTCTCTCTCTCTCTCTTTCTCTGCCTTTCAAATGAATAAATATTTTTTTTAAAAAAAGAATCATAACGGAAGAAAGAAACCACATGCATTTATAATTGTTTCCTTCTAGCCAGATGACTTGAGGAAATTTTGAAATGTTAGAGTTCAGACAGGCAATATGAAAGACAAAACATCATGCCAAATTGTGCTCACCACATATGCAGAAAGCAGATTAGGTTTATTACTTGTAATTTAAAAGAGAAGACTTATTAAAATGATATAGATCTAGAATTTATGATGAATTCTGTTTCTTATCCAACCACTTTTATGTTTTTAATAATTCACACCTCTAAAATGACATAGGCTATGTAACCCTCTTTTATTGCCCAGTCTTTCCTTTCAGAAAACACATAAAAGATTCTAAGAACTTGCAGAGACTCAGAAACAATAGCAGGAAGGTGGAGACTATGCATAAAAATTGAAGGTGAGTCAAATAGGAAAAGCTTGGTTCTTTGTAACCAACAGCAACCAGACAGCATCTAATGTGACTTTACCACATATGAGACCCTGTTTTAACACCAAAGCCACCGGTATGCAATGCTGTAGGGTTTTGTCAAAGACACACATGAAAGAAACATTTCCTGTCTGAACTACCAAGTTGCTATAGCAATATGTCTCTGAGTGTGACTTTCAGTATAGATAAACAATTTTGGTTTCTTTTCAAGGAAAATACTACCAACAATACATTCCAAACTCAAAACCTGGTTATCTTCTTCCTTATTCTTTACTGAAATTTTTGTTACTCTTTCCATAGTTGATCTGTATATTTCATGTATGCGTATTGATGTGTTCCAGGCTACTTCAAATGGTTCATGGGGGCAGGCATTGACCTAGAAGTCAAGCTTCCAGTTAGGATAGCTGTGTCTCATCTCAGAGTGTCTGGAACTGATGTCTGGCTCTGGCTCCTAATTTCAGCTTCCTGCTAATGCAAACTTTGGAAGGCAATGGTGATGGCTTAAATAGTTAGGTTCTTGCTATACATGTGGGTAACCTGGATTCAGTTCCCAGTTCCCAGTGCCTTTGTGGTTTTGGAGAGTAAATCAGTTGATGAGAGCTCTCTCCCTGTCTCTTTCATTCTGTCTCCCAAATAAATTTTTAAAATGTTTGTGGAAAATGAAATTAAAGGGATTCAAAAATTGTTGCAATCCATGCCTTCATAACATGCAGTTTCATGAACTTTCATGTATATATACACACACATACACACAAACACACATGTTAAATAGAAATTTGGAGGTCGTAGAACTCCTAGAACATTAGAGCTAAAAGAAAGTTTAATGGTATTTTTGTCAAACCCTTCCCTTTAGTGCATGCAAATGTTGAATCCAAGAGAGGACAATTACTCACTTAAGGCCTCAAAGTTAGAAGTAGGATCCGATCTTTTTCTTTCTATTTTATTTTCTCTTTCCATATGTCATGTTGCCTCTCAGCTCAGAGTAAAAGCATGAAAATTAAAAACAAACAAACAAAAGTTGCAAAAAATGCTCTATAAAACAGACAGATATGTATATCTGAATGCATATTTTCTATTTTAGATACTGGAAATACTAAAGCTAGGGATATCAGATGTTCTAGTTTGTTAAGAATAGTCTAAGTTTATGCCTATTGTCCTGTTGTAATAATCCGTCTGCACACTCATTTACTCTCAGACATGTGCTGGTATGAAGACAATGTGTGTGAACATCATAATTAAATTCAAATTTCATGTTGAATGTCAAGATCCACATTTACCATGGAAAGAATTTGAAAATACATTCTAGAACTTGATTTCCTGTAGGTAATATTCAAAAACAAGAATTTGGGATTTAAAGAGGGGATAGGTGATACTATGTACTTGAAAATGACCAAGATCACATGGTAAAGCCATGGAAGAGATAATTCATGCCATAAAAGACTCAAACAAGTACTCTGGTACCTATTTGAGCTCATGGAAAGTTAAATTAAAAGATAAGTTTGTTTTGATGCAAAAACATTTTTTGTACAGTTTTTCCATAATATATGTTTTCCATAACCTTTTTTTAAGGATTTATTTATTTATTTATTTGACAGGTAGAGTTACAGACAGTAAGAGGGAGAGACAGAGAGAAAGGTCTTCCTTCCATTGGTTCACCCCCTAAATGGCCGCTACGGCGGGCATGCTGCGCTGATCCGAAGCCAGGAGCCAGGTGCTTCCTCCTGGTGTCCTATGCGAGTGCAGGTGCCCAAGCACTTGGGCCATCCTCCATTGCCTTCCCGGGCCACAGCAGAGCTGGACTGGAAGAGGAGCAACCGGGACCAGAACCCGGGGCCCATATGGGATTCTGGCACTGCAGGCGGAGGATTAGCCAAGTGAGCCATGGCGTCGGCCCTCCATAACCTTTTTAAAACCCCTGCTATGTCTACCTTTATAAGCTGTTCTTATTGAGAATTGTGACTCTGTTTCTATTTTTGCTTGTTTTTAGCAAACAAAATTAAAGTACATGAAAGAGTGGCAAAGCCATGTTTTCATTGAAAAGAACACAGTTGGGACTGGAGATTCAAGTTCGCATCTTAGCAAAGTATGTCTTAAGGCTAATTGCTTTGTTTCTCTATGCCTTATTGCTTCTGTCATCCGTAACACAAAGGGGATGGCTTAGATAATGACTTTTTGCAGCTTTAATCTTGACTTTCACAAGCTGGTTAACGAATTTTCACAATTTTATCTTTCCCAGGAAAATGTCTTACTCAACCACACCCTAGTTACTCCCAAGGACTCAAATTCCACAAGGGAGATAAATAAGTAACATAAAGTATGTAGACATAGTCAAGCAGGTACCAAAGTACTTTGAAAAGTTCATGAGAAAATTAAATTAAAAGTTTAGGGCTGGCGCTGCAGCTCACTAGTCTTATCTTCCGCCTGCAGCGCCTGCACCCCGGGTTCTAGTCCCGGTTGGGGCGCCAGATTCTGTCCCGGTTGCTCCTCTTCCAGTCCAGCTCTCTGCTGTGGCCCGGGAAGGCAGCGGAGGATGGCCCAAGTGCTTGGGCCCTGCATCCGCATGGGAGACTGGGAGGAAGCACGTGTCTCCTGGTTTCGGATCGGCATTTGGGGGGTGAACCAATGGAAGGAAGACCTTTCTCTCTGTCTCTCTCTCTCTCACTGTCTAACTGCCTGTCAAAAGAAAAAAAAAAAAAGAGATAAGTTTAGTAGACTTCTAAAATTTGCCTCTGGCATTCATGTAATCTAAGTTCATGAGAACCAAAAGGGCCATCTCTCCATTCTAATGTCATTGCTGGGACAGATGTCTCCTGTTTGTGTAATGCTCTATTTTATCAGCTTAATGGCCAACCACCATATACATGGAGTGGATAAAATGTGGCATGGTCAGTTGGTTCAATTCTGCTTTCTCTTCAATTCATTCAGAACTTGGCCCAACAACTCATGTTGACAATATAGAAAGCTAAAATGATAGGATTAGATATGTAATAACCTTATTTGATAGCATGAATAGACCCAGCTTCATTTGTTTCAGCCTCAATTGCTGAGTTTTAATGAGAGGTCCAAAGGTCAATTACTTTCTGACTGCTTGTATGGAGAGAAATCTAATATTGAAGGAAAGCTGATTGTATTATTCATTCTGCACATGCAGCAGATTGGTTTTCTATTTATGGAGAATATTTTTAATTAGTGCTTGAATTGTGCATTAAAATTTGGCATCTATAAATAGTTAGCAGATGTGATATTTTATACCTTAAAATTCAAAACATTTTTTCCTCATTTGATGAATTCTAACCCATAGCTCTCTGTTTACATGTTTGCTATTTTGGTTCTGTGTAATTCTAGAAATAACTAGTTTCAGACAGTTATGGTTTAGTGAACGCGGGGAATTGCTTTAGCTAAAATTATTGTTGCTTGTTTCTAAAACTCCTACAGAATAAATCTACGGTCTTTGGAGAAGCAGAAGTTATTTCCAATGACACATACTATTTGCTGAAAATTTACGGTAGATTGACTCATGCATCTTTGCATTGTACTTAGATTAAAATACTATAGCTCTGGTTGAGGGGTAGATGTGTCAGTGGCCTTGCTGTGGTTTAACAGTTTGTTTTGATAGGGCAGAGAAAGTTTGCCTAATTATAGGAGGCTCATTATTGGTTCTGAAGGAGGAAAAAACTCATCTCAACATTGATTTCTTCTGGAAATGAATCATGCAGTTGTATAACTTTTAGCACAGCTGTCTGTCTCCATCTGTGATCTTTTTTTCTCTTTTAGTTAATGTGAAGTTTGTCATTTCAAATAATGTCTGATGTCTGGTTCCAGGCTATTTGTAGATTTATCCTACCCAACATGTGTCACTCATCTTTGTTTAGAATCTGTAAACTTCATCCTAGCAACCTCTTTTTATTTTACCCTTGCCTTTGCTTCATTGGTGGCTCTGTATAGAATATAATGGGCTCTCGCAGTAGGACTATGATGAATGGTGGGAATCATAAGTCTATAGATGTACAGTAAATTGGAAATCTTGACATGAATTTATCATCCAGATAAATATTGCTGCATCTCATTTCAACAGTTGCTTTGACCATATTTTATAATGACCAAGCTTTGCTTTCAGTGGTGCCTCTTAAGGAAACAATAGAAAGTTCAAATGTTTTACCCTACACATTCAATCTCTGAGTTGAAGGTGGAGATGTCAGAATTCTTGCAAATATGAAAAAGTCTTTGATTTCGAAACAGTTTTAATTTTCATTATTCTTTCATGATGTTTATGTGATGTTTGCTTTGATTACCTGATTGCAGACAAACAAAAAAAGGAATGCAGTATGTTACCATCTACTTAGGAAACAATTTTTCTTTTTATTTGATTTAATTTGTGAAGGTGCGGGGGTGGGGGGAGCAAGCATGTGCGAAAGATCCTATATACTGGTTCAATTCCCAAAGGCTTGCAAAAGCAGAGGCTGGGTCAGGCAGAAATTGGGAGCTGGAAACTCAATCTGGGTCTCCCACATGGGTGGCAAGGGACCCAACTACCTGAGCCATCACCTGTTGCTTCCCAGGATGTGCACTATCAGGAAGCTAAAACCAAGTGCAAAGCCAGACCTTGAACTACGTACTTTGGGTATGGGACGCAGGCATTTCAAGCAGCATTCTCAAGTGTTATGCAAATGTCTGTACCAACCTTTCTATGTTTTTTTCTTTCATTTATACCTGATTCTAAGCTGTAGACTTCCATCCTATGTTCTTATGGAGAAGTCAGTGGCATTGAACTCCAGAACTTTCTACCTTATCTTTAGCTTTAATATGAAGTAATCAATCAGAACTTTCATATCAAGGACTCAACTGAGAAAGTGATGAAACGAACATATCCTCTCCAAGTAGCTCTCCAAGTAATTAAGTACTCCTACCTCAAACTATTAAAAATGTACTTATTTGGAATATGAACCAAGAAATCTTGATGGGTACCATTTCAATAGAGATAACACATTCTTATTACAAAGGAATAGCTACCTTCAAATCAAAGGATATTTGTATCAACAAACATGGTGAAACTGGTTTACCACTTTGGCTATCTTGCCACATGGGTAATGGGTCAGGTAGCCAGAAAATCATGGATTCATTTCAATTGTGGAAGTTCAGGGCATGAATCCAAGCCAAAAGTGTGGCCATGGCCAGCTGTCTTGAGCCTCTGTGTGTATTCAGTAACCAAGAGCACGTTACAAAATAAGCTAGGTCAAATGCAGCTGTTAGCTTCTAGACCAAGTTAGGAAAGCATTTTTTGCATTTGGTGCACCAGATAGTAAGGTTTGATTGAGTCATATTCAGTAAGAATCCAGGAGTTGAAAGGGAAACTAAGATCAAAAGGCAATTTGGAGTTTCTACTTTCAGGCTTTCCTTTGTATAGTAGCCTATCCATTTTTGTCTACTTTTAGAATGTGCATATGCAATATGTAAATGCAGCTTCCCCAAACACCTCCTCTATCAGTAGAAATGATGAAGAGTTTCCTCTCTGAAAATGTTCATGTGCAGTTGTAGAATATTTCACGCACGCACAAGCCCTAAAGTATTGGTTCATTTTCTATACTGAAGCTCTCCACTTTTCAACATTTTGTTGCAAAGAACTAAAAACGAATAGGATAACACAAACGGCTTTGAGCTTTCAATGTCAAGGATGTCATGCCAATTATAATTTTTAATAAAACTAATTAATAAAGCATAGCCCTCAGCAACAATGGGAGTAATAAATAAATTAGAAGTTTGGATGAAGTGTCCTCTTTTATTAAAAAAAGTGAAATATCAGGAAAAGAAGCCTAGCTCATGGATGTTAAAATTGATTTTCAAGATAAATTCTAGAGTCTGAACAAATTTATATCCATACATACATCCTTGTATACCATTATAGAATAAGATCCATCATTATACATGATAACAATCAATCCTCAGGTGCTCAATCATCAGACAGAAATTATTTTAACACGTTAATTTCCTAAAGTAGAAGAATAGTGTAATAGTTTTTTTTCAAAGTTTTATTTCTTTTTGAATTGATTTTTAACAAAGGGAGATTCTCAAATTCCAACAGTAAGTCTTATTCATTGCACTATCTCTAAGGATTAGGCAAATTCATAGCACACAGTAGATTCTCAAAATTTCCCAACAAGTCATGGTTTTAACACTAATTATGGTTATTTGTATTATTTGTTCTGAAGGAGAAATAAAAAAGTTGTTTCAGAATTGATTTCATCTAGATTATCCACATGTAACTTCTGTTACTAACATCTGTATCTATTGATGGAGAATTCCATTACCTAAAAATGCAATTTTCCCCATTTTGCAGGGAATGCAATATTGCTGTAACTGAAACAGCCATTGTTAGAGGAGCCAATATGGTTTGGCAACTGAACTTCAGTTTGTGCACATAATGTAGGAGTGATGAGCAGATCACAGCCCATACAGGCAAGGAATATTTGACTTTCAAATGCTATTTTATTATAGACACTCCAAGTCCTTAAGTAAATGAAAGTATTCGATGCACTTCAGATTTATCCTCTTCCAACTTGAAATCCAGGTATAGTCATTAGCGCTGAAAGACACATGCGTTTTTTATTTAAACACTTAGCTTTGGAAAGAGGATGGAAATAAGGATTAATTCATTTTTTAAAAGATGTATTGATTTATTTGAAAGTCAGGTTTACACAAAGAGAAGGAGAAGCTGAGAGAGAGAGAGAGAGAGAGAGAGAGAGAGGTCTTCCCTCTGTTGGTTCACTCCCCAATTGGCCTCAATGGCTGGAGCTGTACTGATCTGAAGCCAGGAGCCTGGAGCTTCCTCCAGGTCTCCCACGTGGGTGCAGAGGCCCAAGGCCTTGGGCCATCTTCTACTGCTTTCCTAGGCCATAGCAGAGAGCTGGATAGGAAGTGGAGGAGCTGGGTCTTGAACCGGCGCCCATAGGGGATGCCGGCACTACAGGTGGTGGCTTTTCCCTCTACACGGCCCCAGGATTAATTCACTTTTAAAAGCAGTTAGTTTTCTCTTTCACTGTAGTTCACCTTTAGCTCAAGTATTCATTGATACTTTAGGCCTTGCTGATAGGGAAACTTCCGGGAATTTTTTGGATGTATGAAAAATCAATTAGCTCTGAATAGAAAGGGGTAAAGTTGTCATTTCTCAGATGTCTAACATGCACATTGCTTACATGGCAAACAATTCAGGTACAGATTCTTAATCTAGTGGCAGAGCAGAGTGATAGATTTTGAGGCTTGGTCTAAGCTTTGGGCTTAGCATAACTCAGCATCTCAATTTCTGTGTGATATTAAGAAAGTTGCTTAAACTCTCTGTGCTTCGGTTTTATCATAAATGAAATGGGATTAATAAAAGCTGTACAACAAGCATCAAAACTGACAGCTAAGGTGCTCAGAAAAATAAAGGACCTCTCTGGGGTAAATTTGTTCTAGGGTAACTTGATCAGTGCCTGAGCACATGATGATACAAAATATAAAAGGATGGAGAAAATGCTATAATCATTTTCATTTTGCAAGATGCCAGATCTATTTGTTTCTCATTCTTAAGCAAAATTAATTTTCCTTGGTGACTGCAGAAACTTTTAGCTGATACAGTCCTAGCAACATCCCAGTTTTAGAACCTGCAAAACATATACATTTTTTTAAAAGTTTATTTATTTATTTGAAAGGCAGAGTTATGGAGAGAAAGGAGAGGTGGAGAGAGGAGACGAGAGTGAGAGTGAGTGCAAGAGAGAGAGATCTTTCATCTGCTGACTCTCTCCCCAAACGGCTGCAACAGCCAGGGCTGGACCAGGCCGAAGCCAAGAGCCAGGAGCTTCATTTGGTTTCCCACATGGGTGCAGGGGCCCAAGGACTTGGACTATCTTCCACTAATTTCCCAGGCACATCAGCAGCGAGTTGAACTAGAAGTGGAGCAGCTGGAACCATATGGCATGCTGGACCATATGGCAGCACCACAGGGCTGGCCCCTGATTTTTTTATAGGAAATCTTTTACTAGCCAAATTATGGAGAAAAGTGACCTATGTCAAAGTCTCACATATACTGACCTCTCACAATGATTACATTAATATTACCAGGGCAATGTCACTGGTTAAGATCTATTTAACAGGTCCTGTCTGCCAGATAAATATTTGAAGTTAAATTGGAAACTCCTTCCATTATGCAAGGCATTATATTTTATTTAATTCTTAAAGCCAGAGCCATTATTACTGACGTAATTTCTAAGATCCTATTTGATTTCTAGTTATGACACTTACTAGTTATACATTTTTTATGTTCCTTAAAGTCCCTGAGTTTCCATTTCCTTACAAACAGAATGGGATTACCAGATGAAAATAATATCTGTGGGATAAATTATAAGTAGTCATGCAAGCTGATGGTCTCTCCCAAGGTGATTTGGTGTCTTTGTGCAATTCCATCTTTAGTAGAGAAACAAGTATGTATTATTGCACTTTAATTGAAAAAATGGGGCAATATGTCTCTTAAGGAAAAGGAGAACATTTTCTATTAGAAGATACTAGGCAAACCTAGTGGAAACAAAAAAGCAAGGAAGTTAAAATCATTGTAAAATGAAAACACAAGCAAAAAAGATTTGGAATATTCTTTGGCAGCCCAACAGAGTGGGGATGAGAACAACTGGAAGACAAAACAGAGGAGAGGGCAAAATTCTGGAAGTAAATGTTGAGTAGATGGTGACAAAGAAATTCCTAGTCTGCTATTAGCTGGAGAGCTTTGAAGATGAGGGCCTCACCTTCAATTTTAAGTGACTTAATGTGCAATGAAATAACTGCCTAATGTTATGTTCAGCTCTTCTGTTAAAAGAAAAAAAGCAACAGAGAACTCCATTGTGTGGTGATGCTTCGGGGCCAGCATGGAGGGCTATGTTTTGTCTGTAGGTGAAAGCAGGGTGGAGAGCCAGAGGGAGATGCAGAAGGCAGAAGCAAAGGTAATTGGAGTGCTTGGCGACTCAAAGAGTGGGAGTCCTCAGGAATTCTCAGAATCTAGTGCGGGAAACAGGCTAGCAAGGTTTATAAGATGGAATCTTCACGACAAAGGTGTTTAAGAGTAAAAGAGCATTGTGATCCCATAAAACAGGAAATCTTGAGTACCCGTAAGTGGCCCACACCTGCATTCCGTATTTCCTGACATCCATAAAAGGAAGACTTGTGTTTGAGGCAGTGTGCGATGGTTCACAGCAGGTGATTTGCTGTCAACAGAGTTTGAACCCTGATTTTCATTACTTCCCCATGAAGCCTTAAGAAAGATAATACACCCTTCTAAAGTCAGTTCCTCATTTGTAACTTGCAGATAACACCTGCCTCTCAGGATGGCAGGCAATAAAAAAATGAAATAAAAGCCCCTGGAGCAACGGCTTGCTGACGGTTGAACTTACAAAAAGGCACCTGTTCTTTCTTCCAGTCTTGATTTAGTTCATTACTTGAAGTCAGATACTTCAAGGATGTCACTTGTGCGTGTAATTACTCATTAGGAAATTCTTTGTATCAAAAGATTGTTGCAGGTCATGCATAAAGGTTTGAATTGTTACAACATTTGGGATGAAGATATTCCTATATGAAGTCTGTAATAAACAAGAGACAACACTACAGACCTGGGATTGATTTGAAGAGTGGAATGCAAAACCAAAACTGACTGGAGCTCTGTGATATAATCCTAAAACATAAACCTACCTTCACAGCCTCATGGCACCTAGGAACACTCACAGAGTTCTGTTGAAAGTCCTTAGATTTTAGCTTCCATTTTCTATAACATATTCTTGCCTCTGCAATTTTATGCTTAAAAATATGTTTGCAACAAAATGTTCATTCTCAAAGAAAAGTGGTCTTCAGTGTTATATAAATTGTGACACACCCTGGAAGCTTTCTGAACCCTTGAAATAGAAAATAATTATATGAGTAATCCATTTCAGTATCTATGCATGTTATGAAGTGGTAATTTTAGAATCATTTATGGGAACTTAGAAAATGAAAGATATTTTCTTGATGATTAAGCCTAGATATTTTCAAAACTATTTCATGACAATATGCCTTGAGAATTATGCATCACATAAGCAACCATAATTCATGATGTGAAATCTTTAAAACATAAACAGACCATTTAAAAATGGAACATATCATTTATTAGTCACATGCTTCCCAGCAGAGCTGAAATAAATATTTATCTCCATAAGGAAGAAAACATTTTCCCAGGAATGTGTTATATTCTGTATTTTATCAGTTGTCTGATAGTCTCTCTTAACTCTGCTATGTTGAATGCCAAACACATACAGCAGGTCAACTGTGTTGTAATAAGTCTGTGTGGAAACCCTACTGACTAAAACTTCTCAGAAACAGGGGGTAAAGGAAGAAAGAGAGTGCACTTACCCTGAAGATCAAAGGCAAGGATGCTCCTTAGCAACTTAACCCTCATCCACCTACCAGGACTTCAGGTATCATGAACTTTTATTTGATTTATCTGCACAAAGAGGGTATGGGCCTCGACTGCCGCATTTGCAAAACTGAGAGCTAAGATACAGAACAACTCAATAATCCTACCAGAAGCAAAAAGTGTGATGGAAT
This sequence comes from Oryctolagus cuniculus, assembly GCF_964237555.1. Lineage (NCBI taxonomy): Eukaryota > Metazoa > Chordata > Mammalia > Lagomorpha > Leporidae > Oryctolagus > Oryctolagus cuniculus. The sequence goes on from NC_091437.1 coordinate 144,858,012, forward strand.
TCAAAATTTGGTCCAGTCCTCTATAATGTCAAATCAGAAATCATACTGTTTAGCATAGGTTTTGTTAAATATATTCATTTTAATCATCTATGTGTCCTAGGGAGCACAAAGCAATTTAAAAGAGATCATGTGTTTGAGCTGACTACAAAGAATAAAAATGTCTTATCAAAAAAGGGAAAAAGGTGTTATAAAGTATCAATTTCCCTTTTATGATGCCAAAAGCTTCAAAGACTCTCCCAGTTATAAAATATGAACCAACCTTCTCTACACAGAGTTGACACTGACACGTTATCGAATCCCATCAATTCGGTCTTTAAAACACCTTGGCTGTTTTTCCCGTCTTTCTTTGGTGAGATCCCATCCACCCCAATGGGCTTTAATTACAAAACTGATACTTAGATGGCTTTCTGACCACTACCTTTAGCTGGTCTTTCTTTTGAGCCACTAGATATTCCTTTGAATACTCCAGAAAAATCTTGAACTCAACCTATTAAAATTTTAATTTATCATCTTTTCTTCATAATTTGCATCTCTTTTTTCAGCAAGTGGCACCACATCCTCTTGTTCAAGTCAGGGATCTGGGAATCCCCTCTCTTACCCTCCATTTCTAAAGAATCAGTAATTCTTGTTACATTTGCTGTTGTCACTATATCTTGAATCCATTTGTTTCTCTATATCCCCGTTTTCACTAATAATGTTCAGAGCGCTACAGGTTGCCTATTCAATGTTGATTATTGCTTCCACAGCTCTGATTTACCTAATCAAAACACTCATTTTCCCAGTCTGCTTTGTTGCTAGTAAACCATATAATCGTGGCCAATGATATGAAAATGGATTTCACCTGAGATGTTTTCCAGGAAGGCTCTTTAAGATGTTAGCTAATCTGGCCAGTGCCGCAGCTCACTAGGCTAATCCTCCACCTGCGGCGCCAGCACCCTGGGTTCTAGTCCTGGTTGGGGCGCTGGAATCTGTCCCAGTTGCTCCTCTTCCTGTCCAGCTCTCTGCTGTGGCCCTGGGAGGGCAGTGGAGGATGGCCCAAGTGCTTGGGCCCTGCATCTGCATGGGAGACTGGGAGGAAGCACCTGGCTCCTGGTTTCGGATCGGCGCAGCACGCTGGCCGTAGCAGCCATTTGGGGGGTGAACCAACGGAAGGAATCCCTGTCTCTCTCTTCTCTCTTACTGTCTAACTCTGCCTGTCCAAAAAAAAAAAAAAAAAAAAAAAAAAAAAAAAAGATGTTAGCTAATCTATCTGTCTTGTTTCTTCAGTGCCTGGTCCACAACATTTCCCTTCATCCTGCTTGGAATATGGGTGCAATGTCTGAAATTGTAGCAGCGCTTTTATAACTATGAGGAAAAAAGTCACATGCAAAACATGGTGAGATCAAAAGGTCTTGGGCTCTGGTGACTGCGTGGGGCTACTGCTGGGATTCTCTGCCTCTATATCTCATGGTATCCGCAAAGAGCAAAAACAACAAAAATACCACCTCTTATTTCATGAAGCCATTAAGCCACTTTTACTGTGCTTCTATTACATGAATCCCATGCAGTTTTGCACCTCACACAGCTCTCAGATTCTGCTTTTCATTTCCAATCCTGACTCTTTTGTCTTAAAATTACCTGTGGGTTCCCATTGCCCTTAGGACATTTTCCAAACTCCGAAACAGCACATGGTGTCAAGCTTCATCTACCTCATCAAGTTCCTAACTCCAGCCTTCAGGAACTACTTTCAGTTCCTAACCTGTGTCCTTCAGTCTCTCCCTGATTTTCCACACGCTGTTCTGTCTGCGTGGAATATCTTCCTCCTGTCCCTCTCCCACTTTACTTGTCAAATTCTGACAGGTTTTCTAAAATCCCGCGTAGTAAACATCTGATGGATACCTTTCCTGATCCACCAAGCTTAGGTCATGTATGTTTCCTCTGGGTTCCCATGACAACTACATACCTGGTACTTATCCCGTCATAACATTTTCCACAGTAATGACAGCTACTTTTATACTTGTCTGTAACCTCAATAAGGTAAAGATAAATCTCTTAAGGAAAGAACTGTATTTACTGTTCTAACTCCATAGCTTATCAGAGTATCTGATAAGTAACATCACAATATCTGATAAATAATATTGTCGAATGAGATGAAATAATGTAATAGATCTTTATCGCACAGATGTATCATTTATGCTTAGACTACCAATGTATAGTTGTCCATCCTAATTCATCCAATATTATTCAGAACATTGCTATATGTAATTAATCACAGAGCAAAAATAATGAAAATTGAGATCATGCCTCTTGCTCCATTCTGATCAGAAGAGAGTATTGATCCTTTTGTAAGTAAAGAGTTTGGGGAGATCTGTGCTCTTGAATGTAATTAATTTTCGTAATTAACTTTAGATTTATATGTATGTAAAGAATACAATTTAGTTATGTGTCTCTATTAAAGTCTTTTGTAAGATCTTTTTATAAAAAGCTATCACTTTACAAGCCCTCACCTAAAGACAGTCCTTGGATGTACTAAATCAGGACCCACAGGACCAGAAGCCATCTCAGGATTCGCACCTTACTGGGCCGGGGCTGTGGCACAGCAGGTTTGAGACACTAGCATTGCATGTCAGAGTGCTGACGTCCCAGATGCCCTGCTTCCAGTCTGCTTTCTTGCTAATACAACTTGAAGGCAGCAGAGGATGGCCTAAGTGTTGGAGCCCTGCCACATATGTGGGAGATCAGGATGGAGTTCCTGGATCCTGGCTCAGCTTGGTCCAGACTTGGTTTTTGTGGCCATTTGGGCAGTGAAACAGCAAATGGAATGTCTCTCTTGTTCTTTGTCTCTCTCTTTCTCATCCTCTCTTTCTGTCTTAAATCTTAAAAAAAAAAAAAATAGTATCAAGCCTTTTTATTGGAATGTAAATCTAAAATATGTTATCTCAAAAACTAAAAAAAGAAAGAGAAAAAGATGGAGGGTGGGAGGGAGAGAGGAAGGGAATATCATTATGTTCTTAGAATTGTACTCACAGATCACATTGAATCTGTTAAAAACTAACAAAGTTAAAAAATAAAAATAAATAAAAATATTGATGACATACTGATCCTACCAGGACTCTTCTTCAAAACAGAGTCAAAACTGAATTTGTTTGGTTAACTATTTCTAGACCTATAAATACCACCATGAATTATAACCTTTCCAAGAGTTTTGGGATGCAATTTTCATGATAGCTTTATACAGTTTTTTTTTTTTTAAGAGCAGCATCCTTTTTTTAAGATTTATTTTAATTATTTGAAAGACAGACTTACAGGTAGAGAAGAAGGGAGAGGGGAGAGAGAGTGAGAGAATGTGTGTAAGAGAGAAAGAGATCTTCCATCTGCTGATTCAATCCCCAAATGGCCTCAAGGGTCAGAGCTGGGCCAGGCCAAGAGCAGAAACCAGGAGCTTCTTCCAGGTCTCTCACATGGGTCTCGGGGGCCAAGGACTTGGGGCATCCTCCACTGTTTTCCCAGGTGCATTAGTAGGGAGCTGGATCCGAAGTGGAGCAGCCAGGTCTCAAACTGGCACCCATGTGGGATACCAGCATCACAGATGATAGCTTTACCCGTTATGCCACATGCCAGCCCCAGCTTTTTACAGTGTTACAGAGGTATAAATTAAATATCATACAATTAATCAATTGTAAGTGAAGAGTTAGATATTTTCATATATTTGAATACAAGAACACTTCAAAATGTTCTTGGTCATTAAAAGATAATTTTGTTTTGTGGCAAAAAGCATTTTGAAACCCATGCACACAAGGGGTCTTCAGAAATGTCATGTGGAGACCATATTATTGATTTCAAAAATAGTTTGCACAGGAAAAAGCAACTTTTAATTCCATCTTCAATACACTTTTTGAAGTCCCCTCATAATTGTGGAATCATAGGTGTAATCCAACTTTATGACACAGCAATTGCCTCCAAAATTCCATTGTGCCCATTTGAAGTCAATCTCTGCTCCCACTCCCAGCCTGAGGCCACAACACATCTGCTTTCTATGTTTAGAGTCTTCCCCTTTCTAGAAATTTCATATAAAAGGAATCATACAATATGCAATGTTTTACATGTTTTTTTTTTAGTATTTAGCATAATTTGGAGAGTCGATGACATCCATGTTGTTGTTGAGTAGTATCCTCTTATCCTCTTTATATTTTGCAAAATGCCATGTTCTGATTTGTCCACTCAAGTCTTGATGAGAGTGTATTTCTTCCAATGTTTGGAAATTCTGTTAAGAACACGCATATGCAAGTATTTTGCATGGATATATGTTGTGGTTTCTCTTAGTTAGATATCCAGGAGTTAAATTGCTGGATTATCCTTGAGTTTATGTTTAACTTTTTTTTTGGACAGGCAGAGTTAGACAGTGAGAGAGAAACAGAGAGAAAGGTCTTCCTTCCATTGGTTCACCCCACAAATAGCCACTATGGTTGGCATGCTGCACCGATCCGAAGCCAGGTGCCTCTCCCTGGTCTCCCATACGGGAGCAGGGCCCAAGTACTTGAGCCATCCTCCACTGCCTTCCCAGGCCACAGCAGAGAGCTGGGCTGGAAGAGGAGCAACCCGGACAGAATCCGGCACCCCAAACAGGACTGGAACTCGAGGTGCTGGCGCCGCAGGCGAAGGATTACCAGTTGAGCCGCAGCACCAGCCTATGTTTAACTTTTAAAGAGGCTTCCAAACTATTTTCCAAAATGATTGCACCATTTTACATCCCCACTAACAAGATTTACCTCATCCTAGCTTTTCTTGTTATTGCCATATTTATCTTTATTATGGCCAGTCTTATCTATGTGTAGTAGTATCTCACAGGAATTTAATAACTAAAGGCATTGGTTACCTTTTCAAATGCATATTAGTTGCTTGTTGTCTTTGCTGAAATATTTATTCAAATCATTTTCCATTTTGTATTTGGTCTTTTGTATTATTGTTTACTTGGAGACAGCACTTATTAGGTATATGATTTTCAAATATTTTCTTCTAATCTGTGATCTGTTTATTTTCTTAGTAGTGGTATTTTATTGAAGTATAAATTATTTTAATTTTGTTATAATTTACCAATTTTTGTACACCATACTTTTGGTGTAATATCATAAAGAATTTTGCCTGATCAAAATCACAAAGGTCTTCTCTTATGTTTTGTTCTATAAATTTTATAGTTTAATCTCTTATATGTCAGTCGTTGACCAATTCTGAGTAAATTTGTGTGTAAAGTGTGATGCAGTTCTAAATGCGTTTCTTTGTGGCCATGTGATTTTTATAACACCATCCGTTAAAAATTATCATTCCCCCTTGAATTTCCTTGTTATTTCTATCAACAATTAACCCTTACTATGAAGAGTTATGTCTGTACTTGCTACGTGGTTACATTAATAATAAGTGTAGTTTAGGGCTGGAGCGCTGGCGTAGTGGGTAAAGCTGCCACTTGCAGTGCTGGCATCCCATGTGGGGGCCAGTTAGAGTCCTGGCTGCTCCACTTCTGATCCAGCTCTCTGCTAGGGTCTGGGAAAGCATTAGAAGATGTCCCAAGTCCTTGGGCCCCTGCACCTGTGTGGGAGACCTAGAAGAAGCTCCTGGCTCCTGGCTTCGGATAGGCACAGCTCCGGCCGTTGCGGCCATCTGGGGAGTGAACCAGCAGGTGGAAGTCCTCTCTCTCTCTCTCTCTCTCTCTCTCTCTCTCTCTCTGCCTCTGCCTCTCTGTAACTCTGTCTTTCAAATAAATAAGTAAATATTTAAAACAATATTAAGTGTAGTTCCTATGCCACTCCATATGGAGTCCATTCCCTTGGCAGTGAAGTTGCTGGGGTTTTTGACCATGCTGTGCTGCTAACACTATAATTTTCAGTGACTGAGTAGAGGGAAGGGGTGTAGTTGGCTCCATACATGAAAGCTTCACACTTGTGCTGTTCTTATGCAAAATGGTGGCACCTTTTCCAGAATAGATAATTCTACACTTGTGTGCTGTGGCCCGTTTTCAAAGTCTTGAAGTGATTATTTGTTATAATTTGTCAAGTTTCATGGATCGTTGTGAAAAGGCTGTTCTGATCTCTTCACATAGCCATAGCTGGAACTTCCCTCAGATGCCTGATTTTAAGGAGGAAATGTGCTATTGAACCTTATCTCCACACATCAACTGAACCACAGGAGTTTTTATTTATATTATATTTGTATTTAATATCTATATTTTTATTATAGAGTAGTCTGGGGGAACATCTGAGTTCATATAGGGTATTGAGTCTACATTCCAAATATTTAGTTGCTGCTCCATTCAGAATGTCAGCAAATATCAGTAGTAGGATAAAAACAAACAATAAGCCACAATGGAAAGAATACGAGAAGCAACAGGAAAGTGATAATATTATTATTTTGGAAGCTAGCAAAAGTATAGACAAGTGGTTACTGTTTTCACAGGCCAGAAAAATCTGAAAAGTACCTGTTACTGCGAACAGAAAGATTAAGTTGATAACACACCAGAAATTCAGAGGTCTCAAGAACTGAGAGCACCATGTGTTGTATAATTTGAGTGGTGACAAAATGAGGGTTATAAGCATGATGGAGAAAGCCTGCATAATGAGCAGTTACTGCTCTAGGTTTCTGTACTCATTCCACACAGCTATAATGAATGCTATAGCTGCTACACTTGAGAAAGTGACCAAGGATTTTGCTCCGTCTGGAGGATGAGTGACAAACATTTGAGACCTGGAATTCCAAATCATAGCCAAGGTGATAGTGAGCAAGTTAAAATAAATAGTGAGATGCTTCAATCACTTCTTTAATCTGAATCATAGTAGTGAGAGGCATATATCACATTAGGCAAGAGATTGGAGTACCCAGAATGAATTTTCCAACTCAAAAAAAAAAAAAAAAGACATATAGATAATGAGTATCAGGATTGCCCCACAAATGAAGCCAGTCATCGTTTTTTAATTCTATAGTGCAATAGCTACTGTCGATTGACATCTAACTCCAGTTATATGCAGAACTTTCAAATAACACTTCTGTGGTCCCTACCAGTGAATGAATCAGCAAAGGATATCCAGACATTTTAATAAATATAGTCACCAAAAATATGTACATTAAATCACATAAACAGAAAAAAAGGAATTTACACTAAATGGTAACAATTTAAGAAATTCCAAAGACATCTTTAAAAAACTATAATTGATAGGCTTAGAGAGACAAGATGATAAATCATTGAGACAAAGACAGATGCTATAAAGCAGGAAAACCTAGCAAGACTAGGTTTTCTAATAAGTATTCAATAAATAATCTAATAAGTATTCAATAAATATTTGTTGAGTAAGTTAAGTCTTTATTATCATATATTTATTATCATAAATGTTATATGTGTTTTATAATGGCTCAGTATAAAACACACATTGAACAGAAGATTGAAAGGTTATCCATAACATATCAGCAACTCAAGAAACTCAAAAACAAAAAAAGCAATTACTAAAGAAATAGTCAAAGCACTTCAATAGATTGTTCTTTAAAGAAGAAATACAGATGGCCAGCAAATATTTGAAAAAATGCTCAGTATCACTAACCATCAGAGAAGTGCAAATCAAAATCACAATGAAATATCACCTTACTCCTGTTGGGTGTGTAGAGAAAGGGGAAACATTTATCACCTGTTACTGGGAATGTAAATTGGTGCAGGAACTGTAGAAAACAATACAGAGTTTTTAAAATCTAGAAATGTAGCTGCCATATGATAGAGCTATTCCTGTACTGGGTAGCCAAAAGACATGAACTCATTGTATCAGAGAGTTATGTGCTCTCCCATGTTTATAGCAGAATTTCTCACAATAGCCAAACTAGGGCATCAACCAAGGTGTCCATCATCTGATGAATGGGTAAAGAAAAAGTGACATCCATATGTATATTTGTATCTACATATATATATATATATATCCATATCTATACACATTTAAACTATTAGCTGTAAAGTAAGAGAATGAAACCCTGTCATTTGCAGCAAAATGGATGGAGTTGAGAAATATGTTTAGTGACAAAAGCCAGACACAAGAAAAATACTCTATGTTCTCCCTTATATGTGGAAAACAAAATTAAAAAAAATCACTCTGAAAATAGAATATTGATTACTGGAGGCTAAGGGGGTGGAAGGGATAAAAGGAATTTGGATAAAAATATGGGTAGCTGGCTGTTATTCATTAATTGTGAAATATTTTCTAATGTAAGATGTTAATATGGAAAATAAGGTAAGTGGTATATTGGAAGTCTTTGCATTACTGCTTCACAGTTTTTTGTTTTGTACATTTAAAACTATCCTCAAATAAAATGTTAAAAAAAAAACTAGAAAAAAGGGAAAAAGGAAGGTTACAGGTGGAGAAATAGTCCAGAAATTAGATCACTGTAAAAGATTCAACACGTCAATGACATAAAGTCCTGAGAAAGAGAGAGAGAAATGGAAACAGAGATGTCAAGGTGAGGAAATTATTAAAAACTAACAGGAAAATTTATAGTTACTGACAGTCATTTCCAGACTTAAAGAGCCTACTGTTAATCCATTGCAGTGAATTAAAAGAGTTTCATTGAGTAATTCATATTACTGAAATGTAAGAGCATGTGATATAAAAAAGAAACTCTTAAAAGCTTCCACAAAGAAGAAAGAATCTTCTATGCTAAGTGTGGAGTATTTAAAGACAGTAAATTTCTCAACAACACTAGAAACTAGAAGAAAATAGAACAATATTTTTGTACATCAAGGTGAAAATTACTTCACCCTATGATTCTATACCCAGACAAAAGGTCACGTAATTTGAGGGTAAAAAATTATTATGTCTTTAGACTTGCAATATTGCAAAAATGTATTTGCAGTTTATTCACTTTCAAGAAAATACTAGAGAACATACTATACAAAAATGATGGGTAAAATCAAGAGAAAAATACGTAGATATCAAAAAAAGGAATTGTGAGACAGATTCCTAGACAATAGTGAAGAGAAGTCTCGAGGTAACAACTCTACAACAAGTCTTTCTGTCTACCTGCAGCAATAAGTTCAGGGCTCACTAAGACACATTGCAAAAAAATAATTAAACAGTTTACACTTCCATAGAACTGACAAATCTCGAAGAATTGGTACTTATTTGGGATTGGTACATAGCAAGCTATGCAAAAGAAAAGAACACAATTATTAAGCTTAGGAAAAACAAAATTAGTACAAGAAGCAAAATGTAATCATAATGTGCTAAGTGTCTAAGCTGTGAAGAAGTGTAACAGAACCTTATAATATAAACATTGAACATCATATTAAAATTGTAATGTAACTAAGCTACAAATATAGAGAGAAGTGAAATGTGTATGAAGGGGATAGAACTAAGGATGAAAAAGAAAGAAATATCCATCTTCCATATTAAGGAATCAGTGAGTATCTAAATTGAAAAACAAACAAAGACAAGAACACCAGCCTAAGTTTATTATTTTAAAATATGGAGAACATAAACGAAGAAACAGCAAAAGATTCAAATACTTTCTGTATGGAGTATAGTCAGCAGTAGGAGGGCAGAGCAGAAGGATTTTGCTTATGTTTCATAAGCCTGTTAAAACCTTTTGATTTCTTGAAGCATATGTTTTTATAAATATGAAATTTGAAATGTAAAAATTGTGTGAATATGTGTTTGCATATTGCTTTCTAAATATGTGCCATTTAAAAAGGTATTCTTAAAATTTCCATTTCTCACAGACTGCATTAAATTAAATTAACTCACCAGAGAACTTTAATCCAACAAGGTGCTTATATAAATGGACAAAACCAAAACCAAGTCCAAAGTTGACTTATATCAATTTGTCAGGAAATCCCTTGTGGAGATGAGGTTGTCATTGTGTGATTATCCTGTTTTAAATGGTAAAACTTCTCTGCTTAAGGATATGCTAGTTTCGTATCCTGTCTTTTATTTTCCCTCCAGATATCATCTAAGCTAGATGAAAGATAATTAAAATGCACAAGAACAGATGTTGCTAGGTCCCTGTCAGGCTCTGAGCAAATGTTCTGGTGTGTCATTTCTTCTAGTAACTGTGCGTGAATAGTGCAAGAATGGTATATGAATTTCCCAGGACTGCCATAACAAATTACTGCAAGCTTGGTGTTTTAAAACAGTAGAAATTTACTATCTCAGTTTTGAAGGCCAAAGTTGGAAGTGAAGGTGCCAGCATAGCTGAGCCTGTGATGAAGGCTCTAGGGGAGGATCCTTTCTCTCCTTTTACAAATGGCTTCTGCCAAGCCATTCCTCAGCTCATAGCTACGCGACTCCAGTCCCCTGCTTCCACACGCAATTGTCCTCTTGCCCCTCTTGCCAAATCAGGTCACTTTGCAGGGGTCAGAAGTTGGGATGTGCTTTCTCTCTGTCTCTCTCTCTCTCTCTCTCTCACTGTCCACTCTGCCTGTCAAAAAAAAAAAAAAAAAGAAGTTGGGATGTGGACATATATTTTGGGGTCCACCATTAAATCCACTTAAACTAACACTGGAGAAATGTCACTTGATATTCGCTTTAATGACCTGTTATATTTGGACAGCACAAAGCTAAACCTGGATGCCAATGTCTTTGGAAATGGAAGGTGAAAGCAATAAGGAAAATGTGGAACTATGGAGACAGTTTCATGTACCAGGCACTGAGTCCTCTCTTTAGATTTACCCTCAGCTCCTTCTAATTTCATGTTAGCTGTAAGCTTGCTTGTCTTGTTGTCTGTTTCAAAATCATATTTTAAAACAAAAAGAATGTTGACTTAAAAATTCTCAATGGCTTCATAATTTTTGGGATAATTGAACATGAACTCTTTTTAAGTGCAATAGCAATATTTTGTGGTAGCATTAGATATTTTTAACACTCTAAAGAGAATACATAGTTTGAAATGACATAGTTTGACAATTTTATTTATTGAATCACCTTTCCTACTTTAAAATGTGTGTCATCTAATATTTACTGGGTTATCAAGGAACATGTACAATCTTTTAAAATAATTTTGACATCAGGGTCACAATTTTTTATCTGTATCCATTGTCCCTCACAGTTAGGGTGCTATAAATAATTATTTTTCTTATGTTTCCTTCACCAGCAAATTGTTAAAAAATCAGTCTGGATTCCATTGCATCACTTGCCATGCCATTCAATTTTAGCTGCATTTAAATCTAACTGACCCTTAAAAAGGGGCAGGCATCTGACCCAGTGTTAAGCCAGTTGGGATGCTGGCATCCTATGTGGGAGTTGCTGGGTTAGAGTCTTGGTTTTGCTCCTTATTTCAGCATCTTGCCAATGTGCACCCAGGATGGGAGCAAGTGATGATTCAAGTCCCATTTGAGTTCCCAGCTGAGTTCCCAGCTCGCAGACTTGGCCCTGGCCATCTTTAGCTCCAGTCATTGCAGGTATTTGGGCTGTGAACCTGCAGGTGAGACATCCCTCGTCACCTCTCTCTCTCTCTCTCTCTCTCTCTGTCTCCATCTCTCTCCCTCCCTCCCTATCAAACATAAAACACTCTTAAAAAGATGATTCTATTTCCAAGTACTACAAGCCAATGAGTAAAGAATGAATTTGAGTCCAATTCAGAAACACATTATCCTCATTTTATTAGTTGGGGTTTCTAAATATGTTTCTTTACTTCAATTTTTTCTTAATCTATAGAGTAGCAATTTTTGCTTTTTTAAAATTTGCTATAGGCAGTAAATCATAAAATACTTTTAAATGCTTAGTATAACTGCCAGACGGTAAGCATTCAATAAAAGTAGATGTTGGGGCAAGCATTGGTTAGTGTTTAAGACATTTGGGTCCCATATCCGAGTATCTGGGTTCAAAAATTGGCTCCAATTTAAACTGTGGATTCTTACCACTGCAGACCCCAGAAGGCATTAACAATGGCTCAGGCGTTATGGGTCCATGCCACCCACATGGGAGCCCTGGTTTGAGTTTTGGCCCCCAATTTCTATTCTGCCCCAGCAACAACCATTGCAGGCATTTAGGAAGTGAACCAGTAAATGGTAGTGCTCTCATCTTGTCAAATAAATAAGTAATAATAGTATTTTAAAGTACATGTTATTATTATTAATTTTGTCATGACTATTCAAAAATGATTTTTCAGTAGACAGGAGACTCCTTTGTTAACTGATGCTTTTCTGAAATCTCTCTGATGAATGATCTTTCTCACTCACAATGTTCTGTTTTCAAATTATTGACTCCTAAATCCATGAATATGTTCTCAAATTTCACCTTTTACATCCAAGAATTAATTGTCCAATAGTGAGGGCGCGCACCGATAGTCCGGGAAAATTTAGTTTAATAAAAGGGGAGTTACGGTAGCCTCAGAAAAAAGAACCAGGAAAATATTGTAGACAAAACTCTTCTGGATCCAGTGGGCGTGAATCGGAGGACCTACTGGGAGAACAAGGTCGCCCACCGCGCGCGAAAGCCGAACCGCAGGACCGAGCCGCGGGACTGAGCCGCGGAAGCCGAGCCGCGGGACTGAGCTGCGCAAGCTGCAGGGTCTGCGCGCAAGTGCTCGAAGGGGAGTGCAACAGCGGGGAGACTTGGGAAGTCCAGGGCTCCGAGTCCACACATCGGCACTGGAAGGGGAGCAGACCTGCGTGGAGAGCGTGGGAGCCCACAGTTCGGGACATCAGCGGCAGACTCAACACACCAGCGCTGGAACGCGAGGTGAGCCGAACCTCAATAACCCGAGACACCAGCAGGCAAGCGGAGAGAGGAGACTAGAGGGAACGACCCCCGGGGCGGGGGGGACTTCACCAAGCTAACTGGAAGAGAGAGAGAGGGAAAAAAAAAAAAGGTGACTGGTATGGACACGGGTTTCTCTCTCTCCGCTCACCTCTCAAGGGCGAGCAAGACAAAGAGCAGGCGCCATCTTGGACATACGTCATAAGCAGAGCGACCTCAGGTCTGCACCGGCCCTGAGCCTAGCAGTAAAACCTGACTCTGGGTGGGGCGAATTAACAGGAGATTAGGACTTAGTAAATTTATGGTGCTACTGAACTGAGACTGTGAAAAAAGAGACGGTGGGGGAGAGAACTCACGGAATTCACGTGAGCACTCTCCAGAGACGCTACAATTCCGTAACTTTGGCAACCCAGTGGGAGACTGAAGGAGAATTTGAGCCCACTCTAAGGGCCGAACAGATTCCCTGTGTGGTCCTTGGGAAAGAGCTTCTGATCTCTGGCTCCTGTGGGTATATCATTTGCCTGCTAACTACCTCCAACTTTGTTCAGCTGTGCAGAATAACTTCCCTGTTGAATCAAAAAAAAAAAGAGAGAGAGAGAGAGAGAGAGAGGTTTACCACGCCTAACCTGGGAGTGTCACCTTTGGCACACCAAACAGAGCTCTCAGGCCACACCCATCTCAAGCCCTAAGGCTCCATCAAAAACAGATAGTCCACTTAATCTAGAGTCATAGTATAACAAGAAAAAGCACCACAGTGAAGAAACCAAATATCTCCAATATGACAAATAACAAACGCAAAAACCAAGGTAATAAAAACAAGGAAGTCACCATGAAGCCCTCAAATGAAAAAGACACCCCAATTCAAGATTATGAGGATGATGACATAGAAGAAATGCAAGAAGCAGATCTCAAAAAATTGATAAGAACATTAAGAAGTTCTCAAAAACAAATTCTTGAACTACAGAAATCCTTAATGGACAAGATAGAAAATCTCTCTCGTGAAAATGAAATATTAAGGAGGAATCAAAATGAAACGAAACAACTAGTACAACAGGAAACTGGGATAGTGACTGAAGTGAAGAATTCAATAGATCAAATGAAAAACACAATAGAGAGCCTTACAAACAGAATGGGAGAAGCAGAAGAGAGAATATCGGACTTAGAAGACAGAGAACAGGAAAGGATACAGTCAGACCAAAGAAAAGAAGAGGAAATTAGGAATCTAAAACATATTGTCGGGAATCTTCAGGATACTATTAAAAAACCCAACATTCGGGTTCTAGGAGTTCCTGAAGGCATGGAGAGGGAGAAAGGATTAGAAGGCCTTTTTAGTGAGATATTAGCAGAAAATTTCCCAGGTTTGGAGAAGGACAGAGAAATCCTAGTACAGGAAGCTCACAGAACCCCTAATAAACACGACCAAAAGAGACCCTCACCACGGCACGTTGTAATTAAACTCTCCACAGTGAAACATAAAGAAAAGATCCTAAAATGTGCAAGAGAGAAACGTCAGATTACTCTCAGAGGATCTCCAATCAGACTCACAGCTGACTTCTCATCAGAAACTCTACAAGCTAGGAGGGAATGGCAAGATATAGCCCAGGTACTAAGAGAGAACAACTGCCAGCCCAGAATATTATATCCTGCAAAGCTATCATTTGTGAATGAAGGTGAAATAAAGACTTTTCATAACAAACAGAAATTGAAAGAATTTGTTGCCACTCGTCCAGCCCTGCAAAAGATGCTTAAAGATGTGTTACACACAGAAACAAAGAAACACGGTCATCAATATGAAAGAAGGTAAAGGAAGGAAACCAAGGAAGGAAAGCTCACAGCAAAAGATCACAGGGAATTCAAAGCATATATTAGAACTTATCTTTGGCAAATGGCAGGGCAAAGTTACCACTTATCATTAGTCACATTGAACGTGAATGGCCTGAACTGTCCAGTTAAAAGACACCGTTTGGCTGATTGGGTTAAAAAACAAAACCCATCTATTTGCTGCTTACAAGAAACACATCTTTCCAACAAAGATCCATACAGACTGAAAGTGAAAGGCTGGAAAAAGATATACCATGCCAACAGAAATGAAAAAAGAGCAGGCGTAGCCATCTTAATATCAGACACCATAAACTTTACCACAAAAACCATTAAGAGAGACAAAGAGGGACACTACATAATGATTAAGGGATCAATTCAACAGGAAGATATAACAATTATCAATGTATATGCACCTAACTACAGGGCACCGGTTTATCTAAAAGATTTGTTAACGGACTTAAAGGGAGACTTAGACCCCAATACAATAGTACTGGGGGACTTCAATACTCCACTCTCAGAAATAGACAGATCAATAGGACAGAAGATCAACAAGGATACAGTAGATTTAAACGATACTATAGCCCAAATGGATCTAACAGATATATACAGAACTTTCAATCCTACAGCTAAAGATTATACATTCTTCTCAGCAGTACATGGAACCTTCTCTAGGATTGACCACATACTAGGCCATAAAGCAAGTCTCAGCAAATTCAAAAGAATTAGAATCATACCATGCAGCTTCTCAGACCATAAAGGAATGAAGTTGGAAATGAACAACTCAGGAATCCCTAGAGCATACGCAAACACATGGAGATTGAACAACATGCTCCTGAATGAACAATGGGTCATAGAAGAAATCAAAAGAGAAATCAAAAACTTTCTGGAAGTAAATGAGGATAACAGCACAACATACCAAAACTTATGGGACGCAGCAAAAGCAGTGTTAAGAGGAAAGTTTATATCAATAGGTGCCTACATCAAGAAATTGGAAAGGCACCAAATAGATGAGCTTTCTATTCACCTCAAGGATCTAGAAAACCTACAGCAAACCAGACCCAAATCTAGTAGGAGAAGAGAAATAATTAAAATCAGAGAAGAAATCAACAGGATTGAATCAAGAAAAACATTACAAAAAATCAGCCAAACGAGGAGCTGGTTTTTTGAAAAAATAAACAAAATTGACACCCCATTGGCCCAACTAACTAAAAAAAGAAGAGAAAAGACCCAAATCAATAAAATCAGAGATGAAAAAGGAAATGTAACAACAGACACCACAGAAATAAAAAGAATCATCAGAAATTACTACAAGGACTTGTATGCCAGCAAACAGGGAAACCTATCAGAAATGGATAGATTCCTGGACACATGCAACCTACCTAAATTGAACCAGGAAGACATCGAAAACCTAAACAGACCCATAACTGAGACAGAAATTGAAACAGTAATAAAGGCCCTCCCAACAAAGAAAAGCCCAGGACCAGATGGATTCACTGCTGAATTCTACCAGACATTTAAAGAAGAACTAACTCCAATTCTTCTCAAACTATTCAGAACAATTGAAGAAGAGGGAATCCTCCCAAATTCTTTCTATGAAGCCAGCATCACCTTAATTCCTAAGCCGGGAAAAGATGCAGCACTGAAAGAGAATTACAGACCAATATCCCTGATGAACATAGATGCAAAAATCCTCAATAAAATTCTCGCCAATAGAATGCAACAACACATCAGAAAGATCATCCACCCAGACCAAGTGGGATTTATCCCTGGTATGCAGGGATGGTTTAATGTGCGCAAGACAATCAATGTGATACACCACATTAACAGACTGCAGAAGAAAAACCATATGATTCTCTCAATAGATGCCGAGAAAGCATTTGATAAAATACAACACCCGTTCATGATGAAAACTCTAAGCAAACTGGGTTTGGAAGGAACATTCCTCAATACAATCAAAGCAATCTATGAAAAACCCACAGCCAACATCCTATTGAATGGGGAAAAGTTGGAAGCATTTCCACTGAGATCTGGGACCAGACAGGGATGTCCACTCTCACCACTGCTATTCAATATAGTTCTGGAGGTTCTAGCCAGAGCTATTAGGCAAGAAAAAGAAATTAAAGGGATACAAATTGGGAAGGAAGAACTCAAACTATCCCTCTTTGCAGATGACATGATTCTTTATTTAGGGGACCCAAAGAACTCTACCAAGAGACTATTGGAACTCATAGAAGAGTTTGGCAAAGTAGCAGGGTATAAAATCAATGCACAAAAATCAACAGCCTTTGTATACACAGACAATGCCATGGCTGAGGAAGAAATTCTAAGATCAATCCCATTCACAATAGCTACAAAAACAATCAAATACCTTGGAATAAACTTAACCAAGGACGTTAAAGATCTCTACGATGAAAATTACAAAACCTTAAAGAAAGAAATAGAAGAGGATACCAAGAAATGGAAAAATCTTCCATGCTCATGGATTGGAAGAATCAATATCATCAAAATGTCCATTCTCCCAAAAGCAATTTATAGATTCAATGCAATACCAATCAAGATACCGAAGACCTTCTTCTCAGATCTGGAAAAATTGGTGCTGAAATTTATATGGAGGCACAAGAGACCTCGAATAGCTAAAGCAATCTTGTACAACAAAAACAAAGCCGGAGGCATCACAATACCAGATTTCAGGACATACTACAGGGCAGTTGTAATCAAAACAGCATGGTACTGGTACAGAAACAGAAGGATAGACCAATGGAACAGAATTGAAATACCAGAAATCAACCCAAACATCTACAGCCAACTTATATTTGATCAAGGATCTAAAACTCATTCCTTGAGCAAGGACAGTCTATTCAATAAATGGTGCTGGGAAAATTGGATTTCCACGTGCAGAATCATGAAGCAAGACCCCTACCTTACACCTTACACAAAAATCCACTCAACATGGATTAAAGACCTAAATCTACGACCTGACACCATCAAGTTACTAGAGAACATTGGAGAAACCCTTCAAGATATTGGCACAGGCAAAGAGTTTCTGGAAAAGACCCGGGAGGCACAGGCAGTCAAAGCCAAAATTAACTATTGGGATTGCATCAAATTGAGAAGTTTCTGTACTGCAAAAGAAACAGTCAGGAGAGTGAAGAGACAACCGTCAGAATGGGAAAAAATATTTGCAAACTATGCAACAGATAAAGGGTTAATAACCAGAATCTACAAAGAGATCAAGAAACTCCACAAAAACAAAACCAACAACCCAATTAAGAGATGGGCCAAGGACCTCAATAGACATTTTTCAAAAGAGGAAATCCAAATGGCCAACAGGCACATGAAAAAATGTTCAAGGTCATTAGCAATCAGGGAAATGCAAATCAAAACCACAATGAGGTTCCACCTCACCCCGGTTAGAATGGCTCACATTCAGAAATCTACCAACAACAGATGCTGGCGAGGATGTGGGGAAAAAGGGACACTAACCCACTGTTGGTGGGAATGCAAACTGGTCAAGCCACTATGGAAATCAGTCTGGAGATTCCTCAGAAACCTGAAGATAACCCTACCGTTCGACCCAGCCATCCCACTCCTTGGAATTTACCCAAAGGAATTTAAATTGGCAAACAAAAAAGCGGTCTGCAGCCTAATGTTTATTGCAGCTCAATTCACAATTGCTAAGACCTGGAACCAACCTAAATGCCCATCAACGGTAGACTGGATAAAGAAATTATGGGATATGTACTCTTTAGAATACTATACTGCAGTAAGAAACAACGAAATCCAGTCATTTGCAACAAAATGGAGGAATCTGGAACACATCATGCTGAGTGAAATATGCCAGTCCCAAAGGGACAAATACCATATGTTCTCCCTGATCGGTGATAACTGACTGAACACCAAAAAGGAAACTTGTTGAAGTGAAAGGGACACTATGGGAAACGGTGACTTGATCAGCATAGCCCTGACTGTTAATGAACAACTTAATACATTATCCCTCTTAGTAGTTTTTTTGTCTGTTCTACTTAATATGACTGATTTAATTCTGTAATTAATACACAGTTATTCTTAAGTGTTGAAATTTAACTGAAATGTGATCCCTGTTAAACATAAGAGTAGGAATAAGAGAGGGAAGAGATATATAATTTGGGACATGCTCAAGCTGACTTGCCCCAAATGGTAGAGTTAGAAACATACCAGGGGACTCCAATTTAATCCCATCAAGGTGGCATGTACCAATGCCATCTCACTAGTCCAAGTGATCAATTTCAGTTCGCAATTGATCATAATGAAAGGACTAAGAGTCAAAGGGAGCACATAAGCAAGTCTAGTACCTGCTAACACTAACCGATAGAATAAATAAAGGGGAGAGTGATCCAACATGGGAAGTGAGATACTCAGCAGACTCATAGAATGGCAGATGCCCTAAATAGCACTCTGGCCTCAGAATCAGCCCTAAAGGCACTCGGATCTGGTTGAAAAGCCCATGAGAGTATTTCAGGCATGGAAAGCCAAGACACTCTGGCAAAAGATCTCTGTGAGTGAGATCTCAGTGGAAAGAACAGGTCTTCAAAGAAGGAGGTACCTTTCTCTGAAGGGAGGAGAGAACCTCCACTTTGACTATGACCTTGTCTAAACAAGATAAGAGTCGGAGAACTCAAGGGGCTTCCATAGCCTTGGAAACTCATGACTGGAGCATAGGGAGATTACTGATGCCATAGACAGGAGTGTCAATTGGTAAAGTCAACAACAGGAGTCACTGTGCACTTACTCCTCATGTAGGATCTCTGTCCTTAATATGCTGTGCATTGAGATTTAATGCTATAACGAGTACTCAAATAATATATTTCACTTTGTGTTTCTATGGGGGTGCAAACTGTTGAAATCTTTACTTAATGCATACTAAACTGATCCTCTGTAAAAAAAAAAAAAAAAAAAAAGAAAAGAAAAGTAAAGAAACTATCAACTCCCAACTTGACTCTCACTGGGATTAAACATGACAATAGGTCTGATCTGATTTCATCATCATTTAAAAAAATCATCTATTATTTTTCACTTTATGTTTCTGTGTGGGAGCAAACTGTTGAAATCCTTACTTAATGTATACTAAGCTGATCTTCTGTATATTAAGATAATCGAAAATGAATCTTGATGTGAATGGAAGGGGAGAGGGAGTGGGAAAGGGGAGGGTTGTGGGTGGGAGGGACGGTATGGGGGGGAAGCCATAGTAATCCATTATTCAAAGCCGGCGCCGTGGCTCAATAGGCTAATCCTCCACCTTGCGGCGCCGGCACACCGGGTTCTAGTCCCGGTTGGGGCGCCGGATTCTGTCCCGGTTGCCCCTCTTCCAGGCCAGCTCTCTGCTATGGCCAGGGAGTGCAGTGGAGGATGGCCCAGGTGCTTGGGCCCTGCACCCCATGGGAGACCAGGAAAAGCACCTGGCTCCTGGCTCCTGCCAGGATCAGCGCGGTGCGCCGGCTGCAGCGGCGGCCATTGGAGGGTGAACCAGCGGCAAAGGAAGACCTTTCTCTCTCTGTCTCTCTCTCTCTCACTGTCCACTCTGCCTGTCAAAAAAAAAAAAAAAAAAAAAAAAAAAAAAAAAAAAAGTAATCCATTATTCGTACTTTGGAAACGTATATTCATTAAATAAAAGTTAAAAAAAAAAAAAAGAATTAATTGTCCTAGTGATAGAGCTAAGTTTTCTTGCACTTTGACTTCCATTTTTGCTACATCTCTGATTTAATTGCTGGTTCTGCCTTCTCCTTCTAGCCCCTGAATGTAGACTTTCAACATTTATATTCTTTTTTTTTTTTTTTTTTTTTGACAGGCAGAGTTAGACAGTGAGAGAGAGGGACATAGAGAAAGGTCTTCCTTCCATTGGTTCATCCCCCAAATGGCCATTATGGCCAGCGCTGCGCCGATCCGAAACCAGGAGTCAGGTGCTTTCTCCTGGTCTCCCATGCAGGTGCAGGGCCCAAGCACTTGGGCCATCCTCCACTGCCTTCCTGGGCCACAGCAGAGAGCTGGAATGGAAGAGGAGCAACCGGGACAGAACCGGCGCCCCAACCAGGACTAGAACCCAGGGTGCTGGCACCGCAGGCAGAAGATTAGCCTAGTGAGCCACGGCACAGGCCTCAACATTTATATTCTTAAAGTTCTCTTCTCACTCAGTATTTTGCTTTCCTCTGTGGTCTCCATACCAGAGACTCTCAAACTGAAATCTCAAGTTCCAGACTTCACCTACACTCAAGACCTGTATTATAAACTTCCTGCTTATAATCTGCATCTTATTATTTCTCTGACCTTTAACACAAGCAGCCTCATTATATTCCTGTCAAAACTAACTGTTTACTAGTTTTACTTAGTGGCAATAATGTTCTTAAAATCATCAGATTGAGGCTATAGAGAACTTTTTAAGATCACATTTCTCGGTGAATCCTGGTTAAAAGTAGAGCAGCCCTCTCTGTCCCATGAAAACCCACATATTTTAAAATTTCCCATGCTTACCAGTTATTAGTGAAGAATAAAGGGAACTATAGTTTCTAAGAAATACCAGAATAAAAGTCAATTCTGAAGAGTGGGAGCAGGGGAGAGATGAGTGCATGTGACTCTCATTTTAAAACACTTCTCAGTATCTGTTGCTGTCAACATGCAATGAGCTAGCAAGCTGCATACACTTGTCTTCAAGGGTGAAAAGGAATGAGGACACATATTGACTTCTAAAGATGTACATCACAGTGTTATTTGTATTAATAATGTTAAAACATTTAAATTCTCCACAATGAGGCATTGATAGGTTAAATATTTTGTACGTATGAAAGTGTAATGGAGGCAGGCCATTTGCTGCAGTAGTTGAGATGTTGCTTGGGATACTCACATTACATATCCAAGAGCTTAGGTTTGAGTTCTGCTCCATTTTCAACCCCAGCTTCCTGCTAAGGTGCATCCTGAAAGTCAGGAGGTGATGGCACAAGTACTTGAGTTCCTGCCACCTACATGGAAGACTCAGATTTAATTCCAGTCTCCTGGCTTCGGCCGGGCCCAAACCCAGCTCTTGCAGGCATTTTCAGAGTGAACCAGCAGATGGAAGATCTCTCTGTGTCTGTCTGCCTCTCTCTGTCTCTCTAGCTTTCAAATAAATTAAAACAAATAAAATGAAGACATATGGTAAATACTGTGAAGGAATTCAAATTGTGGCATATTTCATTCATTGATAGGAAAATATAATTGTATGCATTAATGTTTTAAAAAGAGAGACTGGAAAGAGGAAATTGGGTTTGGTGAAAAATAATGTTAAGGACCATTATTTGCTTCAAAATTGTAGTGTGGATTTCTGTGTATAAATGCAATCATTCTATTTTCATTGTTTTCCAGAGAACGCTTGAAAGCAGACAGAAGAAGTAAAATAGATTTAAAGTAGTCTAAACATTTAAGGAGTGCCAATTTTCAAAGAATCATAGAATTCAGAAATAACATTAAATACCGTGTCCAAATTCATTTTATATGCCTTGCGACAATTGAGTAATTGTCTCTGTGTCATATACCTGGTTATGACAGATGTGGAATTTGAGGCTTCTAATACCATTCTATTAATTCTCACTGTTTTCCTATCACTGTTAACCTGACAAATGCATCCTCATGTGTGAGAATTAATGCATCCTCAAAGCTTGAGATTCACCCTTAGGGAAACTAAATTGTATTTTTAAAGTAGAAATATTTGGAAGTAATTTTTATCTGGCTTTTTGTGCTTGAAAAATGAGTGCCCTTATTTAGACTGCTTACCTTTTCTGAGTCTCAGCTACTTTGCAAAATAGGAGGATTGCTGTCTATACCACAGGGCTGTTTTGAGATTTCCATGAGATAAACTTGAGAACAGCCCTTAGTGTGTATGCAAGGACTCTTCAATCAATGTCAGTTCTTCCCCTTGCTCTTTCTGCATTGCTTTGGAATGGATCAATTCACTCAACTATAATAATGGGTTGAATCATGTCCCTCTGACCCCAAAGCATAACCCTGTTCTTCAGAACAAATTTCTATTAAACCAGTCAGTTCGTAAAACTTTGTTACAACAGACCTAGTTTGTATGAAGTGGACTGACCATTGCTTGTGATCTATTATCTCTTAGGGACAGTTGTTTAGTGGTCTTTATCAGGATCTGTAAAGTCCTTCTTTTGCAATTGCAAGGAAAATAGGTTTAAAATCCCTTCTACCCAACTCTTAGTTAACATGTCATTTCAAGAATGGAGAAGGCATGGAGTCTCATAAATATGTTATTCTGATTCTAGTCTCCCAAAATCTTACTAAACCTAAGCTAGTCATGCTTGTTAAGGGTTTGTAGAATAGACAGATTGAAAGACAGAACTCAATCTTTATACCCATGCCTGTACCAGATCTATACAATTTATATCCAAATATATTCTGCTTTTTAAGAATCATGATACTGCAAACTCCCCCACATTTTATTAAAAATGAATTGACCATTGCCAATACCACCATTTTAATAAAATTGTCATGTCAATCTCTCTCATATGTTCTTATTTACAATAAGTTACCACACCTAATGCATTGTTAGGTAACTGATGCCCCCTCCCCTTTTTGCTACAGCTCTTCAAATAAAACTTAATGCACATTTCACTTGTGGATAGTGTAGCAGCAATGCAACTATTAGGCCAAAGGTTATAAACATTTTTAATACATATGGTTTGATCATTTTGCAGAAAAGCTGATTATTCTGTCCTTGGGTTCAATCCCAAGAAAATTCATGATAGTACGAGGAGGAAATCAAAGTTATGGAAAGCACTGGTAGTGTTAGTACTTAACATCCTCAGCAAGTAATGAATATTACTTAAGAAAAGTTCAAAGATACAGCATGATGATAAGTGAAGAAATCTTTCATTCACAGCTTTGCTGGAACTCAGAATTTAAATGTAACATAACTTATTAAACTACCAGCCCAAGTACTGGGCAAAAGCATCTTTACTCTATGCTATTTGGAATGTTTCTACTGATCTGCACGCTGAGTGTTTAGTTCAGAGATAATTTTAAATAAACTGTTGTCATTTGAAAATAAACAGCCTGGACAATGTATGGTCCATTTGGAATACTGAGAAAGTAAACAATCTAGGATATACTTCCTTCTCGCTCTTGTAGCCCTTTTTGAATGGGTGCTCCACATACTGCCCTTTCTTCCCCAAAGCTGAAGGTTTTATTTAAAATAAAGCTGTTTATTTAGCATTTCTAGAAGACCCTTTTTTGAGGATCCACAGCAATGAATGGCTTTGGAGCTGTGCTTCTAAGAAACCAGTTTATTCTCCTGGTGCTATTTCTCTTGCAAATTCAGATTCTGGGTCTAGACATCGATGGTCACCCTACTGCAGAAGTCTGTGCCACGCACACAATTTCACCAGGACCGAAAGGTGAGGAAAGAAACCAAAATTTTTCATAAATATGGCCTCTTCCCTCATTTCTCAACCCTACCCTCAATGACTTTTCCTTCTCCACTCCTACTTCCTTCTATTATGGAAAATCTGAAATCTGTGGTCTGTTTTTTATTTAAAATTCTCCTTTGATGTTAGGTAGGAGAGTTGGGAGCTGGTGAAACCCCTGAGGAAGAAGTCTTAACAGAATTCACAAGTCAGGGGGAATTCCCTCTCCCATATGTCCCAGGGTAGATGCACATTCCTGAGATTCATCTGCAGGAATCCTTTCTTTAGGAGCATCTCTATTTCTTTCCTTTCTTTAAAAGAGCATCTTTATTCTTGAGTAGCTTTTATTTTACTTCTTTCTCACAGATTCTAGTTAAGCTCTTTAGGCAAAAGGTCAGTAATGTAAGAATTAAATCTCAAACATGTATCTTATAAGCTAATTGGTTCTTCTGTTCCAACGAGAAGGATGACACATTTTTGTCAATGATTGGAAGTAATATATAAATGAACATTTCTTTATTTGAAAGTAGAGTCTTTGGTGCCAAGTGCCTTTTGGTGAAGAATGAGAGCATATTGCAAAACGTTTTTGCAAGTAGAGCCAAGTTCCAAATATGCTTTAGGCAACTAGTTGATAAAAAAAAATCTTGTTTTTCTGGTTTCAGCTCTTACCCTTTTGTTCTGAGAGTGGTCACTGCACTGCAGATTGGTGCTCTCTTATTAGTAATTCATGCTATGTTTCTCCAGGCTATGGGGTGGAAGAATTGCAGCTGCTTAAAATTTTAAGTAGAAAAAAAGAGACTTTCCAAAAAAAATCAAATGCACATGGCCCTATGCTTGTCAGTTATTTAAATGTGTATTGCTTAAAGTGCATTTTCTTAATCAGTGAATTAATTTCCCTCTAAGATTGCAATCCAAGTTTTAACCTTTGATACTGTAAAATAAATGCAGAGAAGAACAAGGAGACCTTGGGGCTTCCAAATAATTTCTTGGGTGAATAAATGAATAATGTGAGGGCAAATGTTCAGAAAAGAAAGTTTCTATTAGAAATAAGGTATTTACTTAAAACCATTACTGAATTTTTTAATAGAGGGTAGCAAACTTGTATTATTCCTGGGGTGTTGTGAGGAATGCTGAAAATTCAAGGTTTTCCTTGTCTGTGCAAATGGGAGAATTTATTTGAGAATAGCACTGTGTAACTGATTTTCCTTGCTGAGAAACTGCAACTTTGAAATCAGAAGAAGATGGACAAAATATTGTTAAAAGAATGCCTAAAATAGAATGCATTCCAACCCAACAGTCTGTTTTTTCTGGTTCAGCAAATATGTGTTAAATGCTTATTAAAGATCAATTACTATTTTAGGCACAAGATATACATTAAATAATATACATGATCATCATGATTATTGGAAAGATGAATAATTTAAGAGAGGAAATGAGGGCCAAAGGAGATGTTCTACGAAGATGGTTATTGAGTTGGGTCTTAAGTATGAGACTTTAGGCAGATGGAGCACATCCTAGGGAGTAGGCAACGCTTGGCAGGAACAAAAAGAAGAGAAACTGTGTAGAATGTGCTTGGAAAAAAGAAGTTCATTAATTCTCACTTTGGGAGTTTATGAAGTACAGGTAAATATTTCCAAGAAAAAGGACAAGGGATATACCTTCAACTTGAAAAATCCACTTAATTTCTTCTTTTTACTTGAATCCATATGTAATTATTGGTATTGGTATTTATTGAATACCAATTGGGTGTCCACCAAGAGTCTCTTTATTCTCATTTCTTCACCTACCACAAACTCCTTCCTTCCCTTTGAAAATCTTGTTGGGGCCTGCGCCATGGCTCACTTGGTTAATCCTCTGCCTGCAGCGCCAGCATCCCATATGGGTGCCAGGTTCTAGTCCCAGTTGCTCCTCTTCCAGTCCAGCTCTCTGCTGTGGCCCGGGAAGGGAAGTGGAGGAGGCCCAAGTGCTTGGGTCCCTGCACCCACATGGAAGACCAGGAAGAAGCACCTGGCTCCGGGCTTCAGATCTGCACAGCGCCAGCCATAGCGGCCATTTGGGGAGTGTACCAACAGAAGGAAGACCTTTCTCTCTGTCTCTCTCTCTCACTGTCCATAACTCTACCTGTCAAATAAGGAAGGAAGGAAGGAAGGAAGGAAGGAAGGAAGGAAGGAAGGAAGGAAGGAAAGAAAGAAAGAAAGAAAGAAAGAAAGAAAGAAAGAAAGAAAGAAAGAAAGAAAGAAAGAAAGAAAGAAAGCCGGCGCTGTGGCTCACTAGGCTAATCTTCCGCCTTGCGGCGACAGCACACCGGGTTCTAGTCCCGGTCAGGACGCCGGATTCTGTTCCGGTTGCCCCTCTTCCAGGCCAGCTCTCTGCTGTGGCCAGGGAGTGCAGTGGAGGATGGCCCAAGTACTTGGGCCCTGCACCCCATGGGAGACCAGGAGAAGCACCTGGCTCCTGCCATCAGATCAGCGCAGCGCGCTGGCGGCAGCGTGCCAGCCGCGGCAGCCATTGGAGGGTGAACCAACAGCAAAGGAAGACCTTTCTCTTTATCTCTCTCTCTCACTGTCCACTCTGCCTGCCAAAAAAAAAAAAAAAAAAAAAAAAAAAAGAAAATCTTGTTATGATTCAAACAATGGAAATCTCGCTAACTCCCTTCCTGGGCTGTATAAGACATGAGATGATTTCAAGCCAGACTGATGCAGGATGAAGAAGTGAATATTCCTGGGAAAAAGGGACTTAGAAGGGGGAGCTCCTAAGTTCTGAGTTCCAGAACTAAGTCTGCCATGAGCTCTAGGCAGACTTTCTTCTTTTCCTCTTTTCTTACCCTGGAACCTGGGCATTTTGTATCAGACAGATTCTAAGTTCTCTTAGTAAACAGCTTCCACAATCCTGGAATATACTGAACACCAGTAAGTCTCAGGCATCATTACTAGATGCTAACTAAGAAAAAGGAACCTGTTGTACCACTTCCATCTACTATATCAAGCTTGGCAGTAGATTATGAACTCTTGAGGTCAGCATCCA
This sequence comes from Oryctolagus cuniculus, assembly GCF_964237555.1. Taxonomy (NCBI): domain Eukaryota; kingdom Metazoa; phylum Chordata; class Mammalia; order Lagomorpha; family Leporidae; genus Oryctolagus; species Oryctolagus cuniculus. The sequence continues at coordinate 144,884,977 of NC_091437.1, forward strand.
ATGAATTTGACTTTTTAGTTTGCAAAGTACCTACACATGCACATGGAGTTAACATGAGACCCTTCACTGCTGTCTTTCCTCTGCTCTGTGTTAAATGTTGTGGATGCTTACACACCAAAAAAGCACTACATGACACCTTTCATCTAGATATAAATAGCTTGGCCAGCATTGTATGGTCAAGAGTAAAGTAGCCACCTGCAACTCCAACATCCAATATGGGTGCTGGTTCTTGTCCCAGCTGCTCCACTTCTGATCCAGCTCCCTGCTAATAGCCTGGGAAATCAATGGAAGATAGTCCATGTTTCTGGGACCTTGCCACCCACATGAGAGACCTGGAAGAAGCTCCTAACTCCTGGCTTTGGCTTGGCTAATGAGCACTGGCCTCTGTGGCATGAACCAGTGGATAGAGGATCGCTCTCTCTCTCTTTCTCCTCCTATCTCTGTAATTCTGATTTTCAAATAAGTAAATCTTTTTAAAAAGATAGCACCAGATATCCATCTAATTTCTTCATTAATATTTTGGTAGTCTCAACCTAACCCCAAGTCAGAATTGTATGTTTAATTTGCAAAATGAAGAAATGAAATGCCTGATAAGCAAGTAAGCATTTTAAGGGACTAAGTCATTGCTTCTGTTCAATATTTCTTCCTAAGACCAAGCTGGGCTATATTTATCTCCATGGCTAATCATCTCACTATAGTACATACTAGCACTGCAGCTTTATACCCAGAAACTTCTAGATACACTGGGAAAAAAAAACAATTAAAGGAATTTTCCCTAAACTCATCTCACAGAGTAGAGTAAGTAACTTATTTAGAGTTGAAGGTGAAAAGCCACTAATACAAATTAACTTAAGAGATCATTGACAATTCCTAGGCATTATCTTTATGGAATTATTTCCCAAATGTGATTTAGTGTAAAGAAAGACACTCTAGAATGAATCTATTTGATTTTCAGCATGGTATTGTATCTATTTTGCTTCAGTTTCCTGATTTGCAACATGAGTGCCAGCACAGACTTGTTTTAAAAATAATGTAAGGTGATCATTGTCAACATTAAGCTGTGTAGACATCCTAAGTAAATATTTAACAAATTTTATTTTTCTTTCCTTCATCTCTCCATCTAAGTCTGTTGAATAACACTTTTGGGAATAAGCACTTTCCCAGTTATCAAAACTTCTGTGTTTAAAGCTATTATTTTCCTTTCTACGCCTTAAATTTATTATTTTATGCTGTTTAGTAGGAAAAACAATGTTCTCTGCCTTGGTGTGATTTCTTGAAACAATTTATGTGAAATTCTGACCTCTAGTGGTTTTACTTAAAAATAACAATGACAAGAAATTTTAACAAGAAATGTTAAAAAGAATATCAAAACCAATAAATTTTTGGATGATGCCTTACAATTTTCAAGGAACTTTGGAAGTGTGATAACTGTGTTTCACAGAAATATATTGTGTATTTTATGAATAACTGGAAGAGAGGCGCTCAGGGTCTCAAAATATAAAGTAATGATAATGGGATGGAAATGTCCATCACCCTGCTTTAATCACTTCACATTTTATACAGTTATTGAAATGTCTCACTGGACACTTATTTCATGTTAATCAAAAATTTTAAACATATTTTTAAGAGGCTTAATATGCTAAATGATGGGACAAAGACATAAGCCTCAGCCATTCTCACTCATTGCCCAAAAAAATAGATAAACCTTGGAATTTATTCCTTGTCCTTGAATCTCAATTGGGTCTCACACACTATTGCTTTCTTTCTTTTTTTTTTAAAAAATAATTTGTACATTGCCTCCTCTCTATTCTGCACCTCTTTTCCTAACATTTTGGTGCCCCGTGTGAGGAGGCACCAATCTGCAAATATTTTCCTAACACTAACTTCCCTGGGTTGATCATTACACATTAAATACATACATTGAAATACCACACTGTATCCCACAAATATGTCCAACTAAAATAATAATTTTTTAAAAACCAGAACTTCAAGTACATTCTTCATGTAATTTTCACTATTTCTCTATGTGGCAGTAATACTTTTAACCTTAACCAAAGGGAAACAACCCCAGTGAGGCCAAATGGAGTGCCTCAGGTCTTGTGGTAGGTGAAATCTTGTAAAATGAACTTAAAGCCCTAGCTAGTGGTTCAAGGTCTACTATCATTTCGTGACATCCTCTAGTTTCTACTAGTTGTATGTCAGTCTTGAAATACATAGTCCACAGGCCACTTCATTAGAAAGGTCAATACTTGGGGCTGGCACTGTGGCTTAGCAGGTAAAGCAGCCTCCTGCAGTGCGAGCATCCCATATGGGCCCTGGATAGAGTTCTGGCTTCTCCACTTCCAATCCAGCTCTCTGCTATGGCCTGGGAAAGCAGTAGAAGATGGCCCAAGTCTTTGGGCCCCAGCACCCTGGTGGAAGACCCAGAAGAAGCTCCTGGCTTCGGATCAGTACAGCTCTGGCCATTGCAATCAATTGGGGAGTGAACCAGTGGATGGAAGACCTATCTCCCTCTCTCTCCCTCTCTCTCTACCTCTCCTTTCTCTGTGTAACTCTGGCTTTCAAATAAATAAATAAATAAATATTTTTAAAAAATGGCAATACTTAAGAATGGCATAGCTGAAGTGTGGTAAAAGTGATGACATCTCTCCTCCTTGATAGTGAACTTTGCTAGGTCATTAGTTTGTTTGGAAGTTAGCGTTATTTTACCATACTGATTACTTTGGCTTAATGAGGGCTCTTTTTTCTTTCTGTGACTGGCTTCTTTGCACCTCTCCGTCAATACTTCAAACTACTTTCCCTATGGTGTTTTTCTCAATGCCCTCCACTCTTGTCTTTCATTCCCGACACAGGGTCTTTGTTCTTGGTGCTCCCTCTGCCTGCTCCATGCTTACCCCAAATCTTCCCAAGGATAGTGCCTTCTTCTCCTTGAGCTCTTAGTTCAAAAGACATTTTTGCAGCAGAACTGCCTGCGTGCACATACACTGTCTGTCACAGCTCTCAAACCATTTTATTAGTTTCACAGACTGACTACAACATGCAGATCTCTTGTGTATTCATATGTCTATGGTCAGTCCTAGGAAGGAAACTTTGTGAAAGCAAGGGCTTTGTCCATCGTTCTGAAGATGTTTTCCCACTGCTAGAAATGTTCCTGACACTTAGTGGATGCTCAATAACTATTTAACTAAATAAATGAACCAAAGTTTGCTACAAATGATGTTTAGCTTGTGGCCTTGACCTGTTAATGCAACTTCAAAAAATGTCCTTTAACTATGTCCTGCCATTCCTAAGAAGTGTTGCACATGTTCGCCAAAACAGACTGCTCCTGGGAGTCATTGTGTCACATCTCCAAAAAGGGAGCAGGGAAAGGTTCTCTCTCTCAGCTGGTGACAATAATGATGGCCTCCATCAGGGAGCGGGGCAGTAATACTAACACACACTGAGTAGCTGCCTTCCAACCCTCTACAACCACTTCTAAGTTTAATTATCTTGGGCAGGTGTTTGCTGCAGCAGTTAAGACACCACTCGAGGGGCCAGAGTTGTGGCGCAGCAGGTTGAGCTGCTATCTGCAATGCCAGCATTTCATGGGCAGCTGTTCTAATCCCGGTTGGTCCATTTCCAATCCAGCTCTCTGCTATGGCCTGGGAAAGTAGCGGAAGATGGCCCAACTACTTGGGCCCCTGCACCCAAGTGGGAGACCTGGATGAAGCTCCTGGATCCTAGCTTTGGCCTGGTGTAGCCCTGGTGTTGCTACCATTTGGGAAGTGAACCAGCTGATGTTCTCTCTCTCTCTCTCTGTGTGTGTGTGTGTATGTGTGTGTGTATGCATGTGTGTGTGTCTTTTCCTCTCTCTCTCTAACTCTGCCTTTCACATAAATAAATATTTTTTAATAAAAAACACTACTTGAGAAAACCACATCCTATATCAGAATGCTTGGATTTGAGTCCCTGCTTGGTCAATGATTCTGGTGTCCTGCTAATATGCACTCTAAGAGGCAGTGAGCTATGGCTCAAGCAGTTGGGGCCCTGCCACCCATGTGGGAGACCCAGCTGGATTTCCTGGCTCCTGATTTTGTCCTGACCCAGCCCCAGCTGTTGTGGGCATTTTGGAAGTGAACCAGGGGATGAGAGATCTCTTCTTTCTCTCTCTCTCTCTCTCTCTCTCTCTCTCTTTTAGATAGAACCATTTATTTTCCCTATACCTTTTTCTGTTTGGTTAGATGCCAAGAAAACATTTCAAGGTTAGGTCAGGAGGAAAAGAAAAAAAAAACTACAGTTAATAGACAAGACTAGAGGTACTGAATTATAATGATAAAAAATAATTTGTTTGCTCATTTCATTATAACAATGTATCCAGTACTCAGGCAATTTCTCTGCCCCCTCCTACATTATAATTTAACTCTATATCAGTAACTAATAAGGACCCTGGTAATGGACACTTTCATGTTCTTAAAAATCATGGGCTTTGGATGCAGAGGTATGGGTAGGAATTGGAGCTCTGCTGCTCACCTAACCATGTGACTGTAAACCTCAGTGTCTTCATTTTTTACAAAGATTTACTTAATTAGTTTTAAGGCAGACATACAGAGAGAAGAGGAGAGACAGAGAGAGAGAGATCGAGATCTTCCATCTGCTGCTTCACTCCCAAAATGGCCAAAACAGTAGGAACTGGGCTGATCTGAAGCCAAGAACCAGGGGCTTCTTCTGGGTCTCCCACATTGGTGCAGGGGCCTAAGCTCTTGAGCCATCTTCCACTGTTTTACCAGGTGCATTAGAATGGGGGCTGGTCCAGAAGTGGTGCTTCCAGGAAATGAATCAGTGTCCATATGGGATGCTGGCATCAGAGGCAATAGCTTTACCTACTAGGCCACAGCACCGGCCCCAGTGTCTTTATGCTTGAAGTGGAGATACTGTTGTTGCCCATCCCAAATGCTTATTTTGAAAATTAAAATGTTTAGTACACTGTTTAGCCATCACTGCTCTCACTAGATTCCATGTTCATTTCTTTCTTCAGCCAAATGATAGTTTAAGCCAGAGAAGCCAATGGAAGATATCTAGTAGAGAGGCAGATTCGATTTTCAATAGATCCATCTCTTTGAAGATAAACTAATGAGTGTGAGATCTTGGTGGGACATAAATTAAAAATAAGAAATGGATTAGGGATGTTGGGATAGAAAAAAGAGGGTACATTATATAAGCATTTCAAAAGTAAAATTGATAGACTGTCAATGAGTTCTAAACTGTGGTGAGTTGCTTTGGGACACTAAGAAGATAAAGTCCATAGGAAATTGGAAATAAGCATTTTTAGCCATAATTTCAAGAAAAGCTGATCACCTGACTTGTAGCCTTGACTCAGTTTTCATATTTTGTCTCATGTAGTGATGTCTTTCCCAAAGGACACTGCCATTTTTACAGATAGCTGAGGATTCCAAGGTATTATTCACATTTAGTAATGATGGTCTTCCCTTTTCTTTGAATTTGTTTCTTCTACATTTTGTACTGAAATAAATTTTAGACAGAATATTGTAAGTTATATCTAGAATATTACAAACATGTTAATGCCCGAAGCAAAAAATATCTGGAAGAAAAACATGTCAGCCAGGATATTGCAAGTTTGATCCTAGATTCCATACTTTTATCTGGTACATTGCTTTGCAGAAGCAGGCCACTTAACCCAGGATGGGTGGAATTGCTCTTCGGGTTTGTTTCTACTGACTCTGCTGAGAATACCTTTTAATAATTAATGATATGTACAGGCCAGAGAAAACCTGCCTACAAACCTTAATGTTGTATTTTTCATGAAATACAATATAGATTTCTCTGCTCCCTCCCTTCAGACATGCAATGATTGTGAGACTTGGGATCTCCAAGGAGTAATTCTTTAAACCAAAGAAACCTGTAAACAAAGGATGGATGCTTTGCAATTCAAGCATGAAGGATTGTAGGATTGTTGAAATACTCACTTCTCTTTTTTTGCTGGGTGGACAGGAACTAGCTCAAAGTGAAAGGAAGTTTAGGAATTCTTGGGATTGATGGGGTTGGTTGAAGTCATGGTCACTCACATCAGTCCTACTGAACTACATGGAAATATTAGCTGTTATTATTGGCATGGATTTTATTATTATTAGATAAATTCATCACACTATATCACCTTATATATTCTATTTCCTTGCATTTGTTTTACATGTTAATATTGAAGAAATACTTTTCTGTTGTTTCCTTATTTGATATTTTATCATGTAATTTGAGAAGAGATTAATATAGATGAGTAAATGCCAAGTGCCCTCACTCCCATGTCATAGATGCATTCCAAGGTTCACCTTGCTAGACTGCACCAAAACACACTGCAGTTTCTCTTTAGCAAATTTCTCCTTGGAAAGCTTTCTCCTCCACCTCCCAAATTGTCAGACATAGATCAGGTCTTGTCCAAGGTAGTCCTGAACCCTTAGATCCCAAACAGAATTGATAGCTAGTAAACAGGTAATGCGTATTTTTGTTCAGAGTGAACAAGAAGCAAATTTTAAAGATTTGAACACCATTTCAGAATAAAGTGTAGAATATCCATTCATATCAGAAGGAATTTACACTCTAAATCAGCAACATTAATACAAACAGTTTTAAACTGCATTATTTAGAGGCCGTTTTGATACTGTGGGTTAAGTCAACAGTTGTGGTGCTAGCATCCCATGTCAGAGTGCCTGTTTAAGTCCTGGCTTATCCACTTCCAATCCAACTTTCTACTAATGCATCTGGGAAGGCATGGGAAGATGGCCCAAGTACTTGGATCCCTGCCATTCATATGAGAAACCAAGATGGAGCTCCTGACTCCTGGATTTGGCCTGAGACCTGACTGTTGTGGCCATTTGGAGAGTAATCAGCAGATGAAAGATCTCTGTCTCTCTCTCTTTCTTTGTTAATCTGCCTTTTAAATAAATAAATAAATCTCTTTTTAAAAAATGCACTATTTAAGTAATCATCCAAAGCAGCAAATAGAAAGTAGTAACAAAGAACCAGATGGTGAATTACCAGGGAAATAATCTTATTAATGAATTCGGGAAAATTAGAATTCAAATCAAGACAAGGATCATGTGAAGAATTTATAAAGAGAAACGAGGGTCAACGTTCTTTTTGTACTGTTTGCAATATACTTTTCCAACTGAAAGTATTTCATGGTGGTTGTAACATGTAATATTTATAAATATCTACAAAATATAGATGTATAAAGGAAAAGATAACAATTTCCTCTTTGGTATCCTTCCCTTTCTGGACCTACTTCTCCTATGTAAATATCACAGGAGAAAAAAATCATTAATAGCTCATTATTAACAATTTTCTTTGCATTTATTCTATTTATTTACTTCTTTTTTTATTTAATAAATGTGAATTTACAAAGTACAACTTTTGTATTGTTGTGGCTTTCCCCCGCCCAACCTCCCTCCCTCCTGCGGCCCTCCCCTCTCCCACTCCCTCTCCCATCCCACCCTTCATAGAGTTTCATTTTCAATTACCTTCATATACAGAAGATCAACTTAGTATATACTAAGCAAGGATTTCAACAGGCTGCACTCACACAATCACACAAGGTATAGGGTATTGTTTGACTAGTAGTGTTGTTTTTAAGTTTCATAGTAAAACACATTAAGGACAGAGAAATGGTAACATATTGCTATTCTAAGAGACAGTCTATACATAGTATAACATGAACTTTCTTAAATTCATTATTTTTATTATCAGCATAATATTATATTTTAATACAACTTCAATCATTGTAATGTAATTTTTTTTAACTTTTATTTAATGAATATAAATTTCCAAAGTACAGCTTATGGATTACAATGGCTTCCCCCCCCATAACTTCCCTCCCACCCGCAACCCTCCCCTTTCTCTCTCCCTCCCCCCTTCCATTCACATCAAGATTCATTTTCAATTTTCTTTATATACAGAAGATCAGTTTAGCATATATTAAGTAAAGATTTCAACAGTTTGCACCCACATAGAAACACAAAGTGAAAAATACTGTTTGAGTACTAGTTATAGCATTAAATCACAATGTACAGCACATTAAGGACAGAGATCCTACATGAAGAGTAAGTGCACAGTGACTCCTGTTGTTGACTTCACAAATTGACACTCTTGTTTATGGCATCAGTAATCACCCTAGGCTCTTGTCATGAGTCGCCAAGGCTATGGAAGCCTTTTGAGTTCACCAACTCTGATCATATTTAGACAAGGTCGTAGTCAAAGTGGAAGTTCTCTCCTCCCTTCAGAGAAAGGTACCTCCTTCTTTGATGACCTGTTCTTTCCACTGGGATCTCACTCGCAGAGATCTTTCATTTAGGTGTTTTGTTTGTTTGTTTGTTTTTTGCCAGAGTGTTTGGCTTTCCATGCCTGAAATACTCTCATGGGCTTTTCAGCCAGATCCGCATGCCTTAAGGGCTGATTCTGAGGCCAGAGTGCTGTTGAGTACATCTGCCATTCTATGGGTCTGCTGTGTATCTCACTTCCCATGTTGGATCATTCTCTCCCTTTTTGATTCTATCAGCTAGTATTTGCAGACACTAGTCTTGTTTATGTGCTCCCTTTGGCTCTTAGTCCTATCATTATGATCAATTGTGAACTGAAATTGATCACTGGGACTAGTGAGATGGCATTGGTACATGCCACCTTGATGGGATTGAATTGGAATCCCCTGGTATGTTTCTAACTTTACCGTGTGAGGTAAGTCAGCTTGAGCATGTCCCGCATTGCACATCTCTTCCCTCTCTTATTCCCACTCTTATATTTAACAGCGATCACTTTTCAGTTAAGTTTCAACACTTGAGAATAACTGTGTATTGATTATAGTATTCAATCAAAAGTATTAAGTAGAACAAACAAACAAAAATACTAAGAGGGATAATATGTTAAGTTGTTCATCAACAGTCACGGCAAGGGCTGATCAAGTCACCATTTCTCATAGTGTTCATTTCACTTTAACAGGTTTCCTTTTTGGTGCTCAGTTAGTTGTCACCGATCAGGGAGAACATATGGTATTTGTCCCTTTGGGACTGGCTTATTTCACTCACTCATTGTATTTTTAATCAGTCCCATGATGATAAGATGAAAAATAATGGCAGTAGAAATCATTAGAATAAAAAAAGGATGGATGTGAGAAAAAGTCAAAATCAAGGTGAGAATGGAGGCTGATTTAGGTATTGAGCCTGGGAAATCAGCATATGGCATAAGATTGTGAGACACAGGACAATTAGAAGAGTAAGTGAAAATACGGGTGGAGATGATGGCTTATGTTTTTGCCTGGACTGTCTTACTAGGGAACAGTCCATGACTGGAGACCTCCCAGTAGACTGAAGCCAATTCATTAATCAGCCATTATTGAGAATGACATTTCAATCAATTACAAATTCATCTGACTGCATTGTCATTAGGCTCGCATTTATCCATCTTGTCTTTTGGGATGTTCCTTCTTTCATTTTGAAAATGATTTTGAGCAGAACCTACTACTTCTCAGTCTCTGTGTCCAGTGCTAGGAACACAAAGAAAGCAATCTATCATCCTTGACTGGTCTCATTATTTTATGATTCATTGTGGAGGATGCTAAGAGGAATGAGCAGAGTGCCCTTCAGGAAAGAAAATTAACCCTGACTATGAAAGAGGGGCTTGGAGCAGGAGAAATTGCACTGAGAAGACTCCCTGGTAGAGGAGGTAGCACATGAGCTGGACTCCCATGGTGTGAGTAGTGCAACAGATGATAAAACCCCACAGGAACTTTTAGGGTGAGGAAATTTTAGCATTGGCTGGGCCTAATATAATGAAAAAAAAATTTTTTTAGCTTAATTTTGGCACATACCTTGAGATGCAAGTGTATTCTTGAGGAGCTCAATTCAAGGGATCTGATTCAATTACTCCTTCCTAGGAAATGCTGGGGGAGAGTTTTGGACGTGAGCAGGTGGAGTTAGGTGTTTCCTCCTTTGCGTTTTCATGACAGCAACTTAGCATTCATCACAGTAATTACCTGCCTTCATGCCCATCTTCTCCTGAGCCTTTGACTTCCTCATGGAAAGCAACTCTTCTTCCAACAATTGTCTAGTCCTTGTACTGGGAAGGAGACTTGTGTTTGCAAGTGAAAAACAAAAACATCACAAACCAAAGAAGCCAATCAAATCAACACACAAAAGAGAAGAGCGGAACTTACAAGTTCATGTAACACGAAGGGATTCAAGTTGGCTAGATCCAGATGCTTGAGTAGTGTGTTTCAGACTCAATTTTCACACCTGGTTCTGTTTTCCTCTATAATGACATATCATAAAGCCGATTCTGTCCTTATGAGATCAAAACAAATTCAGGTACTTTACTCACTTTTCCATCCTGTCTGCAACCCCCTGCAGATGAACAAGTCACCATTTTTTGAAAGTACAACTAAAATACCCAAGTTGAGGCTTACTGGCTCTTAATAGGTCACATATCAACCAATCACAGTGAACAAGGCCCAAATCAAATGGATTGAGAGAGAGAGGGAATGTGGTTTCCTGCAGAATATTTCAGAGTGAGCACATGGAGTGGATGTGATGAAAATGACAATAATAGATGCTGGCTCTGCACACAATAGTTATGCATCGATGAGAGTACACTAACTGCAGGGACTCCTTTTTGGATTTTATCATCCAAAAATCTCATTTGATCTTCAAGTAATCCTGTAAGAAAATAGTCATTATCCCCATTTTCCAGGGTAGGACACTGATTATTTAGTATAAGAATTAATCTAAATTTCAATAATTTATATGGACAATTTATTTAATAAAATTATTAAATTCAATTTTAATAAATGTAAGTTATTTAGTATAAGCTCAAAGAGCTATTATGTGGTCAAATCATGATTTGAGCCTAATTGAGCCATGTGATTGTAAAACTCCTCTCTGTTCATGGCAAACTTTTCAAATTGAACTTGAATAAGCATTCCAGCTGCAGATATGTGATTCCTGAAGGTAGAAACCCTTGTCACAGCGCATCGTTGTAAAGAGTTGCTCTCTTCCTTGTGCGATTATTCTGGGAATAGCTTTCCTATTTAAAGTCTGTCATTTCATTTGGACTGATTTGTAATTGATACTTTTATATCCCTAACCCTTCCATAGGCACAGAATAAGCAACTTTTTTGTATGTTTTTAATGTGTTAGGAAAAGAGTTCATTGTTTTATGTGAATCTTATTTCATGCATATTTGTCATAACTGCATAAGGCAATGTTAATGGACAATCCCAGGAAAATCTCCTAGAGGACCCCAACCCACTGTAGTAGAAAGATTGAGTTCTATGCCTGGAAAGAATATTCTTGTTTATTGTTCTTAAGCATGGTCGGCTAAGGTATGGGTCTCCTCCACTAATAAGCTACCTTACTGCAATGGAGATAGTAAACCTACAGCATCTAAAATCATTCTTTGTTTGGAAATCATGCCATTTTGATTTTATGCTTTTATTAAAAGCAATAAGAAAACTTCCCTACAGAGTCTCAAATAAAGAAAGAGAGTTGTGAGGAAATGTCACCATGAGTCCATAATCACTCCACGGAAGGTGCCCACTGCTACCTCTGGGGGTCAGCAGGCATGCTTGCAGAGGTTTCATTTTAAATTACATGTCACCTTCTCCTGTTGGCTTCCATTAACTGAGTGATGGTTGCCAGTTCTAGGGTTCAAACCATTTAGACAGTTGAAGAATCTCACATTCAGGCAATCAACATTAGCAGAGTGGTACAGGTTATAGTGGACACTGCTCCAAACCACATCTGACAGGTAACACGGAGAAACATTTGATCAATTTCTTCCTCTATCTGCAGTTTCCATCACAAAACTCTGATTGATTTATAATCATAATAGCATGTATGTCAGAGAAAGGGAACAATCCCCAAGGGGGGAGATTAGATCAAGTAGGTAGTCTGGCTTTTCCCGATGATAGATAAGAAAACAGAGATTTTGAAAGGTTAAATATCATGCCTGATTTTCACAAACCAGGCAAGCATCACATGAGGCCTTGAGTTCAGGATATGTAAGATTGGAGCCCATAGTGTTTGTCAGTCTTTTGTCTTTTCTTCCCAGGGGTGACCTGGACTGGCCTGTAGTGAATGACCAAAGTCTTCTTCCAAATGCCCATGGTGTTTCTTGACCTATTTGTAGTTCTTTCAGAAGAGAAAGTTGAATTATGCTTCATGGATTGTCTTCAAAAGACCTAGGCTTATTCTTTGGAATTTCTACTTCTCTTCCTGAGTGCTCACTTTTTTTCTTATTACAAGTAGCACAGTAGTATAGGCTCAAGATAAATGAGATCACAGAATGCTATCACAAGGATGTTAACCAATATGAGGACTCTTGAGAATGTTTCTGGAAAATGCATGCTATGAAAAAAGTAAGCATGGATTTCAAAAATTTCTTGTACACAGTAAGCTTATCTTTTCACTCCATTTTCCACCAACTTTTTGAAATAAAGCCCATTAAAAAGTAAGGTTGGTATTATGTTTTTATAGATGAGCATTCTCACCTGTTGAGCTCAGTTGTTGAGACACTTGTTGAAGTATTTCAGGGATATATGTCATGTCTGCAATCTGCATTTTTTGAGAAAAAAATCAGCACAAATAAGTAGATGAAGCACTGACAACATGCAAATTATTAAATCACAGTAATGGGTATATACCTCTATCTTTAACTATATGAACATGTTGATAATATAGGAATAAAAAGATACATAGTTGAACAAAAAAGTAATGATTATAAGATGGGACTGAGGTCTGGAACACAAAGGAATAACCCCTTTTATAGTTCTTTTTTGCTCTCAATAAAGCAGACAACAGATGAGTTTACTGAATAGAGTAGGAATTGCGTTGAACTCGGTTCATTTATTGTCGCCTGTAATTCCCAAACATCCTGTGAGGTAGGGATTATTTGTTCCATATATGTATGAGGAAATTAAGAGTCAGAGAAATGAAATGTCTTGCTTCAGACCATTTTTAACACTGCAATGCCACCACCTTTGCCCTAGAAAGAGGAGTAAGGAAGCAATGGAGTTGAACAATTCAGGATAAGGAGGAAGGGAAGGGAAGGGAAGGCAGCAAGGGACTGGTAAATTGGGTGAATTGTTAATTTACTACTAAATAACTACCCTTAAGTACAGGGTACTAATCCAGGTTTGACTATTCAGTTTCAAAGTGTAATTCAATTTTTAAAAGGTGTTTTGCTTGTGAAGAACATCAGCCTAAGAAAACTTGGTCTATTCAATGCCCTGTTGGAACTCTGCTGGAGGGACCAAGCAGATCATTTTTGTAAAACTGGAATTAGTTTATTTCAGTTTATAGCTTTTCATTTAATTTTCAAATGTAAGTAGCTCTTCAGTAATGAAGGACAGGATGTCTAAATTGCCCTGCTATTCCAGTGAATATGGCCAGGAGGATAGAAGCTGACAACTGTGAGTCATGTAGGGAGTCCTTTCCAAAACTGCTTTGTGTCTCCCTTCTGTTCTCATTAAAGCAAGTCCCGAAGATCAGATGAACCCAGAACCCAAGCTGAAGGCAAGGGCATGAGTTGTTTACTTCACCTCTGCTAGCAACTAGCTTACCATCAGGCTCCCATGCAGTCATATAGGTCATAAGAATAACAATCCTGCATTCACCCTCCCAGATTCTCCATCAGGAGCCACCAGGGAGCAGCAGATGACTAAGTCCCTTACCTGGCTGCCTTCCGTTTAAGACTTAGGCTTGAAAGCGAATGGGGAAGGGAAAGCGGAAGAAGAGAGCAAATAAAAATGACATCTGTAGTTCACATACATGTGGCTTTATGATCTTGCTTTTTACTGGGCAGGATATGCCTTGTTAGTTATATTGCATGGAAAAGTCACCCAAGACTCTGAAATTATAGCACAGAAATGTGTTCCAAATAATATAGCTTGTTCAGAGCCTGGATTCTCAAAACAAATGCTCTGGCTTGAATGCTGTCTTTACCACTTATGAGCTATGTAACTATTGGTGAATTACTTAGCTTCTCTTTAACCCCATTTTCTCTCTTGTAAAATGAAGCCAAGGATAGTAATGAACTCAAAGGTTGCTATGGGGATCAAGTGATGGAATGCATGTCATGTAGTGAGAATACTTTTGGCACATAATACTCAATAAACACTATGATCACATTTGTAAATGTTTTATGTTCACACAAAGTATATTTAATTGTATTATATGTATCAAACACTACAGCCAAGTGCCACACCAAATTCTAGAGATGCTAGAATGAATCTTTATGAACCCAGTCATATCTCAGGTCAAAAGGGACAAAAAGGATAGCAGAGAGAAAGTGATACATTCAGAATAAAGTGGCATTTCTGACAGCAAAGGTAATTAGAGGAGAATTTAGCTCAGCCTAAGACTGTTAGACAGGGCTTCTTGTAGGAAATACCTTTCTAACTTTATCTTTGTTAAAATTTCTCTGAAGAAAGGTGTTATTTTGTCCTTTCTACAAATGAATGAAAATTTAAAGGACTCCCCAGGGTCTCTTAGCTGAGGGAGTAGCAAAGCCAGATCTCAATTATACTGACCCACCTCAAGGATACATTTCCATTAAATTAAGTCCTTGAGATAATAAACTTTTCTTTCTCTCCCACTATCTTTCTTATTTAAAAGGGAATAAAAACTGTCATCTTTCTGCATTTCCTCTTTTTGCCCTGAAAATTTGGTAAAGGGCCAGATTCTCTAAAATCCACCATCTGCTAAGAGTCATAGAACCTGAGGATGAAAGAGACTGTATCCTGTTAGAAGTCTACTGGGGTGAAAACATGTGCTGGATCCTTGTTCAGCTCCAACAAGCTCTATAACAATAGGCAAGCAACCTAACCTCATGGAGTCTGCTTTTTCCCCCATTTATTAAATGTAGCAGAGTTTCCATTTCTGGAATTGCTGTGATGGTTAAATGTCAAGTTCTTAGCACAGTGCTTGGCACACTGTATAATTACTAGAAAAATGCTGCCTAATCCCCCACTTCACCCCTCTGCTCTGACTGCCAAAGCCATCTGTTCTTTTCTGAAAGCCTTCCCCAGAAGGAGTTTCTAGCTTCCCTCATAAAGCATTCCAATGCTTGGCTCATCTCACAAGCTGGACATGACTATCTCATCTATTGCTCAGGCTTTCACTTAAAGCTTTAACATTCTGCTCTCAAAAAAAAAAAAAAAATCATCACTGATCATATTTTTTTTTCTGGGTAAATCAATGGACATCTCAACATTCTCTCTCCCGAACTCTGACCACAGGAAATTCATTTTTGTCTTTGGAAGTCTTTGTTTCTCTTTCTTTCCTCTGTTGATGGACAGGATTCCTTCACGTCCTCAGATTGCTGCATAATGGAGGTATTGGCTCATAATATTATGGGTGCTGTGCTCTTTATTTTCAAAGCACATTCAAATGCTTCTGTGTTGATACTAAAACAACTGAGCCAGTTATGGGGGGCAGATATTAAGGATGAAGAAACTGAAACTTAGAGGAGGAAATGTGCAGCCCTACTATGGCTAAATACTGAGTGTGCCCTGGGTCTTCTGTGTATAGCTTCTTAGGAGAATTTCTTAGGAGCCCCCTTTAGAAGGTATTACTAACTCCATCTGCAGGAGAGGAAAGTGAGACTCAGGGGCAGAGGTTGTGTATTCAATCCTCTCCAAGTCTCAGCTTGTCTTAATCCAAAGCCAATTTACTCAGCCCATCAGTTACTAACATGATATTGAAAGAAGACTCCATATTCGAAGACCAGAGTAGCTTTCTCTAAACCATCACTCAGTCTCTCTTGAATGTTCAGGAGGTTGGAGCTGTATACACCTGTGACTAAGCAGTTGCTACTTGAACAGGACTGCTTTACAGCTGTTTGCCACTCCTTGTCTCCTGAGCTCAGCTTCCTGTTACAATTTTGGGATTCCCAACATTGTGGTCAGAGATAATAAATTTATGTACATACTACATATATGTGTGCAATCCATGTAATACTATGTACATATATAACACAAAATACACCATATATGTATATTTATTATGTATTTAAGTATATTGTATACTGTATGAATATTGATATTTATATAAGCATATTATATTTGTGTGTATATATGTGACATATGTCTATGTCATATGTGACATGTCTATATTATGATATTTGTACATATTATATTCTTTGTATGTAATATACACATATTGATATGCATATATTATGATTATGTGTAAATAATACTATGTATGATAAGTATGCAAAATGTGTAGATTATGTATATATATATACAATAAGTATGTAATGTTAATACACATGTATAAATGTATAGATATATGCATACATATGGATTACATGTTTATAATATGACATTTGGGTACATATTTATATGTACATAACACAGGTACTTAGAGTATGTATAGTGGTGTATATTATGCTTCTAGAATTTTACAGCAAGAATAAAGCTTTGTCAGAACAAACTTTTCAGAGATTTAACAGCAGACTATTTTTCAAACATGGAGATGGGTGCTGGTGAAAGGGAAAGAGAAAATACATAGGAAGTGTTTTTTTTTTAACCTGAGTGTTCAGCCCTTGTGAGCCTATATTCAGATTCACATATGAGTTAGATAGAAGCACTGACTTAAGGGATGGAGTCTAACCATGTTCACCTTACCATGGTGGAGAATGTATGTATGCTGCTGTTTGAGCTGCTCCACTCTCTTGTTTTTTGTCTTAAAAGGAGATGATGGTGAAAAAGGAGATCCTGGAGAAGAGGGAAAGTATGGCAAAATGGGGCGCAGGGGGCCCAAAGGTAGGTAAACTGATAAAATTGCCCCATAATGTTAGAGTTGTCCTGTTCTCTCTCTCCAAGTTCTTTCCCAGGAAATTAGCAGCTATCCTAATGCCTTCAGCTCCCAACATGCATGAAAAGTGTTTCAGACATGAATTAATTCACCACATGGAACCACATCTCAAGAGGAATCCTCAAGGCTGGTTGGAGAGGGACACTCTGGGATCCCCAGGGAGTTGTAGTCTCTGGGAATATCCAAGAAACTTATAGTTTATTTTTAAAGTTTTTAAAATGTTATTTCTTAGAATTTATTGTAACCATTATTTTTTGGTTGGCAAATTCTAAAGAAACTCTGGGTTTCAGAAACATAGCCGTGCTCATAACTGGATCTCCTCTCAGTAGCCCCCACTCAACAACTTTGCTTGGCTGCCTAGAGTCAAAGGAGGAGATGGAAAGGAACAGGAAGAACTGCCCAGCCCACTGATATATTTACCATTCCCTAAGATCTCTTGATCTTCTAACTCTCCTTTCCTTGTATAAAAGAACAACACAGTGGGACAAATGGTAGAATGTGCAGTAGGAGCAAAGGGGATGGGAAGAGCACCAAGGCTATTAGGCAATGATTCCACTCACAGGACTCTAAAACATAGCTGCTGGCTGGATTGGGTTGGGTAGACATGTATCTTCAGAGGAGTTGAATTATTACCCCCAACTGCACAAGATGGGGTTGCCCTAGATCACTATTTTTAAATGTTGAATAATTTAAAAGAAAGAAAGCACTCACACACCCTCAGTTTAAGAAATGCTGATTTAAACTAACTTCATAAATATGTATACCAACTGCAAAATCATTCTCAAAAAATAAAGCTTATAACTAGTAAGTATTTTGTAGTTCATCATAAAAAAGATAAATAACAATGTTGGAAGAACTCAGTGATCCTTCATCATAGGTTTTTGGATTAAAAACTCAGCAGGACAATCTACTACCTCTTTGATCACAACACTTTATGATTACACATTCCTTTCTCTATTTTAAATTGGCTAATGTTGTCAAGACTTGTTTTAAGAACAAGAAAATAGAATTTAAAAGTGAAGCCAAAATGGTTCTAAAGAACAGATCCAAAATAAAGTTCAATGCTGCTTCCACTCACCCTAATCTAACCTTTAGACATCACTGCTATAGCCATTCTAGAATACTGCATCAGTAATAATTTAATATCATCATGTCCAACAGCATTATACACATGTACATTTTCATTTTAATACAATAATCATATCTGTTAAAGTAGATAATATAGCACAGGATATATGTTAGATATCACAGGTACATAAATACACTTTTTGATGTTTCCTCCAGGTGAATATCATATAGGCACATCTTTAAGGAGCAGATAAAACCTTATGACATAAAGATGATATCCTTTTCTTCCCAGGAATTAAAGGTGAACTGGGTGATATAGGAGCCCAGGGCAATATTGGCAAGACTGGGCCAATTGGCAAGAAGGGTAAGCTGCATTTAACTCTTCTCTCACAGTTATTTAAAGCAAATTGAACATACCATTATGATACTTTAAATGTTTCACATCATAAAAATGATTACCTTTGCTTTAAAATATGAATTACCTCTGTCTTCATTGCTTAGATCTTTCTTCCATATATAAGGAACATGTCTTACAGCCCGCACCACAAAAAAAAAAAAAAAAAAAAAAAAAAAAAAAAACTTGAGCAAAGTTAAACAAGATTTCAGGAACAAAATCAAGCAAAGAGAGCAATATAATCTCTATATGGATCCCTCCTGAGGTCTAGTCATTGAATAATAATTTTTGATACAATCAAAATTATATCATGGTTATTCATAAAACACACAATATGCAACAGAGTGTAATTTTCTTAATTTGAGTAAAGAAACTAATGATACTGCACCTGTAATAATTTAATAGGATAGGAACTTGGAGCATATCTGTGTGTTCCTATTGATTTTTAGTCAACTCCTGATCTGGTATATAATTACAACCTAACTATTATAAAATAGAGCTATTGCTCTTTTTATTGTCTAAGCACTCTCTATCCTCTTCTCTTAAAGCCTGAAAATGGTAGCAAATTCTAAGTACTCCTCATATCTAGTAATTCATACAGGCATTGTTCTACTTGGCTTATATCAGACACATTTTATTGCAAATGACACATAGACTACAGAAGAAGGACTTTCTAAAAAATAATGATAATACTAAATCTCATAACTATTATTAGAAACATGGGAGAGTAAAGAAAGATTGATATGATGAGGAATTGGTGTGAAGAATAGTAATAGTTTGTGAAATGGAGAAGGTATTTGAAGGAGGTACAGGAGATATTGGTGCAGAGGTACAGATTTAGAGAAGTCCAGTGCCAGGGGTAATATAATATCTACAGCCTTGATGTAACCTTCATATTTTCATAAATACTTAAACAGCTACATAATTACACACTTGCTTCCTTGGGGACCATTGGTAGGATCCTGCAGGTAGGTCATTAAATTAGAATCTGAGCTGACTTTGTGGCCTCTCTCCTCTCTTCTTGTGGTTTAGTGCACTCTTTCTACTCAGTCCTTTCCAGTCACTACTTTGAGGAATCTCCTTCGACCTGCATTTGAAGGCAGAGAGAAAGTAGTGCCACTGAAAATAAGTTGATATGGTTAATTTTTCATCTGTTGGTTTTCATTGGTTAACATCTGTGATGGGAATCCCCACTGCTGGAGAAAAGCTATGTGCGCTCCTCGTAGTTCACAAATCTTGCTGCAGTGTGTGTCTCTGGATGGCTTGATCATGAAGCAAATGGAGCCTTGGCTTCATAGCCCCTCATTTGTTTCAGTTCCTACACAGTCCATCAGAAAAGACTTAATGTATATAGGGCATTATGTTTTGGTAAAATTAGTAAAGTAAGACATTTTAATATCAACTGGTCAAAATAGTGTCCCTCAACATATGAAAAAAAGTTACTGCCCCTCTGCAGCAAGAACTTTGGACATATTTTCTTAGTTGCCTGTGCTCACTTGTGAGATGGTGATAGTCATCCATGGCTATATATCTGCTTATGTATTAAAGATACTTGTATTTTAGTTTTTTCACTCCCCCAATAACTGAGTTTTGCATACATTATTTTCTATTGTCCCATTGAGAAAGTATAGGGTAAAATTTATTCTTCTTTTATTTGCCACCGCCTCAATCATATTGCTTGTATTGGGTGCTTTTGGAGTGGAGCAAGTATTTTGGGAGCTAACTAAGAGGAACTTGAGTGAAGAAAACATTTAGCTTGGACTTAATGAGATCTATTTATGTAGTTTGAAGTTACTTCCATGTACAGTTAAGTTATTGCTAACAATTCCAATGTAGGAATAGCTTCCAAGAATACTCTGACCACTTACTGTGCAGATCTATCAAAATCATGATGCGCAAATGCTGGGCCAGAGACTGAATCATGGAATGAATGTGTCCCAGACCATTCAGCACAAGAAATATGTGGGTTGTGGAACACAAACAATGTTTGGGGATGGGCATTTCATCTAGTGGGTTAAAATCAGCATTATGTATCAGATAACTCCAAAAGGAAAAAAATGTTAAAAAAAAAAAAAAAAGAGAGAGAGAAAGAGACTTGATTAGGTACTTCAAAAGGAGATATTCAAATGACCGATAAATTATGATGCAAATTTGGCCAAACTATGATAACATTGCACTTCCCTATACAGCCAAAATCAAAATGACTGCCAATAACTGGCACTGGCAATGATGTAAAACAACTGGGTCTTTTCTATAATGCCTCACTGTGCAATGAAGATACGTACACTATTCTATGTGCAACAAAATGAAGGAATATCATGGACATAGTAATTGGCAAAAGAAACTATGCACAACAGACAGACAAACAAAAATTTCTCTACATCCCAAGCAATTGCAATTATAGAATTTCAACAACATGGAAAGATTACTACCTGGAAAATTCACATAAAAATGTATAATGCGGTTATAAATCAGGGTGGAGACCTTTACAGAGGAAACTGCAATGACAGGAGGAGCACAGCGGGGGCTTCCTGAGAGCTGGTCATTCTACAGATATTTCACTCTGGGAAAAGCCATTAAGCCACACCCTTATGTTGCTACACTTTTCTTTGTGTTCTGCTTCCATAAGTTAAGTTTAATAAAATACTTTGTTGTTTACCAAGCTAAATGAAAGACTGCCACCCGACTATATTATCCCTCTATCCTTTCTTTAAAAATATTGTAAATCAGTGGCCAATTAAAGAAGCAAATAATGCAACCAAATATATGCAGCTAACAATTACCCCCCAAAATGAATTATGGGCACAACTCATTCATTAGCTAAAATGTTATTTTTAATGATTTCTTAATGTGTCATTTGTCTGCTTTTAAATTTTAATGACTTATTTTTAAGGTCATATGATAAAGATTCAGTTTTACAAGTCCTTGTCCATTTGCAATGTTGTATCATTTTTTCTTTTTTTTATTTTAAAAAAAGATTTTTTGAAAAGCAGAGAGAGAGAGAGAGAGATCTTCCATCCACTGGTTTACTCCCTAAATAGCTACAATGGCTGGAGCTGGGCAAGGCTGAAGCCAGGAGCCCAGAATACCAACCAGTTTTCCCAGGTGGGTGAACCCAAGTACTTGGTCCTTCCACTAGTGTTTTCCCAGGTGCATGGGCAGGGAGCCAGATGGGAAACAGAGCAGCTGCAACTTCAACTGGTCCTATTGAAATCGGAGAAGACCCCCTAAAATTTACACTGAAATGTGGCCCCTTAAAGTTCCCTAGAAATGCTATCTGGGGTGCCACATGTGCTACCGGAATTTGGGGTGCCATACGATTTCACCACGGGCTTATTACTAAATCCCCAATATTAATAAGCCCAAGAGGGTTCTTGCCTAATATTTAGAGAAGAATTCTAAATACCGGCACAGATAAATGAAGCAGCATGGTACATTTTTAAGCTTTTTAGTGAAAAAGATGCATAGGAGATTGAGAGCTTTATTTAAGAGAGGTAAATAAGGGTTCATACCAAACACCAGGAACCAGCCACGTGGATGAGCATTTAGGCCAGGAAGCCTAGAGCACGTGGCCAGAAGGCCATGCGCCCTGGAGGCGTGGGGCTACAGCAAGCCCCTTCCTAGCAAGAGGCCAGGGAAAAAGAGCAGGGCTGGACACACTGTGCCCCAGGCTTTTAACCCATTTCCAAAGGGGAGTGGTTAATTAACCTGATTAGCTGGTGGGCACCCAGGTGTGACCAGGTAGGGGAATGAGGCCACACAAGGGCATGGCGAAGGCATCAGGTAGGGGCATGAGGTCACACAGGGGCGTGGCAAAGGCGTGGTCTTCCAGTTCACAAATCTGATGAATTTTAACCTGTATGCCTGCCTACTTCACTATGATATGAGATTCCAGCAAGCAGAAGCTTAGCCCCCTGTACCAAATGTAGTCCCCTGTATGATTTCTCTTAGATAGGGTCCTGGAAATTATGTAGGTTTCAGATACTATACACCACAAATCTTCCCTTGGTGCTATCAACTTCATTTAACCACTGGTTAAAGGAATGGGAAGGTATAGTCAGAAAGGAAATGTTGGACCTTAATATTTATGAGATGCATCCATGTTAAAGAAGGTCAAAATCCCACACACTATCCTGTAGATATCAGAAGTGGAGTTGGAGTCTGGCCATTTCCATGAATAAGTCCTCAATTGATTACTTCGATTTTACATTGAGTTATTGCAGGCATTATACTTCCCTAGACATGTCAAGTTGCATTCTTAAAAATTATTTATTTATTTTTTAAAGACAGAAAGCAGAGAGAGACAAAGACAGAGTGAATGCTCATACCTGGTAGTTCACTCTCCAAAATCCGACAGGAACTCAATCCAAGTCTCCTAAGTGGGCATCAAAGACCCCAGTATTTGAGCCATCACCTGCTGCCTACCAGAGTGTATATTAGCAGTTCTAGGACTCAAACCAAGACTCTTTGATAGGGATATGGACATCGCAAATGGCATTTCAACTGTTATAGCAAACGTCCACCCCAATTAAGTTTAGATGAGTCTCAACTGCAAAAGTCAGAGTTAGCATTCTTGAGCCAAATTTTAATATTTTCATAGAATAAGACTAAGTAACTTGAGAAAGTGATAGAAGACAAAAACAAGGAAGTGTCAATAATTTTTAGTATGACTGAGCCTCAAAATGAATAAACTTCCAAAAATTTTGAAAAGCTATCAGTCTGGAAATAACAAAATTAACACAAGCTTTTCTTCAGGCCAATTCCTCCTATAAAGCTCAAGCACATAGATCCTGTTGCACACCTTTATCACTCTATTCATTGTAATGACTTGTCGGTTTACCCTGTATACTGTGGACACTTTGTAGGAAAAACAATGGATGATAAATGTTTGGGGAGACAGGTACGTTCTCCCTGACTGGACATTACACAATGTATGCATATATCAGAACACCATATTATAAAGCTATTCAAGAAATAGGAGCCTGTGTTATTGCTCAGTGGGTGACACCACTGCTTGCAATGCTGGTAACCCATATTTGAGTGGCAGCTCAAGGCTCAGATGCTCCACTTCCAGCTTCCTGATAATGCACCTGGAAAGGCATGGAGGATGGCCCATGTACTTGCCACTTATGTAGGAGACCTGGCTTCATCCTGACACAGCCCTGGCTGTTGCAGCCAACACTTCTCTACTTCTCCTGCTCTCTGTCACTCTCAAAAATAAAGAAATATTTAAAATACATGAAAATAAATAAATAAATAAAACAAAATAAGAAATATTAACTGTGTCTATTTGTTTAAATAAATATAAGCTCCATGGTGACCATACTGCTTAATTTTTTTCCTGATATCTCTTATAGAGTAGAAACTATCTAAATGTTTGTTACATTAAGAATGAAAAATGAATGATAAAGCATATTACTTCCACAATGTGGTCTTCTTTTCTACTCCTTATTCCTATAGGTACCACTTTCCCTTACCATCAATTTCCACTATTGGCCACTAAGATTTCATCTTCAGAGATATGCCATCAAAATTTATGAGCATGTCTTGCAATTTTAAAAAATGGAGAAGCAATGTTCTGGCTCACCTGGATTGATTTTATTTTTAATCTTTACTTTGAAATTTATTGTCCTCATTTTGATGATGGCCCTTCTAAACTTTTCTCTGGCTCAGATCAATCTCAACTTTCCAGGCTGACCTTAATGTTGTCATTTGTGTGGATAAGGTAGCTTTCTGGATGTCAATATTTCATTTTAGGAATAAGAAGTAAGAATGATTTAGTATAGGTAAATTCAATCTCATAGCAAAATAAATATTTTTACTTAAGGTCAATAATCCTTTTACACTGAAAGCATTATGATTTTTGTTTGTTTGAATCCAATCTCTAATTCTTCAAGCTTAAGACAGTTATTACAGACATGTTCCCACTCATGGGCCAAAATAAGTTTTTGTGGATGGCTTTAAACCATAATTAGTTTTGGGGAAATAGATACTTTAAATCCAAATCCTCTGTGAGCTGGCTAAGTACTTGGCATGCATGCCTTAACCATAACTCAGACTAGGAGACCAGAAGAAAAGATTTTTTAGAAATGATTTATTTATTTACTTGAAATGCAGAGTAAAGGAGAGAGGGAGAGAGAGATGGAGAAAGAGAGAATTTTTTCACCCACTGGATCACTCTCCAAATGCCTGTGATAGTCAGGGCTATACCAGGCCAAAGCCAAGGGTCAGAAACTCCTTCTGAGTCTTCTGTGTGACTGGCAAGAATCCAAGAACCTGGACCATCATTTTCTGCTTCCCAGGTACATTAGCAAGAAGCTGAATCAGAAGTGAGGCAGCTGGGACTCAAACAAGGCACTCTGATAAGGGAATCTGGCATCTGGCAGCTGAACCCACTGTGCCATAACATCTGTCCCAGAAGCAAAGATTGAGTATTCTCTACAAGTCAAGTCTTATAGTAATCTCATTAAGATAGTGCTACTTGGTTTATTCACCTGATTTCAGATATTATTTCCACAAAGGGATGATTCCCATGCAGGAAGACACCTTGTGAAACGTGAAGGTAGATTTCATCATGCTATTCAGAATGAATTGCAACTTAAAACTTAACAAATGTTAGGGTAGGCGTGTGGAGCAGTGTGGTTAACTCACTACTTGGGATGTCCAGAGTATACTGGAGGACCCCAGGACTTGAATCAGAGGGCCTGGTTAAAGTACCGGGCTCCTCCAATTCGGGTCCAGCTTCCAGGTAATATACATCCAGAAGCAGCAGGTGATGGCTCAAATACTTGGGTCACCCACATGGAGATCATGATAGAGTTCTGGGCTCCGGGTTTTGGCCTTGCCCAGTCCTGCTGTTGCAGGCATTTGGAAAGTGAATCATTAGATGGAAGATCTTTGTTTCTTTATTTCACTCTCTTTCCATCCCTCAAATAAAATGAAAAGAAATGAATAAAAAATTTAAATAAATAAAACATGAATTATTTATTTATGGAAAATTCTGTTTAATAGTTTTGGACATTTAAATGCAGGTAACTCAAACTGTAAAAAAGTAAACTGCAGATAGACAAACTACTGTATTCTATTTATAGGGACTTAGCCTAAAACTGGAATAAATGCCCAACCCATGTTGAATTGAAGGGACTCATATGCAGAGGACACACTACATTTTTAAAAAATAAAATGTCAAACCATATTCACAAATTCTTTCAAATTTATATTGTTTTGAGTGGTGATAAAGACAGCTACCATTCAAATATTTTTTGATAAATTTTTATTTGAGAGGCAGAGACACAGATAGACATGGGAGGGGGAAAAGGGACAGAGAGAGAGACAGACAGAAAAAGAACACTCCCATCTGTTAGTTCACTCCCCAAATTCCCACAATGGTGAAGGCTGGACCAGGGCCAGGACCATATGCCAGAAAGGGTAACTCAGACCAGGTCTCCAATATGGACAGCATGAATTTAATTACTTGAGCCATCAGTGCTGCATACGAGGGTCTGCATTGTTGAGAAGCTGGAGTCAGGAGCTGGAGCCAAGTATGGAACCTGCCATTCCTATAAGGGACCTGGATGTCTTTACTGACGTCTTAACCACTTAACACTTGCCCATCCTTTCAACCTTGTTTTAAGTATTTATGTATTTATTTAGTTAGTTGAAAGGCAGAGCAACACAGAGAGAGGAAGAGACAGAGAAAGCGAGAGATTTTCCATCCACTAATTACTCCCCAAATACCCCCAATAGCCATGTTTCATTCAGGCCATAGCCAGGAATCAGGAATTCCATCCAGATCTCCCACATGAGAGGCAGGCACCCAAGTATTTAGGCCACAGTTCCACTGCTCTCCCAGGCTCATTAGCAGGCAGCTGAATCAGGAGCAGAGAAGGCAGGACTTGGACCAGCACTGTGATATCGGATGCTGGTTCTTTCAACTTGTTATGACATTTTAAAAACACTTTAGTTTCCTTTGTTAAATCATTAGCTAACTCATTTGGGAAACAACATGAACTTAGGAGGCAGAAATGGTTGTGTTTGCATAACAGCCCTGCATATAATTATTAAATGTCCAAGTTACTTTGCCTATCTGATCTTCAATTATTTCAGTTGTAGAATAAAAATAGTGAAGGTACTTAGCTCATAGGATTTAATATGAGAATACTTATATGTGAAAAGTAACCAGAATAATTGGCAACACATTGGCACTTTAAAATATGCATACTTATTTCCTTTCTTCCACTCGTATATTTTTAAAATCTGTTTTTATCTTTTCTAATTGACATGTAAAGGAAGTAAGGAATTTGCAGGATATAACTAAGGTATAAGTAGATCAATCTGCTTCACCTGCATACTCAAGGTACCCTCAGTTTTCTCCCCAGTGCACTCTCTGCTGTATGTTGTACACTACCTAGATTCTGGCTGCAACTTCTAGGTGTTTGGATGGCCAAGCATACATCCTAAGCCCTCTTTCATAAGTCCAGCACAACCACTGTTTCTTAGCTTCCTTTAGAAGTATGTTATTTCTGTTCAATGTCTCCTTCCCAATGCTTCTTGCCTCCTATTATAGATTTTACCATCGTCTCCTCTCGTTCAAGTACAAGTTCTGAGGCTTACACCTGTGTGCTTCTTCCTTGGGAAGCCTGGTGTCACTGTAGAGAAAGACATGTACATAGATCAGTTTAGAAAAAAATCAGAAAAATCTTTGGGGGCCTCAGTAGACATGTTTGCTTCAATGTATAAGAGGCTCCTGTTGAAAAGTACCTATCAGGGAGTGATGAGAAGAGAGCATATGGTATCTTTGGGTACCCTACAGGTTTCAGAGAGATTCCCACCTTTTCCCTGTTGCTGGTGAACATTCCCTTCTCATTTTCCACTTGGATCATTTACCCAGTTCCTTGGCAGTACCACCTGGGAGGGTAAACTCCATACTTCTTGTAGCCTGAGTGACCTTCATCCTCTCTTCATCCTCCACGAGTTTTTTTCTGATTAGTTTTCCAGGTCACCATTGAAGCATAAACTCTATTTTACTTCTGTCAGGGTCTTCTCTTTTGATTCTTAAGAACCACAGCCAAACATTTTCTCCTATAAATCAAAGCTTTTCCTTTCAATTATTGTGTGTGATGTGGGCTTCAAGAGCCTATTTTGAAGTCAGACAAAAAAAAAAAGTCAACTTTTCTTTTTTACTCTGTGTTTTAAAAATCCTTGTTCTCTGAGAATTATTTTGTGGATGCCTCTGACTGAGTGTGAAAATGGCTACATTCAAATAGGAGCAGAAAGGAAAATTTCAAGGTTGATATTTGTCATAAGACTATATTTGATTTTATATTATACATATTTGCATAGATCACATCACTCCTGAAAGTCATAGGTTTGCTCTTGTCCCTCCATGTAGCCTCTCAAAGAACCTGACCTGTTATCTTGCTTATAGTAGGTACACAGTAAATATTTGTTGAATTAATTTAAAAAATGCAAGTGCATGTTTTTTGAAAACTCAAGGGCAAAGTCACTTGAAATCCTGTGGGACATAATACACAGACACTGTAATTTGGTAACCAGTTGATTCAGGTTTGTAAAACAATGGTATTTTTAAAATTAAAAACATGCTGAGAATTTCATTAGCCTTGTTCAGGAACGAAAATGTTAGTAGGATGGGTAACGCAAATTCAAGTGTTCCTTACACATCCCACTGGAATTCTACATTGAATCTAAACAAATTATGACTTGATTGATTAGATGAACCCACACAGCCACCTTGAAATTAAATTACTTATGTAAAATTAAGTATTATTATTTAGAGATACTGCAAATGAAATTTGGAAAACTATTTCGTATGTAATTTTAGGTCTGAAAGATTGATTTATCTTTTAATTTCACTGATGTTTTGTGGATGCTGTTGTCTTTATTCAGGTGAGAAAGGGGAAAAAGGGTTGCTTGGGATTCCCGGAGGAAAAGGCAAGGCAGGTGAGATATGCTCCTTTTACTCTTTCATCTCTAGAATAATCCCAAATGCATTTGTCACACAGTTAATGCGTTTTAGGGAAAAACGGAAGTCTGAACAATGTGACCCTGTGCTCCTTTGGGTAAAGGAAAGGCAACTCTCCTGCCTCTCCATGGTGACTTCCAATCACATTCCACCCCAGTCATGCCTACAATGAGGGCCAGACCCTGCACCTCAGGAAGCAGCCCTCCTCCCAGGCTAAGAGGGAATGCTGCCATGTGTTCCATTCTGCTAGCATCTGAACAAGCTCCTGGCCAGCGGCTGACCAGCAGTAGACTGGCTGGCTCCACAAGGGCCCCATGGCTATGGAATCGGCTTTCCACAGCCAGGAAGATTCTCCCTGAGTATAGAAAAAAGTTTTATTTCCAGAGTTTAATGCAGGGAATGAAGGAGCTTGTTCTTGGGAAATTTCAGTTGTTTCTATCCACAGGGGTGCAGTGAACACTAGTTCTAAGAATTGTTTGACATTCCTCCATTTAGCTATGAATATGGATAAAGTCACAGATGTTTTTCTTTAAGGCTAATAAGATTACTTTTACTTTTCATACTCTCAAAAAAAAAAAAAAACAATGAAAATGTTTACATGAAACAGCCATTAAACCAAAAAAGACAATCATTTGAATATGTTTATCCTGTTCCTTACAATTTCTTCTCTCTGACAATATTAGTAGGTAGTTGAAATCATAAGTGAGCAAAAGGGAAAGGAATGCCAGTTAAAATTGTAGTTGGTCCACAAACTGGAAAACTGGCCTTCAAAACCGCAAATTGGATCTACTAATTTATAGAATCTGAACTTAGTCCTTGAAACATGCATGTTCTCTGTCAAGTGGATAATCAGTACTAACGTTTGATTGAATCTTGGTAAGTGTCCCTTCTCGTGGGAGAATTGTGTGAGTTAGTGAATAATGCAGTAACTGAAAAGAGGACTGGCTGGAAATATGTTTTAAGGAAGCTGTGAAAATTTTATTCTGAGATAGGACAGACAAGTTCTGTGTTCAGCAAGAATGCCAAATGGTTCACAATGTGGCTGCAGTGGCTTGTCATATGTCTTCTTCTTTTTAAAGATTTAATTTAAAACTGTCTCTAAACTCTTTCAAAACATGTAAGATGATAATTTCTGGATTCCTGAAGATGACGGAAATTGGAAACCTTGTTTTAAATAAAAGGTTAGAATTATAGCCATTCACAGAGAGATAGTCATACTAGAAAAATATAGTAATTATTAGGGAGAGAGTTTTCCCAATTGCTGTACATGTACTTCAACAGGAATTCATGGGTTTTGTTATTTAAAAGGTACTGTGTGTGACTGTGGAAGATACCGGAAAGTTGTTGGACAACTGGACATTAGTGTTGCTCGGCTCAAGACGTCTATGAAGTTCGTCAAGAATGGTGAGCGTATTGTCTTCTGCTTTGTGCTATATATCAATTGATTTAATTCCTTTCATCATTGCAATTCCGTACTCTTATCAGGAAATACCTTTGGATAGACAAAAACTTAATGAGATAGTGTCACCAGTTTAAGGTCACCCAAAATGCTAACTATCTACTCAGATTCCAGAATACCTCAAGTCCATACATTTAAACATGTACATCACCTACAAATATAAAAAGGTACTTTTCTGAAAGTAGAAAATGGTGAAAAGGACAAAATTTGATAAATTATGCCTTAAGAATAAAAACAGCCAGAAAGAGTCAGATATAACTGGCAAATCAGAAAACTGAAACAATAATGGAAATAAGTGCTGTTTCATTGAGTCCTTGGAATAGTGCATAACTACCAGTATTATATCACTGAGTTCCATTATAGTTGTTATAATGTAGGTACTATAATTAAATGGAAGCTTAGAAAGTGTACTTTGCCCATAGATCCAGAACTAATAAGCACTGGAACAGGGATTTTTTTTTTTATCTTTTATTTAATGAATATAAATTTCCAAAGTACGACTCATGGGTTACAATGGCTTCCCCCCCCATACCGTCCCTCCCACCAACAACCCTCCCCTTTCCCACTCCCTCTCCCCTTCCATTCACATCAAGATTCATTTTCGATTATCTTAATATACAGAAGATCAGCTTAGTATACCTTAAGTAAGGATTTCAACAGTTTGCTCCCACACAGAAACATAAAGTGAAAAATAATAGATGATTTTTTTTAAACGATGATGAAATCAGATCAGACCTATTGTCATGTTTAATCCCAGTGAGAGTCAAGTTGGGAATTGAAAATTTCTTTCTTTTTTTCTTTTTTTTTTTTTTTTTACAGAAGATCAGTTTAGTATACATTAAGTAAAGATTTCAGTCGTTTGCACCCCCATAGAAACACAAAGTGAAATATACTGTTTGAGTACTCGTTATAGCATTAAGCCTCAGTGTACAGCACGTTAAGGACCGAGATCCTACATGAGGAGTAAGTGCACAGTGACTCCTGTTGTTGACTTTACCAATTGACACTCCTGTTTATGGCATCAGTAATCTCCCTATGCACCAGTTATGAGTTTCCAAGGCTATGGAAGCCCCTTGAGTTCTCCGACTCTTATCTTGTTTAGACACGGTCATAGTCAAAGTGGAGGTTCTCTCCTCCCTTCAGAGAAAGGCACCTCCCTCTTTGAAGACCTGTTCTTTCCACTGGGATCTCACTCACAGAGATCTTTTTGCCAGAGTGTCTTGGCTTTCCATGCCTGAAATACTCTCATGGGCTTTTCAGCCAGATCCGAGTGCCTTTAGGGCTGATTCTGAGGCCAGAGTGCTATTTAGGACATCCGCCATTCTATGAGTCTGCTGAGTATCTCACTTCCCATGTTGGATCACTCTCCCCTTTATTTATTCTATCGGTTGGTGTTAGCAGATACTAGACTTGTTTATGTGCTCCCTTTGACTCTTAGTCCTTTCATTATGATCAATTGTGAACTGAAATTGATCACTTGGAGTAGTGAGATGGCATTGGCACATGCCACCTTGATGGGATTGAATTGGAATCCCCTGGTATGTTTCCAACTCTACCAATTGGGGCAAGTCAGCCCGAGCATGTCCCGAATTATACATCTCTTCCCTCTCTTATTCCCACTCTTATGTTTAACAGGGATCACATTTCAGTTAATTTTCAACACTTAAGAATAACTGTGTGATAATTACAGAATTAAACCAGTCATATTAAGTAGAACAGACAAAAAAAAAATACTATGAGGGATAATGTATTAAGTTGTCCATTAGCAGTCAGAGCTATGCTGATCAAGTCACCATTTCTCATAGTGTCCATTTCACTTCAGGAGGTTTCCTTTTTGGTGTTGAGTCAGTTGTCACCGATCAGGGAGAACATATGGTATTTGTCCCTTTGGGACTGGCTTACTTCACTCAGCATGATGTGTTCCAGATTCCTCCATTTTGTTGCAAATGACTGGATTTCGTTGTTTCTTACTGCGGTATAGTACTCTAAAGAATACATTTCCCATAATTTCTTTATCCAGTCTACCGTTGATGGGCATTTAGGTTGGTTCCAGGTCTTGGCTATTGTGAATTGTGCTGCAATAAACATTAGGGTGCAGACCGCTTTTTTGTTTATCAATTTAAACTCCTTTGGGTAAATTCCAAGGAGTGGGATGGCTGGGTCGAATGGTAGGGTTATATTCAGGTTTCTGAGGAATCTCCAGACTGATTTCCATAGTGGCTTGACCAGTTTGCATTCCCACCAACAGTGGGTTAGTGTCCCTTTTTCCCCACATCCTCGCCAGCATCTGTTGTTGGTAGATTTCTGTATGTGAGCCATTCTAACTGGGGCGAGGTGAAACCTCATTGTGGTTTTGATTTGCATTTCCCTGATTGCTAGTGACCTTGAACATTTTTTCATGTGCCTGTTGGCCATTTGGATTTCCTCTTTTGAAAAATGTCTATTGAAGTCCTTGGCCCATCTCTTAAGTGGGTTGTTGGTTTTGTTTTTGTGGAGTTTCTTGATCTCTTTGTAGATTCTGGTTATTAACCCTTTATCTGTTGCATAGTTTGCAAATATTTTTTCCCATTCTGTCGGTTGTCTCTTCACTCTCCTGACTGTTTCTTTTGCAGTACAGAAACTTCTCAATTTGATGCAATCCCAATAGTTGATTTTGGCTTTGACTGCCTGTGCCTCCCGGGTCTTTTCCAGAAATTCTTTGCCTGTGCCAATATCTTGAAGGGTTTCTCCAATGTTCTCTAGTAACTTGATGGTGTCAGGTCGTAGATTTAGGTCTTTAATCCATGTTGAGTGGATTTTTGTGTAAGGTGTAAGGTAGGGGTCTTGCTTCATGATTCTGCACGTGGAAATCCAGTTTTCCCAGCACCATTTATTGAATAGACTGTCCTTGCTCCAGGAATTAGTTTTAGATCCTTGATCAAATATAAGTTGGCTGTAGATGTTTGGGTTGATTTCTGGTGTTTCAATTCTGTTCCATTGGTCTATCCATCTGTTTCTGTACCAGTACCATGCTGTTTTGATTACAACTGCCCTGTAGTATGTCCTGAAGTCTGGTATTGTGATGCCTCCGGCTTTGTTTTTGTTGTACAAGATTGCTTTAGCTATTCGAGGTCTCTTGTGCCTCCATATGAATTTCAGCATCATTTTTTCTAGATCTGCGAAGAATGTCTTTGGTATCTTGATTGGGATTGCATTGAATCTATAAATTGCTTTTGGGAGAATGGACATTTTGATGATGTTGATTCTTCCAATCCATGAGCATGGAAGATTTTTCCATTTTTTGGTATCCTCTTCTATTTCTTTCTTTAAGGTTTTGTAATTTTCATCGTAGAGATCTTTAACGTCCTTGGTTAAGTTTATTCCAAGGTATTTGATTGTTTTTGTAGCTATTGTGAATGGGATTGACCTTAGCAGCTCTTTCTCAGTCATGGCATTGCTTGTGTATACAAAGGCTGTTGATTTTTGTGCATTGATTTTATATCCTGCCACTTTGCCAAACTCCTCTATGAGTTCCAATAGTCTCTTAGTAGAGTTCTTTGGATCCTCTAAGTACAGAATCATATCGTCTGCAAAGAGGGATAGTTTGACTTCTTCCTTCTTGATTTGTATTCCTTTGATTTCTTTTTCTTGTCTGATGGCTCTGGCTAAAACTTCCAGAACTATGTTAAATAGCAGTGGTGAGAGTGGGCATCCCTGCCTGGTGCCAGATTTCAGTGGAAATGCTTCCAACTTTTCCCCATTCAATAGGATGCTGGCTGTGGGTTTTTTATAAATTGCTTTGATTATATTGAGGAATGTTCCTTCTATACCCAATTTGCTTAGAGTTTTCATCATGAAAGGGTGTTGAATTTTATCAAATGCTTTCTCTGCATCAATTGAGATAATCATATGGTTTTTCTTCTGCAGTCTGTTAATGTGGTGAATCACATTGATTGATTTGCGAATGTTGAACCATCCCTGCATACCATGGATGAATCCCACTTGGTCTGGGTGGATGATTTTCCTGATGTGTTGTTGTATTCTATTGGCCAGAATTTTATTGAGGATTTTTGCGTCTATGTTCATCAGGGATATTGGTCTGTAATTTTCTTTCAGTGCTGCATCTTTCTCTGGCTTAGGGATTAAGGTGATGCTGGCTTCATAGAAAGAATTTGGGAGGATTCCCTCTTTTTCGATTGTTCTGAATAGTTTGAGAAGAAATGGGATTAGTTCTTCTTTAAATGTCTGGTAGAATTCAGCGGTGAATCCATCTGGTCCTGGGCTTTTCTTTGTTGGGAGGGCCTTTATTACTGTTTCAATTTCTGTTTCAGTTATGGGTCTATTTAGGTTTTCGATGTCTTCCTGGTTCAATTTAGGTAGGTTGCATGTGTCCAGGAATCTATCCATTTCTGATAGGTTTTCCTGTTTGCTGGCGTACAGGTCCTTGTAGTAATTTCTGATGATTCTTTTTATTTCTGTAGTGTCTGTTGTTACGTTTCCTTTTTCATCTCTGATTTTATTGATTTGGGTCTTTTCTCTTCTTTTTTTAGTTAGTTGGGCCAATGGGGTGTCAATTTTGTTTATTTTTTCAAAAAACCAGCTTCTCGCTTGGCTGATTTTTTGTAATGTTTTTTTGGATTCAATCCTATTAATTTCTTCTCTGGTTTTAATTATTTCTCTTCTCCTACTAGATTTGGGTTTGGTTTGCTGCAGTTTTTCTAGGTCCTTGAGGTGCGCTGAAAGCTCATTTATTGTACCTTTCCAATTTCTTGGTATAGGCACCTATTGCTATAAATTTGCCTCTCAATACTGCTTTTGCTGTATCCCATAAGTTTTGATATGTTGTGTTGTTGTCTTCATTTACTTCCAGAAAGTTTTTGATTTCTCTTTTGATTTCTTGAATGACCCAGTGTTCATTCAGGAGCATGTTGTTCAGTCTCCATGTGTTTGCATACTTTCTGGGGTTTCCTGAGTTGCTAATTTCCAGCTTCATTCCTTTATGGTCTGAGAAGCTGCATGGTATGATTCTAATTCTTTTTAATTTGCTGAGACTTGCTTTATGGCCTAGTATGTGGTCAATCCTAGAGAAGGTTCCATGCGCTGCTGAGAAGAATGTGAAGTCTGTAGATGTAGGGTTGAAAGTTCTGTATATATCTGTTAGATCCATTTGGGCTATAGTGTCATTTAAATCTGCTGTTTCCTTGTTGATCTTCTGTCCGGATGATCTGTCTATTTCTGAGAGTGGAGTATTGAAGTCCCCCAGTACTATTGTATTGGAATCTAAATCTACCTTTAAGTCCCTTAACATATCTTTTAAATAGACCGATGCCCTGTAATTAGGTGCATATACATTTATAATAGTTACATCTTCCTGTTGAATTGAACCCTTAATCATTATATAGTGTCCCTCTTTGTCTCTCTTAACAGTTTTTGTATTAAAGTTTATTTTGTCTGATATTAATATGGCTACACCTGCTTTTTTTTGGTTTCTGTTGGCATGGAATATCTTTTTCCAACCTTTCACTTTCAGTCTGCATGTCTCTTTGTTAGAGAGATGTGTTTCTTGTAGGCAACAAATAGTTGGGTTGTGTTCTGTGAGCCAGTCAGCTAAACGGTGTCTTTTAACTGAAGAATTCAGACCATTAATGTTCAATGTGACTATTGATACGTAGTGACTTTGCCCTGCCATTTTCCCGGAAATATTTTCTAGTATATGCTTTGAGCTTCCCATGCTCTTTTACTGGTAGGTGTTCTTCCTTTCCCTTCTTTCATATTGATGGCCGTGTTTCTGTGTTTCTGAGTGTAGCACATCTTTAAGTATCTTTTGCAGGGCCGGACGAGTGGCCACAAAGTCTTTCAATTTCTGTTTGCTATGAAAGGTCTTTATTTCACCTTCATTCACAAATGAGAGCTTGGCAGGATATAATATTCTGGGCTGGCAATTTTTCTCTCTTAGCACCTGTGCTATGTCTCGCCATTCCCTCCTAGCTTGTAGGGTTTCTGATGAGAAGTCAGCTGTGAGTCTGATTGGAGATCCTCTGAGAGTAATCTGACATTTCTCTCTTGCACATTTTAGGATCTTTTCTTTATGTTTCACTGTGGTAAGTTTAATTACCACGTGTCGTGGTGAGGATCTCTTTTGGTCATGTTTATTGGGGGTTCTATGAGCTTCCTGTACTAGGATATCTCTGTCCTTCTCCAAACTTGGAAAGTTCTCTGCTAGTATCTCACTAAAAAGGCCTTCCAATCCTTTCTCTCTCTCCATGCCTTCAGGAACTCCTAGAACTCGAATGTTTGTTTTTTTGATAGTATCCTGTAGATTCCCAACAATATTTTTTAGGTTTCTAATTTCCTCTTCTTTTCTTTGGTTTGACTGTATGTTTTCCTGTGCTCTATCTTCTAAGTCCGATATTCTCTCTTCTGCTTCACCCATTCTGTTTTTAAGGCTTTCTAATGTGTTTGTCATTTGATCTATTGAGCTCTTCATTTCATTTTGATTTCTCTTCACTATAACACTTTCCTGTTCTACTAGTTTCTGAGTTTCATTTTGACTCTTCCTTAAAATTTCGTTTTCACGAGAGAGATTTTCAATCTTGTCCATTAAGGATTTCTGTAGTTCAAGGATTTGCTTTTGAAAACTTCTAAATGTTCTTATCATAAATTTTTTGAAATCCGTATCTTGCATTTCTTCTATCTCATCATCTTCATACTCTTGGCTTGGGGTGTTTTGCTTATTTGGAGGCATCATAGTGTCATCGTTGATCTTGCTCCCTCTATTTCTGTGTTTGTTACTCGGCATAGTTAATTCTTCTTGCGTCACTGTGCGTTTTTTTTTTTTTCTTTCTTTTTTTTTTTTTTTATTTATACTGTGTCCGTGTTAAGTGGACTGCCTGCTGTTGGAGGAGCCTTGGAGGCTTGAGATGGGTGCGGCCTGAGAGCTCTGCCTGGTTCTTCCAGGTTAAGGGTGTGCAAAGGTGACACCCTCAGGTTATGCATGGTAAATCTCTCTCTTTTTATTTATTTATTTATTTTATTTATTCAGGGGGTAAGTAACACCGCAGGGCAAGGCTGTGCAGAATTGATGGTATTTAGCTTCCAGTCTTTGGCTCCTCTGGACTCCCACTGGGTTGCCTAGGCTACTGAATTGTAGTGACTCAGTTGCTTAGCTCTCCCCCATTGATATGTAAATCCAGAGCGCAGGCCTGCTCTTTGTCTCTTGGGAATTCTAGCCTTGCAGCCTTGTAACCTTTGCAAGGTTAGGGGGAAGAGAAACCCCGAAGCTTTTTTTTTTCCCTTCTTTCCGGTAGTGAGTTTGCTGCACTTTCCGGCCCCCCTCTAGATTCTGACCCCCGTTTCCCCACCAATGTCTCGGGTTATTGAGCTCACCTCCCCTCCCAGCGTGGATGTGTGGAGCGTCCCAAGTCTCCCCGCTGTTGTCTGTGTGGCATGCACTCCCCTTGGAGCACTGGGGCTTCTGCGGCTCCGTCCCGCGACTTGGCTTCCGCGCGGTGGGCGACCTTGTTCTCCCAGTAGGTCCTCCGATTCACGATTCCCGTGCAATTTTTTCCTGGTTCTTTTTTCTGCGGCTACCGTAACTCCCCTTTTATTAAACTAAATTTTCCCGGACTATCGGTGCGCGCCCTCACTATTCCGCCATCTTGGCTCCGCCCTTGGAACAGGGATTTGAATACAGGTTTCTCTAAGTCCTGCATCCACTGCATAAACTGGTCTAAGCACTATGTGTTTCTTTAAGTTTTTATGAGTTCTCATATTAATCATCTTTTTTATTCCTTGGCCATTTCCCTGCAAGAGTTAACAGTAAAGCCTTTAGTAGATGGGTCTTAGGTATTCATTCTGAGTCAGCAATAATGATGGACCTCTTGTAATTATATCACAATTGGTTTCATTTTGTTGTGATTTTATTTATTGTAATGCAGTTATATTTGCTGTATATTGTTGGAAGCACACAAATGTTATCTTGAGTTCATTCTATCTAGTGATACTAGAGGGCACAGGAACTATTTGACATTAGCTTACCCCTGTAATTATAGTTCTGATCTTAACTGAAGATTCTGTCTCTGATATGCCTGAGACTATCATGAACACACCAGATCCCAAGGTATAATGTAGAGCAATAATATTTTTAAAAGATTTTTTTGGTTTATTTATTTGAAAGGCAGAGTTACAGAGAGGCAGAGGCAGAGAGAAAGACAGAGAGAGGTCTTTCATCCACTGGTTAACTCCCCAGATGGCCACAATAGCCAGAGCTGCACTGATCCTGAAGCCAGAAGCCAGTAGCCTCTTCCAGGTCTCCCACATGGGTGCAGAGGCCAAGGCCTTGAGCCATCTTCTACTGCTTTCCTAGGTCATAGCAGAGAGCTGGATCAGAAGTGGAGCAGCTGGGACTTGAACCTGCACACATGTGGGATGCCGGCACTGCAAGTGGTGGCCTTACCTCTAGGCCACAGAGCCAGCTCCAAGAGCAATATTTCTTAACATTCAGTGATTATCAGAGTCTTTGTGAATTAAAGCTATGGACCCTAAAATTTAGATGTCATTTAGATGTCCCTGTAACCCAAAACACATCAAAAGACTTCAAAAAGTTCATGAAAAATACACTTAAAACTATATTTTGGTTCAAAAGATGTTTGGAAATGCATGAACAATTTTTGTATAATATTCGTTTCTGTCAACTTTTAAAGACCCCTACATATGCCATATTCTAAGCTCAAGATGATTCTCACTCCTTGGTCCTGTACTAAGCTTCCTTAATAATTTAGTCTCCCTCTTGTTTATGGCAAAAAAAAAGGGGGGGGGGGTAAGTTCAATCAATGAACATGTTCTTGATGCAAGAATTTGGCCCAGAGTTGACAAATTTCTTTGTCATTCCCGAATTTTTTGTCATTCCCGAATTTTTTCAATAAGCATTTATCATGCCTTGAATTATTCTAGACACTGAGGCTGAGCAGTATCAAAGATTTGATCAGCATCCTCAAGATATTTAGAGTTGAGTTGGAAAAACACAAAGCACACATACACACACACACACACACAAAGACTAGATTATGTTGAATGCTACAAAGGAGGAAGTAGATAGAACAAAGGAAACAAAGGGAAGAGCCCATAAGAACTACTATGTCCATCCAGGGGCATTGGAAAGAATTTTTACAGCAGATACTGTTTCCTTTGCAATCTAAAAAGACAAGAGTTTCCAAGATAGAAAAGCAATGAGAAGATTTTTTCCAGGCATAAGAAGCAAGGAGTAGAGGATAGAAGCATGCTTGTGAGGCTATACATGTGGATCAGGCATAAACTAGGTTGGGGAAATCAGAATGAGTTAAGGAGGACGCTTGTTCTGATTACAAGTCCTTTTCATCATAGCTGTCTGCTGGACAGCTGCATGGGAAATTAATGAGAAAGGAAGTGAGGACTACTGGTAGAATTTCATTCTCCATTTGCAAACTAGAATGGGGTGAAAAAATTAAACCAATGATTACCTTATAACAAGAACCTGTGGAATCGTTCTTGAATGTTGAATCAATGAATTTTGATCTGGCAACTTTATGCATGTACTTGTTTTTTCTCTCTTTGAGATATGCAATGACACTTCTTTTTCTCCCCACAAAGTCATAGCAGGGATTAGAGAAACTGAAGAGAAATTCTATTACATCGTGCAGGAGGAGAAGAACTACAGGGAGTCAGTGACTCATTGCAGGATCCGGGGAGGAATGCTAGCGATGCCCAAAGATGAAGCTGCCAACACACTTATTGCTGACTACATCGCCAAGAGTGGTTTCTTCCGGGTGTTCATTGGGGTGAATGACCTTGAAAGGGAGGGGCAGTACGTGTTCACAGACAATACTCCACTGCAGAACTACAGCAACTGGAAGGAGGGGGAGCCCAGTGACCCCTACGGTCATGAGGACTGTGTGGAAATGTTGAGCTCAGGCAGGTGGAATGACACAGAGTGCCACCTTACCATGTACTTTGTCTGTGAGTTTGTCAAGAAGAAAAAGTGACTTTCCCTATGCCACACATTTGTTATTTCCCTGTGACTATCACTACAGTTATTTTCACCCATGTTTATCTTCCTAATTACACTAAAGTCATTCTGACTAAAGACAAAAGGAAATGCTAAACTGAGTTTTGGAATCTGCATCACTATTCCTCTGTGACAGTTTTGATGTTTTCATGTATGGTTTCTCATTGACCCAACAGTTCACCAGGATACAGGGGACCCAAGAGCATTTGAATTACTAGTCAAGTAGGAAGTGTTTGTCTACAACTCAAATGATGTATTCTCTTGGCATTTGCTCTGCCATCTCTCCCTGGAGCCCTATCCTCTGTGGATAATTGCACAGTTGGCTGATGATGATTAGCCTAATTTGCCTTTACTGAAAGCCAAACATATAGGAAGACCTCTGACTAATGTCAAAATATACCTATCTTTGAACCCCACATCCCTAATTCTTTGAGCAGTCATGCACCATGGCCAAGTCATCCTTGAAAGTTCCCCTTATTTATAGAGACATAGAAACACCCTGAATCTCAATGTGAGGATCTTCCAGCTTCGTGACCTATTCCAGACAATGTGGAAGCCTAGACACTCATTTTGTGCTTCTGATCTATAACATTTAAAGTACACCAAGCAAGTACTTCTGACACCCTTCTGTAGGTGTACACTATTGCCTCTGGCCCTAAGATATTGATTATCCAATTAACAGGAGACCCCAGAAATCTAAAAAAAAAAATAGGGTTTTTCTCCAAAAAAATGTTTTATAGTACTGTTAAATTGCCCCTAGCTATTAACATGACTTCATTTTTCCTTGTCATAGACTTATCCATATCAGCTTTTAAGCTTATACCCTTAAGCATGGAGTATAGGGGAAGGGGTTTGTAATTCCTGCAGAAAACTCTAGAAACTTCAAATTGTCTCAAACATCCAGCCTCAAAGTGTAATACACCCTTGCCTCTAATATATCACCCATATTAACATTTCATGGGAAGCCTTTCAGTCTCCAGAAATCCATATTTTAAAAACTCTGAATTAGAGATGTCATTTCTAATACTCAGACATCTCAGGAATGTGCCAAGTGTGTAGTTCAGAACATGCCTAAAACTCTCATATTTACTAATCTGATAACATTACCCCTTGAACTATAGATCAAACCTCAAAGTGCTTTCACTTGGAATTTAAAAATAAACAGTTCAACAAAACTGATGCTTCAGTTATGGTTTGTGACATATGATTAGACAGTTTAAGATGCTGGCAAAATTGTTAATGAAATAACAAAAACAGATCAACAACATATGTTCACTTTAAACCATCTGTCCATGATTTCACTCATGACTAACTGATTATGAGATGGGATTTAACTGGGTTATTTCTGTGGCCCCACAGAATAAGAAGGGCCACAAACTCAGATCCTACAGGAACCAGTCCGATGACACAAATGAATGAGGTGGAAATGTGTGGCGCACTGATCACAGCTTGCCCTTCTAAAGTTCACTGCTCCTCAGTCACTGCTATAGTTGTCATAGAGGAACTAAGTGTTGCTCCATATCTTGATACTTCAACATAAGTCAGAATGCTGGAACTTCATTATGTCTTCATATTTTTTAAAGGTTGGCAACTAATCAATGTTTAACCAAGATTTTAAGTCATACAGAATCTGCTAGCCAAAATTGTGATCTTTCCATTTCTCACTTCTGGGGAAAAGTTCTGAAGGTTCTACCTAACTGTAAAGAACATAATTAGAATATGATGACATCAAAGTCAAAGTCTTCCATAAATGCTTATTCAATTCAGCTCAA
Organism: Oryctolagus cuniculus; assembly: GCF_964237555.1. Lineage (NCBI taxonomy): Eukaryota > Metazoa > Chordata > Mammalia > Lagomorpha > Leporidae > Oryctolagus > Oryctolagus cuniculus. The sequence continues at coordinate 144,926,523 of NC_091437.1, forward strand.
TACAGGAATCTGTTAAATTGTGTGACATTTATCAGGTTTTTAAACTTGTTCTGTAGTTTCTTTGGAAATACAGCAGAGGATGTTGTGAAGGCAAGGCAGTTTTAGTACAAATTACACAGTGGTCTACCATGCAAGGACAATATCCTTTGGTACAAGATCATCCAAGATCACAAGGAATGAGAACACATAAGGAACACTTGGAGGTTTTTTAAAGAGAGATAATAAGAGAGGAGGATGACTACAACAGAGAATATTGCCTAGAGGAAACACCCATTGGGACCCATGATTTTTTCAAAGCCCCCTAATATGTGCATCCTTATTGTGTGTATTACAAATGTGATTATTATTTTTATTATGAATATTATAATAACAACAGCAATTCTCTCAACAACTCATCTTTTCTGCCAATGCTCCCAAGAGAAGATGAATTTCAAAGAATAGTTATCTGCAAATGTGCAGCGAAGAGATTTTGAAAGCACCACACAATTAGAATTGCAGTTGCAGGCCGGCGCCGCGGCTCACTAGGCTAATCCTCCACCTTGCGGCGCCGGCACACTGGGTTCTAGTCCCAGTCGGGGCGCCGGATTCTGTCCCAGTTGCCCCTCTTCCAGGCCAGCTCTCTGCTGTGGCCAGGGAGGACAGTGGAGGATGGCCCAAGTGCTTGGGCCCTGCACCCCATGGGAGACCAGGAGAAGTACCTGGCTCCTGCCATCGGATCAGCGCAGCGCGCTGGCCACAGTGGCCATTGGAGGGTGAACCAACGGCAAAGGAAGACCTTTCTCTCTGTCTCTCTCTCTCACTGTCCACTCTGCCTGTCAAAAAAAAAAGAAGAGTTGCAGTGAAAACAATATTTGTGAAGCACTTTGTGATTTATAAAATGCCTTTGTATAGTTCTCATTTTAGCCTTACAAACTGAGAAGTTACATGGCATTTTTTACTGCCACTTGCCTGAAAAGGCTACTAGGCCCAAACAACCTAAATAATTTACCAAAATCGACTTATTTGCCAATTGAATGTTCTCTCCAGCACCTGTCCATTGCTCTTATATTGAATTGAAATGCATCCACAATGCCCTTGTGAATAGCAAGGGCTTACAATCTCTCTCTCTCTCTCTCTCTCTCTCTCTCTCTCTCTCAATTCTAAGCAAAAAAAATGAGGGTTAAATATAATAAAGATGGTGGGGATTCTGAAACTTACCTTAGAAAGTCTGTGTTCACTGGTTTATTTTTCAGTCACAAATGTCTACATAATAAAATAAGTATCATGAAAGTGATTCAGATCAACCTCAGTACAATATGCATATAATTGAAATTAATCTGATATATAAAAATCAAGACTTATTCAAAAGAGAACTGACTGAACTTCCCACTGGAGAAGTTCATTAAATAATTGACGTTTAAGCCATTTTCATTCTCTAAATGTTAAATTTAAACTAAATTTTTCAGGGGTATGTTCCTTACAAGAAAGAACTACAGCTGTTCCAAGGGAAGAAAATGAAAAACTTGTTCACAATTTCACAACACTGCCTTTTCAAAGTATTCTTTTCATTTCTTTTCAACACATTCTTTAACAAGGCAAGAAGAAATACTTTATGTCTAGAGTCATTGTCCAAACACAGTAGAACAGTGTACGTACATGGTAGGTGGAGAAAAGTATAATAGTATTTATTGAACTTTGTACAGCTCACACATAAAAACTGCTGGAATTAAAAAAAAATCTATTTTGTTCTTATATCTCTGTTGCCCGATATGGGTTGTTGTGATTGTCATTAACCAACAAATTTTCAGCTCTCTGGATTACATGCTTTGAGGCCATGAGATATCTGTAGAATAGGAAAGGTAAGTAAATTAATCAGCATCACTCACAGCATCATCAACAGACCAAGACTGGAGTTTTGCAGGTGTTATTGCTGATAAGAAAATGACAGTGTGATTCCACATAGGGTAACACCATTTGCCAGCACTTCTTAGGAATTCAAAATCCATTCCTAGTGTCCTGACTGCCTGATTGCCAGTGTCACTGTACCATTGACTTGTGCCACACAAGAGGAATATTTTAAGCACTCTAAGCCTTTTTTTTCTTAATCTCTAGACATCAGTTCCACAAGAGAGTTGTAACAATTAAAGGAAGTATTTTAATGAGGTATTGAGCACAATGCCAGCTGGACATGTTATATGGCTGCAATAAAAGCTAGCCATTACTACCTGATATGTGACTTCAAGCTGCATGTCAAAAAGAAACAAACATTTTAAGAGATATCAAAAATTACCCAAGTGAATATATATAACATGTATACTACATACACATCAGACATTTAATATATATATATATATATATACAGCACGACTATGCATATACTAATTTTGGTGTGTTTGTATTCTTATTTATGGACACATTTTTTATCTTCAGGGAAGTGAATACATTTGCCAGAATTTGCACTGCTTGTTAGAATCAGTGCTGAACTTCACAACTGAATATGCTGGACTCTAAAATCCACGCATACTTTTTCTAGGATGCAATCCCCCTAAACCAGGGTTATGACATAAAAATTAACTTTGTAAACTTAAAAGTGAAATTGCTAACTTGCATTACATTGAAGTTGTATGGCTACCATGATATTGCTAAGTCTTTTAAAATATGATGGGGTGGGGGAATCTGCCATGTTCTTTCTAATAGGAATTGAAGGAAGGAAACCACGTGTATTAGATAATATAAGTATCTTTTTATGAATATAGAACTTTATTTTTCTCTCCCCTTAGCAAATCATCATGCTGTCTGTATTTGAATTATTTTAGTACTTTGATAAGCCTATTTGAAAGCTTTTGCTTATACTATGATACTTTGTAAAGTGTGTGAAAAAAATGGAATTAAATGATAAGTTTGTTAGTGAAAAAATGTCTCAAATTCATGCATTATTTTTTATATATCACAATTTACATGAACTTTTTGAGACCCTCCCATAGCATATTAAAATACACCTCTCTCTGATTCCCACCCATTTTTCCATATTCTGCCTTTTGGTGTTGATCATTCTAAAGTCTAGCCCTGAGACAAGAGGAGGCATCATTCAGAGGTGCTCAAGGAAAAAAAAATAGCAGCAGAAAGCATGTCCTAACCAAGGCACTTGTTACAACGAGGTTTTCCAGTGCTACACATTCCTCAAGCCCGAAAAGTGGGCTTCTTACCCAGGGGTTCCAATTTTGTTGATGTGTTGAAGAGACACATGTGTAGAGTATGAATTGTATTCAAAGTCAGGAGGGTCATCTCAATCATAAACAGTCTACTTATTAGGAGAGGGTATGTGGCAGACAGCATTGACAATGGATGAGGACCCCTTGAAAGGGCAGAGGGTAGCTATCCAGGGCCAGTGAGAAAATGAAGTCAAAATCATAGTTTCCATGAAACCTACATGGAAAACAACTAGGAAGGCTGTAGCTTGGATGAAGGTTTGAGATCATAAATTCATTAACTCATCAAAAGTAGTTGTGAGATATCTAATATGTTTTATGCAGCACATTATAAGGACTGGGAACCCAATGGGAAAGACAGATCAGATTTCCAGTCTCATAGGTATGACTCACTTCAGGCTCATTCAATATCTTGCCTGTGACACTGAAGCTCCAGAATCAATCCATTGTCAGGATTACATAAACCTATCCTAATTTTATAACTATGTCTGTTCCAACATACCAGCTCTTCAAAGATGCAGTGAAATAATTTGGACAAAAGAATTTTTGTTAGCAGTACTGTAACACCTTTCTTGGAGAGTAACATTGACACATCTATTCAAATTTGTTAACACGCCTATTTTGGATGACTCATTTCTGTGTGAACAAGAAGTTCCCGTATCACTGTGTGTACTCACCCACACCATTTCCTCACAAGATACATATATCCTTTTGGCTGTACATGAATGAGCATTGACAAGTAGCCAATGTTCCTTTGCCTCACTGTTTTTTCCTGGTAACCTACACCTGACATTCAGTGAAATTCAGCTTTGCTATAGATTCTCACTTTCATAATGAAATAAGGAGTAGGGAGAATAGAAGAGCACGTTTTACAACATGAGTCAAACATTTTACAATTTGTTAAAAGCTAAGTACACAAATTAATCACCATATTGGTGACTGCAGCTGAGAGGTAATGCACTTTAATGGCATCTAAACAATTTTAAAGCTGCATAGCCCTTTAGCCCATGTATTTTTTCACTTTGGGAAATTTAAACTGTGGTGGGCATTTATGCAAGTTGTTAATATACTGGTTAGGACACCAGTGTCTCATTCTGGAAGGTCTCGGTTCAATTCCAGTTCATGTTTCCTGCTGATGTGTGCCCTGGAAGGCAGCAATGATGCCTCCAGTAGTCGGGTTCCAACTACCAGTGTGAAAGACCCAGATTGAATTTCCATATCCCGGTTCTGGCCCCCTGGCTATTGGAGATATTTGGGAAATGAAATAACAGATGGGGTTTTACTCTCTCTATATCTCTCTCTATTATGTGTTATTTAACTGTCTATAACCATCTATCTTTCTCTGTCTCCCTTTCTTACTCTTTCAAATATATGAAGTATATGTGTAAAAAAAGTGTTATCTATATACTATAAAACTCTCGAATTCTTCCTTAGTAGATCACTAATTTACATGGTTATTCCCGAATCAATAGAGAATGTGATTCTAGAAAAAGCTCACCAAGAGAAGCAGATATGTTTTAAAAGTGAGTACTTGCTGGAAATTTTATGTCTAAAATATTCTCTCTTAATCTACTGTTTTATGTGATCCTACATTTGATTTTCCTGAACTTGATACTTTTCAGAGACTTAAGCTCTAGGGTTGATGAAGTATTATTTTCCTGAATTTATATACATCACACTTCTCCCAACCACACAATTCCCCACACAATGGGGACATTATCCAGGCCCTTCAAGACCTTAAAGCTTAAAGAACAGAGTTCACAAATACAGGAAGCTATTTCCAATATTAGCCTCTGCATTGGGTTGGCAGGAGATACACTGATATGCCCAAAAATTACATTTCAGACATTAAATGAAATACAAAAAAAGGACAGTTTCTGATTAAGCTTGAAAATATATCTCCTAGGAATGCTAACCCTAAATACCTCCTATGTAACAGATTTATAAAAAAAGGGTAGGGGAGGGAGAAAATATACATGTGTGTGCCTCCACCATTGAAAAAGCAAAAAAGACAGTATCTGAGAACTTCTTTACCCAGGTAATCTATCTCATTGGGGATAGATTGGGGCATTATTTTATGGCTTCTCTCTAAAAAGTATTTTTGTTATAGACTTCTTACATTTTAGAAAATTCAAGAGCTTTCTATGCACTAATGTTCTGGCTTCATCCTTTTATGCTCCTATGAATTATCAAGTTAATATTTGTAGGTTTAAATGCAGCATGAAGCAATGGATGTGTCTTTTCAATATCACAGACAAGCCATCAGTTCCAAACGGACAGAAATTACTTGACATCTGGACCACGGTATGCAAAATCTCTTTCACTGGTATCTTTACTGTAAAATTGTTTGCAATCATTTCTAAATAATTTGCATTCTTTGGAATTTTGAAACATCCTTGTGTTTAACATAATATCTCTGGTCCATTAATTCCTGGGAATTACAAACTGTAGTTGTTGGGAAATGTTGCAATCCTTTGCAGTCTAGTTATTACGTATCTATTGGGATTATAGACCCTTAGTTTCTTTACTCTTCACATAACTTTTTTGACACTATGGTTGAGAGTAAAAGGTAATCTCATCTGTGTGGTGTCATGATCACTGGAAGTTAATCCATCCTTATTTAAGTTTATGGACTTAATGGCTCCTTATTTTAAGGGATCTTTGATTAGGCCTTTGGTCCAGTGAACTTCTTCCTCTCAAGTTTGATGAAATCCACCCCAATTCACCAGAATGAGACAAACTGAACCTGTAACTGGTGTCCCAGCAGTTGGAGAAATTTATCCTAGAAGAAAGCAGATATAATTGCATAGCTTCCTTCTCCAGCATCTTTCATCATACTCCTACTAAACAACACAGGCTGAAATAGCTGGTTGTGGTGGATGATTTAGAACATACTTCATCTAGTAGCAGATAGCAGAAGAACTTGGAGTACCCACTGGACTTTTGAAGTTTCAAGGGATTAAATATTTGAGATTTGTTACATATGATCATATTCTGTATCCCAGCCCTTCTACATAGTTCCTCAGAAATCTCTTGTTTGGCAGACTACATCTTCCTTTAAGACGGCTGGTGAGCGTTGTAGTTCCAGGGCCTGGCCCCATTCCCTGGGTGATCAGCAATTCTATGCACTGTCTCTGAGTTACTTCTCCAGGAAGATGGAGGCTTCACTTTCTGCTCTGCTTCTACTTTCTCAATGTTCTGCCTCATTGCTAAACTTGTCTTCTCAACTATTCTAAAGCAATAAAGAGGAGTTTGTTTCTAATCTGCTTCCTTTCAGATCCATCAGAATAAATTTCTCTTTTATCCTCATTAATGACATGTTAACCAGTAAGTCTTTGAATCCCACCTCCCGCCATGTAACAGTCTTAGCATTAGCTTACTCTAACATGAAAAGAGTGCAGTATTGTCTTTGCTGCCTTTGCTCTTACATAATCTATTGGACAATTCTTACCTCCTAATTCATATGCTAAAACTGTCTTAGACATAGAGCAAAGAAATCAGGGATGAATTAAAGAACCAACAAAATGAATGTCATGGATATTTTACTAATTAATCAAGAGTGATATCTACCAAATAATTCATCTGAGAATGTTTCCCTTCTATGCCTCAATAGAATTTCCTTAAAATTGCAATCCCACATGAGATGAGAAATAAATTGTGTGAAGAGTTCTCTTCTTCAAAAGCCCTTGTCAGAAACAATTTAGGCTACTATATGAAAAAATAATTCTGTAACTCATCAAGTCCAGTTAAGGACTTGTCTGTCAAGACTAGTCTCCAAGACTTGAAGTTCTTCTAGGCCATCAACTTTGCAATCTTGTTTTACCCAATGCTCCATCTCCTATATTTTACCCATTTGTCCCTTTATGTATTTTCCATGGGCAGTCCTGAGTATTGAATATCACAAAAATTATGAACATAGAGATTGTATTCAACAGTATGGAAATGGATGAGTTTGCTTAGGATCAAGACATTGAATAAAGACAGTAGATACCCCAAGACTTTGCGTCAAACTACTCTAATATTTAAAAATTGGGGGGAAAGAATGGGGAAGGTTGTCAAATAAGAAGTAGTAGAATCAAATGTTAGAAGAGGGAAACAGTCAATTTTACTGAATCTCTTTGAGAATTTAAGGAAAAACAGTGATTGGAAAATATCTAATGGGTTTGTTGGTAGCATGACAAAAGCAGAAGACAATATTGAGTTTAGTTGTAAGGGAAATGGCCTTCAAAGCACTTAAGATAATGGATTTAGAAAATGTTTTCCAGGGGCTTGTGTTGTGGCATAGTAGGTTAAGCTACTGCCTGCAGCACTAGTGTCCCCTATGGGCACCAGTTCAATTCCCAGCTGCTGCACTTCCAATCCAGCTCCCAGTTGCTCCACTTCCAAAATCTCTCTCTCTCAATTCTTTCTTTCTGTAACTTTTCCTTTCAAATAAGTAAATAAAATAAATCTTTAAAAATGTTTTCTAAAAACTTGCTCACAAAGGAGAGTTCAAGCAATAAGATTAAAAAATTGTGAGTGGAGAGATCAGTCAGAAAAGAGTAAAAATTAAAACAACTCATAATTATGATAACAATTTTATATGTGGTTTTAGTTTAATCTTCAAATCAACCTTCTGTTGTATATACAGTTATTATCTCCATTTTTTTCCTAGGGAAAACTTGAGGCACAGAGGCTAAGAGCCCTAAAGTTACCGTACTGAGATTTCAATGCAGCAGTCCAATTTAGCACTTTCCATATTAATCACTGTCCTCTTCTGTTTTATAATATGATAATGAGCTTACTTGAAAGATCTAGAGTTTCTACTATGGCTTTGCTACTTGTATCCTATATCACCTTATGCAACTCACTTATCTTTTCTGGCCTTGTTAGGCACGGTTATAATCTTTTCATATATAGAAGAGAAAAAAAGTGAAAAACATTTTTCACATCTTGATCCATCAGTCATGGATAGGCTTCAAGCTTAGCAACATTTTTTCAGTTCCTCAAAATGAACACAGATATTTCAAGGATTCTGGAGACTACTCTTTGTTTCTGTCCCTCAGAAGGTAAGGAAAAATACAGCTTCACATAAAGGAAATGATTCTAATAGAGATAGATTGCTCCAGGGGAATCTGGTTGAAAACACTTAAAGTCAAACATGATAAAGTTCCTGAAAAGAACCTTGAGAAGAAACTGCTCTGATAGAAGGAAAATGACATATCGGGGTCCCCTGGGCTAAAGTAATATGATTCTGGGATGGACTGTGAGGGGAAGATGAAGAACCAGGGTCCTCATAAGGGGCATTGTGAGAGTTGCTAGAAGGACAGTACTGTCTTGTGCATCCCCGGTGTTGAGGGCTTCAGGTTCTTTCTTTGGCATTCTAAAAACATTCAGGTCCCTCTGCAAGAGAAATTTTATTCTAGACTAGAAAAATTAGTCCCCATAAGTTTTAACTGGCCCCTATCATCCTCTCTTATCACTGTGATGTGGATAACAGGATTTTCTGCATGTATTTAACTTTATGGATTAGACAATTAATCCTTAATAGCAGTCACGTTCTAATTTTTAGAATTATGCAGACACAGAAATGTTACATTTAATCCTATCATGATCCAGCTCTACAGAATAAAGCTACAAATTCATAACTTACTATGAAACCTAGATGTTTGAGCCGGCGCCGTGGCTCAATAGGCTAATCCTCCACCTTGTGGCGCCGGCACACCGGGTTCTAGTCCCTGTTGGGGCGCCGGATTCTGTCCCGGTTGCCCCTCTTCCAGGCCAGCTCTCTGCTATGGCCAGGGAGTGCAGTGGAGGATGGCCCAGGTGCTTGGGCCCTGCACCCCATGGGAGACCAGGAAAAGCACCTGGATCCTGGCTCCTGCCATCGGATCAGCGCGGTGCGCCGGCTGCAGCGGCGGCCATTGGAGGGTGAACCAACGGCAAAGGAAGACCTTTCTCTCTCTGTCTCTCTCTCACTGTCCACCTCTGCCTGTCAAAAATTAAAAAAAAAAAAAAAGAAACCTAGATGTTTGATGAATGTTATGCATTCTTTGTAATATGGCCTCTGCTTACATTTTCAGTCCTATCATTTCTCACCTCCTTCCAGATGAACACCTTCAAATCAGCACATTCACTTGCAGTTTTTAAGAGAGGTTCATCCTCCATTTGTAGGTTATCTGTGTGTATTGTTCCCTGTTGTCTTGTCTTGGTCTATTTGGAATGCTATCACAAAGTATCTTAGATAATTTATAAGAAATAAAAACTTATTTCTGGCAGTTCAGGAAGCTGAGAAATCCAAGAACAAGGTGCCAGCAGATTCTGTAGCTGGTGAGGACCTGCTTCCTGGTTGTTAGGTGGCTCTCTTCTTGCTGTCTCATCAGGAGGCAGAAAGGCCAAGGAAGAAGGAGCTTTGGGGTTTCTTTTGAAAGGGCACTGATTCCTAATGGCCTAATAATCAAGTCCCCACTTCCTAATACCTTTACACTGGGGATGAGCATTTCACCATATGGAATCTAGAGGAGACACAAACATTTAACCCATAGCACGTACTTAGCAATCTTTCACTTATCTGATGAAACATAGCTCACACATCTCTGCTCCTCAAAGGCACTCAGGAATTCGTTCTATGGCTTTCCTCAATGTATCTCTGCATGTTCCTGTCATAGTATTTTCTATTAAGGACAAGGGATTATGTCACATACATCTTTATACAGTGAAAGTCAAGACAAAGTGTCCAGCATATAATAAATAATCAATATACATTTGCTCAATACTACCTTAAGCGTACAAATCCAGAGACAGATTTCAAAGTGCTTTCAGTTCCTGCTATGTGCAGGGTACCATTATAGGAAATAGAAGTGCTTTTTTCAGCATCCTGACAGGAAAGATAGCAAGTATAAATTAAGTAATTGAGAAGAGTATGAAAGAGGAACTATATATAAAGGTGTTAACAGGGTTAAAGGAAACCACCAAGAGTTAGCAAACATGTAGGATAACAACAGCCTGTAGTGCAATGTTGGGAGACAAATTAACAGAGCTGGACAGAGCTATACGTAAGAACCATATGACAGCTACCTGTGGACTTTGAGATAAGAAAACAACCTGCTGCCATTGAGGGAGAGAACTCAAGAGGTCTTGCCTTGCATCTCCTACTGTTCTTTGTTATCTTATAAGTGCTCCCCATTGGCCAGTCTCAACTATCAATCAGAGGATTAAATATCCATTTGTTGCAGTCCATAAAATTCAGACTCCAGGACTCTAAACATGGTGGAGCAAGATACAGATGAAACTTAAGGGACCAACAAAAATATCCAGATAGTAAAGTCTAAAATCATTTATTCTGCAAACGGAGGCTAATGACAGCCTATCAGGAACTCTGAGAACCAGAATAATATAAAGAAGTTGGAAGAGCTTTGAAATTAGAATGGTAGTCAATGATGGACAACAATTACTATGGATAGTCCCAATAAAGCATCATAACCAGGCAGAATGGTAGAAATCAGATGTTAGACAATGGGACATGGATTCAGAATTGAACAGGAGAGTTTAAATGAAACATCAAATGTGTGTCCAAGAGATATTCTCCTAGAGTTGGTTGTGGGATTTTACAAAATATCTACCGATTTGCTCATGAATGAAGAAGGAGCTTGTTTGGGCAGATACTGAAGACTAAGATATGATTCTGAATCAGCAACTTCATAAAATGCTAGAGTAGAAAGTATCAGATATAATGTAAGAGTGCAGTTCACCCCTTGGCATTTCCTGTAATATGGGTTTTCAAGGACTCATCTTAGATCCCCAATCCTATCATTCACAAACATTTTTGAAACATTTCCAGCAATGGGATTTTGAAAAGTATAGGCACCACAGGCATCATGCTAATAAAACAGATACATACACGATTATATCTTTCTTCAAAAATCACTAGTAAGTTGGTGTTTGTGAGTTCATTTAAGTTTAATCAATCTCTTCACACAGGTCAGGACACAAAATTTTATTTTCAATCACTATCAGCTCAATCAAGAAAAGAACTATTTGAACAAGTTATGGTTACCTTGGAAGTGTGTCTCTTTCTCTTCTGCTTCAGACTAAATTAAAGAGAATCCCAATGTGGACTAAATGAAGCAGGGAAGGGAAGTGAGAAACCCAGGACAGCAGCTAGATTATAGTGCACCTTGAAATAGTGCACTTGGATCATAGTGCACCTTTATAGACCTGAAAGGGCTCTATCTTCTGTGGGTTCTTAGTCTTTGCTTGGCTCCTTTCTACAAATTCTCATCTTATCATGGGAAAAAATGTTACCTGCAGCTCTAGACTCTTACCATTCTTCTTTACCAACTCTGGGGAAAATACAGTTCTGTCTTTGACACAATATCTTACGGCTTCTCCAAGTAGTTTGATCTTGGCCTTATTTCCATAAGTGTGACAAGGGTTGTAGTGAGATGTAGAATGAGTAAATAATTCTTTAACTCATGGAATTGCTCTCTTTTTCCATATCCCTCTTATGTATCTATCATCTACCTATCATTTATCTATCTAGAAATAGCTATGTCTTTGTAAAGAACAGTAGTATTTTTAATTATGTTCATAGGAATTGAGCTGAATGGCTAAATTAGAGGAAGAGAAATAAATGAAAACGGATAAAGGACATAAGCTGACATTACTCTACCTGTCCAAATGACCTCATTTATTACAATTACTTGGATCATTTTACCTTAGAAGTCCTAGGGTTCAATCTTGTTATACCCAGTGGCCTAAGATCTATGGGATCTTATATATAAATATCACGAACCACCACTAACCATCTTGTTAAATTGTAAAATGCCTCCTACACCCCTTCTTTCCTTCTGTTCCCTCTCACCTCCCAGTTTCTCAGTTCACTTAGGCACGCAAACTTGTTCTTGCCAAGTGAGTCAGCCCAAGGAAGCTGAAGTATGTCAATGCTGCAAAAATACATTTATTTGCACTTGCATATCTCATCTCAAAAATTCTCCTACGTGTTGTAATAGATTCCATAATACACTGCATTTAATTTCATATAAAATAATGTATCCATCCAGCCTTTAAGTACAACTGGCAGTAGAGAAAGTCAGATGATATTAATCTTTCCCCTTCCCCTCCCTGGCACGCTGGGCTGAGCCTCTATCCAATAGGCTGTGGTGACTGTCTCACACGTGAACCAAACATGGGCAACCATAAGGGCATAACTGCTGCTAGGAATCTGTCTTATTGTGCCATGAACATTTTCGTGTTCACTGAAATGTCAGTCTCTCAGAGTGTTTTGACAGTTGCTTGAAGTTTCCCAAATGGGGAACCAGCAATTATAGTTTCCAATAAACAACTGCCATGTTGTATTTCAAATGAGTAGAGTGTCCATGGTGATCTTGTTATGTATTTATTTGTTATCAAGTTGACATTTTTTGAGATGGAAAAAGGTTTGTGTTTAATATTTAAAGCAACATATTGCTGTCAAAGTGGCATGTTATACCTGGCAATTCGACAGTGCCATCAGCCAATCTTAGAACATAAGGTTGTTCAGGCTCCAGAATAAGAGCACATGTGCTTTTTGATTGTGCTGATGCACCACTCTCATAACGCCCCCCTGGGAGGAAGACCACGGACCATTGTTTTCTTCGCCCCTAGTTCTGTAGCAGACTGCTTCTCCTTGTCCATTATTCTCCTTGGCCACCTCTGATGTGGGCCTTAGAGACCATGCCATTTTGGGAGCCTGTGACAGCCTTGGAAGCCTGGATCTTTTTCACAAAGGTTTATGACCTCAGGCTTGTTTTAGGTGTACAACAGTTAAAGGATTCTTTAGACAACATTTGTGGATTCTTTAGCAATGCTCTCCCTTCAAAAATTAGTAGGTTGGGCGGGCACCACGGCTCACTTGCGGCACCGGCACACTGGGTTCTAGTCCCGGTCAGGACGCCGGATTCTGTCCCGGTTGCCCCTTTTCCAGGCCAGCTCTTTGCTGTGGCCAGGGAGTGCAGTGGAGGATGGCCCAAGTCCTTGGACTGTGCACCCCATGGAAGACCAGGAGAAGCACCTGGCTTCTGCCTTCTGATCAGCGTGGTACGCCGGCCGCAGTGCGCTGGCCGCGGCAGCCATTGGAGGGTGAACCAACGGCAAAGGAAGACCTTTCTCTCTGTCTCTCTCTCTCTCACTGTCCACTCTGCCTGTCAAAAAGAAAAAAAAATGAGTAGGTTGTTGATCTACTTCCTATCATTTCCATGTACCAACCACACACAAAATTCTTGAATAAAAAGACTTCTCAAACTGGATGTCTCTCTGCTTCCTTGCTTAGCATCTGTCTATTGTGGTCTCTTCCCTCACAAATCATGGCTATTTCTTTGTGCCTCTCTGCAACTATACATAGAAAGTCTACATTTCTCATCTGACCTTTGCTTCACATCACTTTTCTCAACTGAGAACTTTCATTGGATGTTTTCTTTGGTGCAACATCTCATCTACTTTTTTGCATTTCCTAACACAAGACTCAAATTTCGATGCTCATTCCCTTTCAGCTCTTCTTGTGTACTGAAAAACCATTTTCCTATAAATATATTTTATAATAATTTTGCACAGGGCTGCCAGAAGTGTTCACTACATAGTAATGCTCTTATGCTAATCAGCTATGCCCTCTAAAATTCCAAATTAAGGGCACTCATTATGCCTTTCCAGTTGCTTTCCCTCCTTATAAAATGGGTAGCTAGTTCCTCATATATTGATAACCTATGATATTGACCTTCTTATTGCCTAACTGACACTGATGCCACGTTATAACTTTCTTTTAAAGCACTCTGATTCAAAATACCAATTTCTCCACTAGTCAGGATATACCATGTTATGTTTAAATAAATTAACCCTCAAATCATAGCAGCCCTGCAAACAATATTTGTTTCTAATTCACATTACTGCTGAAAACAGAATATTGAAGCCCTATTGCATCTCACAGTGACCTGCCGTGTAATCCCTGTATTCCCAATTTGCCATAGAAAAGAAAAGGAAAAGTGGGAGAATTCTAAAGACCAAGCCTTGGAAAGGGCTTATATTCCTATCATTTATACTCTTTTGGCTGGGATTCAGTCACTGGGCTCTATCTATTTGTAGGACAATTTAGAAAATGTAGCTTTCAGTATGATCAGAGGGAGAAAATGTAGTGGATACATTACACTGACTCTGTTACAGGCAACTTAAGCTAATAGTTAAAGGCACAGATTCTGATTTTATCACATTTCTGCCATGAGATCTCAAGCAAATTACTTGACCTCTGCTTTAATTTCCTAAATGGAAACAATAAAAGAGTTACCACATCACAGGATCAAAGGTCCACATATATAAAGTAATTTAGAGAAAACGTGGAACATAATTACAATAAAAGATTATATAACTATGACATGGAAAATCACCGAGGGACAGGCATTTGGCCTGATGAATAGGAAACTAGTTAGGATGCCTGTGTCCCATGTTGGCATGCCTCGATTTGGGTCCTGGCTCTGCTCCTCATTCCAGAACCCTGATTACGTACATTCTGGGAGGCATCAGCGATGGCTCAGGTAGCTGGGTCCTTACCATCCACATAGGAGATCTGAATTGAGGTCCCGGCTCCTAATTTCAGCCTGGCCTAGTCATTACAGGCAATTAAGAAGTGAACCAGCGAATGGAAGGTCTCTCTGTCACTCTGTTTCTTTCCCAAATAAATAATTTTCCAAAACAGAAGAAAAACATTAAAAGCTCAGTACAGAACACACCACTATAATTAATAAAGGTGCTATTTTATATGAAATCTATTTGACTAGGAAGTCAGATATATATTGTTTTAAATCCTAGCTCACATGATTCTAAAGCAAAAGAATGTGCATTTTCATGACTCATTGCATGCTATTTTACTTTAGCTCATTTAAATTTTGTGAGTTATTTTAGCTTGTGTGCTAAGCCCATGGGGAGAGACATTAATAACAATTCTTCACATGGACCTGATCTTGTTCTCACCTAAGGAATATTATTTCTAAATGCCATAGAGGAATTATCTGATTAATGTCTGCTAAATGTATCACAACGTGCATCTGTATGAGAAAATATTGCTCTTTATTCATAAATTCATTTATCCATTTACCAAATTTGATAAGCACTTAATGTGTGCCAGACACTGAACTAAAGAAAAAGCTATAAATAATTGATTGTCCCTATGGCAGTAGGAGCAGATTGTACGCCCATGGAATAGAATTTATTATTATGCACATTTTTATGAATAAGAAATTGAAGTTTGAAAAGATACCTTAGACAGTCAAATTTCTTCCCTTAGCATGGGAACTTATGTAGTCAAGATTTGCATACAGAATTGTCTCATGCCAGTGCCCATATATTTTATTCTTCCACCATGCCAGTCAGGGTACTGAGAGGAGAGAGCTGGAAAAAATTGGCACAAAGGAAAGTTTTAAAAGAGGACTACAAACAAAATCTTGGGCAGAGGATGGAGAAACACAGAGATCATGTTGTTCACTGGTGCTGGTAAAACCCAAGCACCACCCGTGGGGCTGAAAGCAAAAAGAGAGCTGGGAACTGCAGAGAGAGGCTTCCTGGCAGAAGTGGAGAACTTTGGTCCAGAGTGTGGCCAGCCCAGTGTAACTCCCTAGGGAGGATCCAGGCAATAACTACTCAAACCTGCCCCCGTTCATCTCCTGCCAGTGTTTCCCACTGGTCAAAACAAGTGCAAGTCAGAGAGCAGGGGGTCCTCTGGTTAAACAAGGCCTTACAGTGTGGCCTCCTGAATAACAGGAGAGGGTGGGAAAAGGAGAAAGAAGGCGAATCTGAAGCAGGGCATGTGTCAGAAGATATCCAAGGGGGAAAAGGGAGAAGAATGACTTGGCACTGATAGACAGCAAGCACCACCACGTCCAGTAAGTGGTGCATTTCCCTAATAATCCAGCATTTCTTTGGGATTAGATTGGTCCAGGTTTTACATTCAACTTTGTTTTCACAGAAACAACTCTTTCGCAATAAATTCTACCTCAACTTACAATATTTAATTATTTGATTATACTAATAAGCAAACTGGCAGAAATATGGCTGGGAACAAGCATATTTGGCTCAGTGAACAGACACATTATGGATGATACCTGAAGACTGCAGGCACAACAAGAATGCATTCTCTCTGCAAGAATTCACTGGTCTGAAGGGTGGGTCACTGGGGTTTACCAAGTGAGGAAACCCATCTGTGAAACCAGCAAATCAGACTTAGAGGACAAAGAAACCTAGTGAATTTCACGCCTAGCGTTTGGCTATTTTTGTTTGGAACCTTAAGGGACACACATTTTTTTCTGACTAGAATATTTAAAGTCATCTTTCCTAATCTTTTCTTCCTTACAATATCAACAGCCTTCAGTTTCTTATCCAAGCTGTCACTGGCGGTTAACATCTGTGCTGTCCTCATGTCTGAAAATTTCACAGATCAGCATCTCCTCTCGCACATGCTTGGTGTGTTTCAACAGACCAGTCGTGTGGGCTGCATAAATGATTAATGGGTCCTGTGTGGTGAACTAACAGCTTGCTTGGTGTTTCTGACCCAGTTGCTTTAAAACTCATTACAGGTACCTACTGAAGCTTTTCTAATGGATTTAAAATAGATTTCACTACTGTTAACACGATTCCACTCTTACGCAATCTTGATTTTTAAGTTCCTTGTTTATGCCTAGCTACCTATCATTGGTAGGCCCTACCTACAGACTGACACTTTAAAAAAGTCAACCCACATTCAGGGTGACAATATACCTTGTTCTATATAAAAAGGATCATTTATTACAAAGTTGTATGTATAAACCATGGATGTTTGATTCAAGTAAGCACTTTTTTAAGGTGGAACTTATGTCTCTAATATTACAAAGAAATTATGTTTCTAATATTACAAAGAAAGGCAAGTCTACAATAAAATAGTGCCCTACCTAGAAAGGCAGCCAATGAGAGCTCAAGTCCATAAGTAGATGTTGGAGACCCAGAATGAATTTGTGATTCCTGGCATCCATGTGGTACAGCCTCATTGTGGCAGGCATATGGGAAGTGAAATCAGCAAATGGGGGTTATGTGTGTGTGTATGTGTGTGTCTATTTGTGTGTCCTAGAAGGCTCTAGGTAATAACAGACATCGACTTTTTGCTCAGCACAGCTTCTTCCACATGGTTGTGATAAGGCTGCTAAACACGCTGCTCTGTTCCTCTCCCTCCATTGGCAGGGACATGCTCTAGGTTGGTCAAGCAGGCAAACATCTTTCCAAGCCACGTTGGTGGCTGGTTTAAGAATGTGCACATGACTCTAGTACTCAAGGGCAACTGCCTTTCTTTCCCCAAAGTTTGCTCTAACGGTGATGAGAGGGATTTTGTACTCTCTTCCTCTGGGGTTACAAACAGTAAATGTGGAGAAGAAACTTGAAGTATCACAAACAAGTTTCTTTCTTCCCAGAGAGAAGCCATTTGCAGTAGCACAGAATGAGAATTAACTCATTAAGAGAATCACTTATTTTAACAGATGAAGAAAAAAAACTTTATGACCAATCCTTTCAATGGTGGACAGTACATAATCTAGAATTTTCCTGACACATTTAGGCTAATTTAGAGTTCAGCCTGTGGGGCTTTTGACATGTGTTATATTAGAAAAGTTAGACAATGCTGATGGACATGGGATAAGAAAATTGACCTTAACGGAAGGAAGAGGAATGGATGTCAATATAAAAAAAAGTTTTAAAAAAATAGAAGGAAATCAATTAAAAGCCATAACTACGTGTCAACAAATGTAGATTGAAAACCAAATGGTAACCATTCTTGATGTTTGCTTCAAGAATTGAACTAGATGGATGAAAGGCAATAGGTACATATTTTTAAGACTTACAAAGTCTTCATGCTTTTGAATTTCAGGATTTCATTAACACTGGCTGACATTAACAGCCAAGAAATGTTACACAGAATCATTCAGGGAAATTGGATTCTTTAGTAAAAATACCTTAAGTGTATAAATCAATCTGCATACTGAAAGGAGACAATCATGTGATTCACTTATATTAACTGTGGAGTAACTTTGAAAATAAAATGCTTATAGTAAGAGCTTCTAAGAAATTTACCACTGCAGATGACAAAGTATGGAAAATGTAAAGTGATACCCCATTGCAAAGTAGAGACAAATCTTTCTGGTTTTTGCCACTTGTTTAAGGAAATATTATCAAAGAGGGTTAAATTAAATGGAGAAGATCCAGAAAGAAAAAAATGCATAAGATTAGGATAATGCATAAGATTAGACCCCAGGAAAAGTGAGTGACTGTCTTAGTTATCTGAAGCTATTAGGTAATAAAGCATTTCTCATAAGGGTGTCTGGATTAATGGAACATTCTTTATTCAGTGATGAAATTCTTAAACAATGTCAGCTATGTTGGAAGAAAATTTTATAAACTTAATTAGTAGAATTAAATCTATTCCTTCAAAAGAACATACGAAATGGAAAAACAGTTTTGATAATGGAAGTGCTTATTATAAATGAAATACTATAGCATTTCTTGAATGCCTTTAGGATGGATCTCAATGGCTACTTACAATATGTTGGTTCCCTTATTTACTAAGGAAGATGAAAGGGGTATAAACTGTAGTCAATGAGAAAAATCTTAAAGCCACTCTATAGCAAAGCTCTTTGGCTCTCTGAACTGTGGTATTTGACAGTTATTTTAGGCCCTCAGAATATCTAATGTTGTCTCTGTCTCTGTTTCTGTCTGTGTCTGTCTCTCTCTCTCCACCTCTCTCATTCACTCTTGCTCATTTTTGTGTATCTTCTCCGCCATCTTTACAGATGCAACCTTATGTGTAGCGTTAAAGTATAGCCTATTGTTGGGGTGTTAGATGCAGCTGTTAAGTCACAGCTTGAGAACGTCAGCATCCATATCCAAATATTCTACTTCTGGTCCATTTTCCTGTTAATGTGTACTGTGGGAGGCAATAGGTGATGGCTCAAGTATCTGAGTTCCTGCCATCCACATGGGAGACCTGGATGGGGTTCTGCTCTCCTGGTTTTAGCCTGGCCCAGGTCTGACTGTTGTGGGCATTTGGGGAGTGAACTACTGGATGGAAGATCTCTCTTCATTTATCCCTCTGCCTCTCCCTCTCTCTATCTTACCAATAGAGAGTACATTTTCAAATAAAAAAATGAAAATTAGTTAATCAAATTTAAAAATATATACTACTGTTTATGTATATGTTATATACACAACCACATAGTATACACATGCATACCCACATATAGCATAAGATATAAAGCATTAGTATAAAAAAGGAAACAAGTTGTTAGTCTATTATTTAATAGTAAAAATCATGTTATATTTATATACTTGATGATGTAATGAAGAGAATGACAGTAAAAACAATATATATGAAGAATTTGGGTGCTGCTATTGTGGGTCAGTGGGCCTCCTGCAATGCTAGCATTTCATATGATCACTGGTTTGAGTCCCAGCTGCTCCATTTTCAATCTAGCTCCCTGTTAATGCATCTGGAAAGGCAGCAGAAGAGGGCCCAATTGTTTGGGGCCCTGTCATTCATGTGGGGGACCTGGATGGATTCCCTGGCTCCTGACTTCGGCCCGCCCCAGCCCCAGTTGTTGCAGTCACTTAAGGAATGAACTAGTGGATGAAAGATCCCCCTATCCTGCCACCGCCACCCTTAACTCTGCCTTTCAAATAAACAAAATAAATCTTTAAAAAATAAGATGAAGATTTTAATACAGAAATTTCATTTCTTTTTAATTTTAAAAATGTATTTGAGACATGGGAGTGGGGAGTAGAGACAGAGATGGATACAGACAGGCATGAATAGCTAATTCCCATCTGCTGGCTCACCCCCCATATGCCAGCAAGGGTTTGAAATAGGCAAAAGCCAAAAGCCAGGAACTCAATCCAGGTCTCCCATGTAGGCAGCAGGGACCTGCTGAACCATTACCTGCTGCCTGTAAGGGAATGCAACAGTAGGAAGTTGGAATTGGGAGAAGAGCTAGGACCCAAACCCAGGCAATCTGATATGGATGCAGGTGTCCCAACCATCAGCTTTAGATGGATAGTAGCGCTAAAATTTGAACTCGGAAATTTTAGCTATAAAAGAATTCCAGTGCAAAGAGTTAAAGTTATGTGAAGAAATTTTGACCCATACCATAATTCTACAGTGTTTCCAAATTACATGGACTAGCAGAATTCACTCATGACATTCTAGAGCAAATGACTAACATAATTTAGTCTATTTAGAGAATTGCCTTTAGGTAATAATCATGACACACCTCAACCCAGAGCCAGACATGTTCATCTTTGCATTTTTTACCACATCTGGCCTGCAAGTGCACATAGCAGGTGCCCCAAAAAAGGCTTGTTAGAAGCATACCTGTCAACCTTATAAAAACTCCAAACGCATAGCTGGTTGCCTTGATAACTAGATGCATATATACATGATTATATAGATAAATATAATGAGGAAAAAACCTTCAATGAGTTATTTAATAAATTATGAACAAAAATGCTTTACTTTTTCCTACAATGTTTATTGAAGCTTTAAGATTCATACATCAATGGAGGAGTCTACTCATAAGAAGTTTATAATTCTTTGGAAGAGTATAATCTGCATTGTGAAACCAAGACATTATATTTCTGCACTATCTGACAACATAGCTACTTAAAATGTGAAATAATGCTAAAATCTATTATATTTAAAAACATTATTTCTGACATTTAGTACATACTTTCATTCGGAATCGTTGGTGTAGTGTTTCTAAATCTGGAAGTAAAGACAATTCTCAACTTAAAATAATTTAACTTACAATGTTTTGTCTTTACAAATGGTTTAATGTACAAGATTTTGACTTTATAGTGGTGTATTAAGTAGTCCTAGCACTTGGAATTTAGAATTTTGATCTTCTCCAGAGTGGGCAGTAAGATCATCTCTTGCGATCCTGGACAGCAGCAGGGAATCTCACCTCCTAGTCAACCAGGCCATCAGATGCGGAAACAGCTAATGTTCTGCAGCAGACTGTGCTGCTAAGTTAGGATGCTGGGTGAGTTATGCATATTCAAGGTGCTTTTCACTTAGGATATTTTCAATGTACAATTATCAAGGACATAACTCCCCGTTAAAAATCGAGGGGCATCTGTACACAGTTTCTAATTATTTTCTGCTATAAGAGAAAAATCTTTGCAACTATGACTTACCAAAGATTGCAAAGTTGATCTATGGTAAATTCTAATGTAACACATATATTTTAGTATATTACATTGAGAATTAAACTGTGCTTTATCCATCTTTAAGGACAATAATAATTGGATATTACATATTAATGACAAATTTTTGACTAATTTTTTCATTAATTTTGTGTATTCTGATTTTGTGAAAAACATGATTCAAAACTTTGCTCCTTTATTCTTATCTATTATCATATGATTGTTAGGATAAGTCTAGTACTCTTAATTTTTATTCTCAAAGTAAGACAAATATACTCAGAGTTTACTGTTTAGGATACACAAGGGATGTTGAAAAAATTCATGGAAAGTGCATATTTGAAAAAATTATGCATGAATTTCACTCACCAAAATAAATTAATCTTTTAATCCCAATTTTCATTAATGTTTTAGAGTACCCTAATATATTCTGAGGTGATTATCAAAATGAAATATTAACTATCTCACCTTATGTTTAGAACTAATAAATTAATGAATGACAGTTGTTCTTTCCCATAGTATTCATAGATTTCCCCAAATATAACATTGAATGTGTAATATCTTTTTTAATATCAATATTTATTGCTATAGTCTAAGCCCTCCAAGAGCCAAGCTGTATTAGTAACATTTGCCATTTTATTCCTAGTGCCGCACAGAAGCATCTGACACACAATAGTCAACCCAGGTTGACACTGTGGTTCAGCAGGTTAAGTCGCACCCTTCAATGCCAGCATCCCATAAAGCACTTGTTCATGTCTTTGATGCTCCATTTCCAATCTAGCTCCCTGCTAATGTGCCTGGGAAAGCAGGGGAGTGTTGCAGTTGATTTCTCAACAATGTTGCAGTGGATTCGTTTTTGAGAGGAGGAGCGTGGTGGGGGCAAGAGGCGCGGAGTCACCACACTGACCCCAGGAGTCGGGTGAAAGTGGGCTTGAGGCGAGCAGCCTGCAAACTCGTTTATTTCAATTGGTACAACATCTTATATAGCCAAGACCAGCCAATCCGGTCAAGGGGTGGTCTATCCCCCAATCAATCACAGTTTGTTGCCAGGCAGTTTCCAAAGCCATCCAATCACAGCCTGTTGCCAGGCAGGCTCCATTGCCAGGTGGGATTCAAAGCCATTCCTGAGTAACTGATGCTCGCTTGCCAGCGGCCACCTTGGCATGGCCTTCTCATTCCACCACAGGGGAGGATGGCCCAGGTGCTTTGGGCCCCTAACATACATGTGGGAGATCCAGATGAAGTTCTTGGCTCCTGGCTTCAGCCTGGCCCAGCCCTGGCCGTTGTGGCCATTTGGGGAGTGAACTAGAGGGTGGACGATCCCTCTCGTTGCTGAAATTTCCTTTTCTCTCTGTATCTCTGTCTTTCATAAATAAATTTAAAAATTTCAAATAAATAGCCAACCCAATAAATACTACTGAACAGAATAAAACTAAAGAGGTAACCCAGTGTGAAATTCCTTTCATTTATAAAAAATAAAATGATAAATCACTGCATGTAAAAAATTAACTAAAATCCTTGAAATATTTCATATACTCAGTGTGTATGTAAAAATACAGATAAACTATATATATGCAAACATGCAATAAATTGACATCTACATTATCTTACAGCTTGAGTGTTGAGAATGAAATAATAATGGTTATGATAGGATTGATAAAGTAATATAAACATATATTAAATCCTTAGTATGTGACAGAAATGATGTGCTTTACATGTATAAATTCATTTAATTCTCACACCTGTCCTACTTAGGTAAGTGCAGTTTTATCCCTGTATTACAGAGAAGGAAAAAAAATCTAAATATATATGTTTGATAAAGTGAATAGAAAAAATGTTACCTTTATGATTTGACCAGTTTCTCATAAGACTACAGGATAGGAGGGGAGAGGAGGAGAGGGGAGGAAAGAGAAAGAGGAAGAGGAAGAGGAAGAGGAAGAGGAGAGGAGAGGAGAGGAGAGGAGAGGAGAGGAGAGGAGAGGAGAGGAGAGGAGAGGAAGGGAGGGGAGGAGAGAGGAGGGGAGAAGGAAGGGGAGAGGAAGGGAATGTAGGGGAGAGGAGAGGACAGGGAAGGAAAAAAGACAAAGGAAAGAAAGAGAGGGAAGGAAGGAAGAAGGGAGGGAGGGAGGGAGAGAGAGAGAGAGAGAAACAAAGAAATAAGGAAAGAAAAAAGAAGGCAGGGGCTGGCATTGTGGTATAGCAGGTAAAACCACTGCCTGCAATGCTGAGTATGAGTGTATGAGTCTCAGTTCAAGTACTAGCTACTCCACTTCCCATCCAGCTTCCTGCTAATGTGCCTCAAGCACTGGAAGATGACCCAAGTACTTGGGCCCCTGCACCCACATTGGAAGAAGCTCCTGTCTCCTGGATTAAGTCTGGCCCAGTCCTGTATGTTTCAACCATTTGGGGAGTGTACCAGCAGGTGGAAGATCTCTATCTGGCTGAAGATCTCTTTCTGGCTTTCTCTCTCTCTCTCTCTCTCTCTCTCTCTCTCTCTCTCTCTCTTTCTCTCTCTCCTCCCCACTCTGTACCTCCCTTTCAAATAAATAAAATAAATCTAAAAAAAAAAAAAAAGGAATCAAGAAGGCAGGAAGGCAGAAAGGACCTTTCTGGTCAGACTTGTTAAATACACAGCAGTTGCGGGCTCCACGGCTCATTAGGCTAATCCTCCGCCTGCGGCGCCGGTACCCCAGGTTCTAGTCCCGGTTGGGGCACCGGATTCTGTCTCAGTTGCTCCTCTTCCAGGCCAGCTCTCTGATGTGGCCTGGGAAGGCAGTGGAGGATGGCCCAAGTGCTTGGGCCCTGCACCTGCATAGGAGACCAGGAGGAAGCACCTGGCTCCAGGCTTCGGATCGGCGCAGCACACCTGCCATAGCGGCCATTTGCGGGGTGAACAAACAGAAGGAAGACCTTTCTCTCTGTCTCTCTCTCTCTCTCACTGTCTAACTCTGTCTGTCAAAAAAAAAAAAATACACAGCAGTATAAATGACTCGGTTAGAAATTGTATTATCCACCTGTTACAGGAGTAAAAGTAATTTAAATAGATGTGGTTTTGTAATGTACATACTGCAGGATATCCTGTTAGTCATGGATTCTTTTTACTGTCAGACTTGGTTATTGTATTGTATGGAGTAGACAGAATTGATTACTAAACATAAAACGGCAAATTGCACTAAATTATTCCAGAGTTTCAGATATGCAAATAAATTTCACAGAATCAAGTTAAATTTATAAAAAAGCATGTATAAAATAAGAGATTCTGTCAGGGGCAAATATGAAGCATGGTGGAGTTATCCATGATCCTTTATGAAATGAAAATTCAGACTTGCCCTCTTTATAAAATGGAAATCAAGTCCTACAGAAGATTAATACATACGCCAGATAACTTTAATGATGGCAAAAAAAAAAAAAAAAAACTGCGAGCAACAATTTTGTACATCATCATGGGGAGAGAGTGGCATTTAGTTATTAAATATTATGAATGAATGTATGTACAATATAAAACAAATCAATATATGCTTATATAAAATAAATCGATAGACTTTATAGATGTCTTCAGGTAAGCCAGGCATCACATGGAGCACTTCTCATTGGCCACCTCATTAATTCCCCTACCAGCTCTTTAGGAGACCAAGCTGACAAAACACAGCAACTGTGTATGGTGGTGGGGAAGGGGGAGGCAAGGGATTGCTAGACCTTCGCTTAAGTAATAACCAAATGAGTACAAAAATGCACAAAGATTTAGGGAAGTGGTTTATTAGTTATATCTTTTTTCAAAATTATCTACTTGAGGGGCAGAGATGCAGATAGACAAAGTGAGAGTGCTCCCATCCACTGGATCACTCCCCAAATGTCCAAAAGGGAACTGTAGTCCCAGTTGATACTGGGAGCCAGTCCGGGTCTCCCACGTGGGTGCAGAAACCCAATTACTTGAATCACCATGGCTGCCACCCAGGATGTGCATGAGCCAAACATGGGAATTGGGAGAGGTGTTGGGAGTTGAATCCAGGTACTCTGATGTGACACCATTTCAAGTCCTGTCTACTCCACTTCCAATCCTGCTCCCTGCTAATGCACCTGGGAAAGCAACAGAGGATGGCTCAAGTATTGATAAGATTGGATTTAAGTCTATCATCTGCCTATTAGCATCTTTTTTCTCCTACTTTACCAGCTACACCACAACACCAGTCCCACCAGCTTTCTTTTACTAGCTTTTAGAATCCTATTCCTTCACTTCCGTTGGACTTTTTGCTTTTTATCCCTCTTGTAGCTGTTGCTTAGGGCAATACAATATGTTTCTTTAACACAGTTTTCCCTTTAACTAGTACTTCACCTTTTCACATCTAATGTAAAAAACTTACACCATATAATTTTATTTTCCATCCCCCTTTACTTTGTGCTTTGTGTTATAAGCTTTATTAAGTGCACATGCTGTAAATATCATACTATCAATTTAACAGTCATTTTTTAAGAAGAATTGAAAAGTTGTTTTTACTAGTTGAAAGTGACTGGAAATAGGCCACCGTCTTGGAAGATGGCTATCATTCTGGGCAAGGCTGATCTCTCTAACTGATATGAGCTGTCGGTTAAGGACTCTGTGATGGCAACTCTCCCAGCAGCAGGAATAGTAAGTTCCTTATTCCTCAAAAGAGATCCATGCTATGTTTTACCATGTACACTTAAGGTATTAAATAATCACAGGCAAAACCAGTATTTTTGTTATTAATTTCAGTGGGACTGCCTTTAGTGGTTCTATATTAGAATGATGGCTTTAAGTTTGATACATACATTATTTTATCATACTCAGGGACCAGTTTTATATTCCAAAATATATTCTATTTTGCTAACTTTTGAATCAGAACTTATTTTTTTTAACTTTTATTTAATGAATATAAATTTCCAAAGTACGATTTATGGATTACAATGGCTTCCCCCACATACCGTCCCTCCCACCCACTACCCTCCCCTTTCCCACTCCCTCTCCCCTTCCATTCACATTGATTCATTTTCGATTATCTTAATATACAGAAGATCATCTTAGTATACATTAAGTAAGGATTTCAACAGTTTGCTCCCACACAGAAACATAAAGTGTAAAATAATAGATGATTTTTTTTAAATGATGATGAAATCAGATCAGACCTATTGTCATGTTTAATCCCAGTGAGAGTCAAGTTGGGAGTTGATAATTTCTTTTTTTTTTTTTCAGAGGATCAGTTTAGTATACATTAAGTAAAGATTTCAACAGTTTGCACCCCCATAGAAACACAAAGTGAAATATATTGTTTGAGTACTCGTTATAGCATTAAATCTCAATGCACAGCACATTAAGGACAGAGATCCTACATGAGGAGTAAGTGCACAGTGACTCCTGTTGTTGACTTTACCAATTGACACTCCTGTCTATGGCATCAATAGTCTCCCTATGCTCCAGTCATGAGTTTCCAAGGCTATGGAAGCCCTCTGAGTTCTCCGATTCTTATCTTGTTTAGACAAGGTCATAGTCAAAGTGGAGGTTCTCTCCTCCCTTCAGAGAAAGGTACTTCCTTCTTTGAAGACCTGTTCTTTCCACTGGGATCTCACTCGCAGAGATCTTTTGCCAGAGTGTCTTGGCTTTCCATGCCTGAAATACTCTCATGGGCTTTTCAGCCAGATCCGAATGCCTTTATGGCTGATTCTGAGGCCAGAGTGCTATTTAGGACATCTGCCATTCTATGAGTCTGCTGAGTATCTCACTTCCCATGTTGGATCACTCTCCCCTTTATTTATTCCATCGGTTAGTGTTAGCAGGTACTAGACTTGTTTATGTGCTCCCTTTGACTCTTAGTCCCTTCATTATGATCAATTGTGAACTGAAATTGATCACTTGGAATAGTGAGATGGCATTGGTACATGCCACCCTGATGGGATTAAATTGGAGTCCCCTGGTATGTTTTTAACTCTACCATTTGGGGCAAGTCAGCTTGAGCATGTCCCAAATTATACATCTCTTCCCTCTCTTATTCCCACTCTTATGTTTAACAGGGATCACATTTCAGTTAATTTTTAACACTTAAGAATAACTGTGTATTAATTACAGAATTAAACCAGTCATATTAAGTAGAACAGACAAAAGGACTACTAAGAGGGATAATGTATTAAGTTGTTCATTAACAGTCAGGGCTATGCTGATCAAGTCACCGTTTCCCATAGTGTCCATTTCACTTCAACAGGTTTCCTTTTGGTGCTCAGTCAGTTGTCACCGATCAGGGAGAACATATGGTATTTGTCCCTTTGGGACTGGCTTATTTCACTCAGCATGATGTGTTCCAGATTCCTCCATTTTGTTGCAAATGACTGGATTTCGTTGTTTCTTACTGCGGTATAGTATTCTAAAGAGTACATATCCCGTAATTTCTTTATCCAGTCTACCGTTGATGGGCATTTAGGTTGGTTCCAGGTCTTAGCTATTGTGAATTGAGCTGCAATAAACATTAGGCTGCAGACCGCTTTTTTGTTTGCCAATTTAAATTCCTTTGGGTAAATTCCAAGGAGTGGGATGGCTGGGTCAAACGGTAGGGTTATCTTCAAGTTTCTGAGGAATCTCCAGACTGACTTCCATAGTGGCTTGACCAGTTTGCATTCCCACCAACAGTGGGTTAGTGTCCCTTTTTCCCCACATCTTCACCAGCATCTGTTGTTGGTAGATTTCTGAATGTGAGCCATTCTAACCGGGGTGAGGTGAAACCTCATTGTGGTTTTGATTTGCATTTCCCTGATTGCTAATGACCTTGAACATTTTTTCATGTGCCTGTTGGCCATTTGGATTTCCTCTTTTGAAAAATGTCTATTGAGGTCCTTGGCCCATCTCTTAAGTGGGTTGTTGGTTTTGTTTTTGTGGAGTTTCTTGATCTCTTTGTAGATTCTGGTTATTAACCCTTTATCTGTTGCATAGTTTGCAAATATTTTTTCCCATTCTGTCGGTTGTCTCTTCACTCTCCTGACTGTTTCTTTTGCAGTACAGAAACTTCTCAATTTGATGCAATCCCAATAGTTAATTTTGGCTTTGACTGCCTGTGCCTCCCGGGTCTTTTCCAGAAATTCTTTGCCTGTGCCAATATCTTGAAGGGTTTCTCCAATGTTCTCTAGTAACTTGATGGTGTCAGGTCGTAGATTTAGGTCTTTAATCCATGTTGAGTGGATTTTTGTGTAAGGTGTAAGGTAGAGGTCTTGCTTCATGATTCTGCACGTGGAAATCCAATTTTCCCAGCACCATTTATTGAATAGACTGTCCTTGCTCCAGGAATTAGTTTTAGATCCTTGATCAAATATAAGTTGGCTGTAGATGTTTGGGTTGATTTCTGGTGTTTCAATTCTGTTCCATTGGTCTATCCATCTGTTTCTGTACCAGTACCATGCTGTTTTGATTACAACTGCCCTGTAGTATGTCCTGAAATCTGGTATTGAGATGCCTCCGACTTTGTTTTTGTTGTACAAGATTGCTTTAGCTATTTGAGGTCTCCTGTGTCTCCATATGAATTATCAAGGAGCTGGATCAGAAGTGGAGCAGCCAGGACTTGAACTGGTGCCCATACAGGCACTGTTTTTTATACTGGCTACTCCTCTGCTTATGGCCTGGGAAAACAGTAGAAGATGACCCAAGTGCTTGAGCTCCTGCATCGATGTGGAAGATCCAGAAGCTCCTAGCTCCTGGTTTCAGATGGACTCGGCTCCAGCCATTGCAGTCATTTAAGGAGTAAACCAGCAGATGAAAGATCTTTCTCTCTGTCTCACCCTCTCTCTGTCTGTAACTCTACCTCTCAAATAAATAAATAAATTTTTTTTAAAAAAGCACCTGTATATGATAGAGATTTCCAATAGTCTGAGAGTATGCGTCATTTTGAAACTTGTTTTCAAAACTTAGGATATAACTTACAAAGTAAGAGAGTTGTCTTATAACTCCAGCTGCTCTTTAGACAAGTAAGTGACACTGGAAGTTTTCTTTACTCTCTCTACTGGCTCAAAACACCAAACCTATTTCTTCAGTGTTTCCAAGCTGATTCTCCTGTGCACAGCTTTAATCTATGCCTACTCTTTAATCATGGGAAAGGCAACCCACTAACAACTCTGGATTGTTCCCTTTCACACTTTGCTTGTGTTCCATCAAATTGGTTGCTTGGCTAAAAAACAAGCTGTAGGATGAAAGAATGAACTTTATGATCTTTGATCTCCAGTGGTAACATATACAGTATAGTACATGGCCATGGTCCAACACTCTTATATATATTATGGATTTTCACTTCCTTGTGTCAAGAAACAGGTAATGCTTTACCAAGAATGTAGACTAACTGGTTTGATTAGTTTGATGTATTTTTTGTAATTTAATGAAAAGGAATAGAAAGCAAATATTTTTCTTCATTTTGATTTCATTAGAATCTACAAGTCTAGTGTTTCAGTTAAACATTGAAAAATAAGTCAAGACAGTGATTTTATTTGGGAGGAAGAAAAGGAAATGATTGGTTTAAAATAAGGCTTTGTTATGCTCACATAAACTTCATTTTCATTAACAAAATGCTCCTGTTAACAAACTATTGCATAGGGTATTATGCTTTTCTGTGTCAGTCTTGGAACTAAAAATCTCTCACACATTTTTCTCCCTATGATAATTTTAGAAAGCATTTTATAAAGCCATAATTTTCCATTTTCATGTAAATTTTGAGAATCAGGGGCCTGTGAGGAAGCAGAGACAGCTCTTCTTTGTATTATTCTCATTATTTTTTTGACAAATCACCATCCTGCAAGGTCAGTATGTATAAAGCATCCACTGTGTGCATTATTCTAAGATAGCATACATATAAAAAAGGATAAGACACAGCCCCACTTGAAACATACTTTTAAAAGTTACCAAAACTCTATCAGATATGTTTAAATATTTTTTCTATAAAATCTCAATATTAACAATCCAATTTTCAAATGCTTTTTAGGAGGATGTAAAAAATTTTAAGTATAATTCTGTCAAGCCAATTCTTTCTCCCATGTTGAGACTATAATTCATCTAGACTCACAGCATGAAAAACTTGCTCAAGTTTGTTGAAGAATGTGCAGGGTTTTTTTTTTTTTAAGAAAAATGTTATTTAATAAATATAACTTCTGAAAGTACAACTTTTGGATTATAGCAGTTCTCTCCCCCATATCCACCCTCCCACCCGCAAACCATCCCATCTCCTAATCTCTCTCCCATCCCATTCTTAAGATTCATTTTCAATTATCTTTATATACAGAAGATCAACTTAGTAATACTAAGTAAAAATTTCAACAGTTTGCACCCCCACAGACACACAAAGTATAAAGTACTGTTTGAAGACTATTTTTACCATTAATTCTCATAGTACAACACATTAAGGACAAAGATCCTACATGAGGAGTAAGTGCACAGTGTCTCCTCTTGTTGATTTAAAAATTGACACTCTTATTTATGGTGTCAGTAATCACCCGAGGCTCTTGTCATGAGCTGCCAAGGCTATGGAAGCCTCTTGAGTTCACAAACTCCGACCTTATTTAGACAAGGCCATAATCAAAGTGGAAGTTCTCTCCTCCCTTCAAAGAAAGGTACCTCCTTCTTTGATAGCCTGTACTTTCCACTGGGATCCCACTCACAGAGATCTTTCATTTAGGTCATTTTTTGCCACAGTGTCTTGGCTTTCCATGCCTGAGCAACTCTCATGTGCTTTTTAGCCAGAACCAAATGCCTTATGGGCTGATTCTGAGGCCAGAGTGCTGTTTAGGGCAGTTGTCATTCTATGAGTCTGCTGTGTATCCCACTTCCCATGTTGGTTAGTTCTCTCCTTTGTAATTCTATCAGTTAGTATTAGCAGACACTAGTCTTGTTTATGTGATCCCTTTGATACTTAATCCTATCTTTATGATCAATTATGAACTTAAACTGATCACTCTATCTAGTAAGCTGGCATTGGTACCTGCCAACTTAATGCGATTTTGAGTCCCATGGCACGTTTCTAGCTTACACAGTGGGAAAGGAAAGAAAGAAAGAAAGAAAGAAAGAAAGAAAGAAAGAAAGAAAGAAAGAAAGAAAGAAAGAAAGAAAGAAAGAAAGAAAGAAAGAAAGAAAGAAGGAAGGAAGGAAGGAGAAGGAAGGAAGGAGGGAAGGAGGGAAGGAGGGAAGGAGGGAAGGAGGGAAGGAGGAAAGGAAGGAAGGAAGGAGGGAAGGAGGGAAGGAGGGAAGAAGGAAAGGAAGGAAGGAAGGAGGGAAGGAGGGAAGGAGGGAAGGAAGGAGGAAAGGAGAATCCAGTCATTTGCAACAAAATGGAGGAATCTGGAAAATATGCTGAGTGAAATAAGCCAGTCCCAAAGGGACAAATATCATATGTTCTCCTTGATCTGTGACAACTAACTGAGCACCTAAAAGGAAACCTTTAGAAGTGAAACCAACACTATGAGAAACAATGACTTGATCAGTCCTTGTCCTGACTGTTGAGGAATAGCTTACTATTTTATTCTTCTTAGTATTTTCTTTTTCTACTTAATACCATTGGTTGAACTCTTTAATTAACACACAATTATTCTTAGGTGTTTATGCTCAACTAAAAATTGATCCCCATTAAAAATAAGAGTGGTAATAAGAGAGAGAGGAGATGTACAGTTTGGCACAAGCTCACTCAGACTTACCCCTAAGGGTAAAGCTAGAATGTGCCAGTTTTAAAGCTGAAATCTCACGTCTTCCAAACTTTTTTCATTTTACATAAACTGAGGCAAGTGGTCATCCTCATGATACATGACCAGATTCAGGTAATTGTTATTCAAAAAAAAATTTAATGTGGGCCGGCATCACAGCATGATCAGTAAAGCTGCCACCTGTGACACTGGCATCACTTATGAGCTCCGGATCATGTTCCTGATGTTCTATCTCTGATCCAGCTCCCTGTTAATGGTCTGGGAAAGCAGCAGAAGATGGTCCAAATGTGTGGGTCCCTGCTAACAGCATTGGAGACTGGGATGAAGCTCCTGGCTCCTGACTTCAGCCTGTTCCAGTGCTGCCTGTTGTGGCCAACTGGGTTGAGAAGGAGCAGAGGGAAGATATCTCTCTTTCTCTGTCTCTCCCTCTCTCTCTAACTCAACTTTCAAAATAAATAAATTATCTTTTAAACGAATACTTAATGAGTCTGTTAGATATACCTTTGCTAGAAATAGTTTTGAATGGATTATGTTTCAAATCAAGAAGTTGATGTTGACAAGGCCAAACATACAAAATATATGTCTTACTTTTATTTATAGTTTTATTTGAAAAACCAAAAAGAAAATCATGTCAAAAAAGAATTACTAGAGCAACATGCCAAGGAAAATAATTCTTATGATTATTATTATTATTATTATTAAGATGGCTATAAATAATAAGTGAATAACATTTATTTTCTGGAAATGAGGTTCTATACTTCATTGTCTCATGGATATTTCAAATTTAACATGTCCTAAAATAACTGCTGGTTTGATTTGATTTTTTTTCCTCAAATCAGTTTCCTTTGTTCCTCTAGTCCCATCCTCATGGTATATGATATGACCTCACCAGTAAACTCTCTCAAAGTCTGTGACATAGTCAAGAGTCCCATTTATTCCTCCCTATTCCTTTGTGCTAACTGCCATCAGCTAGTTCTTATTTTGTCATAAATGCATCTGGATCCACATCCTTCTATCCATCTCCACTCGCACTACCTTAGATCAAACTACTATTGTTCTTTTCCCAGATGGACAGCCCCTAATTATGTGCCTGCCACTCTTTCCAATTCTAAATATATTTAAGGAAACTTAAAACATACACAGGTACTTCAAAAAATGTGTATGAAAACAGGATTAAAAGATAAGTTTATTTTGCTGCAAAATATTTTGAATCCAAGCATAGTCTTTTTCTTTTTTTTCAAACATAGTGTTTTTCATAACACACATTTTCCTCATATGCATAGATTTCAAAAAATTTTTGTGCCAAAATAAATTTGTCTTTTAATTCCACTTCCCTACAACTTTTTTGAAATATCTTTGTACATTAGGCTTACTTATCTGTTTGACAGCCCTGCAACTATTTCCTAGTGCGATGATTTCCTAATCCAAGTTTCTAACCCCAGTCCCTAATAATATAGTTTTTAAAATTTGACTTTGCCTGTTGTTTCAGGCTCACTTCTTGCCTCCTTATTGACACACCACTGGCTTAACTCCCATGGATTATGCAAACAAGGCAAAGCTATTCATAGAGTTTCACACAAACGCTCTCGTTCCCACCAAAGTTTCTCCCTACTTTTGCTTCATAGAAATGTCTCCTGGTTAGAGATGCTGCACCTGATTATTCTATCCAGAATGCAACAGTTGCTTTCCTTCTGGTATATTATGACTCTAATCATCTGCATATTTTCCTTTGTACTATTTTCAGTATATTCCAATTTAGGAACATAACCTCTATGAAGCCAAAGGCCAGAGATCCTCTTCGTATTTTTGTTCCTAACACCCTGAGCCAGGCCTATCACAAAATAGTTGTTAAGTTAGCATCCATTACAGAGTAGGCACTCCCTGGTGGTCTAGTGGTTAGGATACAGAGTAGGCACTTAATGAAGTTTATATGCTCTACACCTTGTATCGTTTAATCTTTAGAGCAGACACCATTAATGGTGCCATTTTACAGATTAAGAAACTGAAACTTAAAGAAGTTATGTAATTTGTGTTTTGTCACACAGCTAGAAAGTGGTAATTACAAAACTGAACCACATTACGCCTCTCCAGAGCCCAGGTTCTTACTGGCCCTGAGATTGTGCAGGGACCCCAGGCCCTGGGAAACTGGTACTGATAAATGTGAGCTTCAAAGACCTCTCCTGTGCCTGATAAGAAATCATAAAGTTATTTCTGTACTTTTCCCATTATTTCTATATTTGTTAGTTGGAATTCTAATATAAAGCAGTTTTTTAAAAGATTTATTTATTTATTTGAAAGTAAGAGTTACACATAGAGAGAGCAGAGAGAGAGAGAGAGAGAGAGTTCTTCCATCTGTTGGTTTACTCCCCGGATGGCTGCAACAGCCAGAGCTGCACCGATCCGAACCCAGGAACCAGGAGTTTCTTCCAGGTCTCCTGTGTGAGTGCAAGGGGCCCAAGGACTTGGGTCATCTTCTACTGCTTTCCCAGGCCATAGCAGAGAGCTGGATTGGAAGTAGAGTAGTTGGAACTCGAACCAGCGTCCATATGGGATGCCAGCACTGCAGGCAGCATCTCTACCCAATAAGCCACAGCGCCAGCCCCTACAAAGAAGTTTTATGCTACATATTTCATATGCTTCTTAGGTGAGTGGAATTGCTAAATAACAAGGATTATGAAACTCAGAGATTGTGAATAAACTTAACAAAAAATATCCTGAGAATATCAGACGGGGGAAAAACGGATACTTCTTCCTACTTTACCTCCCTGCCATAATTGATTAGGACACTTCCTCATGTCTAAGCAATATAGCAGCAATTGGTAATTGCTCTAATGCCTCTAGTAAGAAATAATGCCTTTTCTATTTGAATGAATTGTATTTGTTAGAAAGATGAGTAAATCTCCCTACACAGATACTATATTGAAACTTCCTGTTTGAGTCATAAAAGTCATGGGCTTACAGTAATTGTAGACATTTTGGTAGAATCACTGTAAGTGAAAATTTCCTTTGTCTGCCAGCACACTCTTCATGCCCCTGCCTAGATATCTCCTCCTGCAGGAAATTTTTCTTACCTTTACCAGTAGCTCAGATTGGGGTCACATGCCCTTGTATTGTAGTTCTCCATTGTTTCCTGGTGCATCATCAGGGCTCAAAAGTATTTGTTCACGGACTTTTTAATTCACTCCTGGTCCATACATTAGTGTAAAAGCTATTAAACCCTGATGAGAGTCAGAAGTATGGGGGCAAGAGAACTATCCACTTTAGTAATTGCCCTAGAGTTGGTTTTATTCAGTGGCATATTGGGTAAAAATGGAACACTCTCTACACTCAGCTGTCAAAAGAGGCCCTGGTAATTTGCTACATGGCCAAATGCTGTCAAAATGCTCAGTTTCTCCTCTACTGAAATGTGGTAGCTAGGCAACTCCAATAACATTTGGAATTCAACCCACACAAATCTTATTCCAACACAGGAAAACGTGCCAAAACTAGCTGGTTTCCCTTAAGAGACACCCTCCCTGAGGCCATGAAGATGGGCCGGATGTCTGTGAAGCACTCTTTATAGCTACATACACCCAGCATGCACAGGTATAGTGCTTCATTGATTAACATTGCGACATAGAGTATTTGATAGAATATGTGAAAGGCTCAGGCATCCCAACTGCAAGATGAAATAAGAAGTAATTAATTGTGGCATTTGTATGAATTGATATTGCAACACAGTAAATTAAAACAAGCAGTCATTTCAAGGGGATTTTTTGAAGCATGAAATACTTACTGTAAGACTGGGCCTATAAATAAAATGAAATAATAAATCAACTGTGTTAAGCATATAATTTGAAGAAAAAGTCCTCAGCAAATAACCTTACAGGTATTGATTTTAAGATGAACACAATTATAGCAAAAAGATTATTCAAACAGGAGTAGGTGTTGTGGAACAAAAGTTATGATCCCACTAAGAATATCCACATCCTATATTGGAGTGGATGGTTAGAGTCCTGGCTCCTCGATTTCTGATGCAACTTGCTACTAATGCACACCCTGGGAGGCACCAGTTAAGAATGCCAGAGTCCCGGGCACCACACGGAGATCTGGATGGAATCCTGGGCTCCAGCCCTTGGCCTGTCCAATCCAGGTTGTTTCAATTATCCAGGAAGTGAAGCACCAGATGGAAGATCTCCCTCTGTCTGACTCTGTCTGTCTCTGTGTGTCGCTCTAACATTTAAAGAAATGGAAAAATGTTAGAAAGATTATTCAGACCACCCATATATTTTTACAGATTCAAGTTAGCTAGAGATGGAATATACC
Organism: Oryctolagus cuniculus; assembly: GCF_964237555.1. NCBI lineage: Eukaryota > Metazoa > Chordata > Mammalia > Lagomorpha > Leporidae > Oryctolagus > Oryctolagus cuniculus. The sequence continues at coordinate 144,962,897 of NC_091437.1, forward strand.
CACTAAAGGAATCTGGACATCATTAACATCAACATGATTAGTTTGTTATAAATATGCAAAATAGATGATAACTGCTGAATATTTTGCTCCCTTGAAATTGCTCCATTATGAAGTGACTGGAGCTTCCATTGATTATTGTTATGTTTATGGCTATAAACATGTATATTAGTGTAACAAGAAGGTGTTAAGTATTAATAATTTTCATTCCCTAGTACAAACTATGATTTAATACATAATTACCAGGTCGTTCTTAAGCGCTTCTTTTTAGATTTGTCTGCAAAAGTCTGCACAGACCTAAGCCCGTTGACGATGTCCTTCGTTTTCCCAAAGTAGATCTCATTCAGCATACTTCGGATTTTATTTTCCATGTCCTCTACCAGGCGCCCGATGTTGGCTATGTGTGGGGAGCAGTCACTCACAGTCTCATCTTTCTCCATCTGTCTGGTAAGGCTGCCTCCGAGGTTCATGGTACCGGAGCCGGATTTGTTGGTCTGCAGCCACAGCATCACCGTGCAAGTCATCTTGTAGTGGGCGGTGCGGCCACTGGACTTCTCCTGCACTTCCACCACGTGGATGGACTCCCAGCAGCCTTTGATCTTCTTTGATCCACCTCCAGCCTTCTTTATGAGGATCACTCCCGCAAAGCCATGATCCAGATCCCAGAGGTAGACAGATGAGACACCACCTTCAAAATACAGGTCTCGGTACTGGTGAAAGGCTTTGTTGGCTTCTAAACAATAAGCGCTTAAGAAGGACCTGGTGGAGGCTTTGAAGAGAAAGCAGCAGAGCTAAGTCCCTGCTCCGCGGTAGCCGGACACGCCGCACACTCTTTAGGTTCTTTTCCTAGAAAACTCGTTTTCTGCTCCCTGGCCCTGGCCCTTCCCTCCCTGACAGGCCCCTAACAACCCACATCCTCTACCGCACAGCGCCATCTCCCCGCATAAAGCCCAGTCACCGCCCTGCTCCGGCTCCGAGGCCTGCTTCCCACCGTTCCGCTGTCGGAACTCAGGTGTCTGCATAGAGCCCGCGAGGGCCCGGTCCGCCCCGCCCCGCCCCCCACCCCATAGGCATAAAGACGCTGTCCGTCAGCCCCTTCCCTCCCCTCCCCCTTTTTGTTACATTGGTGTTAAAAATGTAAAACAAAAAAATTTTATGAAATAACTGTGGTGTGTGAGAGACAGAAGGAAACCTGGAGGTGCGACTCCAGTGCGTTTGGGAGTTGCTTGGGGCGGAGGTCTGCGGACAGGGGCCAGCCCTGGGCGGAAGGAGAGGTGGCTCAGCCGTCCTGTGCAGGCTTGCCCCTGTCCCTCGGAGGCCGCGGGGTGGGGGCGGGGGCTGCTCCTCTGGCCAAGTGCTTTTCTGTCAATTTTTACGGAATGCAAAAGGAGTTTTTTGTTTTTGTTTGTTTGTTTGTTTGTTTGTTTGTAAAGCTTAACAAAAAATATCTACATCTTATACTTGAGCCTCCATACTTAAAAAAAGGAAAAAAAGAACAAAAAAATCAAATAAAAAGAAACTGGGACGCAGTTAAAAAAAATACATAATTACAACTTCCCAGTTGGTAAAGAAGAGTGATATGATGGTACTGGTTGATAAAAAATTCATTTTTCTTGGCCAGCGCCGCAGCTCACTAGGCTAATCCTCCGCCTGCGGCGCCAAAACTCTGAGTTCTAGTCCTGGCTGGGGCACCGGATTCTGTCCCAGTTGCTCCTCTTCCAGTCCAGCTCTCTGCTGTGGCCCGGGAAGGCAATGGAGGATGGCCCACTTGGTACTTGGGCCCTGCACATGGGAGACCAGGAGGAAGCACCTGGCTCCTGGCTTCGGATCAGCGCAGCGCACCTGCCGCAGCAGCCATTTTGGGGGTGAACCAATGGTAGGAAGACCTTTCACTCTGTCTCTCTCACTGTCTACTGTCTAACTCTGCCTGTCAAAAAAAAAAAAAAAAAGAGAGAGAGAGAGAATTCATTTTTCCTAATTAATCATTAAGCAATTAAGTTAATCAAAATTTTCGACATCCCAATTTTTTCTGCTTGAAATAATAATTAACATTATAACATTTAATAATATTGTTGATTAACCAAGAGATGCTGTTTTATTTCTGACAGTATTTGTTTATACTTGTTCTTTCCCAAATGTATTCATAATTGAAACAACACAAGTGTTGTACTATCTTATTATTCTTAGTCTTTAAGGTACTTCTAGCCTGGGATTCACTCAATAAAACAAACATACCTCTATAAAATAGAATTACAGTATATTTCTCGAGTTCATAAAATATATAATTATAATGACAACTTCTGAAATATGTAATAAAATATCCAAGTGTTTAAGTAAAGATTCAATTCTTAGAAATTCTTCTCCAACTTATTCTTGAAAAATTAACAAACACAAAAGTTTTACTTAGCATATACTTCAGCTGGTTATAAACATATTTTGTGAAATCAGTTAATTCAGAAAAAAATATAGTTGGTTAATTTACTAGATAGGAATTGGGGCATGTCTGTCAGTTATCTGACAGTGGGATCAGATTCAAGAAAAGTTTGGTGCCAAGTAATTGAAAAACTGCCTGAATGCATTTTGGGCTTTGATTTCAGAACAATTTTCAAGAAGCTCAACCACAGGCATTATGCAGTATCATGCTTGGAAAACAGGAAGCTGCCTTAAAGGGAATTTGTTACTGTCATTTCTAATCTATCTCAGACAGCTCAATCAAGGACAGACAAGGTGTTTTGCTGCGATGCAGCTGTATTGTACTGGAAAGCAAAATAGTCACAAGAATGGGCTATGTATTCTGGCTGTTCTGTGAACTAACACCATGTACAGCCTTGGGCAAGTCATTTAATGTATAACCTCAATTTTATCAATCCTTAAAAGGCTGTAAAAAATACTTGCTTCAAAGGCTGCAATAAGGTTCATATCAAATAATAAATGGAAAAATGCTATTAAGTCTAAAAGACTCTATTTATCGAACAGAGGGTGGTTATTATCTCCTTACAATATCCTTGCTGTGGATTTAGAGAATTTATGACCTTGGATGCTGGGTTCTAAAGACCCCTTTAAGAACCTATAACCTTTTCATCTTGATTATAGATAGGAAAAAATAAACATCTAGAGAACACCCTAGGACTGATAAATGGTAAACATGACTCACTGGAATAATATTGGTTTATTCCTAACCTTTAAACTCTTTTATGCATCATGTACAGCAAACTAACCTGTAGAAGATTAAATACATTTATTGGTTGTTGGTCTGTCCTTCATTTAAGAGATGTGTTCTGAAATATTACGTACAAATTCCCTTACATTCAGCTATACTGCAAGTAAGTTACACTTAGATTAAAAATTTATCTTACTCTTTTATAGAACAAAGAATCCTGGGGCAGAAGTTTAGCCAGCAGTTAATATACTGGTCGAGATACTTGCATCCCGCGGGCGCCGTGACTCACTAGGCTAATCCTCTGCCTGTGGTGCCAGCACACTGGGTTCTAGTCCCGGTAGCTCCTCTTCCAGTCCAGCTCTCTGCTGTAGTCTGGGAGTGCAGTGGAGGATGGCCCAGGTCCTTGGGCCCTGCACCCGCATGGGAGACCAGGAGAAGCACCTGGCTCCTGGCTTTGGATCGGCGCAGCGCGCCAGCTGCAGCACACTGGCCATAGCGGCCATTGTGGCGGTGAATCAACAGCAAAAGGAAGACCTTTCTCTCTGTCTCTCTCTCTCTCACTGTCTAACTCTGCCTGGGTTCAATTGTCCACTCTGGCTTCAGTGTCCAACTTCTCATCAATGTAGGCCCTGGAGGCAGTGGTTATGGCTTAAGTAATTGGATTCCCATTACCCATATGGGAGACCTAGATTGAGTTCCCAGCTGGAACTAGATTGAGTTCCCAGTCCTGGACATTGCAGGCATTTTGGGAAGTGAACCAGCAGATAAAAGATCCCTGTCTATGTGCATCTTTCTGTCTTTCTTCCACTCAAATAAAGAATCCTTCAGAATTGAAACGTACAGTGGCATTGTGGTGTGCAGGTAAAGTCACCACCTGTGACACTGGCACTCCATATGGGCACTATTTCAAGTCCTGGATGCTCCTCTTCTGATCCAGCTCTCTGCTATGGCCTGGGGAAGCAGTAGAAGTGCATGGGCCTAAGTGTATGGGCCTGCACCCACATGGGAGACCCAGAGAAGCTTTTGTCTCCTGGCTTCAAATTAGCCCAGCCCTGGCTGCTTTGGACATCTGGGGAGTGAGCCAGCAGATAGAAGAATTTTCTCTCTGTCTCTCTCTCTCTATGTCTGTAGTTCTATCTTTCAAATGAATGAATGAATGAATAAATCGTATTAAAATTTTTTTGAAACAATGATCTTATAAACTTGGACTTTTATATGCCTTCTGTTCTAAAAGTTGGAATATAAGTTTTTGTTAGACATTTTTTTGGGGTTGAAGGGGTAGGCGCTTCACCCATAAACTGGAAGAAGTACCTATATTGGACCAAAAGATGATACAAATGAAGAATTAAAACACTGTAAATTAAATATTTTTTATTGAACTCATTTTCTTAGGTGGCAAATTACTATATCTATACCTAGTCACTCATTTAACACTACCCTTCCCTTCAGCAAGTGGGGTCATAGTTATCCTCTCTGAGCCTCAGTATACTGGGACCTAAACAGCAGCATCTATATAATAGATGCTGCATCTGAACTTTTCATAGATTTCATGCTCCATGTGATTTTCTTGAGTTTCAGGATCTGGCTTTGGTCTCCTTGGTGTATGTATGTGTTATTACTTTTGTGGAATACTATATGACTAGCTAATACGGCTTACTATATGACAATCTCATCTATGTAGTCTCTAACTCCCAACATTTTCTTTATCCCTTGTCACTCCCCATCTTCATGGAGGAACGACACAGGACCCTGCGTTGTTCTTTTGTCTGCTCGGCCCTCCCCGGGTTTGCTGCTGGTTCTTCCCGGGTTGGCTACTGTCCCTTCCACCTCCGTGGAAGGGCGGTTCCCCCTGCCACTTTCCCCACTTCCGCGGGGGAGCGGCACACCACCAGCCGGCTCTCTCGGGGGCTGCACAGGTGTTCCTTCAGATAGATGTTCCTGGTGCATGTTGTCTCTCTCCTCCTTTATAGTCCTCTTCCGCCAATCCCAACTCTGCTACCCACACGCCGAGTACGCTGCTCTCCTCCAATCAGGAGCAGGTCCTACAGTTTATTGGTTGAACTGGAGGCAGCTGAGTAGAAGCTGTTTCCTCCTCTCCCAGCGCCATATTGTGGGAGAGCAGATGCATAGAATAAGTCTTAATTCCAGTAACTTAGTCTAGTCCGAGTTGCTCCCAGTTGCTCCCCACAATCCCTGACTTCAATACCTTCCCATTTAGCTCTGCTTAGAGGTAGGTAAGGACAGTATTCACTCCTTATTCAGAGCCAACTTTGGGATTACCTGGGCAGACTCTGGAACTTCCCAATGGCCTGGAGAGTTTATAGTCTTGACTTTTTAAATGGATTTCCTAAGTCAAGTTTATTTGTAATTGAAAATGGCAGCAAGCCAACAAGAAACTAGGTAAGCTAAAATAAATAGACATGTATTGGAAGACTTATAACCACAAAGAGAACAAATACAGCTCAGGGTCAAATTGGGAATAGAAACTCCACTTTCTCCAGAACATACTAGATGTCTTCCGTCTGCATCTTGGCTGCATTTTCTTAGGAAATACTTTCCCATCAGCAGGAAACATTGAACCTGGCAACTTTATCTTCAGTCATTCAGGGTCATCATCAGAAAATGAGTGATCCATGCTCTTTTCTCAAATTAAAAAGCCAGGGAGAAGATCTCTTATTTTGGCCAGTTTAAATAATGGGTTCATTCCCAGAACAATCAACCTAAATCAGGCAGTAAGAGAGATCATTTTGGATTTGTTTGTTCACTCTTAGACCAGGAAGTGTTTGAGAAAGATCATTTCCTAGAAGGAGAGGGTGACTGAGGACAAACCATGTTCCAAAGAAGTAAGTTAGAATTGTTGGATAGAAAAGGCAGTTCCATGCTCATGGGTTAGATATCTAGTTGGCATATTAAAAGGCTTTGTAGAAGAATTAACACTTTCTGAGTGCTAGCCAATTTTCAGAAATTTCTCCTAAAATCTCCATTTGCAACTCCTGTTCCAAATAATCCTGAAGTGGGATAATCATTTCCAGATAAAGAAATTAATACTCAGAGTTAATAAATAACTGCTTCCTGATAAAGCTATCAAGCACTGAGAACCCATACATATTTAATTGGAAAGAGAAAAATGTGTGAGATTGGCATGGATAGAATTCACGAGGATGATTGTGAGAAAATAGTGTTTGGTGTCTAGGTCTCATCTTTACCCTTCTGTGCCACAAGAGGTTTGTTCCTTGTAGGGATCAGGTCCAACAACAATTGGTTATATTCCCAGAGTATAAGAATTATAAATAAGTAAATGCTCTACTTTCTTTTCTTTGGGATCTACTTATTCATCACCACAGCATTAAAATAGAAAGTTGATATTAGGGTGTAGACCCAGAGAAATGGGGCCAAGAAGACCAGCTGTCTTGCTGACTATATCCATGCTAAAGACTTTCTCACAGTCTCATATTTTAAAGAGACTCCATTGGGATTTGATAGAAAGTCTTTTAAAAATAGGCAGAATGAGTTTTTCCAAGGTTATCCCTTTGGCACAATGCCTTCTTGAATCCACAGATGTGTTAGCAAGCTATTGGGGGATTCCTGTGACTCAGTTCCTTTTCAAATGTCATTGCATGCCAAATAACATGAACCAGAAAAGGGGATGGTTGCAAACACAGAACATGTAAGATGATAGGATACTCATCTTTATTACATTACATTCTTATTTCATGTTTACTTTGTAATATCTTACACTCATTTACTGTACTTGGATTTGGGTCTGGGTATACAAAAACATGTCTCTTCCATCAAACCCACAATATAGTGGATGCAGTTCGATGCATCTCAAGGTTCAAAACTTTATATTAATTCTCAAGACATTTTTGTGACATGTGTACCGAGTGTTATGAGTACTTGGCATAGATCGCAGGAAAGTTCTGGCAACATGTCTATAAAGTAGCTAACATCATTCCCTTGTTGAAGATGAAGGAACAGCTTTTTGAGAGACCCACACAATGAATAGCTGGCCAAGGCAGGATTTGAGCTCATCTGTTAAGCACTGGAGCCCATACATTTGTCCCATTCCACCACATCCCCAGGCAAAACTTTAAGTTGGAGAAATTGTTTCCTTTCCTCTGAGACCCCAGAAGTAAATATGGGAATGTACTCACTGGTCTGAACATTGACACCAATAGAATTGACTAGTCTTTGACATTGTACTCCATGTTTGTTTAAGCTTTTAATTTGTGACAGTTATTCAAAAACTAGCCTAGAAAATTGGGAAAAATCAATAAATTTTCCCTATCCAATTCCAAGCCTAGAATTCTAGCAAAATCTAAGAAATTTTTTGTGCTGGGGGCCAGCAGCGTGGCTTACTTGGTTAATCCTCCCCCTGCGGCACCAGCATTCCAAATGGGCACCGGGTTCTAGTCCCAGTTGCTCCTCATCCAGTCTGGCTCTCTGCTGTGGCCCGGGAAGGCAGTGGAGGATGGCCCAAGTGCTTGATTCCCTGGACCCATGTGGGAGACCAGGAAGAAGCACCTGGCTCCTGGCTTCGGATTGGTGCAGCCTTGGCTGTAGCAGCCATTTGAGGAGTGAACCAACAGAAGGAAGACCTTTCTCTCTGTTTCTCTCTCTCTCACTGTCTATAGCTCTACCTGTCAAATAAATTAAAAAAAAAAAAAAAGAAAAAGAAAGAAATCTTTTGTGCTATGAAAAGTGTTCTTAGATGGAAAAATAACATTCAGTTGAATGGTAATATGCAAATTAAATGACTCTGATGTAAGAACAACATCTTGATTTTATTATTGAATTTAGATGCATTTTAAGAACTTCTCAAATTATGTTGACAAATATTATATTCAACAATTTTTCATTTTGACTTTCCAAAATTTTTACTACACTTTTTTGTCTCTATCATATAGGAGGCAAAATGCCATCCACACAAACATCACTTTATTTTTTTTCTTTTTTTGACAGGCAGGGTGGACAGTGAGAGAGAGAGAGACAGAGAGAAAGGTCTTCCTTTTCTGTTGGTTCACCCTCCAATGGCTGCTGCGGCTGGCGCGCTGCAGCCGGCGCACCGCGCTGATCTGAAGCCAGGAACCAGGTGCTTCTCCTGGTCTCCCATGCGGGTGCAGGGACCAAGCACTTGGGCCATCCTCCACTGCACTCCCGGCCCACAGCAGAGAGCTGGCCTGGAAGAGGGGCAACCGGGACAGAATCCGGCGCCCCGACCGGGACTAGAACCCGGTGTGCTGGCGCCACAAGGTGGAGGATTAGCCTATTGAGCTGTGGCGCCGGCCACAAACATCACTTTAATTAAGGTTCATACCCTCATGAAGATTCTCATAAAAATAATACTCGAAGTAAAATATATTGATTATGTAGATATTCTGAAAACACTCTTTGATACAAATTATCATATTTAATCTTAATGGAGACAGTTTTTGATAATTGTTATTACTATGCAAATAAGGAACGGAGGACTAGGGTGATTGGGCCTTCTGTTCAAGGGTACAAGCTTCTGAATGGTAAAATACAGATGTGAACTGAGGGCTGTGTCTGACTTTCCTGGGAGTCACTTATTTTCCTGCTACCCAATTTTTGTTCATTGTTCGTATGAGTCTATTTTCTTCTTCATTCTCAGTGGACAATGCTTTCAACACTTGGATCTCTGCATATTTATTCCCTATTCAGTTATCATTACTTGAACACATATTTCAAAAGGCACTGGGCTAGGCAGAGTTGGGAATAGAGATCAATAAGATGCAAGCTTGGGCCCAGCGCTGTGGTATATAGGATAAGCCTCTACCTGTGGCATCGGCATACCATATGGGTGCTGGTTCATGTTCCGGCTGCTCCTCTTCCAATCCAGCTCTCTGCTATAGCCTGGGAAAGCAGTGGAAAATGACCCACATGCTTGGGCCCCTGTACCCTCCTGGGAGACCCAGATGAAGCTCCCGGCTTCTGACTTCAGATCAGCCCGGTTCCGGCTGTTACAGCCATTGGGGAGTGAACCAGTGGATGGGATGGAGGACACCCCCCCCCCCCATTTCTCCCTCTCTCTGTTTATAATTCAACCTCTCAAATAAATAAATTAATTTAAAAGAACCCAAGCTCTTCTCTTGTGGAGTTTAAAGTCTAGCTTCTAGACAAATTTCTGTAATTCCATTTTACTCATTTGTATGGAATACTTACCCAATATCAGACACTGCACAGGTTCACATATTCAACAAACAGCCCTGAAATTAAAAATCCAAAAGATTGTTATTATTTAAATTAATCACATTGTGAAGCTGTATGTTCCTTTTCCCAAGGTTACCATTACTCAAAATATTTCTGGAATTGCTGTATTTTGCAATTTATTTACTGCTGAGTTGAGCCTTTGTAGTATAGAGGCTGATTTGCAGCATAGCTATACTTATTTAATAAAGATATTAACACTCTTGACACAGTGGGTAGAGGTTTTAAAAATCATTGAAATCCACAGGGTTAGAGGAGACCATCCCAAGTAATATGGATAGGAGATACAGATAGGACAGCAAAAGGTTCCATTTCACTGCTTACTCTGGCTGTCAGGACACAGATGGTACACATACAGGGAGACACTTAAGGGCATATTAATAAAAGTATCACTTATAAGTATGAGGAGGTGAGGGAAACCACAAAGAATACTGCAGAATCCCAGGCCTAATAGCAATTGGTCCCTAGAGGCACTGATGGAGTGAGTAGACCTTGGGATTTGGAAAGAGTGCAAAGAAGATTACATAAAAAGAAATGCAAAATTTGCCCAAGAGAGGTTCAGCCAGCCTACACCAACCTGTCAGGGAAGAAGTTAGGGATAAATACCCCAACCTCACTGTGTTTCCCCTCTCAGTCTGCTGCGCATACTCAACAAGCACATGAAACCAAAGGGGAAGAGATCTCACTTCATAGCACTTCCAAACTAACCTCCTGCTGCAGAGCTGCGTGGACAAAGAGAAAGAGAATTTAGAGGAGAAAAATATCTAGCACTAGAAACTGAGTGAAATGCAGCTTTGACCAGAGCTCTACTGCGGCCATTGACCCGTTGTTTATCTTATTGTCTCCCCTCGGGAAAGGCTATTCTTGAGGCAGAGAATGAATCTCTGTTGTTCTACGTGGAATCCCTTGCACTCTGTAATTACAGGTTGAATGACCACTGAATTACACAGAGCTTGTACTTAGAGAAAGGCATATAAGTGCTATACAATAGACATTTACCCAAATCACACATCGAGTGAATCCATGCACATGAACACTTCTATCCAAGCTCCACTTGCAAACTCAACCTGCATGTATAAGTGCACACTTTCTATTTTTGATGCACTCCAAAAGAATAGGTTGAATACCAGTAACCAATCAGCGACTCCAGCTATTGGCAGTGACTATTACTGTGTCTTGTAAATAGTTTTCAACAAATAGTGCTTTTGACTAAATTGAACCAGAGTTCCATTTGAATTGCACAGTGTTAACACATTTAGGAAATGTAGATCCTGAGCATCTCTCATCATTCATCTCATTCCTGGAGTGATAAGGAAAGAAATTGCAAGTGGATATGGCAATGACAGCCTGAACATCAGTGCTTCCCTCAGTAATAAAAAGGATATTACTCTGTGGGAAAGCACACTGCATGAGATGAAAAGTAGCAGAATGCTTACTTTTAGAATCTTTTATTTCCCATGCAAATTTGCTCTCTTGATGTTTAGAAGCTCAACTAAATATACCACAATGGAATATCTTGGAGATTTACGTCTTCAAATGTTTACAATGGGAAATGTGCCAGTGTCATGTATGTTGTCTCAGAAAATTTAGATCATCAGCCTCCCTGGTAACAAAACCCTGGGTTCTTAGTGCATCCACATCACATGAACAATGACACAGCTGTCAACATTATTATTCAAAACCACTCATCATATTCTCACATACCTATGCTTGATTTTGCAAAATGAAATATTTCAGGAAATTTTCCTTTTTTTAATTATTTATTTATTTATTTTGACAGGCAGAGTGGACAGTGAGAGAGAGACAGAGATAAAGGTCTTCCTTTTCCATTGGTTCACCACCAATGGCTGCTGCGGCCAGTGCACTGCGCTGATCTGAAGCCAGGAGCCAGGTGCTTCTCCTGGTCTCCCATATGGGTGCAGGGCCCAAGGACTTGGGCCATCCTCCACTGCACTCCCAGGCCACAGCAGAGAGCTGGACAGGAAGAGGAGCAGCCGGGACAGAATTTGGCGCCCTGTCCGGGAGGTCTTTCATCTGCTGGTTCACTCCCCAATTGGCTGCAACAGCCAGAGCTGTGCCGATCTGAAGCCAGGAGCCAGGAGCTTCCTCTGGGTCTCCCACATGGGTTCAGGGGCCCAAGCACTTGGGCCATCTTCTACTGCCTTCCCAGGCCACAGCAGAGAGCTGGATCAGAAGTGGAATAGCCGGGACTCGAACTGGCATCCATATGGGATGCAAGCCCTGCAGAGGGTGGCTCTACCCACTCGCTACGCCAGAGCGCTACCCTCACAATTACTTTATTTTCAAACCCATTCTCTCTGTCTCTTGTTTCCCATGACCCTTGTGAACTGTTTAACTTTATAGGTATTAGGAGCAGCCATTTTGCCTAGCTTTTAAGACCAGTCAAGATGTCTATATACCACATCAGAGAGCCTGGGTTCATCTCCTGGCTTAGGCTTCTGATTCCAGCATCCTGCTTATACAGATCCTGGGAGGCAGTAAGAATGTCTCAAGTAGTTGAATCCTTGCTACTTGCCTGGCAGACCTGGATTAAGTTCTCAGCTTCTGGCTTTGGCACAGTCAGGGGTCATTGTGGGCATCTGGGGAGTAAACCAGCAATGCGAGTAAGCTCTCCCTCTTTCTCTCTCTCTCTCTCTCTCTCTGTCTGTCTCTCTCTCTCTCTCAAATAAATAAATAACTTTAAACTTACATGTATGGTAAATGTCAGTGTTCTGATAATAAAATTCAGTGCAACAAGGATCTTTTAAAAAGTTCATGGGAAATGGAATTTAAAGATAAGATTATCTCTGTGCAAAAAACATTTTGAAATTCATGCATATCGGGGTCTTCAAAAAGTTCATGAAAAGGTACATATTGTGGAAAAACTCATGAATTTCAAAGATTTTGCAACAAAATAAGCATACCTTTTAACTCCATTTTCCAGTCACCGAAGTGCTCTTAAAAAAAAAAAAAAAAGATTTGTTTATTTGAAAGGCAGAGATACAGAGAGGCAGAGGCAGAGGTAGAGAGAGAAGTTCTTCCATCCGCAGATTCACTCCCCAAGTGGCTGCAATGGCTGGAGCTGCGCCGATCTGAAGCCAGGAGCCAGGAGCTTCCTCCAGGTCTCCCACGTGGGTGCAGGGACCCAAGGATTTGGGCCATCTTCCACTGATTTCCCATGCCATAGCAAGAGAGCTGGATCAGAAATGGAGCAGCTGGGATTCGAACTGGTGCCCATATGGGATGCTGGCACTGTAGGTGGCAGCTTTGCCTGCTACGCCACAGAACCAGCCCCTGAAGTACTCTTGAACACTTGCAGAAACTATGGCTTATTATGTTACAGGAGAAATACTTATCAACAGAACCTTGTCCTTTTCCCAAAAAGGGACTCACTATGTTTAGTTACCCTAGAAAATTATTTCCTGAATTTCAGGACATTTTTCCTCCCTTAACATGCCATGAGCAGAGACTTCCATCCAAGCAAGGATAAGTACACACATTTCTTTTATGTTACCTTGGGCTTCAAATGCTTCCACCAAAACTGATGCTTCTTAAAGGCAATGCAGGGTAGAGTTCGGCGTTACACTGAGCTTTAAACCATGAAAGAAACGGAACCCCAGGTTATCTCCTTAGACTCTCTGTGTCTTGATTTCTTGGTCTATAAGAAGCAAATTAAAATAGCATCTACTTGTGGAGCTGTTGGCAGGATTAATGAGCTAATTCTAGCAAAATGCTTTATAGCATAAGTTCCATGTTAGCGTTCCCTTTCCTATAACTCTGCCTTTGCTCACATTCTAGAGGTGCTTCTCATAGTCATAGGGCAAGAAATTACAGGAAACATGACAGGCAATGGTGAGGACAAGATCCAAGATGAGGATGTGGGGGGTGGCAGCAGATAGCTCATAAAGAGGATGGTAAGCCATGGTAGGTAGGCTTCCTCCTATAGAATGAGAAGCTAATCATTGAAAGGCTAAAAACAATGGAGTGACTTGACCAGTACCTTGTGGTAGGAAGCTCTCTCCATTTGCTGTACAGAATAAAAGGATTGGCCACTGAACCGAATCCAGAGAATATCTGAGCTTGCCAGAGTCCCTTGGACTTTGATTGAAATTGCTGACACCCTCCATGGTCACTGCTTTCATTGGTCCATCCCAGCTGGGACTCATCTCTTCATTTTATTGCTTTATGTGTGATATATCCCCTGATATGGAAAAATGAAATTTATTTCTGTTGACTCTGTTTCAAAGGAACTATATTACTATTGTTGACATCATTTCAAATCTCAGAATCAAGTTTACAGGGGGGAAAATAATCTTATGAGAGCTGAATCTGAAAACATTGTACCATAAAATGATGTCAAAGTTCATATATGCACAGGTGTTTAGAAGTTTGAGTCTACAATCATGCAACATTATTTATAAAGGTTTTCTTTGTCATTCAGCACAACTTTAAATTATTTTTGTTCAGGGTTTTATTGATGCTCCAGTATGTGCCTTATTGCTTTCTTATCACCAAAATTGCTTTGGATTATTTTTGCTACTGCTAGGGAATTCTTTCTTCAAGGTCAGTTCATTCTTTCACTTATTCAACAAATATTCATTGAATATCTATTAGCTTTTAGGTGCTTGGGATACACAGTTGACTGGACAGTCCTTTCCGCTTAAAAATACACAGCATGGGAAAGAAAGTTAGAATACATGTAGTTATTCTGTTTTGCACAGTGTGATTTTCTGCATATTTAGAAATAAGTATGGGGTAATACAGAAGCCCATGGGGAACAGAGCATTTGGGGCAGACATAGGAGGTCACAGAAGACTTCCTGTTAGAAGTGACTTCCAAGCTCAGATGTGAAGTGTAAGGTGGAATTTGATGGTAAATGGGTAGAAGGAGAAAAACACTGCTGATAAAGTATGCATCATTCACAGTGATGTGCGGAGAACATGGCATACTCTGGGCTAGCATGTGAGGGGTGGAGAAGTGACCATTGAGGACACACAGGTTGCTCAATTTAGATCTTAAAAGTTTCTCTGTCTCGTAAAGGACCTTGGATCTTATCCCTAGGGCACGGATGTGGGAAGGAAGGGTATGGAAACACTGAGGACTATAACCAAGGGGCTGACAGATTAGGAAAACTCCGCAGAATGGAAAGCTCCCTTCATCTTCATCAAACACCTCCCATCCTTGACTACCCATCCCACATAACACAACGGTGCGCTTGCTTTGAAAACACAGCTTCTGCGGCTCCAGTGGCACAATCGGTTAGCACGCGGTACTTACAAGAACACCCAGCTTCTGATCACTCTCCTCTCTCCGCACCTGTGATCACACATAGCTACACCTTCTCCTAATAAAAACTTCATTGACAATGGGAATAAGGTCCAGGGGTCTCAGGCAGAAACTGACAAGGGTTCTCAGAACAGGACATGTTTTAATTCAAAGTAGGAAACAGGAATTTCCGGTGAGAAGCTGCCTCTAAAAGACACCTACCACTTAAAGACAACACAAGCCTCTGGTGAAGGCCCAATGCCTGTGTTGAAATGAGCCTTTCTCTTTTATTTTTCCACTTTCCCTGCCTCATGCCCTTGCAGAAAGTGAATGTGCAAGATGGCTATTGAAAAAGAGAAAGTGAAGCACCTGGCCAGCACCGCGGCTCACTAGGCTAAATCTCCGCCTGTGGCGCCGGCACCCCGGGTTCTAGTCCTGGTTGGGGCACTGGTTCTGTCCCAGTTGCTCCTCTTCCAATCCAGCTCTCTGCTGTGGTCCGGGAAGGCAGTGGAGGATGGCACCCGCATGGGAGACCAGGAGGAAGCACCTGGCTCCCGGCTTCGGATCGGCGCAGCCAGCAGTGGCGGACACTTGGGGGGTGAACCAACGGAAAAGGAGGTCCTTTCTCTCTGTCTCTCTCTCTCTCTCTCACTGTCTAACTCTGCCTGTCAAAAAAAAAAAAGGCGGGGGGGGGGGGGAATGAAGCACCTGTTACATGGCATGTTAGGTATTTCCTAGTGACTTTCTCCTGCCCATTTTCATCCTTCCAGCAGTCCAATGAGGTAGACAAAAATCCGTGGTCTGAACAAGAGAAACTGGGCCTCGTGGCATTTCATTTCTCCTTTCTCTGTGTCAGGCACTGGGGCACTGGGCTAGAAGCCCGGACATAGAGACCCACCCCTGGTGACAGAGCACAGTGAAGGAGCAGCTTCAGGTCAGATTCCTCGGCTCATGCCTTTCCCACTACATCATAAAAAGGGCTTGGTCCTCTTATCAGGTCTTTTGTTACTGGTGGCAGCACTCACAGTAGCTGGCCAGATGAGTTTCTGGTTCCCTGGCTGTCCCCGCCTTTCCCTCCCACTGGCATTCCCAGTTAGTGGCTGCCTGCCCAGTCAGACTTCAGAGAGCTCATGTTACTTTGCCCTTGGGTGTCTGTAGCCTCCTGATTCTTGACTGCCCACCTGTGTACACTTCCTCTTTGGTTTGTGGCCAACGCCTAACTATCTGCTCACGTGGCTCCAAGGTCTTAGCTCCACTCTGTTCCCAAAAGCCCTTTTCTGACAAATACTGCACAGGCAGGACCTAGGTTCTCTCTAGCTTCCAAGCACCTGTAGTGTCCTCCAATCCGAGGCCCATCAGTCATTTTAGCAAGAAGGATCCTTGAGCAAGAAGGATCTTCAGAAACTGCTCTCTCTTTTCTTTACCTCTCATAAAGAGTTTCATGATGAAGTACAATGCTTTTTTTTTTCTTTACAAAATTTCATCATTTATATATCTGAGAGATATAGCTTGCTTGCAATGGTCAGGGTTGGGCTGGACTGAAGCAGGGAATGGGAACTCATTCCAGGTATCCCACACGGGTGAAGTGTTCAATTCCTTGAGCCATCACTATGCCCCTGAGGGACTGCATTAACAGGAAGCTGGTATCAGGAGTGGGAGTCAGGAATTCCAAGGTAGGACAAGGGCATCTTAAGTGGTATCTTAACTACTAGACAAACTGTCTGCCCTGCTTTGTGCCTCTATAAAGGACTAGGATCCAATTTAGCTCAGTCAATTCTTAAAAATTTAATACAAACAGCAAAATCAAGATAATAGATAGCTGGTGCCACGGCTCACTAGGCTAATCCTCCACCTTGCGGCACCGGCACACCGGGTTCTAGTCCCGGTTGGGGCGCCGGATTCTGTCCCGGTTGCCCCTCTTCCAGGCCAGCTCTCTGCTATGGCCAGGGAGTGCAGTGGAGGATGGCCCAAGTCCTTGGGCCCTGCACCCCATGGGAGACCAGGAGAAGCACCTGGCTCCTGCCATCGGATCAGCGCAGTGCGCCGGCCACAGCATGCTGGCCGCAGCGGCCATTGGAGGGTGAACCAACGGCAAAGGAAGACCTTTCTCTCTGTCTCTCTCTCTCACTGTCCACTCTGCCTGTCAAAAAAATAAAGAATAAAAAATAATTAAAAAAGATAATAGATAAATCTGGTCTGAGGATATAGTGAAAGGATCACAAGGCTTTGAGATTTCTGAATCTGAATTGTCACCTACCCTGTCTTTTTACCTGCTGGCAGGAGCAGAGGTAAAGTTGACTCAGAGGAGAAAAAGAGAAAGTACTTTATATTTTTAAAAAGTTTCAGGAGATGATTTATTTAGGCTTTAGCCATCTAGGACCTTTCATACTGAAGATCATCATATTTGAAAACAAATGTCTTAGCTTCGCAGACAACAGGGCTTGAGAAATGTTTATAAAAAGAGGGAATGTCCCGTGGCAGTTACCCAACTTGTAACCTTCCATATGTGATCACCAGAGCTGCAGATTATAATGCTAGTGCTGGTGTGCAACCGTTTAATATGGATAACTTTTTAACTAATAATAATGTACTTCCTGATCCAAGGAATGATCAAATTGCATGCTTCAAGCTACAAGGTAATTACTATGGAGAACAGAATTCCCTTGCATGTGTTGACAGAAAGAGACAAAGGGAGAAAGAGGAAGAGGGAGAGAGGGAGGGAGGGAGACACACACAGAGAGAGAGAGAGAGACTGGGAGAACCACAATGTACACTACAATGTACCAGTGCATCTTCTCTCCCTCATTGAGCCACTCTAATGTTCCAAACAAGGTGCTATACCTTTAAAAATGGGGTGATACAGCTTTAGTATACAAGGTGGTCCCATTTTGGTCAACCCCTTCAAAATCTTCTCTTTATTCATTAAGATAAGCCTCCTTCCTCTGAGTATTGTCTTCCAAGGTTATTATGAAAGAAAATAGTAAAATGTATGAATGAGTGCAGGTCTTTTTTAAACAAAAGAAGCCAGTACAGAGGCTGCTATGTAGAATGGATTGAAATGAATTCAATAAGTATAAGCACTGTGCCAGGTACCATTGATTTGTAGCCCACATTTACTCAGATTTCTTATATTAATTGTGGTAATCCAATATGAAGGAAGTTTAATTGTGTGTGTTTATGTGTGTGTTTAAAGTTGTATTCAGACTAAAATACTAGAGAAGAACAAGCACAAAATCTGTAGTACTGGGATTTGAATTTAACCTGCCTGAGTTTAACTAAAGACTCTGCCCATTTCTAGCTGGATAGCACAAGGCAAGTAATCTGAGTTACAGTCAGAGAAACTAAGGTAAGAAGCGTAAAATGGGAAAATGATGATACTGGCCCCCTAGAGAATTTGTGATGATTAAAAGAGATCATAAGCATACAGTAAATATATTCAGCAAATGTCATCCATTATATTCTTATCACTTATTGTAATAAGTTTCTCATCCTTGAAACTTGGCTGTAGAAATTTAGAAAAATTCTTATATGTTTCCACAAAAAATTCATGTTTCGTGGGTAGTATACCCAGTAATAGGAGCTTCCATGCAAAAATTCCAGAATGAGTCTGCTTATCATTATTCAGTTACTTAAAATATAGACCCTCTTATGCTGTTGAAATCACACTGCTTGGCTGAAAGTAAAGTTCCTAGGTTCTTGCTACTCAAAATGTAGCCAAAAATTCAGCAGCAAATAGTGGCATCTAGGAGTTTGCCAAAGCTTTATAACTTCAGGCATTGTTACCTAGACTGCTAAATCAGAAAGCATACATTTAAAAAAAAAATATGGTAGACTATCTTAATACCATTATTTCATTGATTAATTCTAAATAGAGAAAATAATTAGTAAATATGTACAATCAGAATAATATAGAGGCCGGCGCCGCGGCTCAATAGGCTAATCCTCCGCCTAGCGGAGCCAGCATACGGGTTCTAGTCCCGGTCAGGGTGCCGGATTCTGTCACCGTTGCCCCTCTTCCAGGCCAGCTCTCTGCTATGGCCCGGGAGTGCAGTGGAGGATGGCCCAAGTGCTTGGGCCCTGCACCCCATGGGAGACCAGGAGAAGCACCTGGCTCCTGCCATCGGATCAGCGCGGTGCGCTGGCCGCAGTACGCCGGCCGCGGTGGCCATTGGGGGTGAACTAATGGAAAAGGAAGACCTTTCTCTCTCTCTCTCTCTCTCTCTCTCACTGTCCACTCTGCCTGTCAAAAAAAAAAAAAAGAAGAAGAAGAAGAATATAGAACACCTTAATCTAACTGGTATTTGTAGCAATTACACACTGACATCCATATGTCCATGAACCGGGCACATGATTTTTTTTAAGATCATAGAAAATATCATAAAATATCAGAGTGGAAGTTGATTAACAAGATAAAGATTGCGACAAACAAGTAACACTAGTGATGGAAAATAAAATAAAAAGGCTAGGGAAAGGTACCTCCTTCTTTGATGACCTGTTCTTTCCACTGGGATCTCACTCGCAGAGATCTTTTGCCAGAGTGTCTTGGCTTTCCATGCCTGAAATACTCTCATGAGCTTTTCAGCCAGCTCCGAATGCCTTTAGGGCTGATTCTGAGGCCAGAGTGCTATTTAGGACATCTGCCATTCTATGAGTCTGCTGAGTATCTCACTTCCCATGTTGGATCACTCTCCCCTTTATTTACTCCATCAGTTAGCGTTAGCAGGTACTAGACTTGTCTATGTGCTCCCTTTGACTCCCAGTCCCTTCACCATGACCAACTGTGAACTGAAACTGATCACCTGGAACAGTGAGATGGCATTGGTACATGCCACCTCGATGGGATTGAATTGGAATCCCCTGGTATGCTTCCAATTCCACCACTTGGGGCAAGTCAGCCTGAGCATGTCCCAAATTATACATCTCTTCCCTCTCCCATTCCCACCACCATGTTCAACAGGGATCACATTTCAGTTAATTTTCAACACTTAAGAATAACTGTGCATCAATTACAGATCTAAACCAGTCATATTAAGTAGAACAGATAAAAAAAACTACTAAGAGGGATAATGTATTTAGTTGTTCATTAACAGTCAGGGCTATGCTGATCAAGCCACCATTTCCCATAGTGTCCACCTCACTCCAACAGGTTTCCCTCTTGGTGTTCAGTCAGTCGTCACCGATCAGGGAGAACATATGGTATTTGTCCCTTTGGGACTGGCTTATTTCACTCAGCATGATGTGTTCCAGATTCCTCCATTTTGTTGCAAATGACTGGATTTCGTTGTTTCTTACTGCGGTATAGTATTCTAAAGAGTACATATCCCATAATTTCTTTATCCAGTCTATCGTTGATGGGCATTTAGGTTGGTTCCACTTTGACTATGACCTTGTCTAAACAAGAGAAGAGTCGGAGAACTCAGAGGGCTTCCATAGCCTTGGAAACTCATGACTGGAGCATAGGGAGATTACTGATGCCATAGACAGGAGTGTCAATTGGTAAAGTCAACAACAGGAGTCACTGTGCACTTACTCCTCATGTAGGATCTCTATCCTTAATGTGCTGTACATTGAGATTTAATGCTATAACGAGTACTCAAACAATATATTTCACTTTGTGTTTCTATGGGGGTGCAAACTGTTGAAATCCTTACTTAATGCATACTAAACTGATCCTCTGTAAAAAAAAAAAAAAAAAAGAAATTATCAATTCCCAACTTGACTCTCACTGGGATTAAACATGACAATAGGTCTGCTCTGATTTCATCATCATTTAAAAAAATCATCTATTATTTTTCACTTTATGTTTCTGTGTGGGAGCAAACTGTTGAAATCCATACTTAATGTATACTAAGCTGATCTTCTGTATATTAAGATAATCGAAAATGAATCTTGATGTGAATGGAAGGGGAGAGGGAGTGGGAAAGGGGAGGGTTGTGGGTGGGAGGGACGGTATGGGGGGGAAGCCATTGTAATCCATAAGTCGTACTTTGGAAATTTATATGCATTAAATAAAAGTTTAAAAAAAAAAGGCTAGGGAATAAAATGTGAGTAAGAAGAAAGCTGAATATACAGATATAAAAATTAGTTCATTTTTCAGCTATTGGGCTACTAAAAAAACATTTTTAACAAAATCCCCAGATGATTCTTCTGCACATGGAGTTTTGAGAAGGATTGGGAGGTTCTAGACTTCAGGGTATACCAGAAATGCCTGGAGAACTTGCTAAGACACAGATTGCTGAGCCCCAAGTCCAGTTTCTGATTCAGTGAGTCTGAAGTAGGGCATAAAATTTTGCATAAAGAAGAAGTGAATGGTGATGTTGCTAGTCTAGGGTCTACACTTGGACATAAGTAAGCATTTGGGAGAAACTCCAGAAGCACTTTACATTGGTAGTAAGACCAAACTAGACCTGAAATACCTGCTACTCTAGACCCTCTCCTAGAGAGCTGAAGAACAACATTTAAATTTCTTATGGTGAAAATTTCCAAAGTCCTATCTTCATTTTTTTCTTTTTATACAGAAATATACTGTACATTAACATTATTTATAGTCACCCTAGCTGAACAACAGAATCCCAGAGCTTCTTACTCTTTCTAACCTTTAGTACCCATTAATCAACCATTCCCCACTCCACACTCCCTACATCCCTCTCTGGCTTTCTGGTCACAATCAAAAAACATTAAATGTTTGAGGAGGTAGATATATTCACCCTGATTGGACACTACATGATGCATACTCATTTTGAAACATCACAAGGTATCTATAAATATACATAATTTTTATATATCTGTTAATTTTTTAATTAAGAAATACATGAACCCCTTTGTTTCTTGCCTTTTAAAAATTAAATGACTTTTTAAAAATATGAAGTTTGATAACCTCAGAAGTATGATGTGAGAAAATGTCAACACATTAAGAAACAAGTAATCCTTGGGCCGGTGCTGTGGTATAGGAAGTTAAGCTGCTCCCTGGAAAGCTGGCATCCCATATGGGCAGAGTCCTGGCTGCTCTGCTTCCAATCCAACTCTGCTAATGCTCCTGGGAAAGCAGCAGAAAATGGCCCAAATCCTTGGGCTCCTTCACCCATCTGAGAGACCCAGATGAAGCTATGGGCTCCTGGCTTCAGCAGAGCCCTTCCCTGGCCATTTGCGGAGTGAGCCAGCAGATGAAAGATCTCTGTATCTCTCCCTCACTCTGTAATCTGTGTTTTAATAAATAAATAAAACAAATCTTTAAAATGAACGAAAAAGAAAGAAGTAATTCAACATGCAGAAGATAAATTGGTAATGCTAGTCCAAATATGAAGAGAAAACAAAGGAAGAGATTTTGGAATAATAAAAGAAAAGTGCTGGGCTGTCAGTGACAAGGACAATGGGATCAGACATCATTTCCCAACAAAGACAAATATGACCGGAAAGAAAAAATAAAACTTGCCATAAAATCATGTCCCACCTACAAAGGAAATACTGTATTCAGAAAGACATTAACAATAAGGCCATTGGAAGAAGAGAAAAAAAGAGCACATAGATGTGGACCTAATATACCTGACACAGTAGGTATGCCCTGCTTTAAATTAATCTGTAAAATATCAAACTTCCTCCCAGGCAGATATGTTAAGAAGTATAAATTATTCTAGAAATTCTTACCTCAAAATAATATTTAATTTATTTGCTTGCTTTATTTATTTATTTCTGGTGAGGTTGAATTGTTTTCATCTATGATTAGTCATTTTGCATTTATTGTATAAATTTGTTCTTCTTAGTCTTTTCTTGTTTACCAATTTGAAATACCATTTTAACTAAGCAATTTTTTAAAGTGACATCACATGTACTTTTAGGTAGCACACAGTGAAGTATGTACTCCCATCCATGATAGGCCCTTTGGAAAGCAAATTAATATACCATGTATCAGGGCAGTAGTGCATCCTTTTACTTGATAATATCACTTTTAGGACTATATGCTAAGAAATTCACATGAAACATATTATATTAATAACAATAAAAAACTGAGAATGGCCCTAGAAAATCACCATATGCAAACTATTCACTTATGAGTTTGGTTATTTGGTTGTTTAATAGAATGGTAAATGGGCTAGGACATCTCATAAAAGATGAAAGAAACAAATTGTTTAGATGTTTAGATTTTCTTTGCAAATATGCATAGAAAAAACAGAAGGAAAAACTTTCAGCTAGGATTATTATAGGGTTCTGGATTATTTTATTCTACTGTAATATATTCCCATACTTTTCCAATGAATCCATGCCATGTTTTAATCACTCGCATTATCTAACATAAAACTTGAAATTTCATCATTAGACATATGTTTATTTAGATGTGAAGAATTTATCCAAATATAAAATCATGTAAAGATGACTTGAAAATCTGTGAATGGATGTCTGAGTAATGTTGATCATTAGTGGAAAGTAGTATATAGTAGGAAAGTAGTAGAACTTTTGTCTTAGAATGTGTATCGGTTAAAGTTCCTATTTGTATTACGAGAAAAACTTAATTATTTAAAAGATAAGAGAATTTTCTTAGAGTATATTGAATAGCCTGCTGAATCTCCTGGAGAATCCAGTATCAAGGTAGGCAGTGAGGCTTTGGAAAGCAGCACCACAGGGTTGGGTACTGGAATAGCGATTAAATGTGCCATAGGATGCCTTTATCCCACAATGAAATGCCTGGGTTCAAGTCTCAGCTCCATTTGCCATTCCTGCTTCCTATGAATGAACACTCTGGGAAGCTGCAGGTGATGGATCAAGTAGTTAGGTTTCTACCACTCATGTAGGAGACCTGGATTGAATTCCTGGATCCTGGCTTCAACCTGACCCAGTCCTGGCTATTGTAGGCCTTCTGGTAGTGAACCAGCTAGCCTGACTCTCTCTCTCTCTCTCTCTTTCTCTCTCTCTTTCCCTTCCTTTTGAATTAATTTTAAAACTTTTAAAAACATTGCAAATCATTCTAAATCCACTGTGTCTTACTTCGCAGGTAATGGAAGCTGCCACTGGAAAAGCTACTACTACAACCAGTGGACGTTGCATATTTTTGTTGCACAGGACTAATGTCACCCTAATCACAGCAGATTCTATGCGATTTGAGGTTCATGTCCAAACTAGTCTCTGATTCAAAGCCTGAAAGTGGGCACCTCAGACAGATTCTATGCAAATGCTCAATGCAAGCTGCAATGGAGATTAGGAGGTGAGAATTGGAGGTGAGAATTTAGCAAGCTAGCACTTCTAGCTTCCATTCTGGGATGGGAGGATTGATTTCAAGTAGGGGAATCTGCAAAATTTAGGAAGGAGGTTATTGTACCACGAGCAACAAGGACAAATGCTCCACTCCAGAAGATACATCACTCAAGACTTAACTGGGACAATTCTACCATGGTACCCCAGAGACTTTGTACGTGTGCAGCAAGCAAAGGTTTAGATGACTGTTTTCTGAGTCTTGGAAGACATTCTTGTCCAGGAACATGATGGGACAGAAGATTTTCTTTTTTAAAGGTTTAGTTATTTATTTAAGAAGAGATGCAAATATAGAGAGGGAGAGAGAGAGAGAGAAAGGTGTTCTATTTGCTGATTCACTCCTCAAATGGCCACAATGACTGAATTAGGTCTATCCAAAGCCAGGAACCAGGAGTTTCTCTGTGTCTTTCATGAGGGTGCAAGGGCTCAAGCACTTGGCCCATCTTCCACTGCTTTCCCAGGCCATTAGCAGGGAGCTGCATTGGAAGTGGAACAGCCAGGACTCAAATGGGATGGTGACACAGAAGACGGAGGCTTAACCTACTACACCACAGCCCTAGCCCCAGAAGGTTGTTTGAAATAGCTATTCATGGAATGAGCACCTGTGGTACAGCAGATTAAGCCACTGCCTGCTATTCTGGCATTCTATATCAGAGTACCAATTCAAGTTCCAGCTGCTGTGCTTCCAATCCAGCTCCCTGCTAATATGCCTGGGAAGTCAGTGGAATATGGCCTAAGTACTTGAATCCCTGTCACCCACAAGAGAGATCAGATGAAGTTCCTGGCTCCTGGCTTCAGTCTGACCCAGCATTGGCTGTTCTGGCCATTTGGGGTTGAACCAGGGGATGAAATATTCTCTATTTCTCCCTTTCTCCCTCCCTCGTGTTGCTCTGCCTTTCAAATGAAATAAATAAAATCTAAAAACAAAAAGAAAATAAATAGCTATTCATCTACAAAGGCTCTCATATCTGGTCAGCCAAAATTCGGCTGTACGGTCACCCCCTTGACCAAGGAATATTAATGATTGCATTGATGAGAGAAAAGTTACTTCCCTAAAATCAAAATTAGGCTTTTTGGACCAGGAAAAGGAGCAGTGGAGGCTGAATGTTCTGCAGTCACACAGGCAATCAGGTAGGTAAGCAACAGGAATTTGGAAACAGATACCAAATCAAGACTCTTACACAGCTGCTGGAGAACGCAGTACCTGGACTAGTGTGGCCAAAACAGTGCCACACAATCTATTCACAGCCCATTTTCAAACATTTCTGTCTTCACTGAAGAGAGTAAAAGGCACAACCAACATGAAAGTATACAGCAATAATTACAACACAATCACAACAGGACCGAAAGCATCAGCATGACCACAAGCCTCCATTGCGACGATCCCATGCCCTGAGCGGCCCTCAGGCCTCTGTCGCGTCTGGGAGAAAATGGTTACTTCCCCAAGAGAGCTTCTTTTATAATCTCAAGGCAAAGTTGTCTTTTGTTCCAATAAAAAAACTCATTTCCTTAGTTGACAGCTTAATTATTTGCTACACCTTGCACCTTGTACTACTCTTCATTGAACCCTTGACCCTCTTCTGAGTCTAAGATCCCATTTGGCAAAATTACTAAAATGGAGAAACAGTTACAGTAAAGCATAATATTTTCTGAATGTGTATTATGCATAAGTGCTGATCTAGAGCTGTACATGTATGACTCATTACTGTGCAATATGACATCTCGTACTGGTCAGTGAACCAGGCTAGAACTGCATTTCTTGGATTCCCCTACCTCCATGGTTCCGCATTAAGGTTTGGCCACAGGAAAGCTCTGGGTGAGATTAGGTGATGTGTAAGTGAGTGGCAGCTACTGTGATCTCCTCATCGTGGGTGAAGGTGCTGAGGGGCAGATTCAGAGGCTTTGGTGGATTCCAGGCTGCTCTTGATTTTCCTTCCTCCATGCTCAATTCTGTTTCCTAACCCTGGCTTCCCTGAACAAAAGTGTCCACAAGGCTAGTGTTGCCAGATTTAGCAAATAACAATGCAATGATGCTCATCTAAGCATGAATTTTGGATACACAGAATATTTTGGGTTTTTTATTTAATAAATGTAAATTTACAAAGTGCAACTTTTGTATTGTTGTGGCTTTTTCCCCCATAACCTCCCTCTCACCCGCAGCCATCCCATCTCCCCCTCCCTCTCCCATCCCACTCTTCATCAAGATTCATTTTCAATTATCTTTATATTCAGAAGATCAACTTAGTATATACTAAGCAAAGATTTCAACGGACTGTACCCACACAACTGCACAACATATAGAGTACTGTCGACTAGTAGTTTTACCATTAACCCTCATAGTAAAACACATTAAGGACAGAGATCCTGCATGGGGAGCAGGTGCACAGTGACTCCCGTTGTTAAACAGAATTTTTTAAAAGTATGTCTCATGTAATACTTAGATACTAAATATCATTTATGGTTTATTTGAAATTAAAATGTATCAGGATATTCTACCAATGACATACTTAGGCCCACCTGAAATTATTTTATGTGAACTCACAGAGGTAGGGGACACG
Source organism: Oryctolagus cuniculus (assembly GCF_964237555.1). NCBI lineage: Eukaryota > Metazoa > Chordata > Mammalia > Lagomorpha > Leporidae > Oryctolagus > Oryctolagus cuniculus. The sequence goes on from NC_091437.1 coordinate 144,989,348, forward strand.
AACATCCAGTCACATTCAACAAATTCTACAGCAATTGGATTTACCAAATTTATGGATATTGCCTACCTAATTCACACACTATTTTTCCAAACTTTATTTCCCCAGAATCCTCCCATCGTTGTATAAGGTTGGACTTTAACAGGAAGATGTTATTATCATTCCTGTCTTACAGGAAGAGAAAGTGCTATGGCATAAAGAGGAACATCTGACAAGTAGTGACACTATTCAGGCAATTCAGTTAATAACTGGCTTAATGACTACCATATACTCATACCAAAATGATGGTACATACTGGGAGTTTTCAAAAATGTCATAGAGAATGTACATATCTTTTAATTTTATTTTTCCATTAGTTTTTTGAAATATATATATACATGTATGTGTATATATGTATATTTGTATATTATATAACGAGATTGTGTACAACAAGCAGAAACATAAGGAGTCTTCACAGAGTTTGTGGAAAATGGAATTAAAAGACAAACTTGTTTGGCAAAATATTTAATGACTATTTATAAATGAACTTTCAGAGTTTCATGGAAAAAGGCATATTATTAAAAAGAACTACTTAGGCATCTCAAAATGCCCAATTCAATTTTTCCACAAAATTTTTAAGTTCTTATATTATGGATATCTAGTATTTGTTATATGCACAATATAGAGCATTTATTTTGTAAGTACTATATATCAATAAGAGGATACTTCAAAAAGTTCATGGAAACTAAATTAAAATATACTGCATATTTTCCATGAATTTCTTAGGCTTTCTCAGATATAAGCCATATAATTGATCAGGTATAAATTAGATGTAAATATTCATCATGGATATAAAAAAATTTTTTTTTTTGACAGGCAGAGTGGACAGTGAGAGAGAGAGACAGAGAGAAAGGTCTTCCTTTGCCGTTGGTTCACCCTCCAATGGCCGCCGCAGCCGGCGCGCTGCGGCCGGCGCACCGCGCTGATCCGATGGCAGGAGCCAGGAGCCAGGTGCTTTTCCTGGTCTCCCATGGGGTGCAGGGCCCAAGCACCTGGGCCATCCTCCACTGCACTCCCTGGCCACAGCAGAGAGCTGGCCTGGAAGAGGGGCAACCGGGACAGAATCCGGTGCCCCGACCGGGACTAGAACCCGGTGTGCCGGCGCCGCTAGGCGGAGGATTAGCCTAGTGAGCCGCGGCGCCGGCCTCATCATGGATATAAAATTTTATTGCAGTTTCATAGAAACTGCTTTTTAAACTTCTTATCAGTGAATATCAAAATACTCTGTACAATTGAGAATATAAATATACACATCTTCTGATTTGTATACAGTCTATTTGACATTAGTGCCAATCACAAGAAACTGTTTATGTGAAATATTTGAGGTAAATTGTCATATAAACAAAAATAAAAGGTGGAACTGCCTTGAATAATATTGATTACTTGAGAGAGAGAGAGAGAGAGAGAGAGAGAGAGAATAGGCTCCTCAATGTTCTAAAGAGGATACATTTGAATTCAGAAAGTTAATGAGTGCTAAGTGTGGGAGGAGCCCTGAGACAGTTTCTGGCTTTGAAACAAATGCAATGTTTAGAAGAAAATGAAAGATAATTCCACATAATGAGTACACAGCAGACTAATTATTGTAATGAAATAAGTCTAATTAAAAAAGAAGTCAACTTTCTAATGATTACACTGACTACAAACTAATTTGGATAATCCCAAAGACAGCTAAAGATAATATACATAAAGGCTGCAGGGAAAGTTTATAAAGAAGGGTAAGTATATTTGTTTACTGTTACAGTTTAACGTTAGCATTCTAGCTGTTCCATTCTCTTCTGGTATATCTTTCTCTGATTTCTTAAGGCATGCCAAGTAAACACAGGAGAAGAGAAGATTTGGAAACAAAATAAAGTCATAGGAGAATCATAATACATTTTAATATGAATTGGAGAAATATATTTTAATGCAATTTTTTAAAAAGAAAGGGGGGTTGGATATTGTAACAAGTTTCACTCAGGTGGTCAGTGTTGAAATTTATGCATGGAATCCAAACATCACCCACGTCTGTGCATCTCCAGTTTGTAGTGGGACTTGAGGGTGGCATCTGGAGCAGATTTTCACATTCTACTTCACTCCAGCTACCACTGGTATCTTAGCAGACAGGAGGGCACACCTGCAGCAACTGGGGGAGAACAAGAGCTGACTCTCAAATGTTTAAGTAACTTGCAGACTCCTTATTATATATAGTGACTATTAACATTTAAATTATATAACTTAAGTAGATCAATTACTTTTGATATAAAGATAATAAAAATTGAGATTAAAATTTCTTAACTTTTTGTTATCTATGCTCTCAAGGTTATCTACAGTTATATTTATACAGTGAGTATGCCATTCACTGCACACCTCTTCATAAATCCACCTTCAGTGACTTCACCTTGATAGTTTGGAATTGATCATGGTGGAAATATTCGTACTGCAGAAATCAGCAGGTACTGCTTGTAAGAGCTCCCCTCCACCTGATATGGTTGTTAAACATTGACCAGCACATCACCAGATAGAGGCCATTATGGGGAACTGAGTCATGATGTGTAGATCCTAGAATTAAAGGGTGGCACTTGAGCTCTGGCTGCTGTTAAAGAACATAGCAGTGGTGAGAAGTCAGTGCACAGCAGAAACGAAACAGATGAGATCACTGCGGGCTGTCATTTTGAGGAAATGAGGGAGAAGGAAATCAAGACTCTCACTAGGACTTGAGAATTTAGACAGACCAACAGCAACAACAACAACAAAAGCAGGAAAGTGCAAAGAAGTAGACATGGGGAGAAACTACAGAAAAACAATTCAAAAAGTAGATCAGTAAGCTTTCCTGTGCTTCAACCTTCAGTACCTGATCTACATTAAAAAGGAAACAAACCAGCCAGGCGCTGTGGCATAGCAGGTAAAGCCACTGCCTGCAGTGCATGCATCCCAAATGGACGCTGGTTGGAGTCCCTGGAGTCCCAGCCACTCCACTTCCGATCCAGTTCTCTGCTATGCCCTGGGAAAGCAATGGAAGATGGCCCAAGTCTTGGACCCCTGCACTCTCGTGGGAGTCCTAGAAGAAGCTCCAGCCTCCTGGCTTCAGATCAGCACAGGTCTGGCCTTTATGGCCATTTGGGGAACCAGCGGATAGAACATCTCACCTCTCTCTCTCTCTCTTCCTCTCTCTCTCTTTCCTGCTGCCTCTCTATAACGCTGTCTTTCAAATAAATAAATGTCTTTTTAAAAAAAGGAAACAAATCAGATAAGAACATCTTACATTGAGGTATGATTAACATTGATGAGTACTAAGATGAATTTCTACACACACACACACACACACACACATGCACTCACTCACACATATACACATGCTTAGGTTGTCAAGAATAGAACTCATTGGGGGAAACTAGGAAATATGAAAATTAGTAGCATAAATTTAGCTTCCTAATTATTCATTGTAGAAGGCTGCGCCTAAGACTCAGATGAGCCTGCGCCTTGAGCTATGATGTTTTCAGCAACAGCACTAGACCCTCTCTCATGTGGTTCTCTGTTGTGATGTCACAGAAACTCAGCTCCAGTTGCATTCAGTAAAGTATTCAAGGGCAGCAGAAAGCAACAGGTTTTGCCCAAGGCTCAGAATTTCAGCTACATGAGACATCACTCTTGCAGTAGGAGTCTGACATCAGGGTTTATGGTTGGAGACACTCAGTTCTTCCAATGGTGTCATCACGGGTTGGAACCCAAACTTGCATCAGCTAGTATTGATCATTCTGAGAACTAGGACATAGCCAGCTACCACTTAGTGTGTAAAAGGACAGCTCCCTTTCTGGCAAACCAGTCTATAGGGCATGATTCTTTCACAAGTTTATCCTTCTCACTGACATAATATTCTTGATTCTCCACGAGATTGTTGGGATGTAATAGAAAAGTTAGCTGACATGGATTGGAGATTAATTAGTCACTATGAGATAAACTGTTCAAGGAGTTTTTGTTTTTTAAGCAAATAGGTCTTCTGCTGCCTTTTCCCTTGTTCTATAGCATATCTCTCTGCTACAAGCCTTGCCTGCACAACTAATACAGGCAAAAAGGACTTTTTCAAAATGCTGTCTGCTCCAAGGAAGAGTGCTATGATTGATTACTGATGTCTGTCATGTGTATGGGGACAAAACAGAGCATATGACTTGTGCCATGTATTTGAAGAGGTTATTTTCCTCACTTTAGAAAATATGTTTCTTTTTAAAAACACAAGCTACAAAATAGAATTTTTCAGTTCTAGGAGGAAATGAGCTATTAAGCCATGAAGAGACATGAAGGAAACTTAAATTCCTATTACTAAGTTAAAGATCTCAATTTGAAAAGACTGCAGATCATACGATTCCAACATTATGACATTGTGGAAAAGGCAAAACTATGGAGGCAAAAAAAAAAAATCAGTGATTTCCACAGATTGGGGTGGATGTATATGGCGGGGAGCATAAGAAGAGATGAATATGTGTAACACAGAGTGCTCTTAGGACAGTAAAACTCCCCTGTACAATACTACAATGGTAGATCCATGTCACTATACATATGTCCAAACCCATAGAATGAAGGTTACCTAGAATGGACCCTAATGAAAGCCATAAACTCAGCATGGCAATGATTGTTGATGTAGGTTTATTATCTGTAACAAATGCACCACCCTGAAGGAGGACGTTGATAACCAGGGAGGCTATGTATGTGTGGGGAATCTCTATACCTTTTACTTAGTTTTACTGTAAACCCCAAACTGCTCTGAGAATAAAAAGGCTTTCTGTAAAATGCCTCAGAAGCTACTGCTCTCCATCACGATCTTTCCAACTGCTAGGCCTTCATATCTAATATAATTAGAATAAAATTAGCTTAAAAGGCCATATCTATTCTTGGATAAATTTTCTAGTATGGTCAAATTTGGTTATATCTAAGGTTTGAAGAACATCCATAGTGCAAATTCCCTGGGGGAAAGAATTATTTTGATGTTACAAAGTGTTCTGCATAAAACTGGCCATCTTGAGGCCAGCGCCGCGGCTCACTAGGCCAATCCTCTGCCTGAGGCGCCAGTACCCCCGCGTTCTAGTCCCAGTCGGGGTGCCAGATTCTGTCCTGGTTGCTCCTCTTCCAGTCCAGCTCTCTGCTATGGCCAGGGAAGGCAGTGGAGGATGGCACAAGTGCTTGGGTCCCTACACCCACATGGGAGACCGGGAAAAGCACCTGGCTCCTGGCTTCGGATTGGCACAACATGCCAGCTGTAGTGGACATTTTGGGGGTGAACAAATGGAAGGAAGACCTTTCTGTCTTTCTCTCACTGTCTAACTTTGCCTGTCAAAAAAAAAACTGGCCATCTTGAAATACATTTTCTTCTGTAAAATAATGGCAACATCTCCTTTCTCTTGTCTTTGCAAACCAATCCATTTATTTATTTCATGGCTCTTAAGTGATTTTCTGTTGCATAAATTCAAGAAATCATCAAAATGAAGAGCTGATATCATATATTTTCAGTAATAATTTCTATGATATACACATTACTACCGATGTTGTTTCGAATTTAATTGGTACTTATTATATGTAAAGTACCGTGATTAAATCCTCTACATAACACTATCAATCAGTTTGCAGAATAACATTCTCTGCAGAAAAGGAGTTAAACATATAAACACCAGGGATCTAAAAGAATCAATGATATTCTGTGAAATGAGAGATTAGAATATTTCCCCACAAGTTTGATAAATAATTTACCTTTTATACCATTTAGTAAAATAGTTGATCATTCACTAAATGTTTATTACACAGGGCCAACGCAGTGGTGTAGCAAGTTAAATTGCTGCCTGTGATGATGGTATCCCATATGAGGGCCCATTCGAGACCTGGATGATCTACTTCTGATGAAGCTCCCTGCTAATGCACTTGAGAAAACACTGAAGACAGCCAAAGTCCTTGGGACCCTGTCAGCTATGTTGGAGACATGGATGAAACTCCTGGCTCCTGGCTTCAGCCTGGCCCAGTCATGATATTTTGGCCACTGGGGGAATCAACCAGTGGATGGGAGATCTCTCCACTTCTTTCTCCCTCTCTCTGTAACTCTGCCTTTCAAATAAATAAACAAGTCTTTGAAAAAAAAAAAAAAAACAAAACAAAAAACTAGGGGCTGGCTCTGTGGAGCAGTGGGTTAACACCCTGGTCTGAAGCGCCGGCATCCCATATGGGCGCCAGTTCTAGTCCAGCTGCTCCTCTTCCAATCCAGCTCTCTGCTCTGGCCTGGGAAAGCAGTAGAAGATGGCCCAAATCCTTGGGCCCCTGCAATCACATGGGAGACCTGGAAGAAGCTCCTGGCTCCTGACTTCGGATTGGCACAGCTCTGGCCATTGAGGCCATATGGGGGAGTGAACCGTCAGATGGAAGACCCTCCCCCCCCCGCCTCTGCCTCTCTCTGTGTGTAACTCTGACTTTCAAATAAATAAATAAATCTTAAAAAAAAGAAAAAAACTAAATGGGCCGGCGCCGCGGCTCAATAGGCTAATCCTCCACCTTGTGGCGCTGGCACACAGGGTTCTAGTCCCGGTCGGGGCACCAGATTCTGTCCCGGTTGCCCTTCTTCCAGGCCAGCTCTCTGCTGTGGCCCGGGAGTGCAGTGGAGGATGGCCCAAGTGCTTCGGCCCTGCACCCCATGGGAGACCAGGAGAAGCACCTGGCTCCTGCGGCCATTGGAGGGTGAACCAATGGCAAAGGAAGACCTTTCTCTCTGTCTCTCTCACTGTCCACTCTGCCTGTCAAAAGAAAAAAAAAAACTAAATGTTTGTTACAGCATCATATTTATGCAAATTCTACCATTATAATCACATCTTCTGCTTCACTTCACCTAATAATAGCATCAAAGGTGGATAAACATAAGAAAATAATCCCACTTGAAGGGTGAAGAATGAGACTCAGGAAAGCTAAATGATTTGAATTAAACAAGACTTGTCTTTTCAAAGTTTGTAAATTTATGCCTTGTACATACTGCTGTCTTGTTCATTGGATGGTTTCAACATTTAAGTGCAGACTATTCATTGCATACAGCACTGAGTTCTCTTAAAAGTGTGTGCTGCACACTTTCATTCCCATAGTCAAACCTTGCACTATTCTAACAGAGTTCTTAAGATAAAGTTCACAATCTTAAGCATGAACTGTAGCACTCTGGAGGACCAAATCTGCAGGTGACTCCCTGGCTTCATTTCCAAGTATGTGGAGTACCCTGTTTCTAATCACCAGGCTCCTTCTTGAACGAGGACATTCATGCGTGCTCTTCCTTCTCCACCCTTCCAACTAGTTTCATGCATCCTTTGGGTCTACAATTAAGTCACTTACTCATCAAAGTTTTCCCCCAACTTGCTACAGTCTGGTGAAGAGTCTCTGTCATTCACTCTTTGATTCTTTATATAAACAGAACATCCATTAAGAATTTTTAGTTGCTCAGCATACAAATCAAGATGTTATTCAGTCAATTTTCCAAAGTAAAAGTAATCAATAGAGATAAAACTCATGTCTCATCTATGTTCCCAGTTTTCCAGTTAGATCTCAGATGCATAGCAAGATTTACTACTCAGCCATGAAAAACAATGAAATCCTGTCTTTTGCAACAAAATGAATGCAACTGGAAACCATTATACTTAGTGAAAGAAGCCAGTCTCAAAAAGACAAATACCAAAAATACCATATTTTCACTAATCTGTGGTAACTAATAGAGTGCAAAAATGTAATGTATAGGAGTGAAATTAACATTTTGAGATTCGGTGATTGTTTACAGCCCTTGACTCTAATGTTGAACAGTTTTTTTTTTTTTAATATCTGTTGAACGCTTTACTAGTGTAGGGTTAATCATATGAGTTTAAAGTAAACTGAAAGTAGATCATTGTAAAATTAAGAGAGGAAGGAGGAGGAAGGGCGGGAGTGTGGGTGGGAGGGAGGGTAGGGTAAGTATCACTATGTTCCTAAATCTGTGTATGTGAAATACATGAAATTTGTATACCTTAAATACAATGTTTTTAAAAAGAAAAAAAAAAGTTCAGCAAGTTAGATGCAACTGCTTCTAGCTTTGAATAAGAAGCTGGTGATTCAAAGAATCACGGGTAAGAGAGTTAATCCCCAGGTGGTGACAATAGCTGCACCGATATCCTCTTTTGAAGGATCACAGAGGCAGTCATGATATTGGTACTGATGATCTAGTTCTAACAATGCAAGGAGTGTAATACATGGATTTTGGTGATTAGTGGCTTGAAAGCAGTGACCTCACTGGACTAATTCTGTAGCTACATTTCAGGCATGACTTTAGCTATCATCTGACCTCACTCTGGTCCCTTTCTAAGTGTGGTTTTACAAGCTCTCTGCCAATGCTATGAACTATTACGTGTCTTTTCAAAAACTTCTATTTCTCTTTAAATCAGTCAGATTTAGTTTCTGTCATTTAGAACTGCTAAAGTATTCTTGTACATTATTATGCTTGCCATAACTTTAAATATTTATTTCACTTACTACTGCTTCTTCCACTGAATTATAAACTCCATGAGAACTCAGCTGCTCTGTGTTGTTTGTGCCACTGTATATCTAGCGCCTGTCATGGTTTGTCACCAAATAGAAACAAAATAAACTATCTGAATGAAAGAATAAACTAATACATGCAAAAATTATGGAATGATTAGGGGAAAATAAGATATACAAATAAAAATCACAAACATGATCCTCATATAAAAAAGACATTGATAATGAATTAATGTGTGTATATAGGGGCTAGCATTGTGGCATATTGAGTTCAGCTCCTGCCTGCAATGCTGGCATCCCAAGGCCTTTAACTTCCAATCCAACTCCCTGCAATGTGCCTGGGAAAGCAGCAGGAGATGGCCCAAGTGCTTGAAACCCTGCCACCCACATGGGAACACAGAAGAAGCTCCTGGCTTCTGGCTTTGGCCTGGTTCAGCCTTGGCGTTGAGGCCATTTGGAGAGTGAACCAGTGGACGAAAGATCTCTCTCATCTCTCCCTCTCCCTCTCTGTAATTCTGTCTTTTAATAAATAAAATAAATCCTTTTAAAAATGTGTAGATACATAAATATGTGTGTGTACATGGGACTTTGCATGTACAAGGGGTCTTAAAAACATAAAAATGTATATTATGAAAAACAAAGCAAGGATTTCAAAAAAATTTTTGCACCAAACTAAACTTATTTTTTATTTAATTTTTACACCAAGTTTTAGAAGTAGCCTCCAGTGTATTTGTATGTGTTTATATCTATGTATAAAATATGTATATGTGAATATACATAAATGTGAACTAATGAATGACCATTATGTAAGAGAGAATGTGGTCCTTTCGGCCGGAGCCGCCATCTTCCAGTAATTCGTCAAGATGACGAACACAAAGGGAAAGAGGCGAGGTACCTGGTACATGTTCTCCAGGCCTTTCAGAAAACATGGAGTTGTTCCTTTGGCCACATACATGCGCATTTACAAGAAAGGTGACATTGCGGACATCAAGGGAATGGGTACTGTTCAAAAAGGAATGCCCATAAATGTTACCATGGAAAAACTGGAAGAGTCTACAATGTTACCCAACATGCTGTTGGCATTGTTGTAAACAAACAAGTGAAGGGCAAGATTCTTGCCAAGAGAATAAATGTGCATATTGAACACATTAAGCACTCTAAGAGCCGAGATAGCTTCTTGAAACATGTGAAGGAAAATGATCAGAAAAAGAAGGAAGCCAAAGAGAAGGGTACCTGGGTTCAACTAAAGCATCAGCCTGCTCCACCCAGAGAAGCCCACTTTGTCAGGACCAATGGAAAGGAGCCTGAGTTGCTGGAACCCATTCCTTATGAATTCATGGCATGATAAATGTAAGATAAATAAATAAGACCTAATTGAAAAAAAAAAAAGAGAGAGAATGTGAACATCATTAGAAGGATACAAATGACAAAAGAAAAAGAACTGAGGGCATTGCAAAAGAGGTGGTTTTGAGACAAGAACTTAAAGCATAACTCAAATCTGGATATTCACAGGAGAAGGAAGTATTATTATTCAAAGGAATCAGGACAAATAAAAGTATGAACTAAGGCAGAGTTATGAGGTACAGCAAATTGTCCAGTTTGCCATTTACTTAGGATGAAGTGGGCTGTTCTTTGACAACATTAATGTGACAGAACTATTTAAAATTTGCCAGGAGATAAAAGACTGTATACAGCAACATCAGATAATTGAAACAAATCAGAAGTAATAGGGCATTTTCTTAAGTAAAGGAAATGAATGAATGGGATAAATGTACGAAACATCGAAGACATGGGGTAGCAAAGATTTGGAAATTGACTGGATGTAGGAAGTCAAATACGAAAGTTTTGTCATTTTACCAAAGTGAAATTAGAGGCTGCATAAAAGGGAATATATTAATAGCAAAAACAGAAGGAAAAATCAAATGGAAAGGTAATATTTTGTGGAGAAAGCTTCCTCTAGGATTTATTCAGCGTGAAACACACATGCATGCCAACAGGCAATTGGAAGTAGAAATCTGAAAGTTGAGCAAGAATTCAGGTAGGAGTGCAGATTAGGTCAGATTGCTCTCCCAAGTCCCTTCAAATCCCTTGACATTAGTTCTGTGTGCCTTGCTCCCTGCTTTGGTGTAGGAAAAATCACAGAATGTGTAGCTCATTTTTGTAAGACACTTTTGAGCTGCTTAAGACACATTGTCTGCATATGCAGACACCTGAAGACTGAAGTTGATGCTCCTGCCTCCCTTTGCTCCTTAGCCTTTCCCAGTGACAAGAGGCCTAACTTCCGTTCCAGCTTTGCTGCATGAGCTGACATTATTGCTGGGCTTCCTTTCCTTCTCTATCTCACTTTGCCCCTTCTCAGCTTTCTCAGCTTCCACTAAGAGCACTTCTATAATGAGTCACTCGCACCTGAGTCCATATCTCAGGGACTGCCTCTGGAAAGCCAGACTGAAGAGTGTGGGTGCTCCATAGTGTCATCAAGTCATCTTCTATATTGCCACTGATATTTCATTCTTTTTGTTAATATTTATTTATTTTACTTTAAAGTCAGAGTTACACAGAGAGAGAAGGAGAGGCAGAGAGAGAGAGAAAGAGAGAGAGGTCTTCCATCTGCTGGTTCACTCCCCAATTAGCTGCAATGGCCGGGGCTGAGCCAATCCGAAGCCAGGAGCCAGGAGCTTCCTTCAGGTCTCCCACGCAGGTGCAGGGGCCCAAGGCCCTGGGCCATCTTCCACTGCTTTCCTAGGCCACAGCAGAGAGTTGGATCAGAAGTGGAGCAGCTGGGACTCAAACCGGCACCCATATGGGGAAGCCGGCACGGCAGGCCAGAGCTTTAACTCACTCTGCCAGAGCAATGGCCCTGATATTATATGCTTTTTATATCTTTTTATCAATGAGAGAGAGATGATGAGCTTCTTGTGCCAATTATGGATTTCTGCATTTCTCCTTGCATTCTATTATTTTAGCACTCTTTGTTTTTAAACATAAGATTCATAATCATTTGGAAAGTTTAAACCCTCTTGAAAAATTGATGTTTTTATCATTTTATAATAACTCTTTACCCATTGAAACCTAGTTAATCAAATATCAACATAGCTCCTCAAGCTTTCTTTTGATTATTTGCATGGTTTACCTCATTTTACATTGGCTACATTTGCATCTTTATTTTAGAGTAGGTTTTTTTTTAGATAGTGCATAGCTGTGTCTTGCTTTAAAGAAAATTTGATAATCCTTGCCTTTTAATTGAAAGATTTAAGGAATTTACATTTAATGTGCTTAATACTGTGCTTAATTCTACTTTCTATTTGTTTTCCATTTGTTCCGTATGTTCTTTGTTCATGTTTTTCCTTTGCATTACCTGTTTTGGAAGTATAACACATCAATTATTAAATATTATTAATATATTGCTGTATTGTGGTTATTAAATAATATAGAATATATATCATTGTGATTCCTTTATATTTCCTTTGTTTGGTTATTATTCCCTTTTTTGCTTTTTTGTGATTTCTTAGGGGTTAGATTAGACATCTTTAATTTTTCATAGTCTACCTTCAAGTACTATTAAATCACTCAAAGTGAAGTATAAGGATTGTAGAACACTATACATGGCATTTCCCTCCAAACGCTTTTTTAATATTGTAATCATATTGTTACATATAATTAAATTAAACTACACTGTTATAATTTTTGCTTTATACAGCAAGTATGATTTTAAATATTTTAATTTTTTAAAAATATCTTGCACTTATTTACATGTTTATCCTTTATGGCTGTCTTCTTTCTTTGTGTGAATGAAGATTTCCAACTAGCATCAATTTCCTTCTGTTTGAAAGATTTCCTTCACCATTTCCTATACTGCATTTTCTACTGCAATCAAATTTTTTCAGCTTTTCTTTATCTGAAAAAACCTGTATTTCACCTTAATTATTAGACCAGTTTTGCTGCGTGTAGAATTTTAGGTTGCCAATGTTTGTTTATTTTTTTCTTTGTTTTAGTGGTGTAAAGATGTTGCTCTATTCCCTTTTGGCTGAAATTTTTCCCTATAGAAGTCTTTTTTGTTGTCTTATCATTGCTGCTCTATATATATAATGTGTCTGTTTTTGCTATTAACTTTAAAATTATTCGTATTGTCATTAAATATTATTAAAATAATTTGATAATGAAGTGCTTTGGTTTATATTTCTTTATGTTTCCCATTCCTGGGGTTCATTTACAAATAAAAATTAGAAATCTTTCAGCCATTTTTTCTTTTATTTATTTATTTATTTTTAAATATTTATTTATTTATTTGAAAGGCAGAGATACAGAGAGAGAGAAGGAGAGAGAGATCTTCCATCCTCCGGTTAACTCCCCAAATGGCCACAATAGCCGGGGCTGGGAGAGGCCAAAATCAGGAATCAGGATCTTCTTCAAGGGATGGCAGGGGCCCAAGGAATTGAGCCATCTTCTGGTACCTTCCCAGGTGCATTAGCTAAGAGTAGGATTGGAAATGAAGTAGCCAGGACACACACACACACACACACACATACACACGTCTTCTATGATTCCAATTATGAATCTATTAAAACCTTCATTATTTCACTGCTCATTAACGCTTTGCTCATTTTGTTCAGTCTTTTTTCTTCTGCATGTTGCACATCAAGTAGCTCTTACTTCTATGTCTTCTACTTAAAATAACTAATCGTTTCTTCTGTAGTGTCTGTTATTTTTCCTCCACAGTGTATTTTTCATCTCAGACATTTTATTCTCCATATACATAAATTCAATGTGAGCTTTTTCAGACCTTCAATTTTTGTATATGGTTTTTTAAACCTTCACTCTATGTCTGAACACAAAATATGTTTATAATAACTGTCTAATGTTCTTCCTACTAAAAACGTATCTGTGATTTCTAGGTCTGTTTATACTGATTTATTATATCCTTGTTCTATTGCATAGTTCCTGCTTCTTTATGTCTGGTAATTTTTAATTGGCTGCGAAACATTACAAACTTAATTTTGTTGATTGCTGAAAATTTTTGCACTCCTGTATTATTCCTGAGCATTGTTCTGTAACTCAGTTGAGGTACTTCAGCTTTCTGGTCTTTTTATAAAGCTTTGTAGGACAGGCCCATAGCAATACCTTGCTGAATACTCTATTCAGTATTCCAGTAGGAGGATTTACACTATGGATGTTGGAAACACCTAGTATTCCTGACCCTGTACGAACTCCTGGAATTGTTTCTCCACTTGTTGGGAATATTTCTTCACTGGTCCTGGGTAAGTTACCTACTTTAATGTGCTGACCAGCATTTAGGTGAAGATTTAAAAAGGCCGTTTGCTGACTTCCCAATGCTTATCAATATGCAGTTCTTGCCTAATTCACTGTAAACTCTTGCTCTATTGGCTTCCTGAAATTCCAAGCTTCATCAGCTCAACTCATACAAATTGCCAGCCTCCACCAAGGTCTACATTCCCTGCGCTCTGTAAATGCTCTCTAAGCTGGGACAAGCACAGGACTGACAATGTTTTCTTCCCTGTTTCCAAGGGATCATCTGATATGCAACATCTGCAAAGCTTTGTTTCGTATATTATTTCTGAGATTTTAGTTCTTTTCACTCAAGTAAAGTGAATTCAGAATAACCAGTACTGTTATTTCTACTTTGGTCAGAAAATCAGGTGTTGTTGTTTTTGGTTATATGGAAAAGTTATACATATTCATGGAAAGAGAAAGACTGAGTGGAAAGTAGTTGAAAATTGAAGCAAGAGAAGGGAAAATTAGTGGATGGATCAATTTCCTAAAGGAAGAATAAAGGTAAAATAATGAAATCCTGAGATGGGGCTAATCTTTGCACATGGTAAGACACACTTCTTATGAAACAGGAAGAAAGAAGAAAGTAATGGTGATGAAGCAGAGAAATTTAGATACAGCGTTCATTTGGCCAGCTGATATTACTTGAGCTCCTATTATGTAATGTGAACCTAGTTCAGTTTCTGCCTGCAATGAGGGAAAGAGGATGTAGCAGGGGGAGAGTGAAGTTTGAGTCCCAGCACAGTTTCTCCATCCCCAAAATCTTTCAAATCTCATTCCTGAGCTTTTCACACCCATTATAGAAGTGAGGGGCACATAAATATTCTAATGAATTCTAAATCAACCCACCTTAAAACAGGGAGTCTGATTCACAGCTCACATTGGTATCTGATATCCATCATCTCTTGGTGCCTCCACTGTACTTTTAAATTTAATATCCTGTTATACAACAATAGCTAAGAGATATGAGACAAAGAAGAATAACACTTCAATTCAGCAGTAGCTCTATGTGGAGTAATCACAGCAGGTTATGGAAATACATTGGGTGAGAGTGAACCCTATATTATCTTAATCAGACAGGGAAAGACTGCCAGAGATAACAGTCCTTATGAGTCAAAGGAAATATACAGGAAATATACATAGGATATGTGAGTAGTAAGAAGAAAGAAGAGGGTAGACATTTGACCAGTAGTTTAAGATACAACTTAGGTTGTCCACATCCCACATCTGAGTGTGTTTGTTCAAGTCTGCGCTCAACTACCAATTACTGCCTCCTGTTAATGTGCACCCTGGGAGGCAAAGGTGATGTCTCAGTTAACTGGACTGCTTCTACCCATATGGGAGATCCAGATTACATTCCCAGCTCCCAGGTTTAACCTGGCCTAGCCCTCCTGGATGTTGTAGGCATTTAGGGAGTGAACAAATAGATGAGAAATTCTCTCTCTGTGTGTGTGTGTGTGTGTGTGTGTGTGTGTGTTTCTCTCTCTTTCTCTCTCTCTCTCCTCTCTCTCTCCCTCTCTCCCCCTTTCAAATAAATATATAATCTTAAGGAAAGAAGATAGTATATTCCACTAGAGAGAGGAAAAAACAAAAAGGTTGGAGGTAAGAGAGTTATTGGAACTGTAGGTGGATGAATAGGGTGGAGGATGTAGGAAAATTCAATAGAAGTCACATCCTAGGAATACCTCAAACGCGTACAGGGTGTTTGGAATTGATCCTGAGGAAAGAAACCCTAGATGGGTTGTAAACAGAGGAGTGACTTGATTAACATGTTTAGAAACCATGGCAGCATAGAGGGAAGCAAACAAGGGAGGATAGAGAGGTGGCCAGAGTATTCATTTTGAGGATAGTGTCTTACAATAGAGTAAGAATAAAAAGAAGTGGATATATCGTATAGAGTAACATAATAGAATTGCTGGAACCTGGGAGCTGATTAAATACGAGGCTTGATAAGGAGGTACCCAAGAAAACATGGTGTTTGTCTTGGTGACTGGATTGATGACAATGTTTTTAATGAAACAAGTATTACTGGTTAGATGTCCTATGATGTCTTGTAAAATAAGACAAAGTAGGAAAGGTTGGAATGGTCTAGATATGCTTTCTTGCATTGGACATATTACCTGTTTGTGTCCAGCACGAAGATGGGGAAAGTGAAAGAAACTTTGCAATAATAACTCAGAGAAGGGGGAGAGGGAAATGACAACTAGGAATTCTAAGGCCCTTCCAAGTTTAGATGACAAGAATTGGAGAGAAATTGGGAGTTTGGGTTAGTATGTTCTTTCAGCAACCCTGAGCAGTAGGACAATAGAATGAGAGAGGGCAGATGCAGATGCATGTTGAATCCAAGCTGAAGAATATGTAGCAGCAAATGCAAGGCTATTTGCAAAGTGAAAGATGAAGAGCAATATTATGAATCTGAAACAAGATCACTAAAAGGCCTTTCTATAAGCAAAGGCCATATACGGGAGCTGGAAAAGCCAGAATTGGGACCAATAAAGAAGAAATGGGGGCTAGCACTGTGGCATAACGGGTAAAGCTGCTGCCTGCGGTGTCAGCATCCCATGTGGCCACTGATTCAAGTCCCAGTTGCTCTTCATCTCATCCAGCTCTCTGCTTTGTCTTGGGAAAGCAGTAGAAGACGGCCCAAGTACTTGGGCTCTTGCACCCATGTGGGAGACCCAGAAGAAGCTCCTGGCTGCTGGCTTTGGATTGACCCAGCTCCAGCCACTGCAGCTGTTTGAGGAGTGAAGCAGCAGATGGAAGACTTTCTGTCAGCCCCCACCTCTCTGTGTCTGTAACTCTACCTCTTTAAATAAATAAATCTTAAAAATAAAAGGAAGTGAACAGTTGGAAGTGAATGGCCTGGGAATGAAGGAGAGATACACAAACAGGAGATAGTCATCAGAGAGAGTGTGGCATTCCAAGAAATGGCAGAGCAAATCCCCAAGTAATAAAGTGGGAACAGAAGTGATTTGACCTCATTGGAGATAGTAAGTGGTTGTAAGGCATGACTGTTGAAAATGTCACAAATAGGAACCCTGGCATTCCAATAAATGGGGCTCAAAGGAAGTCTATGGGCAGGGGAACTCATACTGGAGGTCAGTAAACCACAGAAACAGGATGAACAAGGAGGAGAAAGATGAGCCTGCAAACAGCTCATGGACAATTATCATGGAGGAGGAGATGGAGGTGGGCTGGAAGTTGGGATGAGTGCTTTTCTTTCTTTGATTCCAGATGTACTGCCATCATTAGAAGGAAACATGATATCACTGGAAAACAGGTGTCAGTATTGGTCATGACAAGGGAAAACAATTCTGGAAAAGAGTTCATTTTTGGGGCCGCCAGTAGTGAAGCATCCCATATGGGTGCTGGTTCAAGTCCCAGCTGCTCCACTTCCTGTCCAGCTCTCTGCTATGGCCTGGGAAAGTAGTGGAGGATGGCCCAAGACCATAGGCCTCTGCACCCACATGGGAGACCCAGAAGAAGCTCCTGGTTCCTGGCTTCAGATTGGTGCAGCTCCAGCCATTCTGGCCAATTGGGGAGTGAACCAGTGGAGAGAAGACCTCTCTCTCTCTCTCTCTCTCTCTCTGACTCTCTCTCACTCTTTCTAATTCTGACTTTCAAATAAATAAATAAATCTTTTAAAAAATAGAAAAGAGTTCATTTTTTTTTTTGACAGGCAGAGTGGACAGTGAGAGAAAGGTCTTCCTTTGCCATTGGTTCACCCTCCAATGGCCGCTGCGACTGGGACAGAATCCAGCACCCCGACCGGGACCAGAACCCAGGGTGCCGGCGCCGCAGATGGAGGATTAGCCTATTGAGCCGCGGCGCTGGCCGAAAGAGTTTATTTTCAATCAATTAATGTTACAATAGAAGGAGGTGGGTGGCTCAGTAACAGTCTACCATTCTTCTGTTCTTCATGGAAGGAAACAGAAGCAAAATGGGTGGCCAAGGACATGCAGAATGCAAAAGGAGAAGGCTGGAAGGGACACAGTGGTGGTGATTTTTTTAAATAAGTTCACTTAAGGTTCTTCTGAGATTTTTTTTTTTTTTTTGACAGGCAGAGTGGACAGTGAGAGAGAGACAGAGAGAAAGGTCTTCCTTTGTCGTTGGTTCACCCTCCAATGGCCGCCCTGGCCAGTGCGCTGTGGCCGGCGCACCGCGCTGATCTGAAGGCAGGAGCCAGGTGTTTCTCCTGGTCTCCCATGGGGTGCAGGGCCCAAGCACTTGGGCCATCCTCCACTGCACTCCCTGGCCACAGCCGAGAGCTGGCCTGGAAGAGGGGCAACCGGGACAGAATCCGGAGCCCCAACCGGGACTAGAACCCGGTGTGCCAGTGCCGCAAGGCAGAGGATTAACCTAGTGAGCTGCGGCGCCAGCCGTTCTTCTGAGATATTAACACTTCTGGGGATTCCAGGTCATTTTTCGTTCACTCACTAGAACATTTTGGGTGTGTTGCAGTTACTGAGCATCTACCTAATGAATTCTTTGAAGTGGTCTTCCCTCTGAACATTCTGTAAGTGCATGTTGTAAACTTTTAGGCAGGAAATGAAATAAAACAGAAAGATCTGGGCTAATATGGTGGCGTAGGTTAAGTTGTCATGTGCAATGCTAGCATCCCATACCTAAATGCCAGTTCAAATCCTGGCTACTCTGTTTCTGATCCAGCTCCCTGCTATGATACCTGGGAGAGCAGCAGAAGATAGCTCAAGCACTTGGGCCCCTATCACCCACTAGGACAGCCAGATGGAGTTCCAGGTTCCTGACTTCGGCTTGGTATAGCCCTGGCCACTGTGGCACTTGGGAAGTAAACTAGCGAAAGGAAGATTTATTTCTTTCTGCCTCCCTCTTTCAGTTTGTTTTACATAGAAAAAAATGCACGATTTTAAAATGCCAGAACGGGGGCTGGTGCTGTGGTGTAGTGGATAAAGCCGCCGCCTGCAGTGCTGGCATCTCATATGGGGGCCCGTTCTAGTCCCGGCTGCTCCTCTTCCAATCCAGCTCTCTGCTATGGCCTGGGAAAGCAGTAGAAGATGGTCCAAGTGCTTGGGCCCCTGTAGCCCTGTGGGAGACCTGGAGGAAGTTCCTGGCTCCTGACTTCGGATAGGCACAACTCCGGCCGTTACGGCCAATTGGGGAGTGAACCAGCTGATGAAAGTCCTCTCTCTCTCTCTGCCTCTCCTTCTCTCTGTGTGTAACTCTGACTGTCAAATAAATAATGAATCTTTAAAAATAAATAAATAAAATGGCAGAATGATCATTGCCTGCCAATCAGGGACTAAACTCAGTAAGGCTCATTGATCAAACCAATCAAAGTAGAAAACTTTAAATTCCCTATTAAGTAAATGCCACATTTTAAATCTCAGAAAGTAATGACTAAGAGGGAGAGATGATAGGAGGTATAAAGAAAGGTTTCACCCACACCCTGCTTTGTGGCTTTTACCCGATGCCACCACCACACCTATGAGTTTCGATTATTAAAATAATGAGGTAACTACAACTTGCTGAGTAGTGTACAGAGATAACCACAGTTCCTCAAAGGCTAAACCTGAAAGACAAGAGTAAGATCCAGTCTGGAAAATGTCTGACCATGTCCACTAATATTTTTTCCAAATTAAACAATATGTATGTGTTGCTGTGTGCAGCTTTGTTGATCTTCAGCTGCTTTGTTTCATCTGCTTTGTTTCACTTACAAAGTGTGGACATTAAAACCAGGAATAAAATGGAGATACATCTGGCAGGAGATCTAAACCACACATAGAATGCTTTAAAAAAAAAAAAAAAAAACCTTCAAAGAGTTTTGGGGCAGGAATTTGGAGCAGCAATTAAGATCCTACTAGGGACCCTTGCATCACATGTCAGAGTTTCTGGGTTCAGTTCCAGCTCCACTTTTGATTTCAGCTTCCCCTCCCTGGGGGTCAGCATAAAGGCTCAAGTAATCAGGTGCTTGCGCCTGATGTGGGAAAACCCAGATGGCGTTTATGGGGCTGGTTCCTTGTTCCCTGCCCTCGTCGTTGAAGGCATTTGGGTAGTGAACCAGCAGGCGGGAGTGTTTCTTTCTTTCTCTCTCTCTTTCTCATCCTCTCTCCTCTCCCTCTTTCTCGCTCTCTCCCCTTCTTTTGCTCTGTCTCTCAAATACATTTTTATGTCTCTTTAAATGTTAAAAAGGAAAGAAGTCAGCTTCATACAGGTGAAATTAAGGATTAAATTTCTATGTGGAAAATACAATCTTCCAGGCAGCATCATGTACCTGCTGTCCTACGCAGCTACCATTCGAGAAGCGTTTACTATGTGCCAAGTTCTTTCCCCTTGCCCGCTGTGCCATCTGATGTGCACATCTATGCGTGGTAAATGCCCTCATCCTCATTTCCCTGGAGGGCTCCGTGCCTGCAAACTTCACCTACAGCCAATCCGTGCGGGAGCAAAGACCCTACTCGGTCCGTCCTAGAACACAGGTCCTTCATTTCTCAGGTGTGACTTATGACCTCGAGTTTGCCTCTTGAGTCATAGCCCCAATACCTGCTCTCCTCTCAAATTGTGGATTCTGGGCGAAGCCGGGCTGTGAGACTGGAGTGGAGGCGGAGCCAGGTGAGAACAGGTGGAAACTAAGAACGACAGAAGGTAAAAAGTAGAGCAGGGCCGTGGGGACGGGTGTTGGGAGACTCCGGGAAGCACTGGGCGCTAGCTCGCGGAGTGGGAGGGGCAAGGAGAGCTGGGCAGCAAGGAGGGTGCCAGGCGGCGGCCGCACCTGTGCATGTGACCGCCTCGGGCGCCGGGCGGAGGTGCGCTCACCTGGGCCCACGTGACGGGGCGGGGCCTCGCTTGCGGAGGGCCACGCCCCCTCCCGCTCCGCGCGCCCGGACCCCGCGAACCGGAGCTGCGCCGGGAGGCGGAGGCGGGAGCCGGCGGCGGCGGCGCGCGGAGACGCAGCAGCGGAGCGGCAGCATGTCGGCCGGAGGGCCAGTCCCGCCGCCCCCGAACCCCGCAGTGTCTTTCCCGGCACCCCGAGTCACCCTGCCCGCCGGCCTCGCCATCCTGCGGACCTACTCGGGTGCCTTCGTCTGCCTGGAGATTGTAAGTGGGGCAGCGGCGGCCAGGGTCGCGCCCGCGGGATAGGGCAGGCGGCGGCATCCTTGTCCGGCCTCGCCGGTCTCCACCTTTGAGCCAGCCCTCGGCCGCCTCCTGTTTGACGAGGCCTTTCCCTGCACCCCCTCCCGTGGTCCTCTGCATACCTGGCGCGGGCGCCTGGGCCCTTTCGCCTTGGCACCTGTTACGCCGGCACCTGTTTCCCCCGCCGGCCACGGAAATGGCCTCGGGAGAGGCGCAGGTGGACGGGCGGGGCGGAGGACTGGGGACTTGGAGAGAAAAGGGCTGTTTGGGCTTGGCAGGGGGCCGGCTTGGCTAGAATGGGAGCCAGGGATCTGAGTCTCGCCTGTTGCTAACCTGCCATTTTGTTGGGTGCTGCAAAGGTGTAAGCGATGACTGGGTGACCGGGAGTCTTCCACAATGTGGAAAGCGAGGGCAAGAGCCGGCAGGGAGAGGAGGAGGAGGAGGGCTGATGACCTGGGCACGGTTTCTCCCCCGCTCACCCTTGCCATCATTGGTGCCCTTTGGATTGGGGAAAGGACAGGGAGCAGAGGCAGGGCAGGGAGAAGGGTGAGGTGTGCACGCCGCTCTTGGCAGTTCTTCATCAAGTGGGCGTGAGAACTGTGGCGGAAAGATGGATGCGTGGTTGTCAAGTCCTTCTTGGCCTGCCTGTCTTCCTACAGGAATCCAAACCTCAGCATACTTTGTGGGGCTCAAAGAAAGGTGGAGTCACCTGGCTTTTTCTTCCTGCTCTATTCACTTGAACTTTTTAAAAGGAATTTTATGGAGTTGGAAGCTTCTGAAGGTGGTTGTGGACAGGCGGGAATGTGCAAATATAAATTGGGCAATGGAGGTTGCATCATGCCTGAGAATGGCAAATAAAGAGTGAAATGTTAGCGAAGTAAGGCCTTTTCCACAGGCTGGTTTTGTTTGCTTGGTTTGGGGTTTTTGTCTCTCCCTTCACCCTCAGGTTGGAGTTTGCATAACCTGCATTTGGGTCATCTCGGTTTCGCTTTTGCGCTTGCGAGGCTGCGATGCCCTGTGAGCATTGTTTGTTTTGTTTTTCATGGTGTTGTACAAAGGTGGTCACACCACTCCACATTAAATGTAGCTAAGGTTTGAATCTGAGAGAAGTGGCATCTGTGGCATCAGGAACTGGATCCTGACTGCGGGACTCGGAGAGGCTGGGTTGAGTCGAAGCCGGGTTCAGGAGCATCGGAATGCTTGAGCTGAGGCACTGGCATCTATTTAACAAAAGCAGAGAGATGATGGCTTTGGGCTGGCTGCACGCTGTCGGAGAACAGGAGTGGTCTGGGGAGACAGATTTGATAGGTTCCGGGCTGCTTTTCCCCAACCTCCAGGTGTTTTCCTACCTCTTTCGGAAGTTTTTGCAGTATTTCTTTCTACCTGTACCAGAATTTACAGAACGTTCACTTCAGTAGACTCACTCTCTAAACTTAAGTACTTTCTTGAGCTCATCCTAAGTTATAATATATATGAAATCTTAAATTTGGTTTGCTGCTCTGTGTTTCTAATATTTATCAAACATGTATACATTTCCATATATATATATATGTAAAGATACATATATTCAATGAAGGCTTTTCCATATGATGTCAAATCAAATACCATCTCAAGCACTATCTGTGACCATGTCACTCTTTTGGAAACACTACCTAATTCTAAGGAGAAAAGGGGATGAAAGATGACTTATTCAATTTTCTCTTCTCTCTTTTTTGTTCTTTCTTTCTCCCTTTCAAATCTAGCCAAGTAGTTAGTGCCCAACTCTCACTGTAGTTAATAACTTGACTAGTTTTAAAACTACTGTTGCCAGTTCAGACTAATTAAATCAAAATCCCTAGAGAAGCACCCAGAATTAGCAATTTTTTTTCTTTAATGAAAGTTTCCCCGGAGATTCTAATATACAGTCATGGCCTGGCATCACTGATGGAGTCCTCCATCAAGAATGTAGAGAACACAGCTCTTCTTGCAAATGTGAACTTCCTCCATTAAAACTTTTAGCACATCACAGAAGGGATCCCAGACTCACAAAAGTATCTGTTCTACTGTTCTACCCTTTTTATTGTCTGTTACTGCAGTTTTCTTACCTGACATGTGTCTAGAACACTTACTAGATAAAACAGCATCACTTCCACATGTGTTTTTAGTTTTAAAAACTAAAAAAGTGTTTTTCACTTTTTATGCCCAAACATTTTATAGGTTTACATCTCTTTTTCAAAAGATTTATTTATTTTATATGAAAGTCAGAGTTACAGACAAAGAGAGAGAGAGAAAAATAGAGAGAGAGAGAAAGATCTTCCATCCATTGATTCACTCCTCAGATGGCCATAATGGCTGGGGCTGGGGCTGGGCCAAGCCGAAGCAAGGAGCCAGGAGTTTCTTCAGTGTCTCCCACGTGGGTGTCAGGGGCCCAAGCACTTGGAACACCTTCTGCTGCTTTGCCAGGGGTGTTAGCTGGGAGCTGGATCAGAAGTGGAGCAGCCAGGACATGAACTGGCATCCATATGGGATGGCAGTGTCTCTATGCCACAATGATGGACCTAGGTTTAAATTTTATGGGGCTTTCTTGTACCTCTTTTACTTGAATATCAGTCTCCTTATCCCTTTGCTTCCCCCCCACCCCCACCCCGGCGCTGACCCTGCATACAAAGGGACCAAAATGTCCAGTGCACCTAGTGACTTTAGGGAAACAAGAGGCCACATGGGAATCACAGTGATTCCATCTTCGATCTCATCTTTCTGGAATGCTTGTTACTGGGTCATATGCCTTATATGGAGCAAAAACCAGTGTTGCCTTGTTGTCTCTCTGTCTAAAATGCTCACCTTGAACAGATGTGCAGATGGGATCTAAGTAAAAACCTTTAAAGCACTTTTGCTCACAACTTTTTCAACTTCCCTCTAATTTTCTGGTTACTTTAAAATGTTTGGATTGGCTCCTCTTCAGAAGTGCTTCACTCTGTAAATTAAATGGAAGAATCCTCAGCACAGTCCTAAACAGTAAATACCAGGTAATTTGCACTCTGAAGGCCCATTACTTTAGCCTCTGTCAGTGTTTCTGTACATTCCCCCAACTCTTTCTCAGTTTCGACCTTCCATTCAAACACAGTTGTCTTCAACATTTCTTCATCTATGTGCTGTTGCCTACTGAAAATTAACATGTGAAAACTGTGTCCAGTGAAGATGGATTGGGCTATTGGCAGTTGACTAAGCTACGGAGGCCGTGATCTTGGAGTTCAGTTCTCACACTAACCAGTTAATTTTGTTCAAAGAGTCTGACACCAAACCCCCTTTTTGTACTCCACTGACAATCGAAATAGAGTAAGTCATTTGTTGGGAGATAATAAAAAAGATATAAATAGCCTTCCAGACCAGGTTAAGCAATTTATAGTACCGGTTTCATAAGTGGAGAATGTTACAACCTCACATGCATGGTATGTTTTTGGTTTTGTCTTTGAGATGGGCATGTTCCTGTCCAGTATAGCTAAACTGTCATTCCTCTGGTTTTGCTCCTCAGCTCTACTTAACAACACATGCTTGCCACAGAGTTTAATACTAAGGTTGTATTCCAGAGTGAAGCCTTTTAGTTTAGGACAGAAAATATCACCTTCAAAAGCTATCATTTTCAAAATCTCTCATTCTTTCCTGAATGCATACTTTCTAAAGCACTCATCAGGTGTTCATTGAATACTAACTGTGTGCAAGGCACTCTTCTGGAACAAAGATATCTGTACCTTTCATCACCTGAAAGCCCTTGTAACCTAGTTAAGAAGATATGCACAAATACAGCTGTTATTCAGGAAGAAAGAATGAAGAATGAAGTGAACTATAGCTAAAACATTACTGTTGGGCCAAAGAAGATATTCAGGGTTCCTATTCCCAATGAAACTATCTTGCAAAATGCCCAGGAAAGATGGAATATACAATATTAATCACAAAAAAGAATAAAGCTCATTATTGAATTTAGCATGTTTCACATTTTCAGTGTTTGGGAAACTCTACCTTCCCTAGGTTATTCATTCACATCTCTTTGTGGTAGATATTCTGGGATTCTTTTCACTTGTATCTTCAGTGCTCTGGATTCTACAATAATGTTAATTTACTCAGCACATAATTAGGAACATACTATATATCAGGCCTTCTTTTTTATGCCCTAGGACTAGGATAACTACCGTAGTTCTTTCTCTAAAAATAGTTCCTGTATGGTGGGGACTACAGAACCAAGAAAGAATTATAATATTATACATGAAGTGCTAAAAATAGGTTTATGAAAACTATTGTGGAAAAGCAGGGTGAAGAATATCTACCTACTGGCCAGACAGGAAGTTTTAATTGTATGGTGACATTTGAGTTTAGCCTTAAATGATGAAGTTCAGTAGACAAAAATAAATAAATAAATAAAAAGTGGGAAAGTGAATTTCAAGTAAAAGCAAGGGCATGTGCAAACCTTAGAGAGAAGAAAGAGTATGGCATAAAGATTCTGTTGATTGTTGATGTTTTGACATGACTGGTAGGAATGTGGAAAGACATGAGGAAAACCAGCAGACAGGATTCAGGTTGTAGTTTTCTGGGAAATGTTTGACCAAAGCATAGAATCCAATGTGTCTGTGATGGGGAACTGTTGCAGGACAGGAATAAACTTGGTCAGATTTAGCAATCTGAGTAGTGAAGTTAGCTTGTAAAGCAGAGGTTGAAGGCAGAGAGATCAGTTAGGAGGCTTACCACAATAGTTTAAATGTTGGCTGATGAGAACCTGAAACAGGGCAAAGAAGCAAGAGTACAAAAGGAGGGAGACTGGAGATTTTGGAGGTCAACCACATATGTCAAGTTTGACATGTGTTGAAATGATACTACACCCGGCTTAAATATGTTACTTGGAGGAGTTAACACAGAAAAGCAAACATTATAGGATGAATGAAGGGGAGAGAAGCATGTACAGGAGACAGATGCAGTCATGCAGATCAATCTGTGAAAGGGGTTCAATGGAAAGCTTTGGCTCAAGACTGAATAACACATAATGTTCCAATGTATAGAGTTTTTTTTCTTGGCTATGAAATAGATTTGAATGGACATTTTCTGTTTACACTGGACAGATTTGCCTCTCTAAATAGCTTTTAATCCTGAAAGAGTTCTTTTGCCTCTAGGTTAAAAATCTTCACCTATATGAAAAGAGTTGCCAAATTTTTATGAGGAAAGATAAATCGGTGCCCTGTCACAGGTTATTGATAGCAATCATTTGGCTTGACTCACAGACCTGTAAAAATACAAAGAACTGAAAAAATGAAAACTTTAAACCAAGTTTTTAAAAAGACTAACATTCAGATACAAAGGAAAAGGTCAAGGAGAGATTTGTTTTTGTAAGGCCCAATAGAAATGTGTTTAGTTGTAAGGGCTGTGGACATGGCATATCTCCATTGATATGGCCAAATAGAAAGTATTGTAGAATGACAAAGACAGGAACTGGGTTGGCCAACCCCAAATCATGCCCATGTAGTACTTAACAAACACTATTTAACTGTTCTGTAGTGCAAACTGAAGAGTATGTGAAAATATTCTGCAGAAATTAGCTGGAATGAGAAAGGGCAGCTTTGGAGTAGGTAACCTCTTAAGTCTTGCTCAATTCTTAAAATACCATAATTCTTGTCCAGATATCTACAGTTTGACCTGAATTTCCTAAGTGTCCTATTTTTAGATGAGAGGGCCATGTTCTTTCTGAGCCAGCCTATATGACACTCTTAACTTTTGTTTAATAGCTTTTAGAAGGAGGAGGCAAAAAAAGAGGCAATGATTTGTAGGGTTCTTGTGATATCAGAGCATTGGCATGCAGGAACATTCTTAAACTACATGATAATTAGTTACCTGCAAATGTGGAAAGACGATTTTGAAAAATCAAAGGAAATTATGAACAAGAATTAAAGGTATCAGAACACATTTCTGGTCTCACCCATTTTAAGTTACTGTCAGCAGTTAAGGAAACTGTAATGAAAATCTGGGTAAAATGGGGGAAAGAAATAACTCTTCATAGCACTCTTGAACATAGTTTTTAAAGCTTTCAAATATGTGGAACTAAAAATCAAAGCTTATTTTCATATAGGCCTCTCCTGTTTATCTGATTTCTTGTGGCTTATTAAGATTAGCCTTGTTTTCCTTTCCCTAATTCAAGACAAAAACAAAAAGCAGATATACAAAAACCTTACCCACTTGTGCCTCTGATTTAGACCTGTACCAGAACTAGTACAGGACCAGTCAGCATGGTTAAAGAGCAGATGGGTTTCATGGAGAGGGATAAAGGACAAGAGGGAGTGGGATAAAGGACAAGGTTTCTTCTGGTCAAAAGTTGCAGTGGTAATTACAGTACTCATAGGCCACCTGGGAAAACCTGGGGTCAAGAGATTGAAAAATGGAGTATCATGAACTAGAGTACCAGGATGTACCAATTATCAGCAACTTTGAACCCCAACCTCCTGAGATCCTGTGGGAGGTGGTGAATGTTGCCAATAATAACTTAAAATTTAAGAAGTACATGTTCCTGCTTCAGTAGTCATCTTTCCTATTTCTGAACACCCATCATGTCCCAGGGTATAGGCTGGGCTCCAGACAGCAGTGTGTTCCTAGCACCTCAAGCTGTATGTTAGAGCATCTCTTCTGGAACAATTTGTTACACAGGCAGTGTGTTAAGACAGTGTTAGTGACAGTGACCTCACAATCCAGCGAGGGCCACGGTGTCTAAATCTGTGATTTCAATCCATTTGTTCTAAATGCCATGGAGGATATATGCATCAAGAACCATGGAAGCACTGGGGTGGGGGGTGATCCAGCCAGGAAGTTCTGCACGGAAGACGTGGCTCCTGATTTTAGTTACCCAGCGAAACCTTTGGTGGCCACATGCTGCACCGAGTAGCATGGACAAATAAAACCAGTCCTCTGCCTGTGCAAGTGACGAAGTGCAGAAAGTGTGATAGGAAATGGGGCATTGCAGGGAGAAGGTGAGCTTGGGGAAGAGGCAGCAGTTTTCTTTAGTGTGGTTATCCTGGAGCTGCAGCTACATTGTGGATTAATTCACCCTTTCCAGGGCTACTTTGTAAAAACATCTACTGGTTATTGTATTGTGTTGATTGAATGTGTTTCCACCTTAAAATCTTTTGGGGCTAACACTGATGTGCAGAAGGTTAGGCTGCTGCTTATGATGCTGGCATCCCAGATCAGAAGCTTGTTCAAGCCCCAGCTGCTCTGCTTCCCATACAGCTCCCTACTAATGCACCCCGAAAAGCAGTAGGAGAAGCCTGAGTACTTGGGTCTTTGCAAACCTATGTGGGAGACTGGGATGGAGTTCCTGACTCCTAGCTTCAGTATGGCCCATTTGTGGAGTGAACCAGTGGATGGCTCTCCCTCCCTCCCTCCCTCCCTCCCTCCCTCCCTCCCTCCCTCCTTCCCTGCCTCCCTCCCTCCCTCCTTCCTTCCTTCCCTCTTTCTCTCTCTCTCCCCCTCCCTCCCTCTCTCCCTCACTCCTTTCAAATATGTAAATAATCTTTTTTAAAATTTTCAAAATATGCATTGGCTGTAAAACGGAATTATTGGTAGGTCATCCTTTTTTCTAGGTGCTGTATTTATGAACATGTTAAATTCTTCTATGACTATATCTCATGTGTGAAGTAACCCAACAATTAAGCATCCATTCAAATATGAGGAGTTGACAAGTAAATAAAATATTCTGAACTTTTGTAGGACCAGAAACCCCATGGTGATTCAGATGAGTTATGCACTGTGTCCTCCAAAAACTGCATATACACTTACACAATTTTATATGATTTTAGAGAAACAAGGAAAATGGATAGAAATACTATTTTAGATTGAACACAAAACCCTAAGAGAGGTAAACAAACTTAATGCTAAAGACGTGACTCTGGAAAGCGAATTGCCGGGTTCAAACCCCAGATCTAACATTTATTAACTGTGTAACTTAAGACAGGTTATTAATGAATCTGTATCTCAATTAATTTAGAAAGTACAATAAGGTTAATTATCTTTCAGAGTTTGTAAGGATTAACTTGGCACAAATGAGAGCCTTACAACAGTGCTTGGAATGTAAGAGCTTGGTAAATGTTAGCTAATATTTCTGTTATCATCATTAGCTTCATTCAAACCTCTTATTCAAACGGGCTCTGTAAACCAAACTGAGAAATGATTTTTCTTTTCTGTTTCCTCTGAGCTTACTGGTGGTTCATTTTTGCTGCAATCAAATGATGAAATGTCAATGTGTAGATAATAAGAAGTTTAGAAAGGAAGGATATATGCTATATACAGACAGTTTTAATAATTAAATGTTTTTCTTTAGCGTTATTCTAACCATCTTTTTTCTCTTCAGATTCTCTTAGCCTTTCCCTACTGTCATTCCAAACATTAACCAAAATAAGTCAGGAATTAGCCTGTTTACTTAATGCAATAATAAGGGTATATGAAGATGGAGTTGTCAAATTAGTTTGAAAATTCTTAGCTAAGATTCAGAGTGTGTGCCTAAAAGCAGATTACTGGGGGCCAGCACTGTGGAGTAGTGGGTAAAGCCGCCACCTGTCATGCCTGCATTCCATATGGGTGCCGGTTCAAGTCCCAGCTGCTCCATTTCAGATCCAGCTCCCTGACAATGTTCCTGGGAAAACAGCAGAAGATGGCCCAAGTGCTTGGGCCTTGCACCCACGTGAGAGACCTGGAAGAAGCTCCTGGCTCCTGGCTAAAGCCTGGCCCCACCCTAGGCATTGTAGCCATTTGGGGAGTGAACCAACAGATGAAAGATCTCTTTCTCTCCCTCTCTCTGTAGCTCGGACTTTCAAATAGACAAATACATCTTTAAAGGAAGGAAATAAAAATAAATAATTTTCAAAAACCAGATTATTAGGCAAAAGTGACATTTGAAAAGAATAAGGAAATTTGCAAAAGGAGTCCTTTGGGGATGTAAACAGACTAAATAGGTGAGAAGTGGAGAAGTCTGTCATCCTTGCAACCAGAATTGCAAGAGTTGCTGCTTGCTAAATACCATGTCTTCCCAGGGGGCCATGTATTTTTCCCATTTCACAGTTTCTAGAGAAAACATGCTTGAACTCCAACTCTGAGGCTTAAAGTTAGTGTGGTTGGTGAGTGAATAATTCTGTGGTTTTCTTATGGAAGGGATTCAGCCAAGTCATATCCTTGTGGTCTGCAGAGACCAAACTAAAGTGACAAGTTTATGTTAAACCACAAAATAAGATCAGTTGTTTTAGGCTTAGGCAGCAGTTGAATAGCTGCAACTCAGAATATATTAGGGTACTTCTGGTGGTCGAGCTAAGGTTAGGCTAAGAAGATAGAGAGGAACTGAGTCACAAGGGAAAGCTGATGTCAACTTTTGGAGGTTCTAGGGTGTTTCGGGCTATGTATAACCTGGTTGCAGTGTGGTCTACTTGTTAGAGTTTCAGATTTGGAATCATGAGTACTGACTTGGTTCCTTGAAGAAATCTCAAACTGAGGTACGTTTGGTGTTTGATACATAATTATCAGGTTCTTAGGATACCAGAGTCCGAAGGAAAAGTGGTAGACAAGAAGTCAGAACATAGACTCAAATGAAACATGGCATTCCTGATCCTTTCTTCACAGAGGGCATAGCCCGCATTTGCTGTGACACTTTATGAACTGTTAGCCCTCACCTTTTAACCATTTTTCTGCTCTTCTTTGTATCTCCAAAAACATGCTCCTTCCAGGGTCATCTTTACTAAACTGTGATAGCTACACTGCTGAAGCCTCTGAGCTTACAAGGCCCAGGCTTGGATGAAGTGAATACACTGGTATTGACAGGGTTACTAAAAGCTCTGCTTTTAATGTTTGAGGCAGGTTGGGAAGCTCAGCGGGAAAGGTAGCTTCTGCCAAGAGGGAACCACGGAGGGAGGATGCACTGTGTCCAGGCTGAGGTGACCCACGTCCCAGCACCCGACTCTTTGAATGAGGAAGGTGGCTTTCCATAGTGGGCTTCCTGATGCCCTCTGCCCTGGTGAAGAGGGTGTCCCCCTGCATTTCACAGACTCTGACCTTGGGAGACGTCTTTTTATGTCAGGGAGGAGGAGGAACCATTCACAATTCTCCCTTCCCCTTCGCATGCCACACACACCACAAATGAATAGGCGGGTTTGATCACTTTTCCTATAAGCACTTGGTTTCCTTTCCAAGCCACTGAGATGTCAGAGGGCTGTAATTTTGAGTATGACAGAACATTTAATCCATACTGCCTTGCATAAAGGCCTCCCCTGTCAAAGCCTGGTCTGTCTTTAAAAGCCTGCTTCAGAGCCCGCCTCCTCTGCCCACCTTTCCAGATTACTCACATTGTATTTCTCCCTCGCCCTGTCTCTCAGAGCACACTGCGCGGAGCTCTTTTTATAGCACTCATCTCAATCTGCTCCTGAATCAGATTTAATGGTGTCTATTTCTCCCTTATTTAGAGTTCCTGGAGACAGAACCTTGCCTGTTTTGTTTTTTCTTGAGTGTTCTTCTGTCGTGCTTAGCAGTAGGTTTAGGACTGGCCTGTTTGAGTCCTTGTCTGGGTTTATTCAGTGCTGTGTTTAATCCCAAAGGATCGTGTAGCCTCCTCTTTATAGGGAAATTTATCACAGTCCCTAAATCATATTGTTATGCTTATCTATGTGGGTCTGCCTGCCCCATAGACAGTGGTCAATTGTTCTTTATCACCCCTAACATTTATGTATAGGCTCTCAGTAAATGCCTCTTGCATTAATAGGCATTTAATAATGGAGTACATTTCTTAAACTATACTTAACATTATGTAGGTTGTTTGTAGTGGGAGAGTAAGAAATGGCTTCCAGAAAGGAGAAGCTGGGAGACAAAAGAAAATTGCCCCATTGAAAAGACTCTTGTCACCTTCAAATATTTATTACAGGGTAGATAATATTTTACTAAGAGCAAGTTTGTTTATTTCAAAGTCATTGATAAGATGGTGGTTAGAAATTTAATATTCATTAATGTCCATGACTTAGAGTTATTTCATAAAATGTTTGGGGCTATTTGGTAAGGTTTGACTTGAAATCAGAACGTGAGGTTTCCCTCCACAACCACAGATTTGTTACACTGGTACCTTAGTTACTGTTACTCAAGTGATCATTTGTTTTCAAAAATGCTTCTCCAAAGTAGTAACAAATTCTATCACTGGGCCTTTTTTTTTTTTTTTTAAGATTTATTTATTTTATTTGAGAGGCTGAATTACAGAAGAGGAAGAGATAGAGACAGAGAGATCTTCCATTTACTGGTTCAGTCCCTCAAATGGCCACATAGTGAGGGCTGAGCCAGGCTGAAGCGCAGAGCAAGAAGCCATGAGTTTCATCTGGGTCTTCCACATGGAGGGTGGAGACCCAAGGATTTGGGGCATCTTCTTCTGCTTTCCCAGGTGCATTAGCAGAGAGCTGGACTGTAAGTGGAGCATCCAGGACTCAAACCAGCAACCATATGGGATGCCAGCATTTTAGTCAGTTGTTTAACCCACTATACCACAGTGCTGGCCCTGAGCCTTTTTTAAAACTTGAATTAAACTTGTTTTTGAATTTCCATGACTTGTGCAATTTACATATTCTCTAGATGCTTAAGAAACAAGATAGAGATGATTATCGGTTTTTAATATTTGGAGCTCAAACCATTCTCATAGGGGCATTAGTTTGTTGTTCATTAAGCAAATATTTGAGAGCCTTGTGTATGTATGTGTGTGAGAGGCAGAGAGAGAGAGAGAGAGAGAGAGAGAGAGAGAGAGAGACTCCCTTCTTGCCTGAGATGTTTTATGGGTAAGTTCATAGCCTAGGCTTTTGTAGTACCATATCTAGCATAGTGCCTAACTGATAGGAAAGGTTTGTTAAGTTCAGGAATAAATGGCTTTGGGATGCAGAGACACATCAAGCAGCATGCTACCAAAAAATAAGAGCATGCAAATGGATTGCGATCCAAGTGCATTCAATGTCCATGTGTCACATCCACATAACACATCCTTAATAGGGAGGTTGCCTAGAGGTAACTGAACATGGGATAGAATTAAAATATATATAAAATTAATATGATGAGCTCAAGATTGGGAATGAATAGATGTTTCTCAGATATAGCTGGGTAGGGAATGACTTCCTGGGCCAGCAAGTGTCAGGCGATTCAGATGTTACAAGAGCTTTATCTTTGAACTGTGGGTTTTTACCCCTTTCATACAAAAATGTAAGGAGCTTAGTGTCAGAAGACAAGGATGAAAAAGACAAATCTGATGACAGAAGGCTTGGAATGCCCTGTAAGGGATATGCAACCCTTGTTGCTTTAATGGTAGTGCCCGGGAGACTGATGGCTTTGAAATCATAAACCTCATCACCTTCATCCACTGATTCTCTTCCAATCCTGGTTGCCCAAGCCAGAAAGCTAGGTATTTTCATTCTATGCTCCTTTTCTGCCATGTCTCACATCTGATCAGTCTTTAATTACATCATGTCCACTCTCAGATTCCCTCTCGTCCATTCCCCTCTCTCATCCTCAGTGCCCTGATTCTGGTGGACACTGATGCCATTAGCATCTCCTGCATGGCCCTGAACCCTTCATCACTTGCTCTCCCGTCCATTCTCACACTCCAGGTGGAGGAAGCTTCATCTCTTTGCTCTTGGATAAAGTTCAGCTACTGGGCCTGACTTTCAGGACTCTTCAGCTCAGTCTCTGGCTAGCAACTTTCTCCATTCTCCCTTGGCACTCTTGTCATGCCCAACTCTCTTTCACCTATGTGTGGCTCTCTGCTCCTCCTACATCCTCTCAAGATTCATCCCCTACCCTGGAACACACTTCTCTCACTTCATCCCCCAGCCCTGTCCTTCAGGTTGTTATTTTTAGGAAGTTTTTTCTCAACTTTTAAAATCTGGAATGACAACCCTTTCTTTGAGGACCTGTAGTATCTGATGTTTGTCCATTTGTGACATGTATGAAGCAGCATTTTAATCTCTTGTTTAGTTGTTTCTTCCCTGTAATGTAATGTGAACTTTGCAAAACCAGAGACCATGTGTACCTTGTTTATCATTTTATTCCCAGAACCTGACACAATGCTGACTTGAAATAGGTATTTATTGACTATTGAATCTGTGAATATCTACTTATTCTCATGTCAATTATGGTACATAATTAATGATGGTAGTTTTTATTGTTTACTATCATGTGCAACAACTGCAACTTTTTATTCTGTACATAGACAGTAATATTAAATGTGCAAATAAATCATGATTTAGTAATCCTTAGATGTCACAAATTAGGAAGTTACAGCCATACTTTACTGATAAATTGTCTAAGTAGTAGTGAGAACAGAAGCCAATTTATCTTGGTTTGAAGAGCAGCCATGAAGGGAGGAAATAGAGACCATGTTAAGATGAATTTGTAAAAATGGCTGAATGAAAAGGAAAATGCGTCAACATAGTGATAGTCGGAGAGGCAGTGGAGTCAAAAGTGTTGTGGGCTACGTTGGGCCTACAAATGTATTGCAGATTGTTGCCTTTTACTTAGAAAAGAATTATAAATACAGGCACAAACAGACGTGCAATGCAACAATGTTTATTTACCAAGTGAGGAAAATACACAGGCATTTATGGGCTTTATTTTGGGAGAGTTGGCCAGGAAAGGTAAAGAGGGACTTTCGCTCTGGGGCTACAAGGAGGGAGCTTTCGCTTCACCCAATTTCTTATGAGCTTAGAAACAGAAGTGTTTACATGGTACTGCCCTAGGTCCCAATTAAGGTAACTACTTCCTGGTGAAGAGGTCGTTTGATTGACAGGTGGGTGGATATGATTACACAGAGTGGGGGAGGTGTGGCTTCTCCTCATGAACTTTATCTTTCTAGCTGACTTATCCTATGTCAAAAGATATTTTTAAATAACAAGAGTTCTGGACCTGTTGGAGGCTGAGGAAGAGATACAGGTATGGAGTCATCAGGTCTTCAAATAGAAGATCTGGTCTTGGACCAGAGGAAAGAAGGCATCTGCCATATGAAAGAAAAAGGTTAAAGGATGGGGTTGCAGGGGTCTAAGGGGGAAAAAAGGGGGGAAGGTGTTTAATTCAGTTGTATAAAATATATTATCGAAGCAAACCTGTTACCCTCTTTCTTTTTCTCTTTCAGCTGTTTGGGGGCCTCGTCTGGATTTTGGTTGCCTCCTCCAACGTTCCTCTACCTCTGCTACAAGGATGGGTCATGTTTGTGTCTGTGGCAGCCTTTTTTTTCTCCCTCCTCTTTCTGGGCGTATTCCTGTCTGGCATGGTGACTCAAATTAATGCCAACTGGAACTTGCTGGTAAGAACTTTTTATTTGATGTATGTTGGAAAAAATGTGAGAAACTTATAAACATCTCATTTTATTCTGCCATACCCAAGTCCCTGTTCTGTCTGTCTGTTGACTCTGCTGGGAAAGAATAGGTCTGAACACAGGGGCCACTGTAATGCTGCATAGTTGCCTTGTGGGATGTCAGGATGCCACCTTGGGAAATGCTTGTATTAACTAAGAAATCATTCTGTTACTCCTTTATGACTTAGATGACTTTTACTCAAAAATTATTTCATTTCATACAACGAATGAATTGCATTATAAGTACTAAACAGCTGAACATTTACATTTGGAAGATGAATGCTGTAACATATATCTTGAAATTTTCCATTTATTTCTGCTTCAGCCATTTAAATATACAGATAGGTATACAAATATATACACAAATATGTATATATGTATATACACACACACTTTTTCAGGACACAATTAGTTATATATATATTGTTCTCTAAAATACTTAGGAAAAGGTCATGTTTTATGTGTATAATTAACTCCTGACTTAATGAAGAATTGATGAGTTTTTAAAAATGAATTTTCAATCAATACAATGCTTAATTATGATAACATTAAATTGGATCATCTTACTTCCTGTATTCCTGTGTAATATATGTAATATATGGAGCCTTTCTTTCATACCTGTGGTCATTCATTCTCTGAGACTGTTTCAGAATGGCCCAGTGTAGCATGAATTCTAGTCCATAGTAGGTAGTGCTTTAGTGAAGTTCATGAAGAACCTCCCCTAGATTCTGACCCCATTTTGTTGTTTAGAAACTTAACTCAGACCTTTAGTCAGTCTTTATCCACAGGGTACATCAAATAGTTCATGGAAAATAGAATATTTGGTATAAAAAGATCTGAAATCCATACATAGTCTTCTCATAATGTGGATATTTAAAATTTTTTAAAGATTTTATTCATTTGAAGGCAGAGTTATAGATAGAGAGGGGGAGGAACAAAGAGATCTTCCATCTGCTGGTTCACTCCCCAAATGGCCACAATGGCCAGGGCTGGGCCAACCGAAGCCAGAAACCAGGAGCTTCTTCTGGGCGTGTCATGTAGATTCAAGAGCCCAGGCACTTATGCCATCTTCCACTGCTTTCCCAGGTAGCTGGATCAGAAGTGGAGCAACTGGGACTTGAACCATTGCATATATGGCAGTGGCTTTGCCCACAACACCAGTCTCATTGTAACTTTCCACTGAATTTTTTAATTGACTTATTTATTTGAAATCCAGGAGAGGGATAGAGGGAGGGAAGGAGAGAGAGAGAGAGAGAGAGAGAGAGAGATCCATCCACTGGTTCATGCCCCAGTACCCACAACAGCCAGGGCTGACTCAGTGGAACTCCATCTGGTTCTCCCACATGGGTGTCAGGGCCTCAGGCACTGCACCAAGGCCATCTTCGCCTGCATGCCCAGGAAAATTAGCAGAGAGCTGGATCGGAAGTGGAGCAGTCAGTTCTCATATGGGATGCCAACATCACGTATGCTACAATGCTGGCCCTTCAATGGACTTTTTAAAGTACCTTTGTATGTTGCTGTCGAGTATAATAGCAATATATTCAGCAGAATTAGGTCAGATGTTAGCGGAAAATACATATGTACTTTATTTATAAAAGATGAGAGGAGAAATATCAACACAAATATTATCAGCAGCAAAATTCATTGAAAATGCCTGGCCTTTAAGCCAGCCCATGGGCAGGTGGCACCCAGTTCAGTTTAATAAAGCCAAGGAAGGAGTAGAATTCAGTGGTTACAATCATGCACATATTGTCATGCATGGGCATATGTCTGGCTTGCTTGATAGCTGTATAGTCTTGGTCAAAATAGTTAATATATCAGAATTTTTGTAAAATGCTACTAATGATATCTGTTTTACCAGATACTAGTGGGGGATATTGGAAATAATGAATTATACTTTGTGTCTAACTGATAGTAATGAAGCAGTAATGATGCAATACCTTAACCACACTGAGACTTGCAATTTAGATTCTTGAAAGTCCTTAGGTTTCTGAGATAGTGTGTTCCTGCATCTTTGACTTAATTTCTCATTAATAACAAAAATATTCCCAATTCTTGGTTATGTGATAAAAGTCAAGGGTCCTTATTTAGGCTACATATAGAGGCTTAAGCTTTTCTTTCCAAATGTCCAACTTCCCTATAAAAATGTATAAATGAATCAGTCTATGCCTAATGTTGGGCACCAAGTTCTTCTAGTATCAGGCCAGCATGTTCTACTTGTAGGCCTGCTGATGCTTCAATAT
This sequence comes from Oryctolagus cuniculus, assembly GCF_964237555.1. Lineage (NCBI taxonomy): Eukaryota > Metazoa > Chordata > Mammalia > Lagomorpha > Leporidae > Oryctolagus > Oryctolagus cuniculus. Next base: position 145,026,881 of record NC_091437.1, read on the forward strand.
TAGATAATTTACAGTCATTGCCAAAATTGATTTCATCTCACCAAATATTTTGACACCCACCATCCTATTTTGACCCTTCTTCTGGGACATTCCTGAATCTCCTAAGAGCCCAGCAACTAAAGGGTTATTACATGGACAAGTAGTGACTCCATGATCTTTCAATGGCCATATTCTTTCTAATTGGTTAGTGCACATGCCTCACTAATGTTTAAATATTCTTCAATATCATTTCTAGTCTTTTTAGACATATATCTATATCATCTTGTTTCTTTTTTATTGTATTAAGTCTTTGATATGAAGTCCAACATTGAATGCCCTTATGAATTTCCTAGTTTTCCTATATTTGCATTCCCAGCCCATTTGTGGCATTATATTTGATATTCAACAATAAAATGTAAGAATGTTGTTCCAATTACCCACAATCTTGAGGTGACAGTTACAATTAGAAAGACCTATCAGTCTGTTGCAAGGGTTACCTGCAAAGATTAACCTGGGGATTTTTATCTGGAATGGTCCATTCTCACAGAAGCAAAGATGTGATGGAGCTTGACTATTCTTTGTCCAAAATGCTTGGGTACAGAACTGTTTCGGGTTTTGGAGTTTTTGAATTTGGGAGGATTTGCATACTCTTTACCACTCAAAAATGTTCACATGTGGGAACATTTGGGATTTTCAGATTGGAGGTCTCAAGCTATAATAGGAATACATGCTGTGCGGTGCTGTGGCTGTGTTGCGTGTGGCTCATTGTATGGGGGACACACTTGCAAAGAGTAACTCTTTCCTTCAGGGACTTGATTAAGTGCTTTTCCTGTTTAGAATGGGTGCCTTTTTCATATTTAGTTATTTTGAATTGCATGGTTTGATTCTGATGGGATTTGTAACATATCTTGTACACTCTCAGCCAGGAAATTTTTGAGCCATGCTTATCACACAGTCATCACCAGATGGTGATGATTTTTAATTGCTAATTTCTGAAACTGTTCAGCAGGAGTTGCTAAAAAAATTGTTTTTTCCTGTAATAATAGTTTAATGCCACCTGAATACCATTCTTAAAGGGAACAAGAATACATTTGAAAAAGGATGTATTTTTTACAAAGTATTTGTTGTAGTATTCTGACTAGAATATTTCTATTTTCATTACCAATAACATAATTAACATTCATTAACAAACTAACAAATTAACATTCATACTGTATATTTTCCACATTTTCTCTAGTTTTTCAGTTTGGTATAAATGATGAAATAAGAACATAATATGTGAGGCCAATGTTGTGGCATGACAAGTTTAGCTGCCTACCACCTGCAATGCCAGCATCTATTATAAGTGCCAGTTCGAGTCCCAGTCCTAGCTGCTCTGTTTCCAGTCCATCTCCCTGCTAATGTGCCAGGGAAAGTAGCAGAAGATGGCCCAGGTGATTCGTCACCTGCACCCACATAGGAGAGTCATATAGAGTTCCGGGCTCCTGATTTTGACCTGGCCCAACCCCAGCCCTTGCAGCCATTTGGGGAGTGAACCAGGAGATGGAAGATCAATATCTATCTCTATTTCTCTCCCTCTCTCTCTCTCTCTTTCTATCTCTCTCTCTCTTTCTCTCTCTGTAATTCAGCCTTCCAAATAAATAAGTTAATATTTAAATAAATATATATATATGTTAAAACGTATTAAGTGCTAATATGTTGCTCCATTCTGATAATGGGGAAAAGATGTAGGTTTTGATTTTTAAACAGTTTTCCTTTGTGTCTTATATTTCTGGGGATGAAATAATATCCTTTTTGTCTAATTTTGAACAAGAGATTCCATGTTTCTTTTTCTGATTGTGAGGTAGGGGTATAAATGAGAGATGTATTTTAGAAAAATTATAGGTATTTTAAAAATCCTGTTCAGTTATATGTGTTCCCCTCCCCTTTAGTCCCCCAAAGTGTAGTTGTCACACACATTTTGAGTAAATCACTTCATATCTTAAATGTCTGGAGCTATATTTTCTGTCCCTACCTTCATTTACTTTTAATTTACTATTTTGACCTTTATGACAATTATTTTTGGATGACAATTATTACTGCCATCATTTATATATTTTCATGTTTTTGATTTATCTTAAAATCAGAGAGAGACAGATAGACAGACTGGTTCACTCCCCAAATGCCTGCAACAGGGAGAGCTGGGCCAGGACCAGAACTGGGGAACCAGTAATGAAATCCAGGTATCCTATGTGGGTAGCAAGAAGAGAATTTCTAAAACCATTACCACTACATCGCAGAATTTTCACTGGGAGGAAACTGGAGGCGGGTACTGGGGCTGGAAATCAAATCTGAGTATTGTAACGTGGGAAGCAGGATCTTAACTGCTGGGCTAAATACCCACCGTAGTCCTTAATTTATAAATAAGAAAACTAAATTTCAAAGTAGCTGCTGTACCCTTTTTTATGCTGCTGTTATATAAATCAGGACCCCTCTACGTACAATGAAGCTTTTCTTTTTTAACTAGTTAGTGGAAACTTGACCCTGCACTGCAAAGCAAAGCCTGGACTCAAGATAAGAATGTGAGGGGTAGTCACTGGTTGCTGAGAAAACAAACTAGGCTTGAGACTGAGATTGTCCAGGGAAAATATAATGACAATTGGTCTGTACTCTGAGAAGTGTGATCTTTGAGAAAATTGGTGAGGAGCCAGAGTAAATGAAGATGGAGAAAGGGGGTGAGGGAGTGTGGTCATCTACTACTGGGGTGTGCCATGGACAGTGGTTCAGAGTGATCACCTGGAAATTTGTCAGAAGTGACATTCTCTTATTGCACCCAGACCTACTAGTCAGAAACTCTAGGGGTTTGGCCTCGTAGCTTGTGTTGGAACAAGCTTTCTAGGTGATTCTGATACATGTTAATGTTTGAGAACCTCTGGCTTACTAAAAGTGATCTCAGTTGTCCACAACAATGAAATAAACCTTATGGAAGATCTTCTCACATACATCCCACACACAGTAGGAATTGGAATAAAACACTCAGGATGGCCAAATATACATGTGGGGGTTTAGGAATAGTTGCAGACTACCTGACCATTTACTTTTCAAGAGTTTGCTGTAGAATTACTAGTGCAGTTTTGAATGGCACAATATGATATCCCCTTGACCCAATTCCTTTCCAAAAGTTTGAAAAATATGTATATTCTTAGAATAAATTCAATGTAAAAATAATAATTTGCTGTAGCTGGCAATAGCAGTAAAGAAATAAGCTCACAATTAATTTATTAATTAAAATTATGGTAACAGCCAAGAAAGGAAAGCTTGGCCTGCCAGAAGAGCAGGTGTCATCTCAAGCCCACTGGGGATCAGACTCTAAGGTGGATTCAAAAGTGTAAGGGCCTTTTATATTTGAAGAAAAGCAGATAATACCTGAGAAAGGTAATGGATGAGGAGGAAGGATAAGGCAGATGGCAATGCCACTGGACACAACAGTGGCCAAATCCATGAGAAGCTCCAAAGCACTGTCTGCCATTTAAAGAGTTTGCACTGGACACAAATGGCCAAATGCTGATATCCCCACTGTGTTGTAGGTAGATGAGGCTACCCAGGAAGAATGTTGGTTCAAACACTGCAACAGATCTTCCATACACTGAGGCCAGAGGCTGTCAGCTACCTGCTCCTTACAGCTGAATATCAATTCTTTCTTGAAGGACAATATGTACAGTATATAATTCCAGGTGCTACAGCCTTATCCTTGTACCATGTAGACCCGCTTCCCCATTCGTGTTTCAATAGTTGATCCTTCAGGATTCTAGTGAGCTGCTCGTTCTGAAGGAGCGCTTCAAGAGAGGTTAGGGAAAAACTACAGTCCTTTTGCTGCTTCTCATCTCCATGCACCTGCTACCCATCATCACCCTCTTCCTCTAATGATTTTATATTTCTTTTGGTCAGCTCTCAGATTTGCTGGTCTCACTGGTTTATCTGCTCCTATAACTTAACACTTTTTTCTAAGGAAATCCAAGGCTCTGGTAACCATCTTTCTTCAGGCCAGTGCTGTTGCACCTGTCCATTTTTAGTTACAATTGTGGAAGAGTATTCTAAGAGGCCCCCAAGTAGATCACCTGAGTTTCACTTAAACTAACCCCTGCTTTCCTTGTGGCACATATTCTAGGACCACATAAAAAGGTACTCTAAAAAGTCTGTGGAAAATTTAATTAAAATATGTGATTATTTTGCTGCCAAAAATCGAAATCCATGCATATGAGGGGTCTTCAAGAAATGTATGGAAAATATCTATTATGAAAAACTATGCATGGGTTTAAACTTATTTGCACCAAAATAAATATATTTTCATTCCAATTTCCCAAAAACTTTTTGACGTGTACTTGCAAACTTCTTTCTGCTCTCCTGTCCAACAACAAACCTACCGTCTCTTGATAGTAAGAGTCAACTTTCCTTATCAAGATGGTGGCTCCTCTTCATACCTGGACAGAAGGAGTACAGATGCTCAGGTTGCAAGCATAGCTTATAGTTCATTGGGACCCAGAGCTTGCATGCTCTGGCAGGGGCATTCCCTTCTAGGGACCAGCACCCCTAACAATGCAAAGCCAAAAGTTGTGACAACAGAAATCACAAAGTCTTCTACAGATGATGGGAGTGATAGAAGGTGGAAAAACTACTGCCTCTACTCCTCGATTTCTACTCTTCAAGTGAGGATACAAAAGCGTGTAGAAATTCTTCAGTATGCATCTGCTGTATGGTGAAGAGCACCCTTCCTCACAGAGTATTGCCACCAAACTGTGCCTTCAGCCAGGCAGCCCACTGTGTTATCAGGACAGCAGCTTCTGCACAGTATATGATCCAGTTTCTGATCATGCACCTATCCCCACTCTTCCTTTGCAGAGAAATTGGTTACTTGGTCAGAAGCTGTGATGTGTAGATGTCTATACATCAAGCAGTCTGCTCTGCAGGTTGCTTGGATCTATATTCTGGCTGTGGAGGAAGAGAAAGCAAGTCAATATTTTGGATATGTTTATTCTTATGGGAATGAACCATTCAATAAGTGTTTCAGTTCTTGTGAGGATGGACCATTATGTCCTCCAGTAAGGTGAAAGCATAATTTTCTGTAGCTTAGGGTAGGTGGCTGGTTATTTCCCTAGAGAATAGTGCCAGATCAGGGGCTCAGGCTTGGTCTCTGTTGGCAGGTTCAACATTTGGAAGAGACACAGATAGATCACCTTTGGCAATTAATAGTTGATGCCATCAGCTACTGGTCCTTCCCATAACTGTGTTCCCCTAACTGGCTACTTAATTCATATGCCATAATGCCAATTATATATATATAGTGATCAATAGCAAAGTCTTGATAACATCAACTGAAAAAGGCATTTGTATATGTGATATTCCATGATAGTCATGAGATAGTGTGACAGAATGATCTTCATGTCTAATCTTATATATCTTCCTTTCCTCTGAACCTTTTATCTCTTTCCTCCCATGGTCCTGACCAGCCTGACAGGTCATTTCCCAATGACTGTAAAAATCTATGTATATTCTTACCTTGGACATAGGTCCTCCCATATATCCTAAATACTATCTTTCAAAGCCAACAATGAGTGTAACTACAATACACATGTGAGTATATGCAGCTGCTGTCCCTTTTCACTTTTCAACTGCATGTCAAACCAACTCTACCATAATCAAAACTCAAGGTTTTTCTTTTGTCCTAAGTGAGATGTAAGAGAGTCCCCCTCCTCTGTGTGTCCTTAGGTATGAGCTGAGAAAACAGGACTATTGCATCCTGGTAAGTGGTTTGGAAGCCTGCCTGCCTGCTCATACAGCTGATTTCATGCCCTCTGGCCCTGCTGAGTGATTGATAACAGACATGCCACTCCCATTTTAAGAATGCTGCTGGCCCACCTCCAGTGGGACTTGATGGCTTCCACAGAACCCAACCCGTAATAAGCAGTTCTGGATGCCTATCTCTTATTGCCTCAAGATCGGGTGCTACTTCTCCACCATAGCCCAGTGGCACACCAGGAACTACTTTTCAAAGAGGAAATTCTCCACTGTAGTTTAAATGCCTGGCTCTAGCAACCTGCATGATGATGTTTGTATTGACATTACCACAAATTGCATACTGTATCATTTCCTCCAACACTTCAGGGTATACTGTGATCTGACTTCAAGAACAACTGGATAAGATGCCCAAACACAGAGTTCAGAGTACAAGAACATTATTGTGTAGAGACACCTGTGAAAAATAAAAAGGGAAGCAGCAAGGAAAGCTTTCAAATAACAATTAAATTGATAGTCCGGGAAAGGAATGAAGAAAGAAAATTGGTCAGGCATAGAAAAGGAAAGGCAAACTCAAGCAGTACTGGATTATGGAAGACTCTAGAAGCACTGCCATGTGTAGAATTTCAACCTTAAGATACAGAGCACTTCCTAGGGACCAATAGGAGGCCAGCATGGCTGATGCGCAAAGAGGAATCAGGTAGTAAAAAAAGTAAGAGCCAGGTTACACCAAGAATTGCAGGTCGTGTCGCTCGCTGTTCTTTGTTTTAAGACAAATTGTTTCTGAGACTCCACCTTAGTAAATTTAATGAGCCTCTAATGAATTCAGATAATTAGGATTCAGCTCTGTTTCATTTAATCACTACAAATTTAGATTTTAACTTTTATCAACTAACATTTGTTGAATGTACTTGAGCATTTCTCCTATACATTAGACTCATGACCAGTATGAAACAATTTTCCTAAATCTTTTGAGATTAGATCAATTCACAAATAAGAGGTGCTTGGTTGAAAGCATTTTTAGCAGTATGCTATTATAATTCTCACTCCTGGTTAGTTAAATTTGTCCTAGCAGATTACTCTGGGTATAATAAGACAATTCCTATGGACAATACTGTTTGCTGTCTGGGCGTTTACCGAGGCAGGGCAGTATTTTTTTTGCAATATTGCTACATCGATAATAGAGGCAGTTTGATAGAGAGAAAGAAGGTGGACTTTGAAAGGACACTTGCATACTATTGGTGGGAATATACATTAGTGCTATCATTATGGAACATAGTATGGAGGTGTTTCAAAAAATTAAAACTACCTTATGATGTAGCAGTCCACTACTGGGCATATATCCAGGGGAAGTGAAATCCGTAAGACAAGTCTGCACTCCCTTGCTCACTGCAGCATTATTTATAAGAGCCAAGATAAGGAATAAACCTAAGTGTCTATCACTTAGCGCTTAGGATGAATTGATTAAAAAATGTGGTATAGGAGAGTTTTTCAGAAACTTCATGGACATTGTGTATTATGAAAAAAAAAAAACATGCAAGAATTTGAAACTATTTTGGACCAAAATTAACCTATCTTTTAATTCCATTTCTTTTTCCTTTTTTTTTTTTTTTTTTGACAGGCAGAGTAGACAGTGAGAGAGAGACAGAAAGGTCTTCCTTCCATTGGTTCACCCCCCCCAAATGGCTACTGTGGTCAGCATACTGTGCCGATCCGAAGCCAGGAGCCAGGTGCTTCCTCCTGGTCTCCCACGCAGGTGCAAGGCCCAAAAACTTGGGCCATCCTCCACTGCCTTCCCAGGCCACAGCAGAGAGCTGGACTGGAAGAGGAGCAACCAGGACAGAATCTGGCGCCCCAACTGGGACTAGAACCTGGGGTGCTGGCGCCGCAGGTGGAGGATTAGCCTAGTGAGTCGTGGCGCCGGCCTAATTCCATTTCTTAGTGAACTTTTCAAAGTATCCTCCTCCATCTATACTAGTCAGCCTTTACAAAGAAGGAATCATGTCACTTGCAACAACATAGATGAACATGGAGGACATAATATCAAGTGAAAGCAATCAGGCACAGAGAAAATACACTGTATGACTGCACTTGTATCTAAAATCCAAAAAAGTTGAGTTCTAAGAGTAGAATGGTGGTTGCCAGGGACTGGGAGGGAGAGGGGAGCTTCAAGTGATATTGACCAGAAGATACAAAATTTCAATTAGAAGGAAAGAATAACTTCAAAATATCTATTATACAGCATGGTGACTAGTTAATACCAATGTATTGTATTCTTAAAAATTATCTAAGAGTAGACTGTAAGTGTTCTCACCACAAAGGAGAAAAGTATGTGAGACAATGTATACATTACTTAGCTCAATTTAGCTATTCCATTATGCATATATATTCAAAACATATTGTATATGATAAATGTGGACAATTTTTGTCAATTAAAATATTTTATAAAAAAGAAAGTGGACTTTTGAAGCAGAGAGACTATGTAAGTTTGAATTACCCCTTTAAAAGTTAATTTTTATGTGGTTCTGGGACAGTCATTTAACTGAAAAGAAATTCTCTGTTTGTAAAATGAAGGTAATAAATGTGGTTGTAAGGATGAGTAATAATATGTATAACTGGTATATGGGAGCTGTTAAAAATAAAGAGCAGTGTAATAGTGGTATATTAATTCAGGTGAGACAATTTTAATAGAGTTATGCTTCACATTAATGCCGACAACATACAAAATAGCCTAATAAATAATTCAGTTCCCAGATTTTTTTAGAAGCATATGATGTATTTGTTTGTAATAGAACATAGGGACATATGTCTTTGAATTGTATTTTAAAAAAAGTCTTCCATGACTTTCAATGTATGGAATGAAGATCTTAAATATGAAACTAGTGATTTCTCAAATATAAAATAATTTTACAGTTAATATAGATAATTGACTAAAAATATATCATTGGAATGCTGTTTTACTTTTAAAGTTAGTGTATTGTATCCCTTTTGTATCTTATGTTAACTAATTCTGATCTCTGTGGCTTCTTAATCCACACTGAAATTATACATTTCATTATAAAATTTAGTCTTTCAGAAGGTTTGCTACTTTACCAATTAAGACTTATAAGTTGTTTTTCATTTGCATTCTAATGGCCTAACATTGCTAACACAGTGCAAATACACCACAAGTATACTTAAGACTGTTTGATTAAATGTTTTTATCTTCCTGAATTTAAACTTGATTGTTTGAAATAAGTAATAGAAAATCTTATTATTTTTCATTGTAGATGTCTTTCCTCTCCTCTTTCAGGATTTTGCCTACCATTTTACAGTGTTTGTTTTCTACTTTGGAGCCTTTTTATTGGAAGCAGCAGCAACATCCCTGCACAATCTGCATTGCAACATGACCATGTCTGTACAACCTCTCCTGAGTAATAACCAGTATAACATAAACGTAGCAGCCACAGTGAGTATTCAATAAGTACAGTTCACCTGCATTTCCTCTCCTCCCTCAAGGTCTCTAAGAATCTCCTGAGGCAACACCAGTCTTCTATAATAATAGCCATTAGCATTAAACATATAATAGCCATTTATCTGTACCATAACCTTATGAACAAAGTACTGTTATCAACCCTAGAGGTATGGATGATTGAACTGGAACACAAAAAAAGGTTGACATTCATGGAAAACTACAGCAAGGCAGTAGTTCAACTTGGCTTTTCACAGCAAAGTCTCCTTTTGAAAGGGAATTAATTGTGCTTTTTACTTCTTTTAACTTTCAAACATGGTAAGGAAGAATTGTTCCCTTCTTTGCTCTTTAGTATTCAATACCTATTTATAATTCATTTTAACGCAGTGAATATTTACTGCAGGCCTTCTGTGTGACAGGTAATTTTCTGAGTGTGGGGAAAGGGGTGAAAAACTTGTAATGCCTACAATCGAGGAAGTGCAGGTTAGTGAAGGAGACCAATAAGCCAACAATTACAGTAGATGACATACAGAGGAAACACATTCCAGTGGAAAACTTTGGGATTTTTTAAATCCTCTTCATTAATGGGATAAATTTGTCATTTTGTATTGATATTGGTAATTTGAAAAGTGATATTATTTGTGTTCTTATAGGTAATTTTTAAGATCTCAGAAGTCCAAATTATTTCCTGAAATGCCTTAATGTTTAATATGACTGTCTAGCAAATTAGTCACCAGATGTTTTACTATTTTACCCAATTAGCCCACGAATAACCTGGTACTTCCTTATAGCCATTGAAACTTGTTGGAAGCACCCCTGTACAGTAAAATTTTCTACAGTGATAGGGACATTCTATATTGTGATGTTAAATATGGTGGTCACCAGCCACTTGTGGCTATTGGGTAATGAAAATGTAGCTAGTATTACTAAGGAACTGAATTTTTGTATAAATAGTGACATATGGTTAGTTGCTATCATACTGGACAACACAGGTCTAGAATCTTGATTTTGAAAAGGGAAAGACATGATTTTAAGAGCTATTAATGTAAGTTTTACAAGTCTGTGTTAGGATTTATCAAAATTCATTGAGTGCTTATGATGAACTGGACTGAAGATGGAATTACAACAGAAAGAAGACATGGTTCTAGCTTTGAAAGATTTATGGTTTATATCAGTGATTTTGACTTTAAGAAACCAGAGCAGTATTTAGCCTAGTGGTTAAGATATCTGAGTCCTACATCCAAGTCCCTGGGTTGGATCCCCAGCTCTGACTCTTAACTAACTTCCTGCCAGTGCACATGCTGGGAGCGAGAAGGTGGACTCAAGTGCTTGATTTCTTGGCACCCACATAGGAGACCAATGTTATGTTCCTGGCTTCTGGCTCCAGCCCTGTCTGGACTCTGGAACAGCCCCAGCCATTGCAGGCATTTGGAGAGTGAACCAGTCGATGAGTACACTGTCTGTCTGTATCACTGTCTCTGTATCTCTCTTCTTCCCTCTTCCACCTGCCTCTTCTTCACTCTACATTTCTCTCCCTCACTTCAGCCTTCTCTTTCCCTCTCAAATAAATTTAAAAATTTTTTTTTAACTGAAAACATTTTACTTCATGAAATCTTACTTATAACCCGACATGTAGAAGGTGAAAGCATAGGTATACTAGCTGAAGTACAGGAAGAGGGCCTTGAATGATGGCCATCTATTTTTAAAAAGCTTCCTCCACTCATCTAAACATCCCTGCCATACTTTTAGAATGCTTGTGAGCCAAAGTTCACAAAGAAAAATCATCGTTTACAAAACAAAGTTCAGGGACTTGGAGTTGACTTTTTCTCTTCCTATTAGTTATCAGTTACCTTGGATTTTCTTCTACATGTGTTTTAACTTCTGAACCCTCCTTTCAAGTGTGGGCTAGATTCTCATCACCTCTCTTGGATCACTGAAGTAGCACCAGATTGGTTTATTGATAGTCACCCTGAGATCTTACTTTCCCAAGAATACTAGGTGCCCCAAGTACTAGCTGATTAAAGGTTCAACAGCTGGGGCATGGGTTTTGGTACAGTTGGTTAAGCTGCTGCCTATGATGGCAGTATCCCATATAAGCACTGGGTTCAAGTCCCAGATGCTCCACTTCTGATCCAGTTCCATACTAATGCTCCTGGGAAGGCAACAGAAGATGGTCCATATACATGGGTCCTTGCTACCCACATAAGCGATCTGGATGGCGTTCCTGGCTCTTGGCTTTGGACTAATCCAGCCCATGCTGTTGCTGTCACTTGGAGAGTGAATCAGCAGATGGAGGATCTCTTGCTTGCTATCTCTGACTCTCTCTTTCTCTCCGTAACTCTGCCTTTCGTACACATAAAATAAATCTTGATGTGAATGGAAGGGGAGAGGGAGTGGGAAAGGGGAGGGTTGTGGGTGGGAGGGACGGTATGGGGGGGAAGCCATTGTAATCCATAAGTCGTACTTTGGAAATTTATATTCATTAAATAAAAGTTAAAAAAAATTAAAAAAATAAATAAATAAATAAATAAATTTAGGGGGCCAGCACTGTCACATTGAGGGTTAAGTCACCACCTGCAATACCATCATCCTATATGGGTACTGGTTCGAGTCCCTGCTGCTCCACTTCTCATCCAGCTTCCTGCTAATTTGTCTGGGAAAGCAACAGAGGATGGACCAAGTCCTTGAGCCCCTGCACCCACATGGTAGAGTCGGAAGAAGTGCCTGGCTTTGGCTTTGGCCTGGCCTGGCCCAAGCCTTTGTGGCCATTTTGGGGAGTGAACCAGCAGATGGAAGACCTCTCCCTGTCTCCATCTCTCATTCTGTAACTCTGCCTTTCAGATAAATAAATAAATAAATAAATAATTTTCACCAGCCTCACTTTGCCCTTATAGCTCAGTTTTCATTGTTCTCCATCATAGAATTCTGGTTGTTACTCCTCTGTGACTTTGTCCCTGTTATCCTTTCCTTTCTCTCTGCTTGAGTGAAGCTGCTTCAGTAAATTTCAACATGCTTCAGATTCTACATTAAATCCCATTTCATTCAAACACTGCAGTCTAACTGAATCTCTAGTTCCTGAGTTTTAGTAGCACTAAAATGATTGAGCCATTCATTTGTGACATTATATTGAGTCCTTCACATTTTCCTTTCACTGTACCTGAGGGGAAAATTCATTTTTACTGTTAATTCGTTCACATTCAGAGGACATTGGCCAGATTAGATATTAGAGAACAGCCAACAGAAGATGAGTGAGGAGAACAACTGAAAATTCTGCAGGTATTCCATCTCAGAGCTGCAGCTTTCTGGTTAATACTCCTTGCACGAAATCCAGTTTTATCATATTGTACTGCTTTGTCTTCTAGTTTTCTATAAATCAGAAACAGCAAAAAGGTGAAGGCCAAACATAGTTGTATACATGTAATTAATGCTAAGGGAATCTAAGGAATGACATTAAGGAATATAATTCAATATAAAGTTCAGACTTGTGCATAAGGGCTATCTCCTTCACTGGAAAGAGCCAGTCTGATGATTCCTTTCTGTGGGATTTTTGCTGAGTTTTAATATCACTTTCCAATGTGAAGTGGTTTGATGCATTCTCAAATTCTGGCAGTTGCTGTCTTCTTGGACTATGAAATCATTACACAAGTGCATACCTCCTACTGGATTTTTAAAAGCAGTGTCTGGAACTTCCCAAATACTTAATAAGTGAGCCTACATATGTGAACAAATGTTCAACATAAGATTATCTACAAATGAGAAAACTATTAGGGGCTAAAATACTTAAAGACAGGAGTAATGATGTGAGGGGATAAAACAGTAGAACAATTCATCATAAAAGTTTTAAATATAAATCAGTAGTACAAGTAGCCATCAGCATTGAAGTATTTTTGTCAATTTTCATATAGTTGTCCTTTACAATAGTGTTTCCTTAAAGTCAGTGTTACAAATCTGATGTCAACTTTTTTTCTTTTTCCTTAGATTTTTGCCTTTGTGACAACAGTATGTTATGGTTGCAGTTTGGGTCTGGCTTTACGAAGATGGCGACCGTAACACTCCTTGGAAACTGACAGTCCTGTGTTAGTTTTCATTTGTCTACTTCATATGTCTGATCAATTTGGATACCATTTTGTCCAGATGCAACATTTTAAAAACAATTTGATGTAGAGAGAGAATCTAAGGGCAAGTTTTGGTTTATTTCATGGATGGAATTTTATTTTTATTATGATGTTTAACAGAGAAATGGCCTTTAACTTTCTTTCATCCTGCCTTTCTTTTTGTAAGATAACTATCTTTCATGTTCATGAAATATACAGATACTGTTCATGTAAAAGTAGAACCATAACTGTTTGGTTGCTGAGTCACCTGAACCTTAATTTTAATAGGCGACAAAAACTTCCTAAAAAAAACATATTTCAAATCACTTCCTAATGACCTGTATCCTGTATTGGAAAATAAGAATGGCATGCCTCTTTAATAAAGGACCAATGATAAATATTTTAGACTTTGCAGGCAATATAGCCTTTGTGGTCACTATTCAATTCTGTTGTAGCATGAAATCAGCTATAGACAATCTGTAAATGAATGGATGGCTGTGTTTTAGTAAAACTTTATTTATAAAAAACAAGGCAGGGTAGATTGGCCCTCACACTCTAGCTTGTTGATCTCTTGTGTGAAGCTTTTGTTACTTATTCTGTATTTTATTGAACTGATTATGACAGATTTTAAACTTTAATAAGTCAAGCCACATAATATTTAGTCTTAATACACAGGAATCACATTGCCTTTTGTTAACGGTCAAATACTTACCTTTTGAGGGACAAACAGTTTCTCAAGATAATTAAAGCAGAGTCTTAGGTATAAAAAAATTAATTTATGAGGTAAACCCTAGTTGCTTAATCAAAATAAGGATCTCCTAACAACTGAGCAAGACTGTCACTGGAGAGTCCATAGAACAAGATCCAGAGAGATCGTTAATTATGACTGGAACTGGTATCTTCTACTTATGTCTTATTTTGGATTTATTTATGCTTCAGAATACAATTGTATATCCTGTGCATGAATATGCAGATATTTATGTATGCGTATGTGCAGCTTTTCCAAATAGAGCTATTTGAAGAGTTAACTTTTTACTTCTAATTATTTTTCATTGCTTTCTGCATTATATTTGAATGGTGTGTTAAATATAACAAAGTTGTAGATTCTTACATGTTTTGATAGTAGCCTGGACATATACATTGGTGAGAGATGAAAAGAATCAGTCTTGAAATAATAGCCAGCAAACACTGTCTCTGGCCAAAAGCACAGAAGTATTTGACCCTAACCTGTAGACAACCTGGTCATGAAAGAGAGGTGCCATATGAATTTAATGGGAGAAGTAAGTGTTGGACTGCAGTTCCCATCATCATGCTATCCAAGAAATGTACTTGTCTCCTGCCCCAAGAGGGCTACTTCTGGGGAAAAAAGGACTGTAAGTTGATCCCTTCTTCCAGCCCTCAGCTCTCTTGCTGAAATCATCCCATGAGTGCCAAGTATAATCTGGGCGATTAACTTTAATGAAACATATAAGAACCATGAATTAGGAATGATCAATGTTCAGTGATCACATAAATGCTGTTTATCTAATAATCTCCTAGGAAGAAGGACCTTCCTGTAGCTTGGTTTTTGATAAAAATCATAAAGACAGAAGACATGTTTTAGTATGTGTCTTGAGGAAATGAGTCTTATGACTTTATACTCTTGTCAAATCATTGCTATAATATCCGACTTCCTGGATTTTTCTAGCTCTATACCACACACCTAAACCTGTGTTATGATTTGTATATTACAAAGTCATAAATGTGCCATAAGGGTATATAGTCCATTCTAGTCAGAAATGTTTAAAGTTAGTCTGCTAGGATTTAATTGTGAGATTTTACTTTTACTTCCAAAGTATAACAGGTCTGTGCTTGGTGGCATTTAATTAAATGATTTCATTAAAATGCTTTGGTGGCATTTCTGTAAATGGATTGCTTCTAGATCATTAAGAGCCAAGCCTAAAACTCATCTAACTGTGAATACTTAGATTTGTAGATTAATCATATTCTAGTGACTCCTTAGAATATGATTAGTTAAGTGACAAAGCACTTGAACAAAAATTGTGGCATTTAAGAATTTCTTTATATATCTTAGCTGTAAAAATGAGAAAGTGTTGGTTGGTTTTAAAATCTGGTAACTCCATGAGGAAAAGAAATTTATTTTATAAGTGTTATGACTCTAATAAAGTATTCATTTGATAATCTTTTTGGTCTTTTATTTTTCATACCATTCACTTTGAAATTCAGTTAGAAGTTTGATATAAATTTGACAGTACTTCTAATATATAAGAGCCCATAATATAACAGTTTCCATTTTAACCAATTCTATTTAAAAGAGTCTCTCAGGAAACGTCAGTAATTCTTTTCTTTGATAAACACAAAACTGAGTAAATGTTTGGGAGTAATACGACAAGCTAAGAATTATATCCAATTTATTTTATTTAAAAGTGTTTATGCAGTACTTCATATATACCTGGTGTATTTCTAAACATTTTTTCAAATATTAGCTAATTTAATCCTTATCCTAACCACCCAGTAGAATGGATGCAACTGTCCCTTTTTAAAGATTAGGGGTCTAGAACATAGACCTAAAGAAATAGGACCATCCACCTTGCAAGTCAGAAAGTGATATGGAAACCCCAGCAGGCTGGCTCCCAAGTCCAGGCTCCGAATTTCTGGGTAATGCCTCAGTTCTCCCAGATTTTACATAGAAGTCCAAACATGTGACCCTTTTGCACCAAAGAAATTTTTAGTAGAACATTTAAGACTTTGTTTATAGTAGGTGTAGTCTAGAATGTTTTTGTTATAATAAGAAATCATTATTTTAGCTGTAAGAATGTAGCCAAACCTACATAATGGAGAAAAATCAGGCAGCTTTGGTCTACAAATGTCCCTACAATGCTTGGCTGCCTGAATATTTCACCACTCTGTTCTTTCTTACATAGACTATGGAACTTCAGTCTGCTCCAGTATCTTGCATAGAGTCAGCCTTTTCCTAAATTATCCTGACTTCCTAATTGTCTCTGGAACTGATTTCAAAAATGTCTAATCAGAAATATCCCATGTAATCTTTACACAGGGACTATGTCACCTTTGCGTATCTGAATAATCTGAGATTAGACATTGTCACAAAGGTTCCATCCTTAATATCTTGCTCAGGTTTGTTATTCAAGAAGCCAGCATCTCACGTGGCAACTTACATTCAAATTGGAAGGGTCCAAAGTTCAGGGGAGGTGATATCTCTAGAATACAAATATGAATATATCTATATATCTATATAACTATGTAAAGTTTTAAAAGTTCAGCTTTGCAGAAAGTTATGCTGTTTCTCTAGAAAAAGGTCACCATTTCTCTCTGGAACATTCTTTTCAAATACTTCCACAGCTTGCTTCTTCACCCTCTGTGAGTCTTAGCTCAGTTGTCTCTTTTGCAGTGACATCTTGACAGAGAACTGTTTTTGAAGCTGCCACTCACACCACCACTCCCATTTCTTCTTTCCTGTATTTTCCTCCAGGACACTTACGGCAGATAATTTCTATTCAGATTACTCCTACTTCTCCACTAGAGTGTAAGTTTTGTGGAGGGCAGTCATCTGCTTTGTTCATAACGAAATCCCCAATGCCTAGAACAGAGCAGAGGAATCAGCAGGCACTCAGGAAACATGTATTGAATTAGTGGAAGGATGATAATTCGTGGCAACACCTACTCTTGTATTCAATACATTCTATAAAAATTGATCTCCCTAGCGCTTTAATTTTGAGAATAGAATGGCTAGGTGTGGGGAGCAACTCGGACTAGACTAAGTTACTGGAATTAAGACTTATTCTATGCATCTGCTCTCCCACAATATGGTGCTGGGAGAGGAGTAAACAGCTTCTACACAGCTGCCTCCAGTTCAACCAATAAACTGTAGGACCTGCTCCTGATTGGAGGAGAGCAGCGTACTTGGCGTGTGGGTAGCAGAGCACGGATTGGTGGAGAGGACTATAAAGGAGGAGAGAGACAACATGCACCAGGAACATCTATCTGAAGGAACACTTGCCGCTCCCCCGCGGAAGTGGGGAAAGTGGCAGGGGGAACCGCCCTTCCACGGAGGTGGAAGGACGGTAGCCAACCCGGGAAGAACCAGCAGCAAACCCCGGGAGGGCCGGGCAGGTGAAAGAACAACGCAGGGTCCTGTGTCGTTCCTCCACGAAGAGGGGGAGCGACAGCTAGGTGTTTTAAACCTAGATCTGGGTGTACCTAGGATAAAGTCTAACCACACAGGATCTCTGGTATCTAAATATCTGTGTGTAGTAAAAAAAATTCTACATCAGAGGAATTGTGCACTTGAAAATCAGGCATCCCACCTAAAGTAAGTAGATCTGTATCCCAATTCTTTCATAACAAAGACGTCACTATAGCCTTAGGTAATCTGTGAAGTATGATCAGAACTAAGACTTAATGGCTAAAAGCTGTCATTTTTCTATAATTATAGTGGGAGTGGATAACTATGGCTCTTAACTGGGATCACACATGACGACAGACATTGTTTTAACCCTAAAGTGTGATATCTGTATATAATATTTGGCATTTAAACTTTTCATGTATCTCAGCTCTAAGATTTAACCTTTAAGAGAATTAGTCTAGATGAATGATCTTGTTGAATTCCTTATCTGTAGTTTTAATGGATTATTCTAATTTTGCCTGGTGTCCTGAGTTAATATACAGCTTACCTGAAGCAATGAAGTTCTGATGCTTTTGTGTTCTGAGTCAACCTGCCTTTTATAAAATTGTGTGTGTTGTTGCAAATATGCCATCATAATGAATACACCAAAACTTTCATGTGGAAATTTTTTAGAATATGAATACTATTTATTCATTTACTTGTATTACAGGTATCTAAAAATATTTAATAGTGATTGAGTGAAGAACAGTTATTTTTAAACAGGTTTTAACACTTTTCTTAGTTTTTGAGCATTTATACCTGGTTTATGTATGTGAAATATATGAATTACTGTCAACTTATTTTAACTATTAGTAGAGCATTTTAATTTGTAGGTAATAAAAGAGTTAAAAAACTTTTTGTTTTGTCACACTGTATAATTAATCTTGCAAATCTCGGCAAGTGCAAATGCTCTATTTTGGAGATTATAGATATGGGGTATTGACCGGAGGTCAGAAAAGTGGATTTATCATTTCTAGTTTGATGGAAGTGTTCACGAGATAATCAACTGAAGCATCTTCACATAGGGTCTGGCAGACAAAGGCACTGACTTTTCTCAATACTTGCACTTTGGCTTCTCATTAAGATGACAGGTACCCTATTTCTTTGGTAAAGTTGCCTAAATCCCAGAATTAACACTTGTCTAAATATAGTTTTATACCACAAAGAAATTTTCAATAAGTGAATATACTTTATGCTCTTTCCCAATATCACATGACTAAGTTGCAGAGTTAGGTTTGTTTTGCTTTTGTTTCACTTTAATAGTTACACTTTCAGAGTGAATTAGGGAAGCATCATTTGCACAGCAATGACAGGGTTTCATGAATGTTATTCAGCATGATATAACACATTGAAGTAGCTGTATGACTTGAGGCAAGTCACTTCATTTATCCAAGCCTATACTCAACAGTGGTGACCACATTTTACTTGCCTGGGAGAGAAAGTCCTTTGGGAAGAAGCAGCCAAGATGGAGTCAGAAGTAAAGGTGTTCACTGGAGGCAATGGCAGTGGGAGAGACAAGGGGATGTGAGCAGGAAAGTTTTCTGTCCTTGATGCAGGTCTGGCCCTTGTGAAAGAAGTAAAACTCAAAAGTCTTAACCACGTAACAATGAGCTCCAATGCAAAGGCTGCCCATGAAGGCGTCTAACACTAGCTAGAAATGATGATCCCTTGTACCACGCCCAGTCACTGGTTGTGGATTTCCCAGAGTTGCCATCTGCTTTTTCCTCAGCCTCATCAGTTCTTACTTTTGGGGTCAAAATTCCCTATGGAAATCTAAGACTCTGAGCTCATTTGCTCAAAAACTGAAGGAAGATTCTGAAGATGCTCACAACTGGAAGTTGTCAAACAACTTCACTCCCTGTGGACAGTACTTGGAAATCTGAACAGCACACTACCTGACAGCTGCTTTTTGCCCCTGTGCAAGTAAATCCACTTCTCCACACAGACCCTGGGTGCTACTGCTCAGTGGACTTTCCGTCACCCAGAAAGGAAGACTTGGAAACAGAAGGTCAGTGGGATAGACTCATGGCCATGTCCCTGCAGTTGTCTTGGGGCCACTGCAGTGACACTGTCTCCCCAAGTATCCATGCGGCATTCCCCTAGTGTCTATCACCTACCTGTGCAGCTCTTGGTGGATTCTCTGGTGCTGTGACCCAAACCCTGTTCCTTAGGAATCTGAATCCTCAACAGCAATATCTTCCTCAAGTTGGGATCACTGCACTTGTCCATTCATGGTCACAATTGGAAGTACCCAAAAGGTGCCCAAGTGGATCATCTGAGTTACATGTTCATTCCTCCCTCTCTCCCTTATATAATACCAGCCCTACCCATCCTGATCAGAATCAACTGCCCCTGCAAAAGGGGCAACTTCATCTTGTCCATTGGTCTCTTAAAGAGTCCAAAATTCTTCCAGCATCTATCAAAATTTGTTTTCCAATGAAATCTTTTCACTGTCTACAAAGTTACAAGGACAGAAATCACCAAGTTTATAGTGAGTCATTGGGACTGAAGGTAACTGGTGCTAATACTGCTTTGATCATTTTCCCTAGCCTCATGTGTCCTTAGTTTTGGAGTCACAATGCCCTATAGAAGTCTCATATCCAATGTCAATATGATACCCAGAAAGGTGGCACCCCACTTTTACAGAGTCTTGCCTCTGTGTTGATGGTTCAGTTGGTGCCATGTCAAAACTCCTTCAGGCCAGCTGCTTCTGGATGGCACGTTATATGATCTGATCAGTGACCACAGTCATGGGGATCTCTCACATTCAGTTTGATTCCATGGTTGTAAGTCAAACACTCTGTAAGCCCAGTGTACTTGAGTGTATATATTCTTATCTCAGGACACTTTCCTTTCATGAAAAAAGAAAAGTAATAAATTCTCATGACCCTGGATTCGACCACGGATTCACAGATATGAAACTAAAAGCATTCTCACTAAAAGCATAAGCAACAAAAGATGAAATGGAGAAATTAGGCTTCATAAAAATTAAAAACTTGTGCATCAAAGGACATCATAAAGAGAAAAATAACTTACTGAATGGGAAAAAGAAACCCTTGCAAATCATGTGTTTGATGAGGGTCTAGTGTCCAGAATTACATAAAGAGTGTTTGCATTTCAATAAAAAGTCAAGCAGCCCAATTTAAAAAATTGGCAGTTGGTTTGAATAGCCATATATCGGCAAAGAAGATATATAAATGGCCAACAAGCAGATGAATAGCGATACTATATATCATTAGTCATCCAAGAAGTACAAATCAAAACCACAATGAGATATCACTTTACACCTACTAGAGTGGCCTGGCTGGTTGTAACTTACTTTTAAGGAAAATAAGTGGGAATCTTCTTATTGCTGATGAGAAAGCACTTGCTTTAGGAAAATAGTTTGGCAGTTCCTCAAAACATTTTTAAAGGTAAACAGAGAATCATGTATTCATAATTCACCCGGGTGTTCATTTAAATGTCCCTCCTTCATGTTTCGGGGTCCCAGATTTTCCACACCAGGGTGTTGAATTTAGCATTATAAATTTGTCTAGCAGTGTACTGGACTTAGAGTTCAATGAACCTGTCAGCCCCTATGTGTGCTCTTTAGCGGTGTTTCTCTTCTGCTGCCAAAGAGAGGATCCTGTTAATAAACCATGTCTGTAACATTTAGTTTTCACTGTTAACGACCCTCAGTTTCTCTCTATTGTTCTACAGAGCGTCAGTGAAACAAATCACCAGCTTTGGCTGTTCGCTAGTAATCTCATGTGTTGTTCCCTCTGTCCTCATGACAGTGTCCACCTCTACTCTGACATCCCACTGTGTGAAGGTGATTGTGTTTACTCAATAATGTGTTTGCTTTTTATCAGATCTATGGATTATTGTTACAAAATATAACAAATTTGCTATTTGTTAGGAGCACTATTTCCCTCAACAGTACTATTGTGAAATTTGCTAATATTGTAATAACTAATATTTTTTAGTCCAAAGAGATGTGCATAGATTTTGCTTCCAAATATAGAAAAGGAATCCAGATGACTTGCCAAGAGGAATAATGTAAGAGATTCTCTACAATTCAAATGACCTTCTTTCGGGGAAGCACATATTATCTGGAATCATTAAGTCCTGTATTTACTTATGGTATTTAATCATTTTATGTATGAATAGTGAGCACTCTATACTGATCAATTATAAAATTCTTCTTTGGCCTCTTCTTTTACCTCTTCTACTTTGGAATCTAGAGGTCATTTCAGGTAAATCAGACATGGGCATTTAAGATGTTGAAATATTTTTTGTTCGATAATTTTGGAGAGCACATGTAAATTGGTAGTGTATTGATTGTATTTGCTCATGTTTTAAAAATTGCATAGCTTAATGGTTTATTTTCCACTGTATTTTTTTCTCACTTGTGAATAAAGGAAAAAGTAGGAAAATGTGATTTAAGAGCCTTGCATTCATCTACTGATCCAACAAAGATTAACTGAATGCTTATGTTTTATATCCTAAAGAGTAAGGAGACAAACAATAGACTAAATGATCTCTTTATTTTACAGGGCTTCAATTTTGTTGTAAAGAGAGAGGTGATAAGTAAATGCAAGTTACACTGAAATGTTAAATACTCATGAGCAGTAAAGCAAAAAGCACAGCTAGGTAAAGAGTGGGAAGGGAAAGCCAAACTGGAAGACAACAGACAATGAGCAGGATCCTGAGACAGAGGGAAGGAGCCACACATGAGGGCACTTTCATTCCAATTCCATGGAAAAGGGAATGAAAGGACAAGGTAATTTTTGTAAGAAAAATTTTGAAATCCATGCATGGAAGAGTTATTCAAAAAGTTCATGGAAAATGTGTATTATTAAAAAAAGTATAAGACTTGAAAATGCAATCCCCCTTGGAAGTGACTATTTTGGGAATCTAATGGAACAATGAATGTAAAAAAATCCCTAAGAAGTTTCAAGAACTGTGTGGTTCAAGGCTCCTCATATTGTCTACTATTTTCAATACAGCTATCATAGATTTGACAAAAATGTTTTTGTAATATAAGTATCAGCTTTCTTTAGGCTGATAAATACAAATAACAAGAAATTATACATTGATGGTGTTCTCGGTTGGTAGTTGACTGGCGGACTTTTAGAGTTTCATCATTTTCTTAAGGCAATGCCCACTGGGTGACCCTAACACTGAAGTGAAAGCTGCACTCAGAGAAGTTCTCAAATGTAAGTTCTGTGTGATTCTGAGTGAATGGAAAGAGGTCCTTTAAGTTATGCAAAATATTAGTTCAGAATCTACTTAGGTCAGGCACTGTATGAGACTGGACTATAATGGAGACTAAGATGCAGCACCTGTCTCTAGAGACAGAGACAAGAAAACATACAATTAATAAAGAGGAAGTCAATTTTAGAAAAGTACAGGATACAGTGGAAGCTAGGGAAGTGCTAGCTATTTGGTCTTGAAAGGAAGAGGCACCAAAAATGGCAACTTCAGTCTTGACCAGAATGCTTCTTTTTTTTTTTTTTTTTTTTTTTTTTTTGACAGGCAGAGTTAGACAGTGAGAGAGAGAGAGAAAGGTCTTCCTTCCATTGATTCATCCCCCCCAAAATGGCCACTACGGCACACTGCGCCAATCTGAAGCCAGGAGCCAGGTGCTTTCTCCTGGTCTCCCATGCAGGTGCAGGGCCCAAGCACTTGGGCCATCCTCCACTGCATTCCCGGGCCACAGCAGAGAGCTGGACTGGAAGAGGAGCAACCGGGACAGACTCCTGACTGGGATTAGAACCCAGGGTTCCTGCGCCACAGGCGGGGGGTTAACCTAGTGAGCCACGGCGCCGGTCCCAGAATGTTTCTTGATGGAAGTGAAATCTATGAGATCTAAAGAGTGAATTAGA
The DNA here is from genome assembly GCF_964237555.1 of Oryctolagus cuniculus. Taxonomy (NCBI): domain Eukaryota; kingdom Metazoa; phylum Chordata; class Mammalia; order Lagomorpha; family Leporidae; genus Oryctolagus; species Oryctolagus cuniculus. Next base: position 145,050,230 of record NC_091437.1, read on the forward strand.
GTCAGTCAAGAAAATACGGAGAAGGTCATTTCACACAGAAGGGCCCACTCATAAAGGACATCAGAGAGACAGAGAGAGAAGAGACAGAGAGAGAGAGAGAGAGAGAGAGAGAGGATTTGCTCAGTAATCAAAGTGGTTTGGGGCAGCTCAGAGTGGAGTGAGACAATGCTGTGGTTGTTAGAAGGGACCCGTGATGCTTTCATGTCATGATAAAGAGTTTGGACTTTTTCTGAAGAGGCTCAAGGACTCCCCAAACAAAACTGCACGTTCCTAACTATCCTCTCAAAATTTCTCTTTCTTTGCCTATAGATGTGGTTATTTTCCCCGAGTCAAGGACTATGAATATTGGAGTTTTTGCATTTCCCATGGAAGAGTCTATTCCCCTGCCTTGGTCAATTCATGTTGTGTTTCCTGTCAGGAGCACACAGCAGTTTACCTGCAAGTACTCAGGGTAGCAAGTCCTACTTTTAAGTCTGCTTTCCTTTCTCTTCCTACTAATATACTCTCAGCAGCCCCCAGTAACTTCCCTGTGTTCTGTAATCTGGTATTCTAACATGGCAACATGCTAGCTCACAACTGTCTATTTCTGAAATGAAGAATGGCTAGAAGCCCCTCCACCGTTTTTAATTTTTGCTAACAGATTAACAAAGGTGGATATCTGTTATGCAGTACAACTATGTACCCCATCTTCTCTAGTCAGAACTACTGAAATAGTGCTAGAGCAATGGCAAACAAACACAGGAGCTGACTTACTGTGCCTTCATGGTGGTGAGGCATTTGAGAGTATTTATCATAGCCTGGCCATTTGAGTATGTGTTTTTCCTTTAGTCTATTTGGTGAGGTTTTCTATTCCATCAAAGCTAGAAGGTAGGAAATGCCTTTCACAAAATTTCCTATTAACCTATGAGATTCAAATTACTCTTGACATTTCAGGCTGACCATTGGATACTTGACCTGAAGACATTTTTAATGAAGAAGTTCCTTGAAAACAGCAGAGACAGCAGCAGCAGCAGCAGCAGCACAAATCTCCTTTTGTGTTTTGTGGGAATCAGGAAAGATGGTTTATAAAGCAGATCTGGGGAGAGCAACAGATGTCTATAGAGTATCTTGAAATCAGAGTAATTCGAATGTCTAAACATAAGAAGTAGCTACCAAGAAAGAATTTTAGGATTTTTTCTGGTTGACAAGACTTTTTAACAAGTTACTGATCTTCCCCACTTTTACTGTAGAATAACATCAGCAACTAAAATTTAGTGGGCATTTATTATATGATAACTCAAGACATTCTTTCATTATCATCATTTTACGGATATGGAAGACGAGAGGACTTGTGCAATGGAATGCAGCAGAGAGTGCAGCCACTTTTCAAACCCAAGCCATCTGGTCTAGGAAACCAGGGAGTGTGGGTATCCAGAGCATTTCTAAGGGCCACATTCTGAACCAGAAGCAAGGGGTTGAATGAATCTATACTTCTTAGATTCTATCACAGCCATGAATTTGTTCAATGAATGCCGGAGTGTCTCATAGTGAAAAACAGAGAATTTCTATGGCTCTCCAGCTGCCTCTGCTTCTGCACCTCACTCTGGTATCAGTCTTTTCATCGGCCATTGAAAATGTGACAAAAGGGCACCAGGCTATGAAGTACAGAGATGAATAAAAACAAACATAACATTGGTTCCCTCAGCTCCCACTGTGTGTTATCCTACATTTTGTGGGGACCATGAATACCATAAATAGCAGTGGTGAATTATTATTATTCAGCCCAACTGAAAAAATTATCCCAAAGCAAGATTGCAATCAAGCATTGGGATGCTTTTTTATGGAGTCTATGTAGTCAGTTTTAATATTTGCACTGCAAAACCTCACACGAAAATCCTTTTTCTGTCTAGCTGATCACTTTGTAATTCGATCACTTTGTAATTTCCATTTTTATTAGATTTATATTAGCGGAGGAGCATGCAATGCTGAAGCAAATGTTCAGAGCTGTTGTTTTAGCTGTTCTTACATCCAACCAGCAGAGGGCAGTCAGAGTACATTTTAGAGACTGCAGGCAGCTACTCAAGGGTGGGAAACTCCAGAAATATTTTCCATTCTAACATGATGCACTGTTGAGTCTCCATCCTCAGGGTAACATGAAAACTCAAATTTTAAGACCATATGTAACACTGTTTTAAGTATGAGCTGATAGCTATGGCCCCTTTTAAGGTATTAGCCAAAGCTTAATCATTGAAAGCAATGATAGCACTAAATGTAATCAGAACGCCTGTAATCGCAGGGCCATGGGAGGCAGGGTGGAGACTAAAATCACTGGTGCCTTTATGTTTGTGAGATAATCACTATGTTTCCATTAAGAATTATCTTTTCAACGCCTTTCAATATCTTTCGTTTTAGTGCAAATACGATTTTTGAATGTCTGAAACAAGCTATGTTTGCAAAACTTGGCTTCTCCTTCTACTAAGGTTGGGCACTGCTCTTCTACCCTCTTGCTGAAAACCTTAGTGATGACTAAGTTATTAATCACAATTCATGCTGAGGGCCCTTATGAATGCTACACAAAAAGTAAAAACAAAAGAAAAAAGTGCCATATCTTAGAGTAAGCTTCCTTTTCTGTCTCTGCCTTCTTGATACAAGGCACAGTTATTCCTCCATTTAACATTGCCAGAGGGTGCCAAGAAAAGAACACAGGGTCTGAAGCCAGGTAGAACTTATTTCATATTTTGGCTCAGTGATGAGATTTGAGGCAAGTCTCTTAATCTCTGGGTCAGTGTTGAACCCTGTCTGAAAGATGAAACATGCTCTGATGTTGTTGAGCCGTAAGCATGTAAGAAAAAGCTGAGGAGGTTTCCAACATGGTGGAATAGCAACAGGACAGTCTGAATCACATGGGTCAAAATTAATGTTTAAAAAGGATTGAAACTACACACTTGAGATAAAGCCATCCGGAATTTGCAGTGGAAACCCAGCAAGAGTGGCAGAGACTGAAAAAGAAAAGAAAAAAAAAAAAGAGAGAGAGAGAGAGAGAGAGAAAATGACAAAGGCTCCCACCTGGAGAGGAGAATGTAGGCCCCAGCAGGCCAGGTGAGAGGGGAGGGGAACTTGTGGATTCCAGGAGCTGCAGATAGCAGGAAGGAGTGCTTGGTGACCTGCTTCTGAAGTTACACGTGGAAAAAGAATAAATGCACAGATAATCACCTCCCTCTCCCTCCCCCAACCCTGCAGGGACCAGCAGCCGCCGGAAGAAGCCATTCTGCTCCTCTGGTGTTTTTTGTAATTTTTTTTCTTTGTTTTCCTCTAATTTTGGACCAAGCAGGTGGCAGCTGCCCCTGCATCCCATGCACGCACCCAACAATAGCAGAGGTCGCTTCACCCTCCACGCAAACAGCAAGGAACACAATAATTCAGAATACCTTCCCTCAACATGCAAGCCATGCAACAAGGGGAAGCCACTTCTATCTTTTTTTTTAAGGTTTATTTATTTATTTGAAAGTCGGAGTTACACAGAGAGAGAAGAAGAGGCTGAGAGAGAGAGAGAGATTTTCCATCTGCTGGTTCACTCCCCAGTTGGCCACAACAACTGGAGCTGCACCGATCTGAAGCCAGGAGCCAAGAACTTCTGGTTCTCTCATACGGGTGCAGGGGCCCAAGGACTTGGGACATCTTCCACTGCTTTCCCAGGCCATAGCAGAGAGCTGGATCAGAAGTGGAGCAGCCAGGACTCAACCAGTGCCCATATGGCATGCCAGCACTGCAGGCGGCGGCTTTACCCACTATGCCACAGTTCTGGTCCCAGCCACTCCTATCAAAAGCTCGTGCCCATCCACCACCATTGAGAAGTGATTCCAATAGGCGGGGGTTCCATGCATACACCCCTGACCCACAGACCTATAGCAGCTCACAACAGAGGGAATGGTGCTCACAGGAAAATCGCCATAGAACAAAAGGTGCAGTTTATTAAGGAGTCCAAACTAGTGCTGAAAATACCAGGAACTTAAACGAGGGTGTCCCACAGCTGTGAGGAGAAGGGACGGTCACACCAACAAATGTGAGCACCCTCCTCTGCAGACATACAGAGGAGAGCTACAAAGCCCCACAGGGGCCTTACTTTGGATACTTGTTCCACCCTGGAATGGGGAACACAGCAACTAGGCCACACCCTCCACAGGCATCCTGGTACCCAGTGAAAGTATAGGCAACCTACTAAGCCACACAAATGTGGAAAAACAAAGGAAAAAATTTAAATAAGAATAAGGAAGACACTTTGAACCCCCAAAGGAACCCTACAACAATTCAATAGTACAAGGAGAAGATGAAGAAATTGAATATATGCTATAAATTCAGAAAATTAATCATCAGAATACTTAGAAGTAATCAAAAGCAAATTCACAAACTAAATGAAATTTTTCCATGAAATTGAGATATTAAAGAGAAATTAGAGTGAAATACTAGAAATGAAAAACATTATAGATCAAATACAAATGCAGTGGAAAGTCAGCAACAAGAGTAGATGAGACAGAAGAAAGAATATCAGAACTAGAAGACAAATTTCTGGAAATTTTTCAGTCAGACCCCCCCCCCCAAAAAAAAAAAAGAAGAAGAAGCAGCTAGAAAACTAAAAAGCACTGTTGGGGATCTACAAGATACTATCATGTGACCCAACATATGGGTGCTGGGAGTTCCTGAAGGCATGGAAACAAAGAAAGAATTAGAAGGCCTTCTTAATGAAATAATAACAGAAAAATTCCCCAATTTGGAGAAAGAAACATCCAAGTACAGGAAGCACATAGAACTTCTAATAGACATGACCAGAAAAGATCTTCACCATGACACATTGTAGTCAAACTCTCCACAGTAAAAAATAAAGATTCTAAAATGTGCATGACAGAAATGCCAGATCACATTCAGAGGATTTCCAATTAGACTCACAGCATACTTCTCATCAGAAACCCTAAAGGTTAGGAGAGAATGGCGAGATATATTCCAAGTCTTTAAAGAAAAAAATGTTAACGCAGAATACTGTAAGCTGCAAAGCTCTCATTTATGAATGAAGGTGAAATGAAGACATTCCATAGAAAACAAATTAAAAGAATTTTTAACCACCTGCCCAGTCCTACCAAAGATGCTAAAGGATGTGCTACACACAGAAACACTGAAACATGATCATCACTATGAAAGAAGGTGAAGGCAGAAAATTGCCCAGTAAAATACAAAGGTAACCCAAAGTAAAAATAGGACTATTAACAGAAATATGGCAGGGCAAAGTCATTACTTAACAATAGTCACCTGAATATAAATGGTCTCAACTCTCCAGTTAAAAGAAACAGACTGGCTGAATGGATTAAAAAACAAAACCCATCAATTTGCTGCCTACCAGAAACACATCTCAGGGCAAGCACTGTGACACAGCCAGCAGGGCCACCACCTGCAGTGCTGGCATCCAGTATGGGCGCCGGTTCAAGACTCAGCTGCTCCACTTCCGATCCAGATCTCTGCTATGGCCTTGGAAAGCAGTATAAGATAGCCCAAGGCCTTGGGCCTCTGCACCTGTGTGGAAGACCTGAAAGAAGCTCCTGGCTCCTGGCTCCTGGCTTCAGCCTGGCACAGCTTCAGCGTTTGCAGCCATCTGGGAAGTGAACCAGCAGATGGAAGACCTCTCTCTCTCTTTCTCTCTCTCCCCTCGCCTCTGCCTCTACCTCTCTGTAACTCTGCCTTTCAAATAAATAAATAATCTTTAAAAAAGAAAGAAACACATCTCATCAACAAAGATGCATGCAGACTGAAAATGAAAGGATGGAAAAAGATAATTCATGCTAACAGAAACCAAAAAAGAGCTGGAGTAGCCATCCTAATATCAGAAAAATAGACTTTAACACAAAAACTATTTAAAAAGACAAAGGGCACTATATAATAAGTAAGGGATCAATTCAACAGGAAGAGGTGACTATTATAAATGTATATACACCTAATTACAGGGCATCTGGCTACTTAAAAGAAATGTCAATAGATTTAAAGGGAGACATAGACTTCAATACAGTGGTAATGGAGGTCTTCAATACCCCACTTTCAGCAATGAATAGATCAACCAGACAGAAAATCAGCAGGGAAACAACAGACACTATAGGCTAAATGGACCTAACAGATATCTACAGAGCTTTCGACCCTAGAGCCAAAGAACACATATTTTTCTCACCAGTACATGGAACTTTCTCTAGGATAGTCCACATGCTAGGCCACAAAGCAAGTCTTACAAAAAAGTCAAAATCATATCATGCATTTTCTCTAACCACAATGGAATAAAGCTGGAAATAAAGCACCTAAGAATCTCTAAAACATATGTAAACACAGGGAGACTGAACAACATGCTCCTGAATGAACATGGGTCACCAAAAAGAAATCAAAAGAGAAATCAAAAAATTTCTGGAAACAAATGAAGAAGACAACACAACATATCAAAACTCATGGGACATAGCAAAAGCAGTATTAAGAGGAAAATTTATAGCAACTGGTGCCTACATCAACAAACTGGAAAGGCTCCAAATAAATGAGCTATCATTGCATCTCGAGGATTTAGAAAAACAACAGCAAACCAAACCCAAAACTAGTAGGAGAAAATAAATAATTTAAATTAGAGAAGAAATTGACAAAATTGAAACCAGTAAAACAATAAAAAAAAGATAAGCAAAATGAAAAGCTGGTTTTTTGAAAAAATAAATAGAAGTGACACACCATTGGCCCAACTAACCAAAAAAAGTGAGAGAAGACCCAAATTGTTAAATTTAGAGTTGAAAGTGGAACTGTAACAACATGCCACAAAAAATAAAAAAAGAATCATCAGAAATTACCACAAAGAGCTGTACACCTACAAAATTGGAAATCCAGAAGAAATGGATAGACTCCTGGGCACATATGACCTACCCAAATTGAGTCAAAAAGACTAGTAAACCTAAACAGAATAATAACCAAGACAGAACTCAAATTATTACTAAAGACACTCACAACAAAGAAAAGCCCAGGACTGGATGGCTTCACCACTGAATTCTACCAAAAATTTAAAGAACTAATGCCAATTTTCCTCAAGCTGTTCAATACAATAAAAAAGAAGGAATCCACCCAAATTATTTATATGCAGCTAGCATCACCTTAATTCCTAAACCTGAAAAAGATACAACAGAGAAAGAAAACTAAGACCAATCTCTCTGATGAACATAGATGCAAAAAGCCTCAAGAAGAGACTAACCAATTGAATCCAACAACACATCAGAAAGATCACCCACCCAGACCAAGTGGGATTTATTCTTCATATTCAGGGATGGTTCAATATTCATAAATCAATCAATGTGATACATCACATTAACAGATTAAAGAACAAAAACCATATGATTATCTCATTAGACATAGAGAAAGCATTTGACAAAATACAATACCCTTTCATGATGAAAGCTTTAAGCAAATTGGGAATAGAAGGAACATTTCTCAACACAAACAAGGCAATTTAAGACAAACCCATGGCCAGAGTCCTATTTAACAGGGAAAAGTTGGAAGCATTGCCACTGAGACCCGGAACCAGACAAGGATGCCCATGATCACCAATGCTTTTCAATATAGTCCTGGAAATTCTAGCCAGAGCCATTATACAAGAAAAAGAATTAGAAGAGGTGCAAATCAGGAAGGAGGAAGACAAACTATTTGTATTTGCAGAAGATATGATCCTATAAGTAGGGGATCCAAAAGACTCCACTAAGAGACTACTGGAACTCATAGAAGAGTTTGGAAAGATAGCAGGATAAAAAATCAATACACAAAAATCAACAGCCTTTGTATAGGCAGACAATGCCACAGCTGAGAAAGAGCTTCTTTATTTTTATTTATTTATTTTTTATTTTTTGACAGGCAGAGTGGACAGTGAGAGAGACAGAGAGAAAGGTCTTCCTTTGCCGTTGGTTCACCCTCCAATGGCCGCCGTGGCCGGCGCCCTGCAGCAGGCACACCGCGCTGATCCGATGGCAGGAGCCAGGTACTTCTCCTGGTCTCCCATGGGGTGCAGGGCCCAAGCACTTGGGCCATCCTCCACTGCACTCCCTGGCCACAGCAGAGAGCTGGCCTGGAAGAGGGGCAACCGGGACAGAATCTGGCGCCCCGACCAGGACTAGAACCTAGTGTGCCGGCACCGCAAGGCAGAGGATTAGCCTAGTGAGCCATGGCGCCGGCCTGAGAAAAAGCTTCTAAGATGAATCCCATTCACAATAGCTACCAAAAAATCAATTACCTTGGAATAAATTTAACCAAATATGTCAAAGATCTCTATGATGAAAATTAAAAAACACTAAAGAAAGAGAGGAAGATATAAAAAATGTAAAGATCTTCCATGTTTGTGGATTGGAAGAATCAATATCATCAAAATGTCCATACTACTGAAAGCAATTTAAATATTCAATGAAATACCAATCAAAATATCAAAGACATTCTTCTCACATATAGAAAAAATGACGTTCAAATTAATGTGGAAACAAGGAGACACCAAATAGCTAAAGCAATCTTATACAACAAAAACAAAGCCAGAGGCATTACAATACCAGATTTCAAGATATACTACAGGGCAGTTATAATCAAAACAGCATGGTACTGGTATAAAAACATATAGAAAGACCAATGGAACCGAACAGAAACATCCAAAATCAATCCAAGCAACTATAGCCAACTTATCTTTCACAAAGAGCTAAAATCAACCCCTGGAGCAAAGACAGTCTCTTCAACAAATGGTGCTGGAAAAACTGGATTGCCACAATCAGAAGCATGAAGCAATACCTTTACCTGGCACCTTTCACCAGAATCTACTCAAAATAGACCAGACTTAAATCTATTATCTGACACAATCAAATTATTTGACAACCTCGGGGGAACCCTACAAGACATTGGCATAGACAAAGAGTTCTTGGAAAAGACCCCAGAGTCATAGGCAATCAAAGCCAAAATCGACAAATGGGATTACATCAAACAGAAACACTGCTGCACTGCAAAATAAACAATCAGCAGGGTGAAGAGACAACCAATAGAATGGGAGAAAATATTTGCAAATTATAGAACTGATAAAGGTTTAATAACCAGAACATGCAAAGAGATCAAGAAACTCAAAAGCAACAAAACAAAGAATCCAGTTAAGAAATGGGCAAAGGACTTAAACAGACATTTTTCCAAAGAGGAAATTCAAATGGCCAACAGGCACATGAAAAAAAGCTCATGATCGCTAGCCATTAGAGAACTGCAAATCAAAACCCAATGAGGTTTCACCTCACCCTAGTTAGAATGGATTTCATGCAGAAATCAATAAACAACAAATGCTGGTGAGGATGTTAGGAAAAAGGTACCCTAATCCACTTTTGGTGAGAACGTAAGCTGGTAAAGCCATTATGGAAGACAACGTGGTAATACCTCAGAAGTCTGAATATAGACCTTCCATATGAACCGGCCATCCCACTCTTGGGCATCTACAAAGAATCAACCCAAATGCCTGTCAATTGAAGACTGGATAAAGAAATTATGGGATATGTACACCATGGAATACTACACAGCAGTAAAAACAAATGAAGTCTGGTCACTCACAACAAAATAGATGAAACTAGAAAACATCATCCTTAGTGAAATAATTTCTCAAAGAGAGAAATTCTATATGTTCTCCCCGACATGTGACAACTAATAAAAGACAACACTAAGAAATGAAATTGACACTTTGAGAAGGAATGATTATGAACAACCCTCCTCTTTACTGCTGAGGAACACCTTCTTATTCTCTATCTTTATCTTTCTCATTTATAATATTTTCCTTATCTTTTCCTACAATTCATTGAATGCTATACTTAAAATGGAGCTAATCATATATGTATAAAGTTAATTGAAAATAAATCTTAGTAACGAATAAGAGAATAAGAAAGGGAAGAGGAAGAGATGTGGGAGTGAGGGTGGGAGGGTGGGCACAGTGGGAGGAATCATCAAGATCATAAAGTTGTAACTGTGAAATGTATGAAGTAGGCAACCACAAAGCAGTATAGTCCTACAAACATTCATACAGACATACTTCTAAGGGAACAACCTAACAACTAGCCGTAAGACCTCCAAATCCTAAGCTAGCTGATAAAAACAGCAGATTAAGTGTCACAAAGATCAAATGGATAGGAACAATTGGTAAAGTGACCATATAGATATTATCAATAGTTAATGTGATCATATTAAAAGGACTAAGTGTTTTGAAACAAGAATAGGCAGAATTAAAAAGGAGTGAAAGCTCCAACATGGGAAGCAGTCCATACAGCAGACTCACAGAATGACAATTGCTTTAAGTAGCACTCATACTTCAGAATCAGCCCTTAAGGCATTGCAGTCTGGCTGGAAAGCTCAGGGGGAGCATTTCAGGCATGGAAAGCCACGACACTCTGGGGGAAAAAATGTCCTACATAAAGGAACCTTGTGGGTGAGATCCCAGTGGAAAAAAGTGGCCACAGAGAAGGAGGTACTTTGCTTATGGCCTTTCAAGCTACTGGATCCAAAAGGCTTCCATGGCCAAGGCATCTCATGTCAGGAGCCTTGGGTGATCACTGATATAATATATAAGAATGTTATTTGTTAAATAAACAAGAGTCACTGTGCACTAATTTCCCATGCAGGACCTCTGTCCACCAAGAGTTGTATCATGAGACTTAATAGTAAAACTCTTCTCAAGAATCATTTCCTTTTAGTGTATTAAAAGGAGGATATTATTATGTCTCATAAGGTATAGTCATGTCTAAGAGCTCACAAATGATGTATCATTCTTGGGTTCTTCTTTAAAGACAATTAAGTTTTAAAAAGGAAAGAAGGGGAGGAAGGAAGGGAAAAGAAGAAGGGGAAAACACCTTTGAGAAGCAATAACAAAGAACAGCCCTTGTTTAGACTGTTAAGGAACAGTTCTTTTAGTTTTTTACTCCATTCTTTCTCTTTTTTTTTCCTTCTCTCTGTTTCCTTTTCTTAGGTCAAACAGGAGATGGGGGAGGAAGGGGTTGTGAGAAGAATTACTATGTTCCTAATGTTTTATTTATGAGATACATACAAATAATTTTTTAAAAAAAAGAAATAAAAGAGAAAGCTGCTGTTGCTGCTGTTTTTGTCCTTTTTGTGACCAAACTAGCCAGACACTATCCTGAGATTTCCATTCAATGAGTAAAGGAGCCTCATTTCATTCTGGTAATACATGCCTTAGCTCAAATCACTCTGGATTCTACCTAACCTCTTTGTTTTCAATTGTAAAGAGCAAAATTTAAATTTTATTTTTATTCATCCCCCAAATTGTTATATTACTTAAAGTTCCTCTTATTTTTCGTTTATTTTTCCCCAAAGAAACTTTTGATTTAAGGAATATAGATTATGCATTTCATAAGTACAACTGTAGGAATATAGTGATTCTTTCCACCATACCTACCCTCCCATCCATTCTCCCACTTCTCCTCCTCCTCCTCCCTCTCCCATCCCCAGTCCCATTCTCCACTAAGATCTATTTTTGATTAACTTTATACACAGAAGACCAATTCAATACTAAGCAAAAAGTTCAACAATTTGCATGAAAAAAAAAATAAAAAACAAAACAAAACAAAAAACTATTCCTCAACAGCTGAGACAAGGGCTGTTCAAAGTCACTGCATCTTGAAATTAAATTCACTTCTTTCCTTTTTTTAGAAACTTAAATTACTTTAAAGAAACATCCAAGAGTGATACATCTTTTGCAAGCACTTAGACATAATTATAATACACTCTTGAGGACAGAGGTCCTGCATGGGAAGTTAGTGCACAGTGACCCTTTTTGTTAATTTAACATTTAACACTCTTATGTATGACGTCAGTGATCACCCGAGGCTCTTGACACAAGCTACTTAGGCTATGGAAATTTTCAATCCACAAACTCTGTCATTATTTAGATAAGACCATAAGCAAAGTGGAATTTCTCTCCCCCCTTCGGAGAAAAGTACCTCCTTCTTTGATGACCGCTTCTTTCCATTGGGATCTCACCCACCGAGGTCCTTCATGTATAAATTTCCTGTTATATAAAATTACTTTCTTCTATATGCCTTCCTTCCCTTCAAGAATATCATCACCAGCAGTAGTAAGAAAAAATAAAGAAAAGTGTTGTCATTACTTTAGTAGCCGTTGACTCTGAGTTTGAGTAATAGTTACCTCGCAGAAAGGCACCTGATTTGGTTCATAAAGAAACAATATTTTACCAAATGCCACAAACATAATCAAAGTCCTTTTTAGGTGACTTGCTTATTGCAATGTGTCTTAGATGTGTAAACTGCAAGCAACAATAAAAGTATGATTTTAACAAAACACTTTCATAATTTGTTACCCTCAAAAGCTTTCTAAAAAAGGCAGATAATGTTCACATGCTATTTAGAAATAAACTGATGCTAATAGATCAACCTTCCAGCTCTCAACAGATCCCAGCAGCCAGATTTCCAGACTCCTCATCCAGTATTTCACGGAGTACATTATCTTATTTACAGCCTAATTCCAAGTACTTTAAATAAGAAAGAATTTACAAAGTATGGACAAGTATGCTGTCACACTCAGAGATAACCAAAAATTTTGTATGTGAATGGTGGAACTGAGTTAGCCCATGAGGAGACCTTGCCAGGTAAAAAGGCAAATTCTTCAATCTGTAAGCTAGTAACATCTCTTGTTTAGTTAATTTTTAAGATTCAATCTGGTTTATGGATATAATTCTGAAACACCTTTGAGAAGTTGCTTAAGTATTGATGGCCACATGAAACTTAGCAAGAGTAGGGAATGTAACAGTTTGTCACCATTTAAATGATTAGAACCTGGAGTTACTGATTACAAAGAACTGAGTCGTAGCCACTTATTTTTCACTATGAGTGCTTGGCATCTGTATGTTGTTAGACTCTTGATTCTCAGCAAATCCTAAAGAATAAAAGATGATATTGGCCTATGGTATAGGCATGCATAATTAATAAACGATTGTCAACGAGAGTGACAGAATGGCAATAATATGCATTTGTAACAGGATCACAATAATATCAAGCCTAACTCTGCAGCAGGGCTATATGACCAGGACTTTGCTATGTTATTTCATTCCATCTTTATGATGACCCTGTGAGATAGACTGTCATTATTAAGCCAGTACAGATAAGAAAGAGAAGACTCAAACAAGGTCATTGTGCATGAGTTTTCAGGGAAAGAATGAGAAAATGAGGTCATAGTGGAGATGGGGAACAAATTATAACAAGCCTTAGATGACAAGCTATAGGCTTAATATTTTATTCTGTAAGCCCTGGAGAAAGGCTGAAACTAAAAAGCGAGTTTTAGTAGGATTACTCTGGCTGCAATGAAGAAGGGCAGAATGGACGCAGAGAGACTGAAGATACTCAGCAAGCAGTGCTACACCCCAGACACAGAGATATGATGAGCAGAGGAATGAAGGCAGGCAGAGGAAAGAAGGAAGGGTTCCCTGGACCAGGAGAAATGTTCATGATTTAAAGGCTCAGAGAATCAGGGCCTCAGATGTTGATGTGAAAGAAAAAAAAAATGAAATAAATTCACGTAGATATAGAAGTTACTTTTTTTTTTTCAAACAAAAAAAATTAATCTTACTCCTGGGAATTTACCCAAACAAAAAGAAGACAGCATATGAAAGAGTCACTGTGCCCTCACGTTTACAGCAGCTCAATTCACAGTAGCTAAGATATGGAATCAACCCTGATGTCTATCAACTGATGACTGGATAAGTACATTATGGAATATATACACTACGGAGTACTACTCAGCTTTGAAAAAATGAACTGCTTTCTTTGCAACAATAAATAAGCGAAGCCTCAAAAGACAGATACCATATGTTTTGCCTGATCAGGGGTAACTAATAGAGTACCTAAAATGTAATGTATTGGAGGAAAATGTACATTTTGAGATTCAATGATTACTTATGGCCTTGTTTATTCTTTTGAGGAACAGTAATTTTTTTTATTTCAAAATAATTTGTTGGAGGCTGGCGCCCTGGCTCACTTGGTTAATCCTCCTCCTGTGGCGCCTGCATCCCATATGGGTGCCAGGTTCTAGTCCTGGTTGCTCCTCTTCCAGTCCAGCTCTCTACTGTGGCCCGGGAGGGCAGTGGAGGATGGCCCAAGTGCTTGAGCCCCTGCGCCGGCGTGGGAGACCAGGAAGAAGCACCTGGCTCTTGGCTTCAGATCAGCACAGCGCTAGCTGTAGTGGCCATTTGGGGAGTGAACCGACAGAAGGAAGACCTTTCTCTCTCTCTCTCTCTCTCTCTCTCTCACTGTCTATAACTCTGTTAAATAAAAAAAAACTATTTGTTGAACTCTTTACTTAGTGTAGGGTTAACCTTCTGAGCATAAAATATACTGAAAATAGATTTTTGTAAAAATTAAGAGTGGGACTAGGAGAGGGAAGAGGAAGAAGAGTTGGAACATGGGTGGGAGGGAGTGTGGAGTGATCTAAACATAGGCACAAATGCTATGTTCCTAAATCTGTATATATGAAATACATGAAACTTGTACACCTCAAATAAATTTTTTAAGAAAAAAATCAACCTATGATGAAATTATACTCTTACCTATAAATGTGAATTTCTAAACGTGGAAAAAGTCTTTTTATCTAAAACTGTGCTTGTTCATCAAATATTACAAATATGCCATGATTCTGGGCATAGGGTAGGCTTGTACTGTTTGGGACCATATGATGAGTGGAGGCATGTGACCTCTGATATTTGGGATTGTTTGTTAGTACTAAACAACATTGCTTATTCTACATGACATACTAGTAGGTTGAATCATGAAAAATTTTGAAAAGCATTTTAGAGTTAAGAGGCAAGTTACATACTTTAGGAAAGTCAAAACATATTTAATGTTTTATAGAAGCCTTCATATGCAGCAATGGTGTGTGTATGTGTGTTCATTCAATCAACAAAAGTTTATTGAGGAATATTTTAGGTCAGGTATTGTTATAGGAAATGAGGATATGAATCTCTCAACATCTGCTCACCAAGAGTTAACAATACTATGAAAGAAAATAGAATTATAGAGTATATTATAATAGCTTTACAAACAGAACTACAGGTGTGCACAGGAGGATACTGATCCCAGCTGGGCATTATCGGAAAAGCTTCCTGGATGAGCAGGTGTCTAAGCTGAGTCTGAATCATAAATATAAATTAAGTTTTGAGGATATGAGTATCTTTGGAAAATGAAAAACCATGTAAAACTGAACAATACAAAGTGGCCTGAGCATGTTGCAAGAACTGTAAATAGGTTCTTATGATTGGGACACAGAGTGGGAACCAGAAACTGTAAAAATTAGAGACCAGGTCACCTGGAGTATAACCTCCATATAAAGAAGTTTGATTTGATCTTGAAGGAGAAGAAAATTGCAGACATGAAGCTGTTTGATGATTTGATCAGTTTTTGTTTGAGAAAGTTTTCTCCACCAGCAGTGAAGGAATGGATTGTAGAGAGTGATAACTGGAAATAGGAAAGTGAGTAAGGAGGCCATTGAGTGATCTAGACAAAGGATGATGACATCCAGAGTTAACATTGTGGCAGAGCAAATGATGGAGAAAAGGAACAACATAGGCACAATGCAAACCAACTGCAGCAGCCGGTGATGTGGCGTAGTGGGTAAAGCCGCCGCCTGTAGTGCCAGCATCCCATATGGGTGCCGGCTCAAGTTCTGGCTGCTCTATTTGCAATCCAGCTCTCACTTTGGCCTGGAAAAGCAGTAGAAGATGGCCCAAGTCTTTGGACCCCTGCATCCACATAGGAGACCCAGAAGAAGCTCCTGGCTTCAGATTGGCACAGCTCTGGCTGTTGTGTCCATATTCGGAGTAAACCAGCAAATTGAAGACCTCTCTCTCTGCCTCTGCTTTCTGTAACTCTACCTTTCAAATAAATAAATCTTAAAAAAAAAAAAAGGTGCAATTGGTAGAACTTAATAACTCAGGAGTCTGCTTTAAGTGCCTGAATGAAGAGTGGTACCTTTCACTAACTGCAGGGTAAGGAATGTCTGGCCCATGGGCTATATATGGTCCAAAAATTCACAGGACCTAGCCCTCTCAGGGCAACTGCAGACTGGACTTGAAATTCAATAAATCTATAGCATGTTATTTTTTAAGTTGATAATTTTGTAAGGCCCATACATGTTATAAATATCCAAATGACCTTTGGCAGAAAAAAAGATTCCCCACCCCTGGGTGACTAAGGTTTGCTGTGTAGGTGTCACAGGAAGAGGGGGCAGTGGGTGGGAGAGGGATATAATAGATTTTATTTGAAATTCATTAGTATATTTGACTTGTTAAATTTCTTGTCAACTATAGTCCCTAATCTCATAAGATACATACAAGATGTGAGCTTTGGAGACCAGAGTACATAAGAGGTTGGCAATAGCTAGGTAGGTGATGTGTTAGTTCACCTGTGAAAAAATGTACAGAGGAATAAAAGAGTAACACTAATGCACAAGGAGTAGATGGAGGAAAAGTAGCCCAAGAAAGAAATCAACAACCATCCAGAGATTTAGATCAATGTGATTTAATGAAAATCAGTAAAAGAGGCCGGCGCCACGGCTCACTAGGCTAATCCTCTGCCTTGCGGCGCCGGCACACTGGGTTCTAGTCCTGGTCGGGGCGCCGGATTCTGTCCCGGTTGCCCCTCTTCCAGGCCAGCTCTCTGCTGTGACCAGGGAGTGCAGTGGAGGATGGCCCAAGTGCTTGGGCCCTGCACCCCATGGGAGACCAGGATAAGTACCTGGCTCCTGCCACCGGATCAGCGCGGTGCGCCGGCCACAGCACTCTGGCCGCGGAGGCCATTGGAGGGTGAACCAACGGCAAAGGAAGACCTTTCTCTCTGTCTCTCTCTCACTGTCCACTCTGCCTGTCAAAAGAAAGAAAGAAAGAAAGAAAGAGAGAGAGAGAGAGAGAGAGAGAGAGAGAGAGAGAGAGAGAAAGAAAGAAAGAAAGAAAGAAAGAAAGAAAGAAAGAAAGAAAGAAAGAAAGAGAGAGAGAGAAAGAAAGAAAATAAATCAGTAAAAGAAAGATGAAGGAGAAAGCTCAGCCCACCAAATGCTGTCCAGGCCATTCATGAACTTGCTGTGGACTATTCAATTGAGTTTGGATCATTGAGATGAGAGTACAATGAGCTAAAAAGGATAGCAAGTATTCATTTCACAAGTAGTTATTAAACACCTACTTGCCATAAAGAAAAAAGACAAGGAAGTGAATTTCATGTGCCCTGACATCAGTAAAGAAAAGGAACTTGATTCCTTCCATGAAATTCTAGATTCCATCTTTTTCTTCATATTACTCAAAATGATCTCAAGCTATTCTGGTGCCTACAGACCCTCTGTTCTTTATCTGCTACTACAAAACAAAAAAGCTCTGGAAACTTGTTTTTTTTTTTTTTCTCCCCAAACTAAAGGGAGACTCTTTATGCTCCTTCTCAATGAAACAGTTATACATTTTAAAACAGAAATATTAGTATATGAGTAGATATGATTACAGGGCCCTAAACTGTACTTCATTTTTGGTCATATAATATGTGACACATGTTATTTGCTTGCTGGTTAGAATCCAAAATAAATAATGGAATTCTAAAACACATAAGTCTTCAAGCATTCTTGATGAGCAATTATGGACAAGTAGAGTTATAATACTTGTAACACCTCAGAAAATATACTGTATGTGTTTTTCTTTCCAGATTAGGCATTGCTGATGGGAGCCATATATAATATTTATTTTGAGTGTGAAACTTTCTGGCAGAAACCAAGTTATTGCACCAAACAACAGTCTATTTATCCCTCTCTATGGCAACTATCACCACTGCTCCAATGCACTCAGTTACAGAGCAATCAGGAGACTGGAGGGTGCTCCTCAGCTTGCAGAGAAAAGTCCTGTCCTGGAGTTGACCTTGCTCCCTTGGGCATTCTGTATGCTTCCTTTGCTCTATGGCTCAGGGTCTGCTGGCTCCCTTTTCTGCCCTGCACCTGGGCCTACTTCCGTTTTCTTTTCCATGAAATCTTAGGCCAGGAGAATCTTCCCGCTCTTATTTGGCAAGCTTAGGATCATTACCATTTCAGAGCTGGAAGAAAATTTGGAGCAAGCGTGGGGTTCAATCCCCTCCGTTTAGAAACTAGGATATTGAGCTGCAGAGAATGAAGGGACTTGGCCACAATCAGCAATGAAATTTATGACAAAGCTAGGACTTCTATCCGTGCTGCTAGTGCTTTTCCCATTCAGGAGATCATCAGTTGAGTGGCTGTAGAATAGACATGCATTTATTTATGATTATTGAAGTTACATATTCATGCATTTATTTATGGACATTTCAGTACAGACATTTTTGTTTGGCTTTATCGGATTGTTTGTCTTACTATCTAATATTTATTGTCTTTTTCTTCTAGGGACAATACCTCAAAATTTCCACTTAAATGTCATTTTCCAATCTATATACTGCTGACTCAAGCAAAATTCACCCAAGTCCTAGTTCCATGCAAATAAATGGAGAACCACTTCCTTCAAGACCAGTGATTAGCTCAGAAATGAACTCCTGACCAAAGATCTGGAGAGTTTTGATACAGCTATCAAGAGGGGAGCATGCATGTCTTTTAATCCTCCACTATGCTGGAGGTGCATGGCATCAAGTTATTGAAAACCATTTTGCCATCACAGGAAGTTGAGACAGGAAAGCAAGGCTTAGAGTTGGAAAGACAAAATTCGGAGGACGTTACTTGAGACTGTAAATTCTCATATGTCTAACACCATCTCCATCTGGGACTTTTTCAGCCACACAAACCAATTAATTTCTTCATTTGTTTAATCTTTGGGTGGATTTTCTGTCACCTGTAGACAAAAGCTCTTTAAACAATAAAATCATTTTTTAGAAAGTTTCTTCAAATACTGTCAATTTATTTTTTGATTTCTTCTAAAAGTCTGTCTAGTACTTCTGGAGCCTTTAGAAATCAATAACTTGCTGAATTGGAGTGGAGTGAGGGAATAGGAAGAGTGGAAACTTTCGCCTCTTACCACTATGCTATCATTTTCTGCTCTACATAAATTACACTACTGCCAGTGTTACCAACATTTAATTTTCTCATTACATCTTGGATATTTGGATCTATTTGCTAATTTGAAACTTACATAAGAATCATACATTTTTATGTTGCAAACTGAATTCTAGAGTTGGACTTTTCTGTTTATTTGTGCTTATAAAATAATTTCCTGTTCTTAAGAACAAAAAGAGTTTAAAGGGCCTTTTACAATCAAATAGGTTTTTTTTTAATCAAGTAAATAAGTCTCAAGAGGTTTCTTAAACTTCAAGACACTAACAGAAGAGCATGGTAATGAGTTAAGTATAAACAACTCATAACCATCCGGATGATCTTCAATCCAAAGGGTTTACAAACCAAAGGGAGAGTTTTTGATTTACAAAACCCCCCTCTGGAGAATGGATAAAATTTGACATGTTTGTCTACACTAAATTAGGCTACTTTCTTTGAATAATTACTTCATTTGCATATAGGAAGTGTCTTCCCAAGGACCCCAAACAGGGTTTGCCTGAGTTAAATCAACAGAAGATCTCAGTTCAAAAAGACAGCTCATATTCCACTGCTCAGATATGGTAAACCAAAGATTACAAAGCAGTTTCAGGTTTAGGAGGAAAGGATAGGGTTGATTAAAGACATTAACAGTGAGTGCCTAAGCCTATCTTCTTCTGAAAGAAAATTACACTTTATTCAGTTTCCAAATCACTTGTATACTTACCTCTAAACTTATTTCTGTTTTGGCCCTACTATTTCCCCAACTTTACTCCATGCTATTCTCTTCTTTCTTACTCCTATTTAGCTATATCATACTCCTTTGCTTTTCTTTAAATTTTTACCTAATTTAATATTATTTGAAAGGCAGAGAGAGAGCAAAGTAGACAGAGAGATCTTCTATCTACTAGATTACTCCCTAAATGCACACACATCAGCCAGAGTTGAGCCAGGCTGAAGTCAGAATTATGGAATACAGTGTAGGTCTGCCACGTGGGTAGCAGGAACCTGAGTATGTGGACCATCATTTGCTGCCTCCCAGGTGGGGTATGCATTAGCAGGAAGCTGGACTTGAACTAGCCATTATATATGGGATGTAGATCTACTGGCAAAATGCCTGCCAAATACCACTTTCTACATTTTACACTTGTCAAGCTCTTTCACCCTTAAGGCCTCTGAATGCTCTATGGTTCTGCAAATTGCTGCATATAATATTCTCAAAGGGACCTTCTTCTATCATTCAATCTCATGTAGTTTATACCTTATTATTCTCTCTTATAACATCCTGTTAACCTCCTTCATATCAGTTGTGATGACCATACATACATTACCAACTTTTTCTTTTACCTATCACTTCATTTTAAAGCATAAGCTACTAAAATGAAGAAATAATTTTCTTTTTTGTTCACTGGTGTGTCTTCAGAGCCATTTAGACGATCTGCTACATAATGACAAACAATATTTGTGGAATGAGTCAGAGACTGAAGGAATTAAGGATGCAGTTGCACAAATATGCTCTTTTTCCACCTTTGTTCACCAGGATTTCCCTTTAATTAAAGTATTATTTATACAGAATGATGTTTGATAAATTTAAATATTAGGTATCCTCATTAGTATTGGTGGGAAGATGCTTTACTTATTAGTTTAGCTTCCATTAAGTTTCAGTAAGAAAAGCAGTGTATAATCAGAAACTAGAAGCTTTCCCACTAATGTTGTGAACAAGATATCACCCTGGATATCCAGATAATGAAATAAAACAAGAAAAGGAAGCAAAAGTTACACTGACTGGAAAGGAAGAAAAAAAACTCTCTTCATTTCCAAATAATATCTTCATCTATGTGGAAAATCTGAAAGAGGGAACAACAACAAGAATAACAAAAAAAATCTTCAAAGTTTCAGGGTACAAAGCTTAGTACAAAAAGTCGGATACTGGGTCCAGCGGATTAAGTTGCCACCTGCCATGCCAGCATCCCACATGAGCACTGGTTAGAATTCCCATAGCTCCATTTCAGATCCAGCCACCTGCTAATGTATTAGGGAAACAGCAGAAGATGACTCAAAGTACTTAGGCTGCTATCATGCACTGTTAGATCCAGTTTCTTGCTCCTGGCTTTGTCCTGGCCCAGCCCTGACCATTGCAGCCATTTAGGGAATGAACCAGTAGATGGAAGATCTCTGTCTCTTCCTCTCTGTAACACCGCCTTTCAAATAAATAAATAAATCTTTTTTAAAAAGTCATATATTAACAATGAACAATTGGATTTTGCAACTCAAAACACAATGCCATTTTAATTAGAACCACTCCCAAAATGAACCATTTAGGTATAAATTAACAATACATGTATAAGAAATATATGAGGTAAACTACAAAACTCAGATGAAAGAAATAAACTAAGTAAATGGAGGAATAAAGCATCTTGATGTATAAGAAGAATCAGTATCATCAAGATGTCAGCTTTTCCCAGTTTAATCTGTAGATTCAAAACAAATTCAATAAATTTTGTGGATATTAGTAAATTTAAAGTTCATATGCAGAAATAAAAGACCCAACAAAGCCAACATGATATTGAAAGACAAAAACCAAGGTGGAGGACTGTGGGGCTGGCATTTCGTCCAGCAATAAAATGCCAGTTATGACAATCACATGCCATGTCAGAGTGTCTGGGTTCAATACCCACTTCCAACTTCTGATTCCAATTTCTTGTTAATGTAGACCCTGGGAGACAGCATTAAGGTTCAGGGGTTGGGTTCCTGCTATCCATGTGGAAAACCTGGGTTGAATTCCTGACTTCTAGCTTAGACCTTCTGCCATTATGGCTATTTCAAGAGTGAACCAGCAGAGAGGAGCTCTACTCTCTATCAAACATACATATTTTAAAGGAATAACACTAACTGCAATATTAACTATAAAGTTATTGTTATCACTATATTTACAATAAAGCTATTATTATATTACTATAAAGTTATTATAATAATATAATAATGGTATTGGTGAAAGAACAAAGAATTCAATGGAATAGATATAGCAGAATAGTGAGTCCATAGATAGACTCACATTTAAATAATATAAATCCAGTCAAGTGATCTTTGAAAATGTTTCAAATACAATGCAAAAAAGATTATCTTTTTAATAAACAATTCTGGAACAATTTTCTCATGCAAAAAAAAAAAAAGAATCTAGACACAGACCTTATACCATTCAAGAATTCAGAAGGGATGATAGACCTGAATCTGAATTGCAAATTTATATAGAATTTCTAGAAGATAACGTATGAGAAAATTTTAGGTATTCTTCAGTTGACAGTACCTTCCAAGGTACAACACCAAAGGCACAATCCATGAAATAAATAATTCATAAGCTTGACTTCATTAAAATTAAAAACTTCTGATCTATGAAACACAGTGTCAAGAAAATAAACTATAGACTGGTAAAAATATATCTGAAAGAGTTACAAACAATAAAGTACCATTATCTAAATATATAAGGAACTCATATAACTGAACAAAAAGAAAACTCTAACAAAAAAATCAGCAAAATATCTTAAGGGACACTTCACCAAAGAAGATATACAGATTGCAAACAAACATATGAAGGAATGGTCTTTATCATATACCATCAGGTAAATCCAAAATAAAAACAATGGACTGCCATTACATAGCTATAAAAATGATAAAAATCCAAACATTGGCAAAATCCACAGGCACATTGATTCATTGCTTGTGGGAATGCAAAATGGCTCATTCAGTTTGGAGAAGAGTTTGGCGGTTTCTTACAAAACTAAACATATTATTACCATAAGATCCAGCAATCATATTTCCTGGTATTTGCCCAAAGTAGTTGAAAATTGTGTATAACAAAAACTTGCACACAGATATTTATAACAACTTTATTCATAATTGCCAAAGTGTGGAAGCAAGCCATCCAAAAGGTGAGTGGATATATAAACTATGGTATATGCATATAATATGCAATGCTAAAAATAAATGAGCTATCAAACCAAGAAAACATATGGAGTAATATAAAATGCATATTACCAAGGTGAAAATGGTCTATCCAAAAATTCTACAAAATGTATGATTCCAACTGTGTGACTCATTGTCAAAATCAAAGCTACAGGAAAAGTAAATATACATATATATATGTATATATATATGTATATATATATATGTATGTATGTATATAGTTGTTAGAGGTTCAGTAGAGGAGGAATACATCAACAAAGAACATAGAATGCTTTAGGGCAGTGACAACATTCTGTATAATACTATATTGATCAAAATCCATACAATGTAAAATACTGGATTAGATCCTAATATAAAAAATGAGGTTTGAGTAATTATGATTTGTCAGTGTAGCTTCATCAGTTGTAACCAGTATGCCATTCTGGTGGGGAATATAAATAATGAGGGATGCTATGCATGCGTGAGAACAATTGTACACAGGAAATCTCTGTACCTTTCTTTCAATTTTGCTGCCAATTTTGCTATAAGCCTAAAAATTCTCTAAAAACATAAACTATTTTAAAAGGAAATCTTCAGGTACCATATCTGTATGACCTATAGTTTAGTTTTAAAAAGATGATAACTATCTTAGTCTGTCATGCACTGCTATAACAAAATGGCTGAGACTGGTTATTTTATCAACAGAAACGTGTTTACCCACAGTTCTGAAGGCTAGAAGTCCAAGATCCATGGCACTTATGGCTCAGCTGTCCAGTGAGAGAGGCATTTTCTAAATTAGGGGAATGCTATGTCTTCTCACATGGCAGAAGACCAGAAGAGCAAGTAAGCAAAAATGCTATATGAGACATCTGTCATAAGGGAATTAATCTACTAACAAGGGAGGAGAACTCACAATTACTTCTAAAAGGCCCATCCCTAATACAATCACCTTGACAATATCTAATTTTTGGGGAGGGCAGGAGATTTTATACCATAGCAAAAATATTATACTGATTTGTTTAACATTATTTAATTATCTCTACCATTAGGAAAATCAAATATCCAGATTTCTCAGCAATAGAATGAGTTCTTTTATTTTTTTTAACTTTTATTTAGTAAATATAAATTTCCAAAGTACAGTTTATGGATTACAATGGCTTCCCCCCATAACTTCTCTCCCACCTGCACCCCTCCCATCTCCCGCTCCCTCTCCCGTTCCATTCACATCAAGATTCATGTTCAATTATCTTTATATACAGGAGATCGATTTAGTATATGTTAAGTAAAGATTTCAACAGTTTGCACCCACACAGAACATAAAGTGTAAAATACTGTTTCAGTACTAGTGATAGCATTAATCCACATTGGACAACACATTAAGGACAGAGATCCCACATGAGGAGTAAGTACACAGTGACTCCTGCTGTTGACTTAACAATTTGACACTCTTGTTTATGGTGTCAGTAATCTCCCTAGGCTCTAGTCATGAGTTGCCAAGGCTATGGAAGCCTTTTGAGTTCACCGACTTTGATCTTATTTAGACAAGGTCACAGTCAAAGTGGAAGTTCTCTCCTCCCTTCAGAGAAAGGTACCTCCTTCTTTGATGACCTGTTCTTTCTACTGGGATCTCACTCACAGAGATCTTTCATTTAGTTTTTTTTTTTTTTTCGCCAGAGTGTCTTGGCTTTCCATGCCTAAAATACTCTCATGGGCTCTTCAGCCAGATCTGAATGCCTTAAGGGCTGATTCTGAGGCCAGAGTGCTACTTAGGACATCTGCCATTCTATGAGTCGGCTGTATATCCCGCTTCCCATGTTGGATCATTCTCTCTCTTTTTTATTCTATCAGTTAGTGTTAGCAGACACTAGTTTTGTTTGTGCAATCCCTTTGACTCTTAGACCTATCAGTGTGATCAATTGTAAACTGAAATTGATCACTTGGACTAGTGAGATGGCATTGGTACATGCAACCTTGATGGGATTGTATTGGAATCCCCTTGCACATTTCTAACTCCACCATTTGGGGCAATTCCGATTGAGGATGTCCCAAATTGTACATTTCCTCCCTCTCTTATTCCCACTCTTATATTTAACAGGGGTCACTTTTCAGTTAAATTTAAACACCTAAGAATAATTGTGTGTTGATTACAGAATGAGTTCTATAATTTTTCTTCCTAGATGTCCACTTGCAATGAATCAGGCTTACAAGTTACCTTGAGATTTAAGACCAGAGGTGAAGTGACTCAGTAGTGATGAAAAACTGAAAAGTATCAGGTGGAAGTTGACCAGTGTAAGGTCGAATTTGCATATGTTTGTAGAAACTGATCTTACATCTATGTGTACTCACAAAATAATTTTGCCGTAAGCCACAATGCATTGTTCCATTTGGCTTTATGACAACTTGGAGGATAGGCATTGAACAGGTATGTCATATCCCCACTTTCTGTGTGAGAAACTAACCTCGCCCCTCAAATCTTAATCCAGGAATTTGCATGACATGACTACATGGGAGCTACTCAAAGATCAGATCTCTCATGGTATCTGGAAGACAACTGAAAAGCAAAAAGATAATAAAGATCTTTTTATTTTATTTCTTATATGATTAAAAGTACATAAATCAACAGCTTATTGAGCTTAAAGTTTATGTTGGGTTTGATAGGGTAAAATAAAAGTTCTAAAGGCAAAAAACCTCCTGACCAGGAATTATTGTTCTAGTTGATAAGATCAAAGATGCACACCTAAAAATGTAGTAATAGCAAACAGCATAACACATAGTTGGGAGAGACTCAGAGCATTGGTGCTACAGGAATTGGATAGGGAAGGAGGGTGTCAACTTCATGCTAGAGAACACTAGTGTGCTCCTTGGAGAAGATGGAAATTCAATGCAGTAGAATCAAATTGTACACAAAGAATTGAGGGTAAACTCTCAGCCTAAATCAACAAAGAGCACAGAAGAAATCATGCCATGCTTCAGGAAAGGAATTTACTTAGACAAAGCATAGAGACTAGGTGATTTTCAGAGGACCTTCAACCCAAACTAAGAAGGTCAGGATCCCTAGGAAGTGTTGTTAGAGCCAATCATGTACACAGTAGAAGGGAAAAGTAAGAAAAAGGAAAGAACACTAAAAAGAAAAGAAAGAAGGAAGCTGTATTCAATAAAGGGGAAGTGAGGAAAGGCAAAGAGTTTATAATGGAGGGTGATGCTGATTCAAATAGACAGTCATGTTTGTTCAAATATACCATATTTTTGAACCAACAACATGAAGACTCATGATCAAATTTTGGTAGAAAATCCTGAGTACATGACTGCCATATTCATAGGCCACACTGCTTATATTGGTAGTTTTCAATTTACATACTTTGAGAACAAAGCCTGGTAAAGGTTTATGTTGCTATACATGCTGCTTTAATGGATCCATTCAGGCAACTATAAATTTCAAGTGCATTGCTCAGTGACTGGACTACCATTGCAAACATCCACCTGCAATCGGGAGATTAAAAGGGGATCACAGGACAAGAAGATGGGAATAGGATTAGGACACATATTCTGGGAGAATGGAGAGTTGACCATGAAGACTTTCCCTGGGAAATGCGCTGTGATATGACCCCACTAGGGACTGGATTTTCAGGAAAAAGAAAGCAGTGATTGTGGGCTCCAGAGGACGAGTTCTGTGTGCTCAAATCAATTAGCTCTTTTTACCCTTAGAAAAACTCAATGAGGAATTTTTATAGCACCTATTTTATAGGAGAAGGAAAAAACATCAAGCAAGTTGTCCAACATCACACAATTCAGTGGTAAATGCAGCCTGAATGTCAGAATTCAATTTTTTCTAATCACCTCTACTGTCATCATCTCGTTCAATCCACTGTTGGCTCTTGTCACGATTTCTGCATTTGCCCACAAAATATCCTTGATCAATGCTGTCCCTCTAGTGTACTCCCTACATTATAATTGAAGTGACACTGTCAAACCAGAAACCAGATCAATTCGCTCTCACTGAAAACCAATACTTTCTCTGGCCAAAACGCTAGTCAATCTCCTTAGCAATGGCTGTAAACAGCCAATCATGCAGTGTCTCATCATTTTGAGAATGAAAGGAGAGGCTATTTGAATTAATCTGGAGAGTAGGCATGAACCAGAACTGTCACAGGCAAGTACAGACAAGCCATCTCACTGTCATACAGCCTTTCGTGACCTGCTTGTCACTGCCTAACCTCACCTTTCACCACTACCCCATCACTTTCTTGAAATCTCCTCTGCATCACACTATTTTCACTTTAGGGGTGTTGGCACACTTTCTCGTTGTCTAGTTCCTCTTTACCAGTTTTACTTCACCTGGCTAATTCCAACTGATCCTTTAAAACCCAGATCAGAGTTTACTTCCTCTACAAAATCTTCAACTTCTCAAGGCTGGATGCAGCTCTATTCTAACAGGTTCCATTTTACCAGCAGCATGCCCTTAGCATTACTTTTAGCCCACTCCATAATTGCTTATTTTCTTATACATGTTCCTTCTTGATTGGATGCCCTTGTAGGCCAGGATCATATATTACTCTCATATAAAACCATAACTCCAAGCATATAGTTTAACCCCTATCATATAACAGGAGTTTGTATTCAAGGATACTTCAGAAAATTCATGGAAAATGGGACTAAAATGTAAATTTGTTTGGGTTTACTAACAAAGATTTATTAATTTGATAGTAAGGAAGATATGTTCTACCATGAGATTGATTAAGTGCCAGTTGCTGGGGTTAGATAGGCAGAGACCCCCCATGCACTCTGAGTTTCCATGAACTTTTGACCCTCATAAAGAGATTTGATAAAACATTAGAATAGATGGACAGATGGATAGATGGAGATAGATAAAAAAATTAATAAACAAAAAATTTGTAACAAGCTCATGAACCACCGATGTGATTCAAACTTCATATCCTTCAAGGTAACCATGTTCTACCCTGGCTCTGCATTTGAATCCCTGAATTAGAATATCAAACAAAGCTGGGAATCTGTATTTTTTGAAAGATCATTTGATGATTTTTTATGCAACCGTTCTCCAGCAGGATGGGATTTAAGAAACTATAGATCTGCTGTGACCATGTTACAGATTTTCTTCATTTCTATATACTTTGCTTTGACAGGGAGAAATGTTAACTTTCTGATAGAGATTTGCTCTGGAATCACTAAGTTACAATATCCTGACAAAAGCAAAACAGGAATATATCCTTGGTACACTAAGCCCTTAGAAGGGTTCAGTTTCCACATTGACATGAAAACAACCAAGATAGATCATTCAGACATGTATCCTACAGTCCCCACTTTGGATATCCATCTCTTTGGTCTGGAGCTGGCTCCTATTGGCTCATTCCTATGGTTAACATTTTAAGATAAGAAAGACTTCTTAGAATAAGCCAGTGCTGAGAGCGGGAAGAGGGCAAGAGTCCTCCTTAGGGATTACATTTGCTGAATATTTTAAAATCACCACATTTCCTATCTTTAGCATTTGAAAAATATTGACTGTAACTGAAAAGTTTTAAATTTATGGCAGGTTACAAGGGATTTTTCAGTGTAGCCTGGTCCAACTATTCCCTTTGAAGAACTTCCTATAATATAGTGCACTTCACCAATGAAGAGAAAAGAAAAATAGCCTGTCTCCTTGAGAACAAGAATAAACGGACTACAAACATGAATTGTAAGCCATCTTCTGAGCAGAGGAACCGAGCTTCTCAGAGTGAGTGACCAGCAAATCTGTGGCTACAGCCATACCTTATTCAACTGTCTCTGGGAAGCAAGATGGTGCAAAGACCTATCTCTGCTGACTTCTCAAAATCAACCCACCTCTGAACTCTCAACCTGCAGATAAAAACATTTTTAAAAAAGGGAAAATGGTTTGAACTCTTACTAAAGGCAGGAAAATGGAGGTCAGAAGAGAGACTCCACCACTGCTCCTTCTGCCAATTTATTGTAAGTGTTGGATGCAATACCCAAGTTTGGGGCTCAGTATTTTATGCCTTCATAAAAATAAGCCTTCCAGTACTTTCCTTAAGTGCCAAGCTTAATTACCACAATTTATCACCATAAAATGCTTTGCATGTTTTGGTTAGAGTGCCATATAAAAGGTCAAGATACCAGCCTAGGCTTGCTTTGCTCTTAGGAACTTTATTGTAGATATTAAAATTTTGACTTTATTATTTTAAAAATATCTCATACAAAGCTAAAGATAGATAAGCATCTCAGGCTTTGGTAATTTAGCCCATGATATACTTGGGTGTATCATGAATGAGATTAACGCTAGGCTTTGTATCTCCATGTAGCAGGAAATTGCTTATAAACAACTCAGAAGGGCCTCTCTGGAACATATAAATTATGGGGAAACTGAAAAATGAGTAGCTGTACATCAAGATTGGAAGCACATGGTCAAAAGTTACAAAAAGATGATGCATGTAAATATGGAGTAAGACAGGGAAAAATCTGACATAGAGAGCCTGAAAGAGATTGTAGGTGTTTGCAGACATCAGGCCAAATGGACTTCTTCATTAATCCAGTTAAAAATGTTTACTATCCAAATGTTTTTTAAAGAATTTTTTGGAAATAATTTTAGGCCTCTTAGAAAAAATGCAAAATTAGAGCACATTATTTTGTTTATATATATATATATATTACATACTAATTTTAGCATTATCAATGATCTTGGCCTGAAAAGTTATTACTATTGTTTTTGCCGAATGATAGTTTTTTTAAATTTCCTCATTTCTCCTACCTATATTGACATTATACTCTGATGCAGAACTGTCTCTTATTACTTAATCAGTTATGTATTCAATCACTTGCGTAAGTATGGACTCATATATTTGTGTTATTTCATGGATTTAAATCCAAAGTTACCATTTGTCTAACTGATCATATACTTCAGGATAATATGTTAGGTACTAGAAATATAATGGTAAGCAAGATTAAGGCCTGTCCTCACTAGTGGTATAATAGGTAAAGAAAAAAACTTGGGTCACCTCTGAGGCATGGTGGGTAAAGCTGCCGCCACACCACGCAGGCATCTCATACAGGCACCAGTTTGAATCCTGGCTGCTCCACCTGTGGCCAGCTCTCTGCTTATGCTCCTAGTAAGCAGCAGAAGATGGTCCAACTGCTTGGGCTTCTACACCCACATGGGAAATCTGGAAGAAGTTCCTGGCTCCTGGCTTTGTCCTGCCCCAGCCCTGGTCATTGTGGCCATTTGGAGAGTGAATCAGTGGATGGGCGATCACTCTCTCTCTATCTGTAACTCTTCCTTTCAAATTGAATAAATAAGTCTTTTATTTAAAAAAAAAAGAATTCAAAGTAAGAAACCCTATGATGCTGGTGCTTTATGAACTTCAGAAATCCTTCCAAGAGGAAGATATTGTAATAAATGGCAAATCCATTCTTCTAGTGTTCAAGCCAAAAATCCTTGGAGTTGTATTTGACTTTTTTATTTATCTCACAGACAAGCTCAAAGTTACTGTTTCTAACTTCAAAATCCATTCAGAAAGAGGCTCCTTCTAAATACTTCTAGTAGTAACCCTATCTAAGATCGCTTTGCCTTCCCTTACTCATAGTATCACAACAGTCTTAAGTATCACTATGTTCCTAAATCTGTATACAGGAAATACAAGAAATTTGCATACCTTAAATAAAATTTTTAAAAAATCTTTAAAATAGTGCCCCTGATGTAAGCCTTTTTTCTCTTTAGTTTCTTCTTAGTACAGCCACAAGAAGGGTATCTATAAAGCATAAATTTGTTAGTTAGGCCCAATAAGGAAACCTTTCATGGCTTAATGTCCCATCATATCCAAACACCAAGAACACCAAGAAGCTGAAACTCCCTTTGTGAATGTGAACTGAAACTCAGACTTGCACTGTAAAACAAGTTTTGGTGCAGTCAAACTGGGTTCAAATTCTAATTTCATCCCCCACTTGCAGCACAGCCTTGAGCAATATATATTTAAATTCTGCCTAAACAGGTTTTGTGCCCTAAAAACTCTGTCAAACTCAAGCAAAAAGCAAGAGGGTCTGTCTCTCAATGTTTAACAGAAATGCTCAAGGCTCTACTTTCCATTTACCCTGCAAATCTGATGTGGTAATGTTTATACAAATTACAGTCTTCTGAAATTCAGGTTTTCCTTCTCTTCTTCTTGCACAGAATCTGATCCTAGCCCAGACTTATCCCCTGAATACATTGTTTGGTGCCCCTTTAACCCAAACATACAAACATGGGTCACTCCTGTTCTTCACAGAGCATACACCCATGCTCCTCCTCAACCCAAGGAGACACTGAAACTTGCTTTCCCCTCCTCACATAAAGGGAAGCTTCAGCAATTTCCAAAATATTAAGTCTGATAATGTTGATGCCCTCATTCTTTCCTAAATATTAGACACAAGAGCAAATGTATAAGTGAACTAGAAAATGGAAGATCCCTCTCTCTCTTCCCCCACTCTGCCATTCTGTCTTTCAAATAAGTAAATAAGTCTTTTTCTGAAAAGTGTTCATCAATGGATAAATCAATGAAGAAAGAGTACTGTGTATGCTGTAGCTTTCCTTATCCATAGATAAGACCCCCAGTGGATACCTGAAAGCATGGATACTATCGAACCCTAATATACTATGTTTTTACTCATATATATCACTATGACCTAGTTTTGTTTTTAGATATGGCACAACAAGAGATTAACCATGATATATATTATAAAAGAAAGTAATAGGCCAGTGCCGCGGCTCACTAGGCTAATCCTCCACCTGTGGTGCTGGCACTCCGGGTTCTAGTCCTGGTTGGGGCGCTGGTTCTATCCCAGTTGCTCCTCTTCCAGGCCAGCTCTCTGCTGTGGCCTGGGAGGGCAGTGGAGGATGGCCCACATGCTTGGGCCCTGCACCCGCATGGGAGACCAGGAGGAAGCATCTGGCTCCTGGCTTCAGATTGGCGCAGCGTGCCAGCCGTAGCGGCCATTTGTTGGGTGAACCAACAGAAGGAAGACCTTTCTCTCTGTCTCTCCCTCTCACTAACTCTGCCTGTCAAAAAAAAAAAAAAAAAAGAAAGTGATTATAGCAAGATTCTCTTATAAAAGATATGTGAATATTCTCTTTCTCTAAAATATCTTATTGTGATATACTATATTTTTGGACCACAGTTTATCACATGATAAATAAAACAATAGATAAAAAGAGGCTACTGTTACACAATGGAATGCTACTCATCCTTAGACAAAAATGGAAATCCTATCATTCTGGCAACATGGATGTATGGAGGACATTATGTTAAGTGAAATAAGGCAGTTACAGAGAATAAATACCACATGATCTCACTCATGTCAAATCAAAAAATATGAAACTCATAGAAGCAGATAGTAGAATAGCCGTTACTACGGATTGGAGGGAAAGAGACATGGGGGAGATGTTAGTCAAAGAATAAAAAATTTTGTGTAGATGACTAAAGGAGAGTAAGTTCAAGAGAAGTTTTGTACAACATGGTGAAAATATTTAATTACAATGTATTTTATACTTAAAAATCTCTGAGAGTCTGGTTGGTGGTGTGGCATAGCATGTTAAGCCACCACCTGCAACACCAACATCCCATTTGGGCACCAGTTTGAGTCCCAGTTGCTCCACTTCCTATCCAGCTCCCTGCTGATGTGCCTGGGAAAGCAGTAGAGGACACCCCAAGTGCTTCAGTTCATACACCCATGTGGGAGACCTGAATGAAGCTCTTGGCTCTTGACTTCAGCCTGACCTAGCATTGGCCATTGGGACCATTTGAGGTGTGAATTAATGGATGGAAGACCTCTCTGTCTCTCACCACCAAACATGATAAGTATGTGAGACAATGCAGATGTTAATTAATGTTTTGATTTTGCCATTCCTTGATGTATACATATTTTAAAACATTGCTTTATATACCATTAAATATGTACCATTAAATATGACAATTAAAATAAAATTTAAAAAGGTAGCATTACTTGTTCAAGTTGAAGGACAATAAGTCATTTTTTAAAAAAGATTTATTTATTTGAAAGGTAGAGTTACAGAGAGAGAAGGAGACACAATGGGAGAGAGATTTCTTCCATCCACGGGTTCATTCCTCAAATGGTCACAATGGCCAGGGCCAGGTCAGAACAAAGCCAGAACCCTGGGATGCCATCTGTATTTCCCACGAGAATGACAGGAGCCCAAATACTCCAGTCATCTTCTGCTGCTTTCCCAGGTGCATTAGCAGAGAGCTTCTTTGGAAGTGGAGCAGCTGGGACAGGAATCAACACTCACGGGATGCCGGCATCATAGGTGGTAGCTGAATCCACTCACTGCACCACAGGATGGTCCTCAAAAGGCATTTTTACTTCCTTTCTTTCTTTCACCCTGCCCTCCTCTATTACAATTCATAAATAAAGGGGTTCCATTTTATGTTCAAAATGCATTGCAAAGCCATCATCTTTTCTCCATTTTAACTACCATCACTGGTGTCTTAGTGAAAATCACCTCTCTCACCTGGCCTCCCAGCTTCTGACCACCTCTAATGTTTTATTTATAAATGAAATAAGAATAAACATTCAAAAACCTAAATCACATAATAGCACAACTTAAAACCCCTCAATGATATTTTATTGCTCTCAAAATAATTGAAAGTTCATTACACCAGTCTTCGAGTTGGAATTCCTAAACCAGATGACTTCAGTCTATCTTGCTGGGTGTCTCTGATTCCTCCTCTGCTCCAGCTATGGGGGTCTGCTTTCATATCCCTACAACACTGAAGTCCTTTCTTCTTCCTGAGCCCCTAGAGTATATTTCCACCTGTGCCACTCTTCCTCTGACTTTGCAGTTGGTTGCGGTCCCCTCTATATATCCCTCCCTCAATTCACCATGGATAATTTGACCTTGATAATTTATGCTCTCATTTTCTCTTTATTTCCTTCTTAGCATGAGAAGTCACAGTTATTATTTATCTTATTAAAGTATGCTTTCTTATAAAATTGAGCACCATTTATTAACCTGACATATTTTCTGAATGTTTACAATGTTTCTGATACTCTTCTACCCCACCCACCTGACAATGATATTGTAATTGGATATTCAGGTGGCCATCATGAAAGTGTAGTAAGGAAAACTCAATCTTGTCTAATTCTAAATGTAAGCAAATACCAGGCCTAAATTTTAGGTGTCTATCTTGATTATATTGTTAGCATTATTGAACAAATTTCTGTAATGCAAACTTTCAGCTTTAACAAAGTGTTCGAGTGGGCAGAGAATCATCAATGTGTAGATACTGAACCCTTGTCAGCATGTTTACATGTTCTGTTCTGCTTTTAACATATAAGGTGGTGGTGACATTTACTTGTTTTCTTTAGTCGTTCATCCTGTAGATTCATGTAGGTGTCTCCATCTGGAGTTTTATTTCAAGTGTGCTTTGAATGGCTGCCACAATTTGTATAATACTGTGATTTTATTTTATTGCAAGCACATGGAGGAGTGGTGGTTAGGGGAACAGGAATAGCTACTCAGGCATCCATGCATGTAAACTCAAACCCACTGAAGCCTCCAGAGGGCAAACCAGAGATGCAAGTGCATGTGAACACACTGTAAACAGAGCACAACCTAGGTCCACACAGAAGGTAGAGATTTAATCATCCTTAAGTAGATAGAAAGGCAGAATTTTCTAATTTTTTAATTTATTCACTTTGAATTACCTATTTATATGGTTGAATTATATGAAGAATGCTATCTCCAAAAGTCAAAGAGTAACATTGTGCTATATTGAACCCTGGAATCACTACCACAGTGCAACACAAATGGTAGATATTGTAAGGTCAAAAGGGTCATGAATCCCTTTGATGGGAAAACCTCCTGCCAGAATGAGAATCACCAAGCATGTGCAGAGGGCAAGCTCAGATCAAAGAAAGAGGTAGAACTGTCCATGTCAGTAGGTTGTCTGAGATGTACTCAATAGAAACTCAGGAAGATACAGGAAGCAGTCTTGGATGGGAGCAAGGACGTAGATACCCACTTGTCAAGCATGCCTATCTACACTTTAATACTTTTATACCCTGAAAAGAACAGAGAAGTGGAAAGAAGTCATGATGGTTTGTTAAGTCATCTGGTTACTATCATAATCTACTGAGTCTCTGCCTGAAAGATTGTTTGGGTTCCCTACAATCTGGTCAATATTCCCAAGTAGGTACTGGGATGTAGTGTGTTCCAGGTAGCAGCAGTTATCTTCATACCCTGGTTACTGCATCCTACAATTCACATGGCAGTCACATACAGAATATATTTTCCCAACACCCCATACAATTTAACTGCCAAACTTGTCTTCCAGATCATATTTATATACCTATAGTACTAAACACTCATTGCATTTCATCTAAGGACACTCCAAAAGCAACAGTTCCATTCAAGTGTCTCTAGTATAAGTTTCTGGATATTAATTTCTATTCACCCAAAAATAAAATGGTTCAAGTCTGCAACTTATATACTTAGAAGATAATGCTTTTCTCCAATATTCTAGGGGGTGCCTTATGAGTCTAGTGGTCTCCTGGATCCCTCTCATTCTGGATTTGTGTTCACATTAAATGTTCATCTAACCTCTTTTAATTTCACTTACAGTGGCTGCTATCTACTTGTCATACTATTGTGCCTTAGGTTGGACAACCTTGTCCATATTTCATTTCCCAAAGTATCAACCACTAAAAGTCCTTTGTGAAACTTTTTACTGATAATTGGCAGAATCACAGAAGGAGAACAATTCAATACCACAGTTATAAAGACCTTGTTTGGAGGTTGACACTGTGGCATAAAGGGTTAAGGTGTTACCTGCAGTACTGGCATCACATATGGGCATTGGTTCGAGTCCCAGGTATTCCACTTCTGATCCTGTTCCCTGCTAATGTACCTGGAAAAGCAGCAGAGGATGGCCCAAGGCCTTGGGCCCCTGCTACCCATGTGGAAGACCCAGAGGAAGCTCATGGCTTCAGCCTGACCCAGCCCTGGTTATTGTGGCCATTTGGGGAGTGGACCACTGAATGGAAAAGATCTCTCTCTCTCTCTCTCTCTCTTCTCACCTTTTCTCACTTTGTGTCTGCCTTTAAATAAATAAATAAATCTTTAAAAATAAAAATTAAAAATAAAGACCTTGATCCTATGAAACACAGGGATTATTTAATTTCAAACTGGCTATTCATCTCCTTAGTCTCTAGTACCACTCTCTCACCTGCTGTAGCAGACCTTGTTCCCTCATTCCCCCTTTCCTATGTGTGTGTGTGTGTGTGTGTGTGTGTGTTTTCTTCTCTCCCTAGAATTTTCAGGCCTTCAATATAAAAGCTCTCAATTCTTTCTTACTTTATTATGGAGAAAAATTCACTTTCTATATAGTTTCTTCCTCCCAGACTACTGTAGGAACCTATATTCACATTTGTTTTGTAGAATATTTCTGTACACAAAAGAACACTTTTCTCACTTAGCTTTCTTTCTTTGGCTTCTAAGATAACCAGTTCAAACCTTAACAAGTTTCAAAATAACAAAACATTCCTCCCTACATCCTTGTATTAACTCAAAATGTGCCTCCTTAATGATTTCATCTAATAGTTTTAGCCTTTCAATGTTATTCACTGATATTCATTGATATTCAATGATATTCATTGATTTTCTATGTTTCAGGCACCACCCATTGATGGATGTGCAGATCCTATCCTTTTCTTTCAATGAACAAAAATCTAGATATAAATGTAATAGGTTCAAAATCTTGAGATAAGATCATTTGGACTTATAACGGGTTCTCAATCCAATAGCTAGTATTCTTACAAAACAAGAGATGACGGCCGGCGCCGTGGCTCAATAGGCTAATCCTCCGCCTGCGGAGCCAGCACCCCAGGTTCTAGTCCCGGTCAGGGCGCCGGATTCTGTCCCAGTTGCTCCTCTTCCAGGCCAGCTCTCTGCTGTGGCCCGGGAGTGCAGTGGAGGATGGCCCAAGTGCTTGGGCCCTGCACCCGCATGGGAGACCAGGAGGAATCACCTGGCTCCTGGCTTCAGATCAGTGCGGTGCACTGGCCGCAGCGGCCATTGGGGAGTGAACCAACAGAAAAGGAAGACCTTTCTCTCTGTCTCTCTCTCTCTCTCACTGTCCACTCTGCCTGTCAAAAAAAGAGAGAGAGAGATGACACAAAGACACAAGAAAAAAATGTCTTATAAAGATGGTAGAATTTAGAAGGAATGCCAGGATTACAAGAAAGTGAATAAGGCTAGGAAGTATTCTTCTCTAGAGCCTTTGGAAGGAGTGTGGTGCTTCTAATACTTCCAGCTTCCAGATTTAAGGGAAATTGGTGCAGAACCCAGGAAACTAATACCTAGGCCCACATAATATTAATGTAAGAGTATGTTGTCTGAACTAGGAACATCAATGTGAGCAGATTAAGGGGTTAGTGAAGGGATAAGAATCAAAAAGTATCCTGACCTATAAAACAGTACATGTATGAGGATACAAAGTGACAATGGCTACTATTTTTATATTTCCTGTGATAACAAGAATAGCCAGGCAGAAATTCACAACTGTGACAAAAAGACAATGTGCCCCACTTTATTAATTCATAAGAATACCACCAGTGGTCCCAACATCCCATCACAATGAATAGGAGACATTCAATTGAACCTTTATCATAATGCCTACCTCATACCTATTTTGAGAATCACATTGAACTACAAATAACAGAAACCACATGGCAACAGCTTCAACAACAGAGATTTGGTTTTTTTCACCTAATAAGGAGTCCAGAGATTAAGCTGTTGTTGGAGGCCAGCACCTATGAGAATCTCTTGGACTTCTGCGCATGTATATTGTGAAAAGTGATTTCTAATCCACCCCCCACCTTTGAAAATGATGTTTTCATTTTAGGTGAGAAACAAAAAAGGTAAAAGGGAAAGGGAAAGGGGCTTTCGTATAAAGAGATTTGTTCTTATTTTAAACACAAGGAAGAAAATTTGTTCCATTGGTTTTGTGCATCATCTCATTGATCAGCATGCAATCACATGGTGATGCCTAGGTGCAAAGATTATTAGGAAATTTGATATCTAGCTCCTCAGCTTCTTTAGGAAAATATAGAAACAAATAAATGTACTGGAAATGAATGAAAAATGAAGTAAGATGCAGTATCTGCCAAAGATAGAAAGAAATGGAGGCAAAATGTAGGTTTTTTTTAAGAGTTTATTGATCTCTGATAGCATTTATTAAACTTGTCAACTTTAAAAATGTGTGCATTTGAATCTTGGGGAAGCATCATCTGTAGATTGAAGCACAATCTACTTTCCTTATTGGAGGTTTGTTGATTCACAAGGTTATTTTCCCCTTCATTTTATGGGGTGATTTATGGAAGAGGGAAATGAAGGAAGACCAATCAGGAAAGAGCAAAGTGCCCTTGCCCTAAAGCTGAAACCACCATAGCAGGAACCATAGCAGGAACCTTTAGATTTTCTGGCTCCTAGAGTCAGATCACATGAAAAGGGATAAATTATGCCACAACCTTCTCAGAGAATTCTTGGATATAAGCATCCAACAGTGATGATACAAGACTTAGTTCTATTTCTGGGGTAATCTCAAGGTTCAGAACAATGTAAAAGGGGTAATATCCTCTGATACTTGAAAACTGTTTATATTTCAAACTCCAGATGAGTTTAAACTTAGCCAGAAGGATATTTCTAAAAATCAAATCTAATTATACACACAAACCTGGCATCTGTCTCTCTCAATGTAGTAAGCGACAACACCAACAAGCAAAAAGCAGCAGCTATTAGATGAAGGGAGCGAAAGCTCACTAGCATTGACATGACATAGTAAGCAAAGACATCCCACTCCCTACAACCTCTCCTGCCCGTTTTTACCTTACACACACACACACACACACACACACACTTTTGTATCATTGTCAACAGAGCAGGCACTGGGAAGAAGGTGAGAAGAGGCAGAGATGCAGCATGAGAGTCAATCCTATCTGTAACAACACACTCTATCCAAGACACATATTATATAGGAGAATGTATTATATAAGAATTATGTAAGAATATATTGTATAAGAGCATGAGCTCTTAGAAAATGAATGATTGACTTCCCAAAAGAAAACTGCTTTTAATAAGAAGCAAATGAAATATTATTGGTTGGGCTGAGATATCATTTTATTTGTTATTGCCCAGAGAGGAGAGAGTTCAACAAAGCAAACCTGCCAACACATATTGGAAGAAATAGAACTGTCTCATGTTGCAGAACATTGAATTGAGACTCCTTAGTCAAAACTCCTACTTGTGCCAGTAGCAAGAAGTAAGAGAGCAAGAAGTAAGAGACATTAAGGTTTATTCAGAAAATGAAAGTTTCAGAACTTCTAGAGCCAAGAAAATAAGACATAAGTGGAAATACATAGGATCGAGGAGATGCATGGTGCAGGGTTTTTTTATTTATTTATTTATTTATGTATGTATTTATTTTTTTGACAGGCAGAGTTAGACAGTGAGAGAGAGAGAGAGACAGATAAAGGTCTTCCTTTTCGTTGGTTCACCCCCCAAATGGCTGCCACGGCTGGCATGCTGCGACCGGCGCGCTGCGCCAATCTGAAGCCAGGAGCCAGGTGCTTCCTCCTGGTCTCCCATGCGGGTGCAGGGCCCAAGCACTTGGGCCATCCTCTACTGCCTTCACGGGCCACAAAGGACACTAGTCTTGTTTATGTGATCCCTTTGACTCTTAATCCTATCATTATGATCAATTGTGAACTGAAACTGATCACTTGGACTAGTGGGATGGCATTGGTACATGCCACCTTGATGGGATTGAATCGGAATCCCCTGGCATGTTTCTAACTCTACCATTTGGGGCAACTCAGCTTGAGCAGGTCCCAAATTGTACATCTCCTCCATCTCTTATTCCCACTCTTATATTTAACAGGGATCACTTTTCAGTTAAATTTAAACACCTAAAAATAATTGTGTGTTAATTACAGAGTTCAACCAATAGTACTAACTAGAACAAAATAAATACTAAAAGGGATAAAGTATTAAGTTGTTCATCAACAGTCAGGACAAGGGCTGATCAAGTCACTGTTTCTCATAGTGTCCATTTCACTTCAACAGGTTTCCTTTTTGGTGCTCAGTTAGTTGTCACCGATCAGGGAGAACATATGATATTTGTCCTTTTGGGAATGGCCTTATTTCACTAAGCATGATGTGTTACAGATTCCTCCACTTTGTTGCAAATGACCAGATTTCATTGTTTTTGACTGCTGTATAGTATTCTATAGAGTACATGTCCCATAATTTCTTTATCCAGTCTACTGCTGATAGGTTTTTAGGTTGATTCCAGGTCTTAGCTATTGTGAATTGAGCTGCAATAAACATTAAGGTACAGACAGCTTTTTTATTTGCCAATTTAATTTTCTTTGGATAAACTCCAAGAAGTGGGATGGCTGGGTTGTATGGTTGGGTTATATTCAGGTTTCTGAGGAATCTCCAAACAAGACTAGTGTCTACTAATACTAAATGAAAGAATTAAAAAGGAGAGAATGATCCAACATGGGAAGTGGGATACACAGCAGACTCATAGAATGGCATATGTCCTAAACACCACTCTGGCCTCAGAATCAGCCCTTAAGGCATTCAGATCTGGCTGAAGAGCCCATGAGAGTATTTTAGGCATGGAAAGCCAAGACACTCTGGCGAAAAAAAAAAAAAAACTAAATGAAAGATCTCTGTGAGTGAGATCCCAGTGGAAAGAACGGGCCATCAAAGGAGGAGGTACCTTTCTCTGAAGGGAGGAGAGAACTTCCACTTTGACTATGACCTTTTCTAAATAAGATCGAAGTCGGTGAACTCAAAAGGCTTCCATAGCCTTTGCAACTCATGACAAGAGCCTAGGGAGATTACTGACACCATAAGCAAGAGTGTCAAATTGTTAAGTCAACAACAGGAGTCACTGTGCACTTACTCCTCATGTAGGATCTCTGCCCTTAATGTGTTGTACAATGTGAATTAATGCTAGAACTAGTACTCAAAGAGTACTTTACACTTTATGTTTCTGTGTGGGTGTAAACTGTTGAAATCTTAACTTATCATATACTAAATTGATCTTCCATATATAAAGATAATTGAACATGAATCTTGATGTGAATGGAATGGGAGAGGGAGCGGGAGATGGAAGGGTTGCAGGTGGGAGGGAAGTTATGGGTGGGGGAGCCACTGTAATCCAAAAGCTGTACTTTGGAAATTTACATTTATTAAATAAAAGTTAAAAAAACACATTGTGACATGATTTTACCGGTAATGAAGAACCACTAAGGTTCAATCAAGATAATGTAATGTTAAAAGCTGATTGTTAGAAATATCATTCTGGTTTTAGTTGAAATTAATCATTTCAAAATGTGGAGAGATTAGAAAGGAAACTGTCTTTGGACTCCAGATAAAAGATGTTGCCTGAACTAAGATAATAACAATGGGTGAACGGAAATAAGGAAAAGAAAAAGCCAGTTTATCTAACAGAAACACAAGGCTTAGTAGTAGATTAGGTATACAAAGTAAGTGAGAAATGCAGAAAAACTCACGTAAGTTCTTGTATATTCAGCTTACATAATTAGGTATATGGTGATATTTTCATAGTAAAAATGTACATGTTAGAGGGAGCAGATTTGTGAGTCTTGAATGGTGGTGTCTAGTAGGTGACTAATGATTTAGATATTGAGTTTTAGATATATATCTTTGCTAAGGACATAGATTTGAAAATCACTGTGATAGAAATGACCCAGATGAATTTGAGAGCAGAAGAAAGAGGCCTCATAAGAAACCTACATAAAGCAAAGATCAAGGCAGAAGCCTAAAAAATAGTGAAATTCCAAGACTAAATTAAATTCTAGTATATTCCTATTGTGAGTGATTTCTTATTTCACAGGCTCACTTGCTCAACCTTTTCAATATCATTCATTTTATTCATCTTTGTAAAGTTGATTAATCAAATGTCAAACTCATCACCATTTTTGGAATGCTGAACTTGCTGATGATCAACAAGTCTGGGACATCAAAATTGCCATCATGTTAATTATTAGTGATATTCAGGTTTAATGCTAATATTCAAATCTTCACTTTCAAATATAAATAGACATTCAAAATGTGACTTGGAGTGAAACATTTTCTCCTTATGTATTTTACATGTTGCAGCTCTACCCTAAGGACAATCTAATGACTTAAGTCCCATGTCCCCATCAGCAGTATTTAGAGTAGTTGAGTTCAACATAGAATAGCTTGCTCCTGCTTTGATCCAAATTGAAAATGGGAATATATTTAGCATCACAAAGGTTGAGTGTATTGACCTCAGCTGAGAGGGTTGAGAAATTACTGTATTGTACAATAATGTCCAATATTATAATTTGCTAATATGTTTAACATATAAGCACCTTATGATATTCTGAAATGTGTTCTTAAAATTCACATTGAAAATGAAATAAGCGAATCCAGAAAAATCCTCTGTTTTCCTGATGTGCCTATTCTTTTTACCAAAAGAATTTGGTGAAGTTCAGTGGCAAGAAACAATTCTCTCTAAATTTATGGTACAGTACATGTGAGAGGAATAAAGATTTTTTGGTAAAATAAAAAAAGGCACTATGGTATGATTCTAGGACCAGGGAAGATAGCAAGGATAACTAAGCAAGATAAAGGAAGAGAGGAAATCTAATGGAGAGCCCTAGAGGAGGAATTGGCCTTGGATAAGAGGGAGGACCCGTCCTCTCTGGTAACTGATAAGAAGGAGAAATAGGATATTCCTGACTTTTATCTTATTTGTTTAATTTCCATTTGGAGATTGACTAAATTTGAAATTGGACTTCTGTCTTGAGGGTTGGTTTATATCCAGTTTACCTTCAAAATTTAGGTGCAACCTTGAAAGGTTCCAAATTGCAGCACTGTCCTTCCAGCCCCCTGATCAGTCAAAATCTCCACTCAGCTCCTGTACACTTGGCTGCTCTGGTGTTTGCAAACACCTTGAAAGAAAAGTAGTGACTAATATCGAGTTCTCTGCCCTTCCTTTCTCCTTGGGACCTGAGGTTCACAAATTCTCAGCTCACCGTTATTTTCAAGCGATTTTTTTCATTTCCTTTATTCAGACAGTTTGGTTGTTCTCAGGAAGAGATTTAATCTTATACAGGTAGTCAGTTAGTTTATGGAAGACTACTTTTGTCCAATTTTACCTATAAATCTTTCCAAACAATTCTCTGTACTCCATATTCGAGATTCTGATCTGGGATCAAGTATAGTTTTAAAATACCATATAGAAGATTCTAAATGTCGTCCCCATACCCACACCCCATCTCTACCCTTTCACACTTATCTGTTGATTTTTGCTTGTTCAGACACCCTTCTCAAGAAGCTACTCTGAGGATTTCTACAGAGGCATAAAGAATAATCTTTAAACTTGGAAACACCTCCATCATTGCAGCCTTCTCTTTGGACACTACAGATTCAAGTGTGAGACACAGTCATCATCCAAGAGGCATTATTGGCCAG
Source organism: Oryctolagus cuniculus (assembly GCF_964237555.1). Classification (NCBI taxonomy): domain Eukaryota; kingdom Metazoa; phylum Chordata; class Mammalia; order Lagomorpha; family Leporidae; genus Oryctolagus; species Oryctolagus cuniculus. The sequence goes on from NC_091437.1 coordinate 145,093,782, forward strand.
CGCCCCGGCTCAATAGGCTAATCCTCCACCTGCGACACTGGCACCCTGGGTTCTAGTCCCAGTTGGGGCGCTGGAATCTGTCCCGGTTGCTCCTCTTCCAGTCCAGCTCTCTGCTGTGGCCCCCGGAGGGCAGTGGAGGATGGCCCAAGTGCTTGGGCCCTGCACCCCATGGGAGACCAGGAGGAATCACCTGGCTCCTGTCTTCAGATCAGCACGGTGCACCGGCCGCAGCGGCCTTGGGGGGTGAACCAACGGAAAAAGGAAGACCTTTCTCTCTGTCTCTCTCTCTCACTGTCCACTCTGCCTGTCAAAACAAAAACAAAAAAAACAAACAAATAAATAAATAAAAAAGAGGCATTATTTCCAGGTAAAGTAAAGCTTTAAAAGAGCTTCTGCAATGCAGAAAATTTTTTAAATATATGTTTTTATGATTTGCTGCTCAACCATCTCTAAAAGAAGTTAACAACTCCCTATATAATATGGACATAGATTTTTTTTTTTGCCTCGGGTGTTTTTTGCTAGAGGGCAAAATAGAAATTTTTGCATTTGTTGACCCAGCATTGCATGTAAAACTGCCACCTGTGACATCAGCATCCCATATGGATGCTGGTTCATGTGCCAGTTGATCCACTTCTGATCCAGCTCCCTGTTAATGATCTGACAAAAGCAGCAAAAGATGGCTCAAGTGTTTGGGTCCATGCCATCCACTTGGGAGACTTAGTTGAAGTTCCTGGCTCTTTGCTTTGTCCTGGCTCAGTCCTTACTGATAGGACAATGGGAAGTAAACCAGCAGATAGAAGATATGTGTGTGTTTGTGTGTGTGTGTCTCTCTCTCTTTGTAACTCTGACTTTAAAATTAATATTTTTTTAAAAAAAGAATTTTTTTGAATTTACAAAAATACAAATGTGTCTCCCACTATTGTCAAGGTTAGAAGCACCATGCTCTGCATTTGGTAGGTGACTCTAAATGGAAAGTATTGGTTGTTCAGCAAGACGGACAGGTTCAGAAAGAGACCACGTGATCAGTTACCCAGTAAGAAATGAAGGCTTTCATCTGAAAGGTAGGGATTATAATTTCTAGCTTTTCTAAATTCTTTTGAGCAACCATAAAAGAAGAATGATTGGAAAATAGGACTTTAAAAAATACCTACTTTGAGAACATCCACTTACATTTTATCAAGGATAAATAATTTTATTAGCTTGAATTCTATACCTGTAAAGGACTTAATTAAAGCAGGAAGTTTGAGACAAGGCAAAGCAAAGCAATCAGTTCTCTAAGGTCCTGTGCTCATTTCAGCACATAATTTATGATTAGTTTGTGAAATTACCCCTCCCTCGAATGAAACCAAAGGTGGAAGGTGGTCACCCTGAATCCTTTCTTTGAGACTTAAATCAGCTCATACAGCATTCACGGTAGTGATCCTGACATTTTGATAAATGTAGCCAATAAACATTTGGGGGAACTTAAAAAAGTTCATGGAAAAGTCAAGCAAAAGATAAGTTCCTTTTGATTCAAAAGCTTTTGAAATCTATGAATGATTTCTATAAATATTAATTTTTCCTGAACTTTTTGAAGATCCTAATGTGCATGACATGGATTTAAAAAATTTTTGCTCTCAACACAAAATATTTCAATTCCATTTTCCACCAACTTTTTGAGTGCCTTCACATGTACCACACTGACTCAAATTTCATAGCATGACAACAGCAAGAGGAAATTTTTCAAGGGTTTGAAGGACACAGCAACCACGAGGAATACCTATGACACTGACAAACTAATGCTCAACATACTCCTTTTTGAAAACTTTTTTATTTATTTGCTTATTTGCTTGTTTGTTTGGGAGACAAGGAGAGAGAAATCGCTCTCCCATCTGCTGGTTCATTCCCAAAATGCCCACAACAACTGGGTTTGGATCAGTCTGAAACCAGGAGCTGGGCACTTAATCTAGGTCTCCCATGAATGGCAAGGATCCAATTACTTCAGCCACTATTGCTCCCTCCCAGGATCTGTATTAGCAAGGAGCTGGAGTCAGAAGCTGCAGCAAGGACTCAAATGTGGGCAATCCAGTATGGGAAACAGGCATCTTACCGGCTTCTTACACACCAAGCCAAAGGCCTGCACCTTCCTTTTATTAAAAAATGAAATTGCAGGCCAGCGCCGCGGCTCACTAGGCTAATCCTCCACCTTGCAGCGCTGGCACACCAGGTTCTAGTCCCGGTCGGGGCACCGGATTCTGTCCCGGTTGCCCCTCTTCCAGGCCAGCTCTCTGCTGTGGCCCGGGAGTGCAGTGGAGGATGGCCCAAGTACTTGGGCCCTGCACCCTATGGGAGACCAGGATAAGTACCTGGCTCCTGCCATCGAATCAGCTTGGTGCGCAGGCCGCAGCGCACCAGCTGCAGCGGCCATTGGAGGGTGAACCAACGGCAAAGGAAGACCTTTCTCTCTGTCTCTCTCTCTCACTGTCCACTCTGCCTGTCAAAAATAAATAAATAAATAAATTGCATATTTCAAAGAAATTCTAGAAAAAGGATTATACTTAGGACCCTCTAACTTTTAATCTTTTAATATACACAGAAAATCTTTCAGATCAGTCCATTTTCTGTTGCTATAACAAAATACCTTGGACTAAATAGAATAAAGAATAAAAGTTTAGTCTTTTAAATAAAGAATAGAATATTTGGCTCATAGATCTGGAGGTTGGGAAGTCTAAGACCATGGCCCAAGAATCTGTTCAGCATCTGAGGAGGACCTTCTGCTTCAGAAAAAGGCAGAGCACACCACGTGGTGAGACAAAGCAAGTTTGATAGCTTGGATTGCTCTCCCTGTCACCACAGGCCCTTCTCTCTTAACATCATCTGATCATAATTACCTCCCACAGGCCCTACTCTCTTAACATCATCTGATCATAACTACCTCCAACAGGCCCTACCTCCAAATGCCATTAACATTTGATGTTGTGTGCTTTGTTTCCAGTTCATGAACATGTGAAGAATGGACTCAAATCATACCATTTTTTGTTTTCCAATTTTCTACAAAAAAAGTGTTTTATGTTTATAAAAAACAGTTCTTTAAAAAAGTCTTTAAACACTTTAAGCTGTTCCCCTTGGCTACCTGCTAACAGTTCCCTTTGGGACTGAGTGAACTGGGCAAACTTGTCTTAGGAGAAGCATTTATCACAGAGTTATCATTTGAAATTGCTCCACCATGACCTGCTTAGCAGTGACAGGACATCCACCATGAGTACATTGCTCATCCAAAACCTAAAATATTTGATAACCTCACCCTCACCATTACTTTCTCATCCCTTGAAGGCAAAATGAACTTGGACTCTAGCCTGTTTCATTTGTTATACAAGTCCAAGTAGTCATTTCTCTACTTGGTCATCATTGTAGACTAGAGTTCATTCTAAAATGATCCACATGCACATTATCAACAATGTGATTAACACAGAGCTAGTCAATACAGAGGATCAAACTGGATGATTTAATCTCAATTGTACTGGGCAAAAATATCTTCTCAATAGCTTGCCATTTATCTTAGTCATTTCTTTGTGTTGTACTAAAGTCTCTTCTGGTTAACACTCAACAATACAATGGTCTTTGTTAATTGATGAATTGCATTTTCTCATTTCTCTTCACACACACACACACACACACACACACACACAAATCATGAAATCACACTATTTTTTGCCATTTTTAGTGAGGAAATTACTTTACCAATCACATAGGCAAAGTGAATGGTAAACTGTAACTCACTATCAATCACTTGCCTGTCTTTTGCTGTCACCTCTAGGAGCTTCAAGGGAAAGTATTAAGTATGCAAGCTACTGAATGACTTTGCCAAATTATGGAACATCTCAGAATCCAACTTCCCTTAGTTGCTCCAAAGAGAAAGGAAAGAAGCAAAGGTTTTCTCCCAAAATAATTTACCTCAAGTCATAAGGCATCTGGGGAATTCTCTGCCACACTGACCGGTTCTCCAAGGTATCTTTCATTCAATCAGTTTCTGACACTCTCTCCAGAGAGAGTGTCAGACAGAACAGATTGAGTGCTGAGGTCCCATCAGACTGACCCCAACCTCAGATGCCAGTCACAAGCCTCAGATTGTGACTTGTGCATCTGAGCCTCTGGTTATAAATATGGTTCCCACAATCCCACCCAGGGTTCAATTCATTTCCTAATACAGCTCATGGGACTCAGCAGAACCATTACTTACATTTATCCATTCATTACAAAGAATACAAATGAACGGCCAGATGGAAGAAATGCAAAGGGCAAGGGATGGAGGAAGAGGTGCTGGTCTTCTGTGCTCTCAGGGGACCACCGTGTTCCACACATTTCCACAAGGTCAGCAATTTGGAAGCTCACCACTCCCTGCACTTTTGTTTCTTTATGGAGGTTTCATTATGAAGACATGATTGATTGCATCATTGGCTATCGGTGAACAATTCAACTTTCAACCCTACTCCCCTTCCCAGAGATTTATAGGGCAGCTGAAATTCACAACTCTGACTATGACTGATCTTTCTAGTGACCCCATCCTGAAGTTACCTAAGAGTTCTCTACCACTATTTATCTCATTAGCATAAAAAAGACACTCCAGAGATTCCAAGGGTTTTAGGAAAAATTAGGAATCAGAGGCAGGGACTAAATACAGTATGTCTTATTATAACACAATATCACAGTTGTGAGGTTGCCATGGTAACAATATTGATTTCAATGTGCTGTTGACTATTAAGATGAGGTAATGCACATGGGGGTTTATAGCACTGCCTAGCATCAAAAAAGCACTAAGTAAATAGCATTATTACCTGCAATGAAGACTTACTTATACATGAACTCTTTCTTAGCACTTACAATATATAAAACATAACAAAATGGATTTTAAGTATTATAGGCATCTTTGCTGTTTGATAGTAACTCCTCAGGGCTGTACTATAACTAATCCTATGGAAAACCTTGAGTACAGCTAGCTGGACTTCTGTCTAGTCCACATTTCTCCATTCAGTATTCCAGAGATATGAAAAGCCTCACTACATTCTATATCAAAGTCTAGATGCACTCTGCCAGGATTATTCATTGTCATGATATACCTTACCTGTCTAGAAACCTCATTATAAAATAAAGGAAAAATTAAAAGAAAGTTGTGAGAATAGGTGTGGTAACATATAGAGTGGAAACACACATTAGGTTTCTTTAAACCAAGAAATCTGAAGCTGAACTCTTTATCCTGGGTTAGAAATCTGTTCTTCTTTCCTATGTCACATTAAATGATATCATCTTTATTCCTCTACTCGGACTACAGACGGCAAGTAATGAAATCTATCTATTGATGTTTTCAGTATATCTGTAATTAAAAAAAGTCAAACATTTTTCTAATGAGAGAATACAGAATGAACAGTGTGTATCACTTCACATCTCACATATTAATACTTTGAATATTTTTTCCATATATTGCTATCTTTTTTTCAAGGAAATGTAATGTTATAAACTTACTTGTATAAAACTCACTCACTTCATTCTCTTTCCTTCTTTCATAGAGAAAGTAACTGTGTTGAAATGTTGATTTAATTCTGCATACTTTTTTGTAAAGTTTGCTCTATATGTCTCTATCCATAAATAATATACATTAATCTTTTACATTTTTACAAGATATATAAAAGGCACCACACTATGTCCATCTTTCAATAACTACATTTCTATTTCATATTTTCCCCATTTTTTAATGATGCTAAGTCAAATTAGCACATTATGCTAAGTCAAAATGGCACAACAGAATTTTCTCACATTATAGAAAATAAAAAATAAAGATTTAGAATGCCTTGGGAATGTTAGAGTGGATTCATCAAGTAAAATCTGCTCAGTCTGCCCTACCTACATAGCCTGGATGCATTCAGAGTGTATTACCTTCACCAAGGCTGGGAGAAATACATTCATAAGATGAATCTAACATCATCAAAGACTTGAATGATGACTGTTGCCTATGACGTGGGAATGACAGTGGAACCCAAGACCGTCACCCTGTGCTCCCTGGTGTCACTTAGTTTAACTTTGATATCTTAGTAATTTATTGTATTATAACTTTGCCTAGTATTATGTGTGTGGAACTGAAATTGCTTTAAAGTGAGGGGAAGGTATTTTTCATTGAAATTTAATCAAGTCCCATCTCTGTTCTTCATTCTACCTTCTTGCTAATGCAAAATCTAGGAGGTAGTAGATGATTGCTAAAGTGCTGGGGTTCCTACCACCCATGTGGGAGACCAGAATGAGTTCTAGGCTCTTGGTTTGGGCCTAGTTCAGCCCAGGCTATTGTAGTCATTTTGGGAGTAAATCAACTCTTTGATTTTCAAATAAATAAATTTTTTTAAAATATGAGCCCTATACCTTAGCTGGACTTAGAAGCATTGTTATAGCTACTAATATAATAATCCTCCAGGATTCTTACATGTCGCAAAGCATACAAAATCCTAGTTATCTAACATTTAATGGGTGGAGTGTATAAGTTTACCTTCTGTATAAAATGAAGCTATGAGAATTTTGAAGAAGTTCCATTTTTCCTTTATACTTCAAAGAATATGAACTATAATGTAAATACTGAAATGTAGTCCTGTTTTGGGGATGTGTAATGAAAGCAAAAATAAAACATTAAATTTTGAAGAAACAGACAACTAAAACTCATTGGAACAATTCCATTGCAATATATCAGAACCCAACCATTTTGTACCACCTACACTGATCCAAGCTACCATCACTTCCTGCCTCCTAACTGGTCACCTCACTATCACCCTCACTATCCAGTACTTGCTTCTCAACATGGAGCAAGAATAACCTTGTTAATAGCTAAATCAATCACATCACTCTATCTCAAAAACTTAATACCTCCAATTCTCTCAGAGAATGTGTAAAGGCCTATATAACAACCTGCAAAGTTTTACATCAGTGATTCTCCAACTTGACTATGCCAAGAATCACCTAGTGCTGCAGTTATAGAGGTGATCCCTTCAGATCACCCTTGCAGAAAATATTTGCTGTCAAGACATAAGGAGGACAGTTACATGATAGCCTTCAACTGAGGACTTTGAATGCATCTTAGCTTTCAAGGAAAGCCTTTGATTTCCCAGGTTACCCTCAACCAATGACTCCATTGAGAGGCTACTATAACCAGGCTAGTAGAACCTATTGATTCCCAACATGGGACTTTTCTAACTGGCAATGTTCACTGCAAACTCCTCAATATAGTAGCAGAGACTTTGCCTGAAGTGCTCTCAACTCAATCCTGCTTTCATCTCTGATCCCTTCCCGATTTTCCTAAATTTCCTATCTGATTAGTGGACTGAAGTCTTCTACCTAATCTTGTTTCTTACCCCTTGTATTTATCACAGATACATCTTGCAAGGCATAGTTTACACCTTCCACCTCCTGCTTCTGGAACACATAATCATTTGACAATAGAAGAAACTCACCAACCAGCTGCCAATAAGGACACAAGTGATTAGCATAAGGACACCAGTGATCAGGGCTTTGTCCATTCTCTGCATAGTAAAAAACAAAACGTTGTAATGTGCATTCTACAACAAAGAATAAAACTTCTGGCAACTAAGAGAGCCCACCAAATACCTAGGAATACTTATCTGGCCTATATGCTGATTCATATGAAGAGGAGCCAACTTTAAAAAGCCCAGAGTATAAAAGGTCTCTGCAGCAAAGGTAGGCTGCAGAGAAAGTCGCCCTACCACTTAAGCCATAGAATCAAACAATTGCCTATATTTCCGGTGATATTAGTGGCTTAAAAAATGCAGTGTCAAATTTATGAGAAGGACAAATGGCAGTACCACAATAAAGGCTCCCAAGGTTACAGAGAAAAGCCATGCCTATGAAAGGGGGGTTTTGCCTTCATGAGGACAGGTTCTAAGGTGATACTGGATACTGGTACAGATTGAATGTCTACATCCAGGAATTCCTACCAGAGCTGAGCTTTGAGCCACCAAGTTATAAAATCAAATCAAATTTGATCAAATATTTAATAAAATCAATATTAATATTTAATTAAATATTTAATAAAATCAATATTAAGATAAAAATGCTATGTATATCCAGAAATGAACACTGTAAGACTTGAGAGGACAATTTAGATGCATGATTAGGTATCCCAGGCACATCCTAATGGAACTATGGGCAGAGGAGTTCTACCTAACCTTCAGAAGGAGGAGGAAATAGCCTAATAGGTCAATATACAATAGCAATACAAAATTAATGGTGGCTATAGTATAAACACACTCAGAGATGATGATAAAAGACACTGAAGAGGAGAACTTTGGGGAAACTCTGAAAGACATTGTCATAGGCGAAGACTTCTTAAAAAAGATCCCAGAAGCACAGGAAATCTAAGCCAAAAGAGATAAATGGGATTGTATCAAGCTGAGAAGCTTCTGCACCTGCAAAAGAAACACTGAGCAACATGAAGATGCAACTGCTAGATTGGGAGAATATTCGCAAACTATGCAACTGATAAAGGATTAATATCCAGAACTTACAAAGAGCTTAAGAAACTCAACAACAATAATAATAACAATAATCCAGTTTAGGAATGGGCAAAGGACTTGAATAGGCATTTTTTTAAAAGAAGAATTCAAATGGCCAACAGACCCTGAAAAAAAATGCTCTGAATCACTAGCCAACAGGGAAATGCAAATCAAAACCACAATGAGGTTTCACCTCACCATAGTTAGAATGGCTGTCATACAGAAATCAACAAACAATACATGCTGGTAAGTATATGAGGAAAAAGGTACCCTGATCTACTGTTGATGGGGTTGTAAACTAGTGTAGCCATTGTGGAAGACAGTGTGGAGATACATCAGAAAGCTGAAAATAGATCTACCATATGACCCAGCAATCACACTCCTGGGAATTTACCCAAATAAAATGAAATCAGGGTATGAAATAGTTATCTGTATACCCATGTTCACTGCAGCTCAATTCACAACACCTAAGATATGGAATGTCCAAATGTCCATCAACTGATAGCTGAATAAAAAAATTATGGTAAGTAGACACTACTCAGCCATTAAAAATGAATGAAATTCTGTCTTTTGCAACAAAATGGATGCAACTGGAAATCATTATACTGAATAAAGTAAGCCCCCAAGAGACAAATACCATATGATTTCCCTGATTTGTGATAACTAATAGAGTACCAAAAACAGGTAAGGTATATGAGTGAAATTAGCATTTTGAGATTCAATGATTGTTTACAGCTCTTATTTCTACTGCTGAGGTACAGTGCTTTTTCTTCTTATTATCTGTTGAACTCTTTACTTAGTTCAGGGTTAATCTTATGAGTATAAAGTAAATTGAAAGTAGATCATTATAAAAAAAAATTAAGAGAGGGAATAAGAGAGAAAGGGGAGGAACAGTGAGAGCATGGGTGGGAAGTAGGGTAGGGTGAGAAGTACCACTATGTGCCTAAATCTGTACACATGAAATTTGTTTACCTTAAAATAAATACATAAAGTAATTAGGAAAAATAGACACCAATGTGCTATTAAGCCTGGTTTATTCACTTTTAATGGGAAGAGAAATAGCTTCCAGCAAGAGTACATGTGGTATATGGTAGTATTATATGACCTGAAAGACTAGTCAGGATTCTAGAGGAAAAAAAGACTTCTAGTCTGAAGACTAAAATTCAGGAGTGTTATTTAAAATTTACAAACTCAGCAGTAAGAAAACAAAACAAAAGTATAAAAACAGGCCAGAAACCTCATCTAAGAATATATACAAATGGTGAATGAGCATTTAGCATATCATCACGGAAAAGCAAACTTAAAAATTAGGTAACAAATAAAGTGTGGGTGCCATACTAATGAGCATATATTTACAAACATTCCTTCAGTGAGTTATATCTCTTATATAATAATAAAACCTTCTTTTCTCACTTTGTGATTTTGTCATGAAACACACATTATGTGATATTAATATTTTAACCCCTGCTTTCAAGAAAAATAGTATTTCTGTGTGTGTATATATATATATACACAACATTTACATATGATGTTGATACAGCAAAATGTTAAAATGCATTAAATATATGTATTCATTGAACTCTTATTTACACTTTTTGCTAATTGAAATATTTTTAAATAAAATTAGTATAAAAATAAATTTAAAAATGAGATAACACTGTGTACTCATTAGAACAGCTCATTCAGAACACTGACAGCACCAAAAGTAGCGAGGATGTAGAGCAGCAGGAACTCTCGTTCCCTGCTGCTCCTTTATCTGGTGTTTATGTAATCTGAACACATCTTCAGGAGAGACAGGTGGGAGTGGTCCTTAAAAGCATGGACTCAGAAGGTAGAATTTTTTGAGTTTGAATCCTGGATTTGAATCTTCTCTCTCTTTCTTATTAAGCTTGTGACATTTAGCAAGCTATTGTCATTTTGGCACTTCATTATCCTTCTCTAAATTATGGAAATTATGATGTTATCTACTTCATTGTGATGATTAAACATGTTCAAGGATATTTAAACTCCTAGACCAGTCCCTAACATACAGTTTGTGATTATACTTGCATGCAAAAGAATGATCCAAATGGACTCTCATGTTTTCTTCTAATGCAAAATTGCAAAGATTTTTGTGGTTTAAAGATTGCCAGGTTTGCCCATTTCTGAAAATTGTCCCCCACTTCTTCCAACTCATCTTCAGCCTCACTGTCCTTTCCAGGGAACACAATGCTCTTATAAGTGTCTGGACAACTCTCCATCCTCTCCTCTTCTACCATTACTATGTCTATCATCAATCAGACTTCTTGTCATCACCTAACAATCAACCCACTTCCTTCTCTTCTTTCTCATGCATTTCAAAGAAGGACAAGCATTTCTGAGGCTTTTTCTTCAGTCTTCTCCCTATACAGCAGCTCTTATTTCTTCTACAGAGGAATCACACAACCATTCTCCTGGGATGGAAATTTAAAAGGTTCAAATGCAATGCCAGCACTCCAATTTGGAACCCAGTCAGGAGTTCCATAGCTATGTACATTCAACACTTTGCCCTTTGCATTCCTGGTGTACATCAGACTGTAAATTCTTTTAAGGACATGGCTTATGTTTTGTACATCTTTGTATCTTTTCTAGTGTCTGCACAATGCTTTGCTCAATAAAGAATTGTTAACTGAAAATAAATAGAATAAAATGGAACTTAATGTTCTTGGAAACTCATGAATAGTTTAATTGCCTAACAATGAGTTTATTTCCTTAGAGTATTTTGTTTTATTTGAATAATGTCTATTATTTTTATGTAAAAAATTGAAAAATACAAAAAAAATGCAATGCCATGGGGCCAGAGTTGTAGCAGCTAAAGCCATGGCCTTTGACACCAGCATCCTAACGTGCACAGATTCGAGTCCTGGCTGCACCACTTCCGATCCAACTCCCTGATGATGGCCTGGGAAAAACAGCAGAGGATGGCCCATGTGTTGGGCTCCTGTTCCCATGTGAGAGATGCAGATGAGGTGCCTGGCTTCTGGCTGTGGCCTGACCCATCCCTGGCTGTTGCACCCATCTGGAGAGTGAACCAGTGGATGCAAGATTTCTTTTCTAGGTGTCTCTCCCTCTCTTTCTGTAACCCTTTCAGATAAATAGATAAATGTAAAATCATTTATCATAAATCATCATATGTGTATATATGTATACATAATGCTACTACCCAGGGATATCCATTTCTGTTATTTCTGTTGTATTTTATTCTCATAAAATTTGATAAAATTTTAAAAGTTAGATATTATTTCCTTTTTTTCTGTTGGTATGCTGTAGAAGTTTATTCTAAAAAAACTGAATGTATTTCCCACTGTTAAACAAAAAACAATCTTTATACCAAATTTATTTTTTTAACAATTAGTGTCATTCATTTCAAAGTTAACGTATGACAAAGTTCTTTAGAACCAGTGCTGGGCTAGTCACCATGGGCAGTTTAAAAAGACTCAGAGTGATTGGGCTCTAGGTTTCAGTGAGAAGACAAGAGATCAGAGGAAAAGGAAAGAAACATAAAGGACGATTCTGTTCACAAAAATCCAGCCCTTAGGGATGTGTGGCACTCAGTGGCTGTACTCCTTGCCTTGCCTTCTAAAAAATTCCCACATCATTGACTTTTCATTCACACTTCTCTTTCACTCCCCAAGCTAAATTTGGCATCCTCTTCAGACAGCCTAGGCATCAAGTTTGTGCCAGCCTGGTTTTCTGCCTTGTTATAACCTTCTTGCCATTGACAATTACAAATGTCCTCATTTTAACGTAGGCATAAAATAAAATGCCTGAATAAAACCAGAGGGCCCATTTGGTTATCTAGTAAAAACTATAATACAGCCATGCTAAACTGATCTTCTGTATATAAAGAGAATCGAAAATGAATCTTGATGTGAATGGAAGGGGAGAGGGAGTGGGAAAGGGGAGGGTTGCAGGTGGGAGGGATGTTATGGGAGGGAAACCATTGTAATCCATAAGCTGTACTTTGGAAATTTATATCCATTAAATAAAAGTTAAAAAAAGAAAATGATAAAAAAAACTATAATACAGCCATAACATCAATTAAATTTCAGCAAGTAACCTGTATTAATGCAGTTGAGATTATTATTTCATTTACATTAGCTTGTTCAAAAATTAATAAGGCTAATAGCACTTGGAGAATATGTATAACTATAATAACAAAGAGGCAGCATAGAAAAATGTCAAAAATACTGAAATGCTATTAAGAGAGATGGAGTCTGATCTCAAATATGCCAATAATTAGTTGTCAGGGACTCAAATTGTGTCTGTAGGTGCAATCATTTATTTATTCAACAATTGTTTTTACAATATTTGTTCTCTGTGGTGCACCCAAGTGCTACGCTAGGTTCTAAGGATACAAAGATTAATAAGACAAAATTATTGTTCTCCAGAGCTCCACAGTTGATTATTCAATTTCAAGTAGATAAATAAATATCTAACATCATAATATTTATTATAGAAGTATGTATACAGTTCAATGGGATGTTGGAAGGATCAAAGAAATTTTATAGCATCTGGCATCCTTATGACATTGTCTTTCAGTGTGTTTCCTTATCTCAGATTTCATTATCCTGAAGTTTGTTCTCAGTTCCAATGATCTGTAAAAGGAGACAACACGTGACATCATCCAGGGACTGGCTTAAAATGTCCTAAATATCCTGAGATTAATCACAATACAAACAATTTTCTAGATATCTCACTGTTTTGGACAAATAGGAATTCATCATTATTTCCTTAGATTATTGATTAGAAAAGGAGTCATATAGTCTTGTAGAGAAAGAACAGCTTTTGGTGGAAACTTGGGACAAAGTATATGAGTATCATGGGATCCATTCTACTATGGCTGTCTTTCCTCCTGCTACACTTCTCTGGTTACCTGGCTCTAAGGCACTGTCTATCTGATCTTAGCAAATTAGTAAATGTCTCTGAGACTGTTTCATAATCTGTTGGCTGTCCACATATCTGTGGAGCTTAAGTCTGATAAGAGATGTGACAAAGATCTTAAAACATAAAACATAAGATTTTTTTCAATGCATTCTAGTAGTATTATTAACAATCATTCACCAGCATCATATGGACAAGGCTGGTTATTCATAACAAAGTTAGAATTGTTTTCTCTGAATCTTTACTGCACTCTTCTCACCTTGGGCAATCAAGACTGAGTATTTAGAGTCAGTAGACATTATCTTACTGATCATTGAATTCCAAGCACTGAGCACAATAACCAGAACATAAGATGTGCTCAATAAATGTGTATTTGCCTAATAAGATATGTGAGATATATTCAAAGACTTGATATATTACAATCCAGTCATCTGGCAAGAGGAAGAACTGGTCAAAAAGAAGCGAAATAATTCATATCTTACCATGTTCCACAGAAGGAATTTTCAAGAGGTTCTTTCACCCTTGTTGAAGGGATTATAGTCTCAACCACACAATTCCACCTCTGTTGTAAGTTTAATAGGGGTCTGGTTTAAGGTCTATAGCAACACAGATATTTCCATGGAAATATATTTCTTGGTTCAAAATAATCATCATATAAATTCATGGAGTATAATCCTTCTGCTAGTCAAGACTGACTAGGTATATTTTGTTTCTTTTTAATCAATTTTAGTTTTTAGAAAAGTTTTAGATTGACAGACATACTGCATATAAATTACAGCGAGTTCCAGTATACCATATGTCCTTACAATGAAAAGCTTTCTCCATTATCAACATCCTTGTATGAGTAACACATTTGTTATAAGAAATGAAACTGAGTTGACACATCATTACCACTCCAAGTCTATAATTTACATTGGTGTTGTACATTAAATAACCTTTGAAAAACGTATAGTGACACATAGGTGACACTATGTTATCACAGAGAATAGTGTTAGTGCACTAAATAGCCTCAGTGTTTAACTGATCCTTCCCTACTTCTCTCACAATCTCTGGTAACCATTGATCTTTCTACTATTCTTTTCCAGAATGTCATGTAGTTGGAATCACTGAATATGCAATCTTTTAAGATTGGCTTCTTTTAGTAATATGCAGATAAGATTCCACCATTATCTTTTCATGGCTTGATAACTCATATCTTTTTACTACTATGTAATAGTTCAGTATTTTGATACACCAGTGAATTTATTCATTCACCTGCTGCCATGGCTTGGAGAGGGTTCACATGTTGGGAACTTGGTTCTCAATGGGATGGTGTTAGAAGATGGTGAGACTTTCAGTGGTGGAGCCTACTAGGAGTCATTGCCAGCCCCTCCCTGCTCTCTGGCTGCTTGTCTAGCCATGTAATCTTTGCCTGCTGCACATGTTCACACCACGATTCCTTCTTCCACAACATCATGCAGCCAAAGGAAACCTCATAAGAGCTGGTAATACACTCTTCGAGTTTCAGCCTCCAAAACTGTGAGCTAAATCAACTTCATTTCTTTATAGGATACAGTCTCAGGTTTTTTATTATTATAACAAAAACAGGCTGATATACCTACTGAATGCCATTTTGCTTGCTTCCAAATTTTGGCAATTATGAATAAAATTGGTATAAATATCTGTGCTCAGATTTGGATGTGGCATAACTTTTCAGTTTCTTTGAGCAAATACCAAGGGGTATGGTTGTTGGATTGCTTGATAAGAGCATATTTAGTGTTGTAAGAAATATCCAAACTGTCTTCCAATGTAACCATATTATTCTGCATACTCACTGGTAGTGAATGAGGTTTTTTTTGTTTTGTTTTTTTGTTTTTTTTTTTTTTTGTTCTTTTTTGTTTTTTTTTTTTTTTTTTTTTTTTTTTTTGACAGGCAGAGTTAGACAGTGAGAGAGAGAGACAGAGAGAAAGGTCTTCCTTCTGCTGGTTCACCCCCCTGAAATGGCCGCTACAGCCGGCGCACTATGGTGATCCAAAGCCAGGAGCCAGGTGCTTCCTCCTGGTCTCCCATGAGGGTGCAGGGCCCAAGCACTTGGGCCATCCTCCACTGCCTTCCCAGGCCACAGCAGAGAGCTGGACTGGAAGAGGAGCAACTGGGACAGAATCCGGCACCCCGACCGGGACTAGAACCTGGGGTACTGGCGCCGCAGGTGGAGGATTAGCCTAGTGAGTCGTGCTGCCAGCCAGTGAATGAGCTCTTATTGCTCCACATCCTTACCAACATGTAGAATTATCACTGTTCTGATACTTCACCTTTCTAACAGGCATGTGTCTCTGCTTTATTGTTGTTTTAATTTGCAAATCCCAAATGACACATGATGTATCTCTTCATATGCTTATTTGTCAACTGTATCTTCTTCAGTGAATTGTCTTTCAGATCATTAGCCCATCTTGTAGTTGGGGAGTTGGTCTCCTTTTGTTGAGTTTTTAAAGTTCTTTAAATATTTTAGGTAATAGTCCTTTATCAGATATGCTTTTGTAAATATTTGTTCTCAGTTGTGGTTTATCTTTTTATTCTGTTGACACTACCTTTCTCAGAAGAGAAGTTTTTTTAATTTTAATGAAGTCCAGCTTATAAATTAATTATTTCATATATCATTTCTTTAGTGTTATAGGTAAAATATCACTGCCAAGCCTAAAGTTATGTAGATTTTATACATATTATCTCCTAGAGGTTTTGTAGGTTTGCATTTTAAATGTAGATCTATTATCCATTTTGAGTTAACTTTGTTGAAGGTTTAAAATATGTACTTTGATTTTTTACATGTGGGTGCCCAATTGTTCCAGAATCAATTGTTGAAAATACTATCTTGGCCGGCGCCACGGCTCACTAGGCTAATCCTCCGCCTAGCGGCGCCGGCACACCAGGTTCTAGTCCCGGTCAGGGCGCCGGATTCTGTCCCGGTTGCCCTTCCTCCAGGCCAGCTCTCTGCTGTGGCCAGGGAGTGCAGTGGAGGATGGCCCAGGTGCTTGGGCCCTGCACCCCATGGGAGACCAGGAGAAGCACCTGGCTCCTGGCTCCTGCCATCGGATCAGCGCGGTGCGCCGGCCGCAGCGCGCCGGCCGCAGCGGCCATTGGAGGGTGAACCAACGGCAAAGGAAGACCTTTCTCTCTGTCTCTCTCTCTCTCTCACTGTCCACTCTGCCTGTGAAAAAAAAAAAAAAAAAAAAAAGAAAATACTATCTTTTCTCTGTTGGGAGGGCCTTTATTACTGTTTCAATTTCTGTCTCGGTTATGGGTCTGTTTAGGTTTTCGATGTCTTCCTGGTTCAATTTAGGTAGGTTGCATGTGTCCAGGAATCTATCCATTTCTGATAGGTTTCCCTGTTTGCTGGCATACAAGTCCTTGTAGTAATTTCTGATGATTCTTTTTATTTCTGTGGTGTCTGTTGTTACGTTTCCTTTTTCATCTCTGATTTTATTGATTTGGGTCTTTTCTCTTCTTTTTTTAGTTAGTTGGGCCAATGGGGTGTCAATTTTGTTTATTTTTTCAAAAAACCAGCTCCTCATTTGGCTGATTTTTTGTAATTTTTTTTGGATTCAATCCTGTTGATTTCTTCTCTGATTTTAATTATTTCTCTTCTCCTACTAGATTTGGGTCTGGTTTGCTGTAGGTTTTCTAGATCCTTGAGGTGAATTGAAAGCTCCTCTATTTGGTGCCTTTCCAATTTCTTGATGTAGGCACCTATTGATATAAACTTTCCTCTTAACACTGCTTTTGCTGCATCCCATAAGTTTTGGTATGTTGTGCTGTTATCCTCATTTACTTCCAGAAAATTTTTGATTTCTCTTTTAATTTCTTCTATGACCCATTGTTCATTCAGGAGCATGTTGTTCAATCTCCATGTGTTTGTGTATGCTCTAGGGATTCCTGAGTTGCTAATTTCCAACTTCATTCCTTTATGGTCTGAGAAGCTGCATGGTATGATTCTAATTCTTTTGAATTTGCTGAGACTTGCTTTATGGCCTAGTATGTGATCAATCCTAGAGAAGGTTCCATGTACTGCTGAGAAGAATGTAAATGCTTTCTGTGTAGGATGAAAAGTTCTGTATATATCTGTTAGATCCATTTGGGCTATAGTGTCATTTAAATCTACTGTATCCTTCTTGATCTTCCGTCCTGTTGATCTGTCTATTTCTGAGAGTGGAGTATTGAAGTCCCCCAGTAAAAGCCCAGGACCAGATGGATTCACTGCTGAATTCTATCAGACATTTAAAGAAGAACTGACTCCAATTCTTCTCAAACTATTCAGAACAATCGAAAAAGAGGGAGTCCTCCCAAATTCTTTCTATGAAGCCAGCATCACCTTAATTCCTAAGCCAGAAAAAGATGCAGCACTGAAAGAGAATTACAGACCAATATCCCTGATGAACATAGATGCAAAAATCCTCAATAAAATTCTCGCCAATAGAATGCAACAACACATCAGAAAGATCATCCACCCAGACCAAGTGGGATTTATCCCTGGTATGCAGGGATGGTTTAATGTGCGCAAGACAATCAATGTGATACACCACATTAACAGACTGCAGAAGAAAAACCATATGATTATCTCAATAGATGCCGAGAAAGCATTTGATAAAATACAACACCCGTTCATGATGAAAACTCTAAGCAAACTGGGTTTGGAAGGAACATTCCTCAATACAATCAAAGCAATCTATGAAAAACCCACAGCAAACATCCTATTGAATGGGGAAAAGCTGGAAGCATTTCCACTGAGATCTGGTACCAGACAGGGATGTCCACTCTCACCACTGCTATTCAATATAGTTCTGGAGGTTCTAGCCAGAGCTATTAGGCAAGAAAAAGAAATTAAAGGGATACAAATTGGGAAGGAAGAACTCAAACTATCCCTCTTTGCAGATGACATGATTCTGTATTTAGGGGACCCAAAGAACTCTACTAAGAGACTATTGGAACTCATAGAAGATTTTGGCAAAGTAGCAGGGTATAAAATCAATGCACAAAAATCAACAGCCTTTGTATACACAGACAATGCCATGGCTGAGGAAGAACTTCTAAGATCAATCCAATTCACAATAGCTACAAAAACAATCAAATACCTTGGAATAAACTTAATCAAGGACGTTAAAGATCTCTACGATGAGAATTACAAAACCTTAAAGAAAGAAATAGAAGAGGATACCAAAAAATGGAAAAATCTTCCATGCTCATGGATTGGAAGAATCAATATCATCAAAATGTCCATTCTCCCAAAAGCAATTTACAGATTCAATGCAATACCAATCAAGATACCAAAGACCTTCTTCTCAGATCTGGAAAAAATGATGCTGAAATTTATATGGAGGCACAGGAGACCTCGAATAGCTAAAGCAATCTTGTACAACAAAAACAAAGCCAGAGGCATGACAATACCAGATTTCAGGACATACTACAGAGCAGTTGTAATCAAAACAGCGTGGTACTGGTACAGAAACAGATGGATAGACCAATGGAACAGAATTGAAACACCAGAAATCAACCCAAACATCTACAGCCAACTTATATTTGATCAAGGATCTAAAACCAATTCCTGGAGCAAGGACAGTCTATTCAATAAATGGTGCTGGGAAAACTGGATTTCCACGTGCAGAAGCATGAAGCAGGACCCCTACCTATCACCTTACACAAAAATCCACTCAACATGGATTAAAGACCTAAATCTACGACCTGACACCATCAAGTTATTAGAGAACATTGGAGAAACCCTTCAAGATATTGGCACAGGCAAAGAATTTCTGGAAAAGACCTGGGAGGCACAGGCAGTCAAAGCCAAAATCAACTATTGGGATTGCATCAAATTGAGAAGTTTCTGTACTGCAAAAGAAACAGTCAGGAGAGTGAAGAGACAACCGACAGAATGGGAAAAAATATTTGCAAACTATGCAACAGATAAAGGGTTAATAACCAGAATCTACAAAGAGATCAAGAAACTCCACAAAAACAAAACAAACAACCCACTTAAGAGATGGGCCAAGGACCTCAATAGACATTTTTCAAAAGAGGAAATCCAAAAGGCCAACAGGCACATGAAAAAATGTTCAAGGTCACTATCAATCAGGGAAATGCAAATCAAAACCACAATGAGGTTTCACCTCACCCCGGTTAGAATGGCTCACATACAGAAATCTACCAACAACAGATGCTGGCGAGGATGTGGGGAAAAAGGGACACTAACCCACTGTTGGTGGGAATGCAAACTGGTCAAGCCACTATGGAAGTCAGTCTGGAGATTCCTCAGAAACCTGAAGATAACCCTACTATTCAACCCAGCCATCCCACTCCTTGGAATTTACCCAAAGGAATTTAAATTGGCAAACAAAAAAGCAGTCTGCACCCTAATGTTTATTGCAGCACAATTCACAATAGCCAAGATCTGGAACCAACCTAAATGCCCATCAACGGTAGACTGGATAAAGAAATTATGGGATATGTACTCTTTAGAATACTACACCGCAGTAAGAAACAACGAAATCCAGTCATTTGCAACAAAATGGAGGAATCTGGAACACATCATGCTGAGTGAAATAAGCCAGTCCCAAAGGGACAAATACCATATGTTCTCCCTGATTGGTGACAACTGACTGAACACAAAAAAGGAAACCTGTTTAAGTGAAATGGACACTATGAGAAACAATGACTTGATCAGCATAGCCCTGACTGTTAATG
Source organism: Oryctolagus cuniculus (assembly GCF_964237555.1). Lineage (NCBI taxonomy): Eukaryota > Metazoa > Chordata > Mammalia > Lagomorpha > Leporidae > Oryctolagus > Oryctolagus cuniculus. Next base: position 145,113,920 of record NC_091437.1, read on the forward strand.
AACAACTTAATACATTATCCCTCTTAGTAGTTTTTTTGTCTGTTCTACTTAATATGACTGGTTTAATTCTGTAATTAATACACAGTTATTCTTAAGTGTTGAAATTTAACTGAAATGTGATCCCTGTTAAACATAAGAGTGGGAATAAGAGAGGGAAGAGATGTACAATTTGGGACATGCTCAAGCTGACTTGCCCCAAATGGTAGAGTTAGAAACATACCAGGGGACTCCAATTTAATCCTATCAAGGTGGCATGTACCAATGTCATCTCACTAGTCCAAGTGATCAATTTCAGTTCACAATTGATCATAATGAAAGAACTAAGAGTCAAAGGGAGCACATAAACAAGTCTAGTACCTGCTAACACTAACCGATGGAATAAATAAAGGGGAGAGTGATCCAACATGGGAAGCGAGATACTCAGCAGACTCATAGAATGGTGGATGTCCTAAACAGCACTCTGGCCTCAGAATCAGCCTTAAAGGCATTGCAATCTGGCTGAAGAGCCCATGAGAGTATTTCAGGCATGGAAAGCCAAGACACTCTGGCAAAAAAAAAAAAAAAAACTAAATGAAAGATCTCTGTGAGTGAGATCCCAGTGGAAAGAACAGGTCTTCAAAGAAGGAGGTACCTTTCTCTGAAGGGAGGAGAGAACCTCCACTTTGACTATGACCTTGTCTGAACAAGATAAGAGTCGGAGAACTCAAGGGGCTTCCATAGCCTTGGAAACTCATGACTGGTGCATAGGGAGATTACTGATGCCATAAACAGGAGTGTCAATTTGTAAAGTCAACAACAGGAGTCACTGTGCACTTACTCCTCATGTAGGATCTCTGTCCTTAATGTGCTGCACATTGAGGCTTAATGCTATAACGAGTACTCAAACAGTATATTTCACTTTGTGTTTCTATGGGGGTGCAAACTGTTGAAATCTTTACTTAATGTATACTAAACTGATCTTCTGTTTAAAAAAAAAAGAAGAAATTAGCAATTCCCAACTTGACTCTCGCTGGGGTTAAACATGACAATAGGTCTGATCTGATTTCATCATCATTTAAAAAATCATCTATTATTTTTCACTTTGTTTCTGTGTGGTAGCAAACTGTTGAAATCTTTACTTAATGTATGCTAAACTGATCTTCTGTATATAAAGAGAATCGAAAATGAATCCTCATGTGAATGGAAGGGGAGAGGGAGTGGGAAAGGGGAGGGTTGTGGGTGGGAGGGATGTTATGGGGGGGAAGCCATTGTAATCCATAAGCCGTACTTTGGAAATTTATATTCATTAAATAAAAGTTTTAAAAAAAAAAAGAAAATACTATCTTTTCTCTATTGTATTGTCTTTGCCCCTTTGTCAAAGACTAGCTGACCATATTTTTGGATTTATATATGAGCTCTATATTCCATTGCGTTGATCCAATTGTTAGTTCTCTCATCAATATTACACTATCTTGAAAAACCGTCATTCTACAGAAGTTTTAAATTTGGCTTACATCCATCCTCAAGGTTTATTCTTCTTCAATAGTTTGTTTGCTACTCTGAGTTTTTTCCTCTTCTTATAAACTTTACGCTTGTCAATACCTACAAAAGAACTTGTTAGAATTTTTTATTAGGATGGCTTTGAATATATAGATCAACTTGGAAAGAATTGACATCTTGGAAACAATTGAATCTTCTTATCTATAAACTGCAGTAACTCTCTATTTAGTTCTCCTTTGATCTACTTCAGCAGAGTTTTATAGTGTCCCACATACATATCTTATACATATATTATTAGATTTATACCAAAATATTTCATCTGATAGGTGGTAATTTAAATGGTATTGTGTTTTAAATTTCAAAGCTTAATTGTTCATTGCTGATACATCATTAAGTAATTGACTTTTGTATATTAGCTTCTTATCCTGAAACCTTGTTCACATCATTTATTAGTTTCTAGAGGAGTGTGTGTGTGTACTTTTCAATTCTTTCATATTTCCTGCATATATAATCATTTTCCCCATAAACAAAGATGGTTTCATTTTTCATTCCCAATTAGTGTATCTTTTATTTCCCTTTCTGATTTTACTGCATTAACTAGGACTTTCAGAACAGTGTTAAAAAGTAGTAGCTAGATGGCCGGCGCCGCAGCTCAATAGGGTAATCCTCCACCTGCAGCGCTGGAACCCTGGGTTCTAGTCCCAGTTGGGGCGCCGGATTCTGTCCCAGTTGCTCCTCTTCCAGTCCAGCTCTCTGCTGTGGCCCAGGAAAGCAGTGGAGGATGGCCCAAGTGCTTGGGCCCTGCACCCGCATGGGAGACCAGGAGGAAGCACCTGGATCCTGGCTTCAGATCGGCACGGCATGCCAGCAGTGGTGGCCATTTGGGGAGTGAATCAATGGAAGGAAGACCTTTCTCTCTGTTTTTCTCTATCACTGTCTAACTCTGCTTGTCAAAAAAAAGTAGTAGCCAGAAGGGTCATATTGGCCTTATTACTCATCTCAGTTGGAAAGCTTCTAGATCCTCATTATTGGGTATAAAGTTAGCTGTGTGATTTTTATAAATATTCTATAGCAAGTTGTTGAGAGTTTTAAGTCATTAGTGGGTTGCGATTTTGCCAAATGCTTCTTCTGTGTCTAGTGATATGATCATGTGATTTTTTTACCTTCAGCCTGTTGATGTGATGGATTACATTAAATTATATTTGATGACAATATTTTCATCATCATTCATTTTTATGGCACACAAGAGGAGCCTTGGAGGGGAAGAGTAGGTAAATTCCCAGATGTCCTTGATGCACCTCATTCCAGAAATTTTTTCTATCATAAATTAAGACAGAATCTCTTTCAAGCAGAAAGGAATTATGAGAACAGTGACTTACAAGCATAAAAGCAATGAATAATTGTTTCATCACATCATTTTTAGGTCACCAAAAGAAAATATCAATTCAATTTAAAATTAAGAAGTTAACAAACTTGTTTTGTATCATGTAGACAAAACATTATCTGCATACCAAACTTTCTACTTTCAACCAATTGCACTAAGACAGAAAATCCATCTAGAACAGTAGACTAGTTTCTATTATGATTGTACAAGTAAGCAAGATGCTAATTTGTAAAAAGGATTTGGATTCAATCTTATAAAAGTGCCAAACAAAGGATTCAGATAGGAATCAGGAGATCAGGGGTCTGGAGCTGATGGGCTGTCCTTAAGCAAAACCCTTCTCTATAGTGGACTGTAGATTTTTATCTAGAGGAGGGTGTCACAATTCCAAATAAAATATTAGCTATATCAATGAAGAAATCTTCTTAAATAATATACTGTGATAGAATTATGAATACTGTATCTCAGGGCCAGTGTTGTAAAGATGAAAGTAAAACCTCTGACTGCGACATTACAACCCAGTTTGTGTCCTGGCTGATCCACTTCCCAACTAGCATTGCAAATGGCCTGGGAAAAGCAGCAGAAAGACGGCTCAAGTGTTTGGGCCACTGCCACCCATGTGGGAGATCCAGATGAAACTTCTGGCTTCGGCTTTGCCCAGCCCTGACAGGATCATCTGGGCAGTGAATCAGTGGATGGAAGATCCACGTGTATGTGTACGTCTGTGTGTGTGTGTGTGTGTGTTTGTATGTCTCCTTCTATCTTTTTAAAAAAACCACAACAACAAAACAAACAATCCACTTAAGAAATGGGTCAAGGACCTCAATAGACATTTTTCAAAAAAGGAAATCCAAATGGCCAACAGACACATGAAAAAAGGTTCAGGATCACCAGCAATCAGGGAAATGCAAATCAAAACCACAATGAGGTTTTACCTCACCCTGGTTAGAATAGCTCACATTCAGAAATCTACCAATAACAGATGCTGGCGAGGATGTGGGGAAAAAGGGACACTAACCCACTGTTGGTGGGAATGCAAACTGGTAAAACCACTATGGGAGTCAGTTTGGAGATTCCTCAGAAACCTGAATATAATCCTACCATAAAACCCAGCCATCCCACTCCTTGGAATTTATCCAAAGGAAATTAAATTGACAAATAAAAGAGTTGTCTGCACCTAAATGATTATTGCAGCTCAATTCACAATAGCTAAGACCTGGAACCACCCAAATGCTCATCAACAGAAGACTGGATAAAGACGTTATGGGACATGTACTCTATAGAATACTATACAGCAGTTAAAAAAAAAAAAAAACATGAAATCCCATCATCTGCAACAAAGTGGAGGAATCTGGAAAACATCATGCTGAGTGAAATAAGCCAGTCCCAAAGGGACAAATACCATATGTTCTCCCTGATCAGGGCCAACTAACTGAACAAGTAAAAGGAAACCTTTAGAAGTGAAATGGACACTATGAGAAACAATGACTTTATCAGCCCTTGTCCTGACCGTCAAGGAACAACTTACTATTTTACTCCTTTTAGTATTGTTTGTTCTACTTAATACCATTGGTTTAACACTTTAATTAACACACAATTATTCTTGGGTGTTTAAATTTAACTGAAAAGTGATCCCTGTTAAATATAAGAGTGGGAATAAGAGGGAGGAAGTGTACAATTTGGGACATCCTCAATCAGACTTACCCCTAATGGTAGAGTTAGAAGTGTGCCAGGTGATTCCAATTCAATCTCATCAAGGTGGCATGTACCAATGCCATCTCACTAGTCAAGATGATCAGTTTCAGTTCATAATTGATCATAATGATAGGATTAAGAGTCAAAGGGATCACATAAACATGACTAGTGTCTGCTAATACTAACTGATAGAATAAAAAAGGGAGAGAACATGGGAAGCGGGATACACAGCAGACTCATAGAATGGCAGATGTCCTAAACAGCACTCTGGCCTCAGAATCAGCCCTTAAGGCATTCGAATCTGGCTAAAAATCCCATGAGAGTTTCTCAGGCATGGAAAGCCAAGACATTGTGGAAAAAAAAAAAATGAACTAAATGAAAGATCTCTGTGAGTGCAATCCCAGCGGAAAGAATGGGCCATCAAAGAAGGAAGTACCTTTCTCTGAAGGGAGGAGAGAACTTCCACTTTGACTATGGCCTTATCGAAATAAGATCAGAAAAAATTTCCCGAGATAGAGATATTGAAGAGATATCAAACTGAAATATTAGAAATGAAGAATTAAATATGCCAAATAAAAAAACACAATAAAAAAACCTTAACACCAGATTGGTGAGGCAAAATAAAGAATATCTGAGCTAGGAGATAAATCTTTGGGAATATCTCAGTCATGCCAAAAAAAGAAGAAATTAGAAAAACTGAAAACAGTGTTCAATGAATCTGGAATACTATCAAATGACCAACATATAAGTCTTAGGAATTCCTAAATTGGTAGAAAGAACAGTTTTGAAGGGTTATTCAGTGAAATAATTACAGAAAACTGGTCTAATTTGGAGAAAGAAAATGACATCCAAGTACTGGAAGCACATAAACTCATAATAGACACGACAAAATATGATCTTCACCATGACAGGTTGCAGTCAAACTTCCAAAAGTGAAACATAAAGAAAAAAATTCTAAAATTTTTAGAAGTGAGAGAAATTCCAGATTGTCTTCAGAGAATCTCCAATTAGATTGACAGCTGATTTCTCATCAGAAACAGTACAGACTAGGAAAGAATGGAGAGACATAGTCTAAGTCTTAAGAGAAAAAAACTGTCAACCCAGAATACTGTACCCTGCAAAGCTCTCATTTGAGAATGAAGGTGAAATAAAGATTTTTAATAACAAACAGAAATTGTAAGAATTTGTCACCACTTGTCCAAACTTACAAATGATGCTTAAGGATGTGCTAAACACAGAAACACAGAAGATAGCCATCATTATGAAAGATTGTGAAGGAAGAAAATCTCCCAGTAAAAGTTCAAAGGAAATCCAAAGCAAAAACATAGGAATATTTATGGAAAAATGGCAGGGCCAAATTGCTATTTATCATTAATAACCTTGAATGTAAATGGCCTAAATTCTCTAATCAAAAGATGCAGACTGTCTGAATGGATTAAAAAAAATACAAGATTGATCTATATGCTGCTTGCAAAAAACACAACTAAGCAACAAAGATACACACAGAATGAAAGTGAAAGGGTAGAAAAAGATATTGCATGCTAACAGAAAGCAAAAAAGAGCAGGAGTAGCCATCATGATATCAGACAAAAATAGACTTTAACAACAACAACAACAAAAAAACTATTAGAAAGATAATGTAATGATTAAGGGATCAATTCAACAGGAAGATGTGACTATAGTAAATGTATATTCACTCAATACTAGGGTGCCAGGCTACCTAAAATAAATGTTAGTGAATCTAAATGGAGATATAAACTCCATTACATTATAATGGGGACCTTCAGCACCCTAATTGCATCAATGTATAGTTTAATAAAAAGAAACCAACAATGAAACAAGAATGCCAATCTACACTGTGGATCAAATGACCCTAGTTGATATCTACAAAACATTTTATTCCACAGATGAAGAATACACATTCTTTTGTTTTCATTAATGTATGGAACTTTCTCCAAGATATACTATATGCTAGGCCATACAGCAACTCTTAACAAATTCAAAATAAATGGAATCAAGGAAATGACATCAGCAAATAAAGGAGACATCTGCACCTCTATGTTTATTGTAGCTCAATTCACAATAGGCAAGACATGGAATCAACCTAAATGCCCATCAATGGAAGACTGGATAAAGAAACTATGGGATATATACTCTATGGAATTCTATACAGCAGTTAGGAAAACAAAATCCAGTCATTTACAGCTAAATAGATGAATCTGAAAAATATCATACTTAATGAAATAAGCCAGTCCCAAAGCGACAAATATCATATGTTCTCCCTGCTCTGTGACAACTAACAGAGCACCTAAAAGGAAACCTGTAGAAGTGAAATAGACACTATGAGAAGCAATCACATGAACAGCAATTGTCTTGACTGTACAGGAACACTTCATTATTTCACTTTATATATTTCTTATTCGTTTTTTTCTTTTTTATTTAATACCATTTATTTATATTACCTGTATTTAATATATATATACCTTTATTTAATACCACTGGCTGAACTCCTTACTTAACATAGAATTATCATAGATGTATTAAGTCAATTGAAAATAGATCCCAGTTAAAAGTAAGAGTGGGAATGAGAGAGGGATAAGCTGTAAAGATTAGCACACGTTCCCACAGACCTACCTCTAAGGGTGAAGCTAAAAAATTTTCCATGGGACTCCAAATCCCACACAGTCACTAGGTCCTAACCTCCTGTTATTTCACTCCCTCACCCCCTCACCCCCAGAGTCATGTTTTTCTGCTTGGCTGATGGCGGGTGCAACTTTTATGTATGTCCAAAATGACGCTTGCTCTTCATCTTGCTCGTCTTTGTAAGGTGAGCAGAGAGAGAGACTTGTGTCTGTACCGGTCCCTTTTATTTATTTTTTTAATTTTTTTTCTCTCTCCTCTAGATAGCCTGGTGAACTTTCCCCACAGGGCTTCAAGCCTCGTTCCCACTAGGCTCTTCCTTCCACTTTCCCATGAGTGTCTTGGGCTACTGAGGTTTCACCTCACCTCCCTTTCCAGCACTGGTGCATAGATTCCATGGCTGGGGTCCAGAGCCGTGGGCACCTGTGCCTTCCACATAGGTCCATCATGTCCACCTAGTTCCAGAAGAGTTTCCTCTGCTGTGTTTTCCCTAAATCTTCCCTGAACCTGCAGTATCTCCACTTTCATTAAACTGTCTTTTCCCAAACTATTGGTGTGCTCCCTCCCTATTCTGCCATCTTGGAACTCTCTGGGACTCCAAGTCCCATTTAGCTGTGTGGCGCTAATCACATCTTATGTGATAAAGTGATCATATTAAGTATGGAATTGATCATATACATAGGACCATAAGTCAAAGAGATCACATAAATAAGACCAAGTGCCTATTCTAACAATTACAAAGGAGAGAAAGTTCTAACATGGGAAGCAGTCCACACAGCAGACTCATAGAATGACAAATGCCCTAAACAGCACTCTGACCTCAGAATCAGCCCCTAAGGCCTAAACACCATGAGACCATTTCAGGCATGGAAAGCCAAGAAATAGCAGCAAAAATGGTTCAGCATGAAGGATCTCTGTGATTGAGATCCAGTGGAAAGAAGGGGCCATCAAAAAAGGATGTACTTTTCTCTGAAGGGAGGTGAGAACTTTCATTTTGACTATGGCCCTGTCTAAAAACCGATAGAGTTTGTGAACTCAAAAGGCTTCTATAGTCTTGGCAGCTCATGTCAAGAGTCTTGGGTGATCACGGATGTCATAAATAAGAGTGTCAGTTGTTAAATCAACAACAGGAGTCACTGTGCACTTACTCCCCATGCTGGACCTCTGTCCTTAATGAGTTGTATTATGAGAATTAATGGTAAAACTTGTCTTCAAACTGTACTTTATACTTCATGTGTTTGTGTGGATGCAAATAGTTGAAATCTCTCCTTAGTAAAGAGTTGGTCTTCTGTATATAAAGTCAATTAAAATTTAATCTTAATGAAAAATGGAATGGGAGAGGAAGTGGGAGGTTGGATGGGAGAAGGGATGGAAGGGTGGGAATGGGGGGAAGAAACACTATATCTCTAAAAGCTGTACACATGAAAATTTGTATTCATTAAATAAAACACCTTCCAAAAAATCCAAAATAAATGGAATCATATCATTTATCATTTTTTTTTTTTATTTTGACAGCAGAGTTAGACAGTGGGAGAGAGAGAGCCAGAGGGAAAGGTCTTCCTTCCATTGATTCACTCCCCAAATGGCTGTGATGGCCGGCCGGCGCACTGTGCCGATCCGAGGCCAGGAGCCAGTTATTTCCTTCTGGTCTCCCATGCGGGTGCAGGGCCCAAGCACTTGGGCCATCCTCCACTACACTCCTGGGCCACAGCAGAGAGCTGGACTGGAAGAAGAGAAACTGGGACAGAACCCAACTGGGACAAGAACCCAGGATGCTGGCGCTGCAGGTGGAGGATTAGCCTAGTGAGCCGTGGCAGCAGCCCTCATGTATCATTTTTAAATCACAATGGAATGAAGCTAGAAATTAACAAATTAAGAAACCCTAGAAAATATGCAAACTCATGAAGAGTGAACAGCATGCTCCTGAATAAATAGTGGGTCATAGAAAAAATAAAAAGGGAAATAAAAAAATTCCTGACAATGAATGAAGGTGACAACACTGCTTATCAAAACTTATGGGATACAGTCAAAGCAGAGTTAAGAGGGAAGTTTACAGCAATCAGTTCCAACATCAAGAAATTAGAATGCATCAAATAAGTGATCTAATAAACTAAACTCAAAATTATTAGGAAGAAAGAAATAATTAAAATTAGAGAAGAAACATGGGCTGGCACTGTGGCACAGTGGGTTAAGTCACAGCCTGCAGTGCCAGCAACCCATATGTGTGCTTGTCCAAGTTCCAGTTCCTTCATATCTAATCCAGATCCCTGATAATGCTCTTGGAAAAGCAGCAGAAGATGGCTCAAGTCCTTGGACCCCTACACCCATGTGGGAGACCCAATGAAGCTCCTGACTTCAGGCTTTGGAATGGTACATCACTAGCTGTTGTGGCCATTTGGGGAGTGAATTAGTGGATGGAAGCTCTCTCTCACACTCTCTCTCTCTCTCTCTCTGTCTCCTCACTGAAACTCTACTTTTCAAATAAGGAAATAAATCTTTTTTTAAATTAAAGAAGAAATAAAAAATTGAGACAAAAATAATAAAAAGATATGTGAATGAAGTATTGGGTTTTTGAAAAAATAAACAATATTGATACATAATTGGCCCAACTAATCAAAAACTAAGGGAGGCATGCAGGAGAAGATCTAAACTAATAAAATCAGATATGAAAAAGGAGATGTAACAATGCATACCACAGAAATAAAAAGAATCATCAGGAACTACTACAAACAGCTATAGGCCAACAAATTGGAAAATTTAGAAGAAATGGATAGGTTTATGGACACCTTAATTCCAAAACCCAAAAAAATACAAAAAAGGAAGAGAAATGTAGAACAATATCCCTGATGAACATAGATGCAAAAATATCAAAAAAAATTACCTAATAAAATCCAACAACATATCAGAAAGATCATTATCCTGGAATAAGTGAGATTTATCCCTGGTATGCAGGGATAGTTCAACATACACCAATAAATAAATGTGATATATCACTTTAACAAGAATAAAAACCATAGGATTATCTCAATAGATTCAGAGAAAGCATTTGACAAAATAAAACATCCTTTCTTGATTAAAAAAATCTTACACAAATTTAATATAGAAAGAACATTCGTTAACACATTCAAAGCAACATATGACAAGCTCACAGCCAACATCATGTTGAATGGGGGAAAGCTGGAAGCATTTACAATAATATCTGGAGCCAGATAAGGATGTCCACTTTCAAAAATGCTATTCAATTTAATTCTGGACATTTTAACCAGGGCCATTAGGCAAGAAGAAGAAATCAATGGTATAGAAATTGGAAAGGAGGAAGTTAAATTATCCCTGTTTGCAGATGACATGACCCTTGATATATGGAAACCAAAAGACTCCATAAAGGACTATTACAACTTGGAAGAGTGTTTGGTGAAGTTGCAGGATATAAAATTAACAAACAAAAATCAGTAGCCTTTGTATAAACAGACAATGCCATGGCTGAGAAAGAACTTCCTTTTTTTTTTTTTTTTTTTTTTTTTTTTTGACAGGCAGAGTGGACAGTGAGAGAGACATAGAGAAAAGTCTTCCTTTTTCCATTGGCCCACCCCGCAATGGCCAGCGCACAGCGCTGATCCAAAGCCAGGAGCCAGGTGCGTCTCCTAGTCTCCCATGCGGGTGCAGGGCCCAAGCACTTGGGCCATCCTCCACTGTACTCCCGGGACACAGCAGAGAGCTGGACTGGAAGAGGAGCAACCAGGACAGAATCTGTCGCCCCGACCGGGACTAGAACCCAGTGTGCTGGTGCTGCAGGTGGAGGATTAGTCTATTGAGCCATGATGCCGGCCAAGAAAGAACTTCTAAGAACAACTCCATTCACAATATCTACAAAACAAATTACATAAGTTGAAAATTTTTACCAAGGTGGTAAAAATCTCTACAATAAAAATTATAAAATATTAAATAAAGAAATTGAAGAAGATACAAAGATCAAAGAATCTTCCATGTTCATGGATTAGAAGCATTAGTATCATTAAAATGTCCATACAATCAAAAGCAATGTACAGATTCAATGTGATCCCAATCAAAATATCAGTGACATTCTTCTCAGATCATATGGAAACAGAGACCCTGAATGACTAAAGCAATCTTAAACAACAAAAGCAAAGATAGAGTCATCACAATACCAGATTTCAATCAAATTATAATTATAGCAATTATAATCAAAACAACAGTAACAATACAACTCAAATAAATAAACAAATGGTACTGGTGTTGGTACTGGTACTGGCACAAAAATAGGCATATAAACAAATGGAACAGAATATAAACCCCAGAAATCATCCAAAATCTGCAACCAACTAATTTTAATGAAAGAACTAAAATCAATACCTGCAGAACGTGCAGTCTCTTCAACAAATGATGCTGGGAAAATTGGATCTTCACATCTGGAAGTATGAAACAAGATCCCTGCCTTACAACTTATACAAAAAATCAACTCAAAATGAATCAAAGGTCTAAATCTGTGACTGATACCACTGAATTGATAGAAGAGAACATTGGGAAACTCTGCAAGACATTGGCACAGGAAAAGACTTCTTGGAAAATATCCCAGGAGCACAGGCAATCAAAGCAAAAAATAGACAAATGGGATTACATCAAGCTAAGAAGCTTTTGTACTGCAAAGGAAACGCTCAGCAAAGTGAAGAGGCAACGGACAGATTGGAGAAAATATTTGCAAACTATGCAACTGTTGACATATTATCCAGAATCTATAAAGAGCTCAAGAAACTCAATAACAAACAATCCAGTTAAAAATGGACAAAGGACTTAAACAGACATTTTTCAAAAGTGGAATTTCAAATGGCCAACAGACACATAAAAAAAAAATGCTCAGAATGACTAGCCATCATGGAAATGCAAATAAAAGCCACAATAAGGTTTCAGTTAACCAGTTAGAATGGTTATCATACAGACATCAAACCACAATAAATGCTGGTGTGAATGAGGGAGAAAGTTAACATAATACATTGTTGCTGGGAATGTAACCAAGTACAGTCATTGTGGAAGACAGTGTGGAGATTCTTCTGAAATCTGAAAATAGACCTATCATATGATGCAGCCATCCCTCTCCTTGGAATTTTCATAAGCAAAATGAAATCAGCCTATGGAAGAATATCCACACAGTTTATTGCAGCTCAATTCACAATAGCTAATATATGGAATCAACCCAAATGTCCATCAACTGATGATTGGATATGGAAAATGTGGTATATATTCAATATGGAATACTACTCAGCCAAAAATAAAAAAGAATGAAATCCTGCCTTTTGCAACAAGAGATATGCAACTGGAATTGTCCTGTAAAAAACTGGATAATCTGGATGAAATTGATTGATTCAAAGAAACACAAAGAACATCAAGTCCAAATGAGTTAGGAGTCCCGCCCCTATTTTACATTGTGATCTTTTTTGTGCATGTAAAACAGCAGTGATTCCTTGATAATGTGATGCAGTATTAAAACATCTAGGCCTGTGTTTTACTGAGGTTGATCTTTGAAAAACACTTTAATTCCAATTACTTCTTGTTGAAAACAGTTTCTTGTTTCTTCATAACTTAATAGCAGCATTCTGTATGTTTTATAAAGTTGTGAAATCACTTAAGTGATCATATATTTCTCTCAGTCAAAAAATGATATTTCACCTATTAATAATATTCTAAGTTCCTGTTTCTAAAATGCTTTTAAGATATTACTTTGGGGGCTAGAACTGTGGTGTAGTATGCTAAGCCTCTGCCTGCAGTGCCAGCATCCCACATTGGCGCCAATTCATATCCCAGTTGCTCCTCTTGTGATCCAGCTCTCTGCTATGGCCTGGGAAATCAGTGGAAGATGGCCCAGTTCTTGGACCCCTGCACCCACATGGGAGAACTGGAAGAAGCTCCTGGCTCCCAGTTTCAGATCTGCCCAGCTCTGGCCATTGTGGCCATTTGGGGAATGAACCAGCAGATGGAAGACCTTTTTCTCTCTCTCTCCCTCTTTCTGTCTGTAACAATACCACTCAAATAATTTGATTCATTAATTAATTAAAATAAAAAGATATTACTTTGTTATCAACTAAAAGGCATGCCAGGGGTGTGCTGTGGCACAGTGGGTTAAATCCCTAATCTTTAGTGCTGGCATCCCATGTGAAAACCATCTGGTTCAAGTCCTGGCTGCTCCACTTCCAATCCATCTCTCTGATATGGCCTGAGAAAGCAGTAGAAGATGGTCCAAGTGCTTGGGAACCTGCAACTGCGTGGGAGACCCAGAAAAAGCTTCAGGCTCCTGGTTTCGGATTGGCCCAGCTCAGACCATTGTGGCCATTTGGGGAGTGAATCAGTGGATGGAGGACCTCTCTCTCTCTCTCTCTCTCTCTACCTTTGCCTCTCCATAACTCTGCCTTTCAAATAAATAAAATCTTTTTAAAAAGTTATGTGATATTGGGAAAACTTAATTTTATTAAACAAAGGAAATTTCATTTACTTGAGATATATCTCATGTTTAGGATTTAATATTTGAAGATATCAGGTGTCTCCCAAGAAATCAATAAATTTAATACAAAACAGCAATAGTATTTCTTCTTCCAGCTATAACCAATCAAAAAATATAACAGAAATCAAAATACTTTATAAATAGTAACAAATCCTATCAGCTACATTATAAAACTAATTAAGAACTAATAAACATTTAAATTGCATTAAAATATTTTAAAGAACATTTATAAAGCATAGCAATATACTATATTCATGAATGAGTCTAAATAGCTTAATAAACACACTACATTTTTCCAAAGTATTTTAAAAGTCTAATGCTATTCCAATCAAAATTCCATACTAATTAATTCTGAAGTTTCGATGAAAATTTAAAGAAGTATGAATAATTATCTCTTCTAAAGTGAAGAAGAAAAAGAGGAGAATAACTTGATCAGACATGAAGATTATTCATAAGACTTGGGAACAGTTTAGGGTGAAGCACGTAATAAAAAGTAAATAAATACATAAAATGTAATAGTCAAAACAACATATGTAAATATGGAAAACCTATTGATTATCACTAAACAATGGAAAAAGATGAATTGTTGAACAAATAAAATTGGATAAAGTGGCTTATTAATGAAATAAAATTGGACACCACATATAAAAAGACATATGGATTAAATCTTATTTTGGGCTGGTGTTTGCTCTAGTAGTCAAGATTCCTGCATGCCCTTTCAGACTGTCTGGGTTCAATGCCCATTTCAAATGCCAGACTCCAGATTCTTACTAGTGGAGACCTTGGGAAGCAACAATGAAAGCTCAAATAGTTGGATTCCTGCCACCCACATGGGAGACCTGGATCATGTAGCCAGCTGTTGACTTTGCTCTTGGCCCAATCCTGGTTTTGCAGGCATTTGGGAAGTGAATCAATGGATTGGAGTTCTGTCTGTCTGTCTCTAGTGCTCTGCCTATCAAATAAATCAATGGAAATTTTTTTAAAAAACTAAAACTGATCTTCAAATAGAAAACTACAAAGTAACTAAAAAAAATCTTTATGACCTTGGAATTGGGGAGAATTTCCTAAGCACCCAAAATACAAACCATAAGATGAAATATTATATGAGAATTATGTTTGTCTATTAAATAAAACACATCATACACAAAAGAAACCTCTAAGCCTTAGAGATAGAGATACCTACAAGGTCAACACAGAATTAATTTTTCAACACAGAAAAAATTCTTGCAAGTGGACCTTAAAAACTGGTGAGCTAAATTGAAGGATATTCAAAAGATTTGAAAAGGCAGTTCATAGAAAGTGAAAACTAGAAAACCAACAATTACATAATGAGATACTAAAAATACAAGTTATTAGATAAGCAAAATTAAAAACAATACTAAATTGTCTTATACCCAGTATATTAGAAAAAACTGCAAAAGCAGTAATGTCAAACTTGGATTGAATATGGGAGAAACACAGTAGATTAGTACAATGATCTTGGAAAGTAATTTGAAGTATTCAATTAAATCAAATGTTAAAAAACCTTAAATATAAGTATACATATACATATTATAAGAGTACTTCAAAATTTTATGTAAATGACATTAAAAGATAAGTTCATCTTGGTGCACAAAAGTTTGAATTCCATATATAATTTTTTCATAAGACTCATTCCATGGACTTTTTGAAAATTCCTTATCTGCATGGATTTCAAAATTTTTTGCACCAAGGTAAATATTTGTTGTGTCGATTTTCTGTGAGCTTCATTGATTGATTGATTGATTGATTTAAAGTCAGAGTTACAAATTGAGAGGAGAGGCAGAGAGAGTGAGAGGTCTTCCATCCGCTAGTTCACTCCCCAATTGGCTGCAACAGCCGGAGCTGCGCCAATCCAAAGCCAGGAGCCAGGAGCTTCTTCCAGGTCCCCCACATGGATACAGGGGCCCAAGGACTTGGGTGATCTTCTACTGTTTTCCCAGGCCATAGCAGAGAGCTGGATTGGAAGTGGAGCAGCTGGGTCTTCAACCAGTGCCCATATGGGATGCCAGCGCTTCAGGCCAGGGCATTAACCCACTGCACCACAGCGCTGGCCCCTCTATGAGCTTTTTTAAGTAGTCTCATATATATCTTCCAGAGAAAATTTCCCACAAGTCCATAAGGAGGTTCATCAGAGGATTTCATCTCAGAATTTTGTGTGAAAGTGGGGGAATTGGTAACAGCCCGTTTACACATCTACAGCTAGGAGCATGGTTATAAAGTGGTAAGAACATTCAGTGGTTCACTAAGCAGCTGGCAGAAATGACACAATACAAACATATACAATGATGTTGATGGGAAAACTTCTAAAAACATAAGATGCAAAGGACCTCGTGTTTACACAAATTTGAAATTCATGCATACAAAGATAATAGCTGTTGAAAAGAACCATATATCTCTAGAGACATTAGAGTGAATATTCATTTGAGAAAAGGAGACTAGCAGGACATCATAGTCAAGGAGAAACACACTAAAAAGAATTAAAATAAAAGTAGAACATTGTGACTAACAGTACCATTGAACCACTGGAAAACATGATTAGCTCACCACTGTGTACATTAGGTCTAAAAGGAATAAAAAAATATTTAAGATAAAAAATAGATAAAACCAAGGGAAAACGTGATTGTCATTAAAGTTAACTTTCACTCAAACATTTTGGTTTTCTACGATACATGAGATCCTTCTGCACAGAGTAAGCCTTGAGAGACCATTTGTATCATTTTCTAATGGGATGAGGCCAAACACCTGCAAATTCAGTAAATTCAGACAAACTAGGCTCACGGGAACTAGTTTCACATCATCTGTCAACAAGGACATCAAAGAGAGTTGGGAAATCAAAATCATTTGTCTCTGGGCTACAATGCCTGGCCATGACTCCCTAAGCACCAATCATAGCAATTCTGTGTTCCTGTAACTCTGCATTTGCTAGTTTGCCTGGGCCTTGATGTCCTAAGTGTTTCCAGTTTAGCTAAAGAGCAAGCTAAAAGGACTGACAAATAAGTTAAAACATGGGATCCCTGAACAAATATTCAAACTTAAAAATCCAAAGTATGCTATGGGGATACCTACTAAAGCTGAGTTTTGAGCATTGATTTTAATCTAAGATTTAATTTGGACCCCCAGAGTAGTGTTTATGAGGAGATGAAATCTTGCTCAGTGCAATGGAAACAATTCCTTAGCAACTGAAATGTGCATAAATGAAACTGACAAACACAGAATATAGTTGGATTGCTATTTCAGTATAAATTTCTGATAGAATCAGATTCTAGGAAGGATTAGAGATGATGTGAACAGTACTAATACTTGGTAAGGTTTTGTAGACTACAATTCTCTTTGGAGTCCCTTCTAACATGGAGCTCATATGGTTTTATGATGTGCACATTATGTGCTTGTGCACATGTACTCAGAAGCTGTGCTGTACTGGAAATGAGAGAGTTAAGCATGAGGAGGGTGTCTCTGAGGATGATGATGAAAAAAGTTAGTTTGTCTGTATGGAGTTCCTTCCAGCCAGTGAAAAACCTCAGAATATGAAAGTCAAGATTGCAGATCAGAACAGAAAATATTCCCTTAGCAGATTTATAAACTTCACAACTGAACATCAATGTATAGGCATGTGCCCTGTGACATTTCAATGATGAACCATATATATGATGGTGGTGCCATAGATTAAATGGAGCTGAATAATTGCTATCATCTCTCATAGCCATCATAAGGACATAGCCATCACCATGTCATAGTGTGAAGGGCAAAACGATGGTTTAAAAAAAAAAAGTGAATTCAGTTCTTTGTCTCACGTGAAAAAATTTCCACATGAACAAAGCAGTGAGCAAGGAAAGATTTATTAAAGTCAGAAACCTCTTGCCACAGCAGCCAGAATAGGGGCTCCAAGAGTTAGACCTGACAGCCTGAGACCAGTCAAGTCTTTTAAGCATGATTTTAGGGGGGAAAAAAGAAGGGCAGCTAACAATCTGTTAAGAGGGCCAAGACAAAACACATCAAAAGGCTGGCTTTGTAATCCTGTTTGTCCTGTCTAGCTTGCTCTTGATAAGACAAAAAAAAAAAAAAAAAAGCTATCAGAAGGGTGGGATCAATGACTTCTTTCCATTTTAGAGGTAAAGTGAAAACTCAGAAGGGTGGAATCACTAATTCCTTGCTACTCTCATGATAAAACTGGAAACTCCAAAGAAGGAGTAGCATCTGCACTTTGTCTCCTAAAGGCAGCTTTTGGGAGAAGCAAACATTTTGCACCCTCTTAGACAGACTTCCCTTTTCCTCATTCCAATCAGGAATAACGTAACTATGAATAACCTATAATAACCTGTGAATCCACCTATCCCCCTACATTAGTGCAATGCATTCTTCAAATGTTGTTGGTGATGCTGGTGCAAACAAACCTATCGTGTTGCTAGACACGCAAAAGTAAGGCACATACAGTTATGTATGCATATTACAATTGATAAGATAATGGCTATTTACTGGCTTGTGTGTTTACTACACAATTCTTTTATAGTTAGTTTATCATGCATTCCTTCTACCTACTAAAACAAAACTCACTGTAACAGAGTGTGTCATGTTATACCTCAGCAGTCTCATACATCTCATGGCTGCTGCAAGTCTTAGTTACATCAAGAAGCCATGATCTCTACCCTAAAGGTTTGTGAAAGTACAGGCTGCCATTCACACGATGATGAAACCATCTCACTACACAACTCTCAGAATGTATCACCATTGTTAAGTGACCTATGACTGTAATTGTGAACCTTAACAGATACTTCCACTTCTCCCTGTATGCTTCTTTCTTTTTCTCTTCTTTGATTTATTTTTTTGTTGCATCAGGAATATACTTCTCTATTCTGGCCTTATTGAAGTATCATTAACAAAAATTATATGAATTTAATGTATACAACATGATGATTTGATTCATGTATACATTGTATAATAATTATAACAGTCAAAATAGTTAACATATCCATCACCACCCTTAGTCACCATTTTTCTCCAAGAGACTGAATCCACAGTTATGTGAACACACATAACTATGCTGTCACCAAATTTCAATTACACAGTATAGCATTATTAACCCTAGCCATGCTATAAAGGGAATGTGACACTGAATTTGCTACTGATGTGTTCTTTGTAGTTTAGCATGTACATGTGGGTAAACAGTATACTGTTCTCTTTGAGTGTTGGTGGCATGTGCAACAAATAATTATGTTCTCATACAATCCTTAGCTAGATTTTACCTTTGGAAGTATTGCTTTTAATATAATCCTAAACTGTTTGATACCTAAAATCAGTATCCAGAGAGGCAAGCAGTACTCATTAGAAACAGGATTCTATTTGAAAAGAGAAATCCCTCTTTCTGCAAGTGCTATCCAGCCTGCTAGGAACTACAAATTCTGTGTGCCCAGAGAGCAGATACCAGCTAGCACCCCACACTTAGAAACCTTGCCTCTGGCTGGCGCTGCGGCTCACTAGGCTAATCCTCTGCCTGTGGCGCCGGCACCCCGGGTTCTAGTCCCGGTTGGGGCACTGGATTCTGTCCCAGTTGCTACTCTTCCAGTCCAGCTCTCTGTTGTGGCCTGGGAAGGCAGTGAAGGATGGCCCAAGTGTTTGGGCCCTGCACTCCCATGGGAGACCAGGAGGAAGCACCTGGCTCCTGGCTTCACAGCACACTGGCTGTAGCGGCCATCTTGGGGGTGAGTCAATGAAAGGAAGACCTTTCTCTCTGTCTCTCTCTCTCTCTCTCTCACTAACTCTGCCTGTCAAAAAAAAGAAAAAGAAAAAAGAAAAAAAAAAGAAACGTTGCCAACCTTACCTTTCTTTTCTTGATTTTCCTTATAGCTTCTCTGGATCAGTAAACTATAGTCAACTTGAAGGCCCATAGCATGAAAATAACTTACGTTTAAGACTATTTGCTACACAAAAGAAATAATTCATGCTAAAAGTAGTTACCAGTCTCTCCATATTCAAGTCTCCCCAGTCCAACATCTCTTTGAGAGCTGGATCCTGAAGTTCTGCATCATCGCTGCAACCTGAACAGTGATGCAGCTACATGGGGTTTTAAATGTTCATAGACAAATGGTAGTACAAGATAATGAGAGGAGCAGGCATTTAACTTAGTGGCTAAGATGCCTGCAACCCACATCAGAGTATCTGGGCTTCATTCCTGTCTCTGGCTCCACACCCTGGAGGCAGCGATTGATGGCTCAAGTAGTTAGGTGCTGGCCACCTACAAGGGAGATCTGGATTGAGCTCCTGAATCCAGCTTTGGCCTGCTCCAGTACAACTGGTGAGTAGGAAAATTCTCTCTCTCTCAATCTCTCTCTCTCTTTCCGTGTGTGGGTGTGTGTGTGTGTGCCTCTCAAACAAGTAACTAAATTTTAAAATAGAAAGATAATTGCATTTTTCATAAATATTTTTGAAACACCCTTGAATCTTTGGTGACAGAAGAATCTTTCTCATATGCTGTGAAATCTCCGTCCACTTGTATCCCTGTAGGAGAGGGGAAAAATGGAAAAGAATCAGCTGCTTGACTAAGAGGCAAGTCAGCATGATAGTTCCTAAGACTGGGTCCTATTCTATGATAGTCATTTCTTGATAATATTATACAAATTGGAACCCTATAGGCATTAATTTTTTTCTTGTCTCCATTAGTGAAGAGAAAGTATCAGTGCTCCTTCACAAATGAGTCCATCTGTGAAAGTCTAATCTCAACCGAATGAAATAAAATTACCCATGATTTCCTCCTTAATCTTTAACAGGAAAACATGACGGCACGAACTAGGGGCTAATGCAAGAAGAAAGTGGAAATGGCGCCCTCTGGTGTTACATCTAACAACAACCTACCTTGAGGAAGGAACACAGATCACTATAGATTTAAACCTTCTTTCTAGTACCAAATCCACATGTGTTTATTTACTGCTCATGCCATGTCTGCCAGTAAATAACATCTAGAAAACTCTGATATCCGTTCTGATACTTTTGAATATATGGGTTGAATGAGTACAATATTTTTGATTGTAGCTTATGGGTGATTACCTTGTCAGTACTGGACTGATAACTGGAGAAAATCAAATTTTAGAAAAGTTACTTGAAAACTACAAGAAAGATATATGAAACAGAATGACAAAGATCAGTAAACCTTATATTTATCTGAACACTGTTCTCAATTTAAACTCAGTTCTATATTTAAATGCCAACTTATGTTCATGTTTTGAGGGGAAAATCTTATTTAAAATAAAGAAAAAAGAAATCCATATATTAAAATAAGAATGTTATGTTCCTGTAGATAACCTGTGCTGTCAATGGTTGAATGTTCTGGTGTGTGGAGGGGAGTAGGTGATTCTGGGATCTTTACCTATTTGTGTCCATCTGTATACAGAGCAAGAAAGAACCTAGAAGCCAGTGCAATAAAATTCAGCTTTCTTCCACATCCATTTCAAGTTTAATTCAAGTGTCTTTCAACAGAGATTTATTCTGAAGCCAGCTCCTTCACATCCTGTTAACATTGTATATTTTGTTTGCATGAAAACTCAAATTGATCTGATGTTGATGTTCAGTCACCGTATAAGTAGGAGGCAGAAAGTATCTGTTAAAGATAAACTTGTCAAAGTAAAGACTCACATAATTTTGAGCTTTAGCTGTAAATAGCAATATTTTTATATTATTAGAGTGTCGTTATAAATTTCAAAGATCTGCAGAAGTCCAGGTTTGTGTCCAGTCCCCCTGTTTGACATCATTTTCTGAGCATATGCCCTGCTCAAAATAAAAGAACAAAAAAACCTGCATCAGCTGCCACAAAGGAAGAAAACATGGTAATAAAAGTGTGTGGACTCTTTCAACACAAAAAACTCCCAGCACTTCAAAGCTTCCAGTGCCTCCCATGTCAATTCTCTCTCTGTGATTATTCTTTCATTATTTTTAGAATCTAATTCCTCAACTCCATTGTCTAGGTGCATAACAATGCAAGGCTTTCATTATGAGATATAAAGAAAAGGCTAGAATGTGTCTGTAAGAAATACTGTTTCTTAACAGTGTCTGCATGTTCAATTGCATTCATAGTTCTCGTTATTTTAAGCTAAAGGTCAGGAAATGGCTATAAGACAGTGGGGAAAGGCTGGAAAGAAGAGGAATGAATTTGAAATAATAAACATTTATGGGGTGGGCTTGTCACCTAGTGAATGAGACACTGATTCAGACACCTGCATCTTAAAGTGCTTAGATTTAGCAACTGGCTTCATTCCTGATTCCCACCAATGAAGATCCTGAGAAGTGATAACTCAAAGAACTGGGCCCGTGCCACTCACATAAGGGATCTGGATTGAATTCCCCACTCCTGGCTTTCACCCACCGCAGCCCTGGCCATTGCAGCATTAGGGGAATTAACCAGCAGATTAGATTGCTCTCTCTCTTTCTCTTCCATCTTAAATAAATTTTAAAAAATTATTGAGAGGTTAGTACATGCCAAATACATAAACGATTATCTACATATCCTTGGATAATTCCCATAATTATTCTCTATGTTGAAAACCATCCCAGTTTATGACAGCAAAAAGGCTTTGAGAGGCTATGTTAACCCTCCAAAGTCACATAGGTTTTAAATGGCAAGCCAGGTATTCAAAAGCCTAACCCTTTTTACTTCAAATTTAACATTCCTTCCAACTAACTCTGCTACTCTCAATGACCAGTAATCCAGATAAAATGATACAGGTAGTAGGGGGCCCCACTCACACAATCTGCTTTAGAAATTGATGAGAAAATGTATTGTCACTGTTGGCACCTTGAAACCACTTCGAGAAAGATCTTTCTTTGTTGAGCCTATTTAGCCAGTCCTAATACCAGAAGGTAAGAACACGATGATATGGGGGAAGGAGAAGAAGCTTACCTGCTTTGCTTAGGAAGAAAACAGGAATTTGGATTAGGAATAAGCAATAAAGATAGAGAACAACAACAACAACAAAAACAGGCAGATCTGCAGTTGTCTGCAGCTTGTGAAGATATTCTGTCTGTTCACGAGAAACCCTCAGTGGCAAATTGGGTTGAAGACTTTTCATAATAAGGGATTTCCTCATTTCAATGTTTAAGCTGTTTACTGTGTGTCTCTATGACAGCAGTCATTCACAACTATTTTTTGCATTTTTATTTAAAAACTAATTATTTTATTTGTTTATATGGGAGAGAGAAAAAAGTGCTCCCATATATTTTATATATATATATGTATATGTATATATATGTGTGTGTATATATATATATATATATATAAGTTCACTCCCCAGATGTCCAAAATGGCCTTGGCTGGGTTAGGCCAAACCTGAGAGCTGGGACTTCAATCCAGGTCTCCCACATAAGTAACAGGAACAAAATTGTTTGAACTATCACTACTGCCTCCAAGAGTCTGCATTAGCAGAAAGCTGGATTCAGGAGCTAAGGCTGGGTATCAAAGCCAAGAGCTCCAATAGGGTCCTTGGGCATCTTAACCCATGTCTTAATTGCTAGGCCAAACACCTGCCCCATTAACAACTCTTATATGAGAAGTACCTGAAAATAAAAATGGAATGTTTTCCACATCTATATCAGAAAAGGATGGTATGAAGAGATTAAGAGCCAGAGCTCAGAGGACACAAGAAAGTAGAAGTAGTGATGTCCATGTAACTTCAGGGAGGCTGCTGTAGAAAGAGTTAGCTTATATAAATGTCAGGGAAAGCATGCCCCAGAGTTATGCTTGATTAAGTAGATCCCACAGTCTCACTGGTTTATTAGAGAAAATGCCTAGGAAGTTACTGACATTGCCCCCTTTCAATAGCTTCTGACACATGGTTAGTTGGAAAAGTGGGAGCAAAATTACCTTCCCATACACTCATCATTCTTGCTAATATCATCATATCAGCAAGCCCTCCTGTGTATCTTCACTCCCAAAGAACCATCAGTAAAGAAAGATAAAGAAAAGTCTTAGATAGAAAGCTGAAGGCAATTTGCCATCCAAACATCGTGGTCTCCACCAACAATGGTATTGCCATTGAGTAACTGATGGCCATATCCACTCCCCTAGTAAGCCTTTCCCCCAAATGGCCATAGGCCTCTAAATACTATAAGGATCAACCTTAGTTATAGAACCCTGATTATAAAAAATAACTAAATAATTGAAGGAAACTCAGAAACCATCTGATATGATCTTCCAGTGACTGAAAAATTTTTTGTACAATAGCTCTAGCAAGATTATTATTCATCATCTTGAATATATCCAATGACATGGGTGCCTCAAAAGAAAATTCCTTCTATCTTTGGATAACATGAACTATTAGAAAACACTCACTTATTCTTGAGCCCGAGTTAGCCGCCTGGTTCTAGATTAGGTCAGACATCTAGAAAGGCAAAGGTATTACTCTCCTCCCGTCTATCCTCTCTTCATCTATGTGATGACAACTTCCATGTCACTATGTAAGTCATGCTAAATGGACTCAGTAATCTCCAGATGTTTCGCCATATTAGGAACCACTTCTAGATATTCCCCACTTGCCATTTGCCAAGATCTCTTATGAATTTGTGGTGTGCAGAAAGGGAGACACATTCCAGATGTGGTATTAACTACGCAAAATTCAATGGTAACTTTATGTCATTCTACAAATAGGTCCTTTACTGAAGCAAAATAAGATGACTTTAGTTTTTCATGACACTTTTTCAAGTGTGAATCATATTGAAGTTACTTTGCATGGGGACATTGTATCACTTGATTTTTTTTTTTTTTGTATCACTTGATTTTAAATGTGTGTTTGGTCATTGGAACACAAAGTTCAGTATATTAAGTTTTCTCTTTACTTACATTTTATATTATGCTGTTTTGGGTCCTTAATTATGACACCCAGTACACTCCCATCTATTCCTTGTCACATCAGAAAAGCAGGGTATTTGGTGATTACACCTCTAATCTTTATATATTTTCATAGTAATTGTAACTATGAATTGATCTCCCTTCTCTTAGTTATTCATTCATAATCTTGCTACTACTGAGCACTTACTGTATTCCAGCCACTCCCCTACTGACTTTCCAGATATCATCTCATTTTAATCCTTCTAAACTTGTGTATTGTGTTTTTTTT
Source organism: Oryctolagus cuniculus (assembly GCF_964237555.1). Classification (NCBI taxonomy): domain Eukaryota; kingdom Metazoa; phylum Chordata; class Mammalia; order Lagomorpha; family Leporidae; genus Oryctolagus; species Oryctolagus cuniculus. The sequence goes on from NC_091437.1 coordinate 145,138,743, forward strand.
TTCATTTTTCTTGAAGAAATGTAAGGCATAGGGAAGTTATGCACTTAGTTCAAAGCATACATAGCTAAAAGACTTGCACATGATTCACTCTCCTGGTTTTCAGTTCTGCAAACATGTACCCTTTCGACATTGCAGCTTCCAGGCAAAGAACTCACCTATGAATTCTTGCCTTATCAAAGTTATACTTTATTGATTTCTCAGAGGCAATTTTCTTTTCTTTTACTTATATTTTCTTCCAGATAGGCTTTCTTCATCTATACTTTGTGTAATTTGTCTTTTTTCTTTTTCTTTCTTTTCTTCTTTCTCACTTTTCTTCTCTCCCTCTTTTCCTTATTCTGTTCCTCCATTTATTTCTTCCTTCTCTCCTTCCTCCCTTCCTTTCTTCCCTCTTCCCTTACCTCTCTTTATTTCCACTTCCTTTCCTCCCTTTATTTCTCCTAGTATGTTTGCATCATCGCCACGCATACATCGTTATTGCTCTCCTTTTAAAGATGTGCAGATGACATTCTTTTCAGACTTTCCATTTATTCTATGTAGAACGTAAGTTAATTTTAAGATAGTCCTCTCTTCTTATTGAGGATTGTCTGTCTACATATCTGAGTCGCACAAAGAATGTGAGATACTCATGCTTCCCTCTAGTTGTTTGTAGCTGCGGGGTCCAGGTGGTGTATTCCAACCCTGGAAGGAGAGTATAGGTTATTTTGTCTCTTCGTCGCTTTCCATCAAATGTCCAGGATCCCAAGATCACTTACTCTGTATTGTGGGCATTCCCTCTGGTCTCACTTCCCTACTTCAGCCCACAGTTATAGAATATAGGTGAGCCTTGGCTATTTTTCCTGCCTTTTTAATGATCCTGAGTGGTTGTAGAGGCTTTTTGGTTTTGTTTTCTCATTGACTTATCACCTCAGTTTGCTTCTCTCTCAATTACTGTGAGTGTGTGAGGAAAGGGGATTTCATCAGTTATAATAATTATGAAGATATATAAAGACTAGGGGTATAATCACCATTATTATTAGTAAGAAATCTCAAGACTATACATTGACCTTTCTCCATATTCTTCCTGGTGGGTACTGGATGTGAAGCTACATTAAAATTTTCTGTTCCTTTCCTTGCCATCACATTTGGAAAATTAGAGCATGGTTATACTTTAGTGAACACTTCCCATTTTTTTCCATTTATTCAAACATAGGTAGAGGAAGATGTTGTCACTCTGGTATGTATTTTATGATGTTTCTTAATTTTCATTACAATCATATCTGACCCCTTGGAAAAGATTTATATAGCTCATTCAGTAACATTTTTCATTTGAAAATACCATGGGTCCCAGAACCTATGCTGTAACATTTCATAATCCTAAGGTAACTTAGAAGAATCAAATATAATGCAGCTAATAGAATTTTATACAATATTATCTTTAGACTCATGGTTTTGATCAAGTCATAGAGGTCACTAGACCTCAAACTCAACTCAGAGAGTTGAAAGATTTTATATGTCATAGTAGTATGACATATTGCTTATTCTATTGTTAACTTTGCCCTCATCTTTTCCATGATTCTTAACAAAGGCATAGAGACATAGACCCTAATATCATCCTACCTCTGTACTTAATAGCCTCCTTGGATGTTCCTAACCTAATACCTTAAGTATGGCAAAATATTTGGAAGGGCCCAAGTTTACTACATTTCCTATAAAAGAATAATTCTTCCTGGTCAGAGGGTATTAAGAAGAAAATGCCATTGAATTATTTAGAAAATAATTGGGAAAATTGAAAACATAATTATCCAGAATCATTTAAACATGAACAAGACAGTTTTTGGAGAAAAGAGAAATAAGAGCTTCTTTGGGTTCACTTCTAATACTGCTTTAATACTGAACCACTTTATAAACATTAATAACAGGCCTCTGAGTCACCAATCGTTTTTTTCACAGCACTATGTTTCTTTTAGTGTCATTTCAAAACTATCTCCATTTCCTTGTTTAAATGATGGGATAACATCCACAGTATCTCTTCTAGTTAGTCATCTGGATTCTTCTGAAAAGATCCCATTATAGGAAACTTACTGGCTCTTAGGTCAGCTCAGTTCACTACTGCAAAGCTCAGACCTCATTCTCTTAGAAGCTACGGGTTTATTGCTAAATTTTCAAAGTAGACTATCGAATTGTATGTGGTCTTTATAACCACAGTATAGATAATATGTCTATATGATCAAAGATTGAGAAGCATGAACCAATAAAGGAGTGGTGAAACCACATATAAAATAGATTTTTCAGAATTCTTTTAAAATTAATAATGTTAGGCAAGAGGAAGAAGAATTCCATTCTTTATATTAAATCAAAACTTGGGGCTGGTACATGCCATATAGTTGCTGATTCATGTTCCAGCTGCTCCTGTTAGGATCCAGCTCCTACTCCTATGGCCTGCGAAAGCAGTGGAAGATGGTCCAAGTGCTTGGGCCCCTGCAGCTGTATGGGAGACTTGGAAGAAGCTCCTGGCTCCTAGCGCTGGGTCCCAGCCTTGGTCATTGTGGCCATTTGGGGAGTGAACCAGTGGACAAAATACCTTTCTCTCTGTCTTTAACTCTACCTCTCAAATAAATAAATAAAAACTATTTCCCTGTATTTCTAGTGAGCAAACCTCTGCCTAGCATATAACACTCAAAACACATTTTATGAACCGAGTGAATATAAGATCCTCCTATTGTACTATATCAACAGTATTTCATGTTCTCTAAAGACTTGTGTACAATGAGAATTTGTGATTGCTTCAGCTGATTTTAAAATAATATATTTTGATGCTTTTATTGAATGTGTGGCACCGGGAAGGTAATATTTCAAGGGGGCTGTGGCAGGATAAATGTTGGTGTGCAAACAATGAGAGGAGTAATGTCAGTTGCCTGGAAGGGAAGCCATATTTTTGAAGTTTCCTGACTCACTATCTCCTATCTCTCTGAGCGTGTTTTTGGTGCTATCTCCAGATAGTCCACATTTCAGAGTCTCCAGATACTCCCCCAGCACTCTATTTCCATCCCCGAGGGAGTCACATGAGGACCTCTTCCCTTTTTCTTTCTGCCTGCCATAAAGGTGGAGGTTGTTTGCAGATTCTTACATGAGGCCCTCAGTGTTTTACCTTGGCCTCTACTTTCAGCACTCTGAAATTCCAAACACACAAGGAAAGGGGAATTTCCATTTTAAAATAGGTTATAATTATTTGATAATACACTCTTCAGATCTGAAGACCCAACATGGGCTTCTTGTGCATCTCCAAGATGAAATTTAACAAGTTTAAATCAGTCTTTTGCTAGGCTCATCCTTCTTTCTCCCCTATTAGAATGAAATATAGCTTAAAGTTTGAGCTACACGTCTAAGAGTATAGTTTATCAAGACAAACAGTCAAAGCCAAACACTTTAGGGTAATTTTATACTACAAAAGCATGGCATCCTTAGTATCTGTGGATAAAGTATCATGACTGCTATAATGAATTTATTTAATTGGAATTTCACCAAGACATAAATTTACTCGGACCTATTTTTAAAGACAAGAATATTGATTTTGGAGCAGCAATAAATTCCTGTAATATTTGTCCTCAGTAAAAAGCCAAGACAATTCTAGTCCATTTCTTTTTTAAAACAGTATGCCAAGACCATCATTTTGTTGGCTGCATACATCCTGATTTATATTCGATGAGAGTTGTAAAAGGCTTTTATAGAGGAGACAGCCGAGTGACATTTTCCTATAAATCACGACCATTTTTACTGCCACAAAGTTCTACGGCTAAACTTCAAATACAACCGCGCTATAAACTCTGTGGATGGAACCACATTCTTGCTGAATGAGAAACATGTTTCCCCTTTCACCATGAGTGTGGATTCTAGTCAGTCCCTGGCCGATGAGTGCATCACTGGAACTCTAGGAACCAACCTCAGCTCAGATGGAGAAGCCCAGGAAATGCAGGTTACCTAGGACAGCTTTGACTTCAGCTCTGCTTTCAGATTCATGAGTTATTCACCATGGAATGATGCTGGGTGTTGAGCTGAAATAACTAGGCGTTAAAAGTAACGAAAGTGAGGGGAATCTAGTTTTGGCAGTCATCAGTATTGTGGTTGAGAAATGTAACTCTATAGAATGGAATCATATTTCATTCAATATGAAGCCTCGAGAGGATTTCTTCTGGCCATGAGATGTCATCTTTACTCATAACTCTCCTAAACACTCCAGTGGCCACTTATGTCAAAGATAACTTGTTTCTGTAATACAGAGATTAGAAGCTCTGAGTTTTCTTTCAAACTGTTTTCAAGAAGTGAACTTGTATTGAGAAAGCAGATAAATAGCTTATATGATTTTAGAAAAGATATTAAGCATCTGAACCCAATGTTCCTTATCTATAGTAACAAATGTTGTATTGAAAGCATACATTGAGAAGAGAATAGTGGTTACCAGAGGCTGGCAGAGTTCAGGTGAGGGGGACTGAGGAGAGGTTGATTCACAGATACTAATTAATAGACAGGAAAATAAAGTTCTGGTCTTCTATTTCACAGGAGGGTGACCATTCCTAATGATACTGGACTACATATTTTTCTAAAAAAAAAAATAGCTAGAAGTGGGCATCCAGCCAAATAGTTAAGAAGCTGCTTACAATGCCTGTATTCCACACCTGAGTACCTGGGTTCAATTCCTCCCTCTACTTCTGTTTCCAATTTCCTGTGTACATCCTGGAAGGCAGCAGGTGAGGGCTCAAATATCACTCATGTGGGAGACATGGTTTGATTTCCCAGCTGCTGGCTTTGGGTCCCAGTTACTGTGGGCATTTAGGAAGAGAACCAGCAGATTAGATGGAGCATTCTTGGTCTTTCTCAAATAAAAATAAATACATTTTAAAATCTAGAATAAAGCATTTTGAATGTTTTCACCATAAAGAAATGATAAATATTTGAGGACGTAGAACATTATACAATATATACATGTATTGAAATATCAAGTGGTATACTATAAATATGTACAATTTGTGTATGTGAGTTAAATATAAATATTTTTTGAGTTACATGTGTATGTGTGTTTCTGTATCCACTTATATCACAACTTCCAATGAAATAAGCTAAACCTGAATTGAATACCCACTCACTAAGATTAGTAAGAGCTTCAGGACCACTGCTGGAAGTTCTCTACCTGACAGTTTGTCAGTACCAGAATTCGGACTTACATAGTCACAGAAAACTGACAGAGGCCTCTAGTCTAATTCTTTGAATGCTTATTTTTTTTTTTTTACAGGCAGAGTTAGACAGTGAGAGAGAGAGAGAGAGAGAAAGGTCTTCCTTCCGTTGGTTCACCCCCCAAATGGCCACTATGGCCGGCGCACTGCACTGATCCGAAGCCAGAAGCCAGGTGCTTCCTCCTGGTCTCCCATGCGGGTGCAGGGCCCAGGCACTTGGGCCATCCTCCACTGCCTTCCCGGGCCACAGCAGAGAGCTGGACTGGAAAAGGAGCAACCAGGACGGAACTGGCGTCCCAACCAGGACTAGAACCCGGGTTGCCAGTGCCACAGGCTGAATGCTTCCTTTCTACGCGTGTCATCCATTCAATCAGGTGCACTTTTTTGCTTCATGCTAACTTCAAATATAGAAGTCCTCATCTAGGCTCCCAACGGCCTGGAACTTCATATTCAGCCTCTCCTTTCCTATCAAATATCTTTCTACATTCTTAGCATTATTATAAGCATTTTTCACTTGTTTTCTGGTGAAACTACCTATCTCTCCCCCTGGGAGAACCACAACATGCATCCTCATGTTGTCTTTGATAAGGCAACCTCATCTTCTTGAAAGTTTTGTGGATACACAAATCCCAGCTTACATTCCTGTGTGTGTGCGTGTGCATGTGTGTGTGTGTGTATGTTTGTGTGTATATGCTTTCACTGCCCCTTGGGAATAAGGAAAACTCAGAATTACTGAATTTTCCTGGAAGAAACTGGGATGGGGATAAGATGAAATTGTATATCCTGGAGAGTCCCCAGCAAGTGGGAAGAGGGCTATCATGGCATCTCACTTGTTATATGCAATATGAGGATAATCTCACCTACTCCTTTGGTATCAATCACCAGCAAAATGATCACTATTTCTAAAGCTAGACCTTAAGCCTGTTTCTCTCCTTCCTTAAGTTCCTTTTGACAACACATAAACAGTTAAACTCTTCATCACCAATCCACCAGCCTGCCCTTTTTCCTATGTTTTATCTGTCTCCTATGTTACTTGTGTGCCACCATCCAACATGAAACAGGTATTCTTGAGTACTCCCCCTTTGCTAATCCAATTATAATCTACCACAAACCCTATCAATTATGCAATCTTAAAATAATTGAAATTAGTTCACTCATCTTCTACTGTTCTAGGTTAGTTCTCTATCATTTATATCTGACATTGCGACAATAGTTGCTTAATTGCTCATTCTCCTCCCAATGTTGTTCTGGGCTTTCTTCTATCCAAGCTACATGATAGCTAGAGTGCACTCTGTAAAAGTTAAATAGTTACAGTGTGCTGATAGTAATCTATCAATAATTCCTTTTATTGCTTTTAATATTGTTCCTCTACTTTCTTTGGTGACCTTTTCTCTTCTATGTCTTCTTTCTCTGAAGAATAAGATAAGATTCTGTAGCAAATATCAAGTAGACCAACCTATACTAAAACTTCAAGGTAACAGACACTCTTTAGTCCCCGTACAACAGTCCTGAGCAGGTTCTACTCAGCATTGCATATGAACAGATGAAGGGAAAAGAGCCCCATAGAAGGCATGGGAGGGTGAATGGACCAGGCCTGGATGCATATCCTTTTACTCCAGATATACACACCATACCCGAGAAGGGGACACGGGTTTTTGTGGACAGCCATTATGTACTACCATTGAGTTAACAGGGAGGGAAAAAGATTTTTTGGCACTTTTGAAGTTTGTTGAGCAGTTTGTAGAGAAAAGTCTCTGAAGGTGGTAGGCTTTGGTTGTCTGAGTAGCAGAAAGTGTTACCATAATTGAGAATATGAACATTTGAAATGGACAAACTGTGGTTTACATTTTGGTTCTGATATTTTTAGTTGGCTCATTTATGTTAAATATTTATTCTAAACTAGTGATTTGGAATAAATTATGCCAAAACATACCTTTGGTAAAGACTATGAGAAATTAAATATTTAAAACAATTATCTCAGTCCCTGTCACAGAGAAGTTTTGCTAAACAGAAGTCATTATTATTAGTTACAGGTTGGATGAGATGGGAGCTAGGAAGGGAGATTACAAAAAAAAAGAACTGGGAATTAGGATTCTGCCTTGGGCCATGTGCAGGTTATATAATATATTCTAGATCTTTCTTTTCTTTTTTAAAAATTGTTTTATGTATTTTTGAGAGACAGAGAGAGGACAACAAAGAGTGAGAGAGAGCACTTTCATCTGCTGGTTCACTCCCAAATGTCCACAGCAGCCAGGGGTCTGAAGCCAGCAGCTAGGAACTCAGTGTTAGGTCTCCCACATGGATGGTGGGAACCCAGTTATCTGAACCATCACTGTTGTCTCCTAGTAGATCACTGTTTTCTTCATCTGTCATAATTATCATAATTCTACATTGGATAATATGGGAATAAAGTGAAATAGGCATATAAAGCATTATGCATCATACCAGCTATTGTATGTAGCAACTATGATTAAGGAAGTAAACAGTAAATCAGGAAGAAAAATTACTTACATGATAAAAACATTTTTGTCCTTTCAGAGAGAATAACTAACAATTCAAACTCTCTGTGGGCTTCTGTTAAGATTTTGAATTTTCAAACCACAAAACTCAAGTATGCTAAAAATGTAAGTATTTTTCCTAGTTTCTGTCCAAATCTCCTATGGCAGCTAGAGCAGAAATAGAATTTTGCAATTTTAAGGGAAATTCAGTCTCTTAAAATTTTTCTCAGTCAATTCCAAGTAAACTCAGACAGTTTTAGTTTAACATCTCTCCTACTTTGTGGCCTGTAAGAATTTGTAGGCTCTCCAGGTACCTTAGCATCCAAGGTGAGACACTTGATCCTAAGCCATCAGCCATACTGCTGACTTCCACCAATATTTATAAAGCCCTGTTGGTGTTGTAGTTGTCCTTAGGTCATTTTGGTTCATGGTTGTCTTTGTCCTTTTTGCTGTCACTTCTGTCTGTTACATAGCCATGCTCTCATCTACTGCTACTCTCCTTACTAGGACAGCCACAGGGCACAGTATGCAGCTCATACTCTATGTGTCCTGTGGCATAATCACTTGGAAAAATATAAATATGCTAGCTCCCAAGTTTCAAAAGGAAAGTCATGGTAATCTCCCTTTTATTTGAAGATGACTCAAATTATATGGGAGATCTACTATCCATCTGTTTTTGAATAGTCCCAATACAAAGTGAGAAGCAGATCTCCCTAGACAATCAGGAACATCAAATTCATTTGTCTCCTCTCAGTATCTCTCATTCACCAGCTTGGGGAATTGTTTCAAGTTTAGAGATATTCTATCATACTTTACTGAAAAACTGGAAATCATGAATGTGTACCTTGACCTCTGTTTCATGGTTACAGATCTTCTGTGAGGAAAAGAACGCTTAGTTCAGACTTCCAGGGTAACTCCGTGCCTGTGTTGTTATTTTTTCACTGAGAAAAAAGAAGTACCAGAGAAGAATGATGTTGTCCCACAGTCACAAAATTCAAGACACCTATACATTTGCACCCATGCTTAATGTCTTTCTAGACCCTCAACTTTTGGGGCCCAGCCTCAATCCCTTCTCAAGATCTTTTCCCTATGTAATTCCTTCCTCTTCTTGAAGAAATGTCAGTAAATTTTTCTTATAAAAGTTGAGATATAGATATTTGAGAATTTGCTGGCCATACAGTCTCACTCATGTCCTCAGGACTCTGCCGTCATAGCATGAAAGCACTGAAAGAAAATACAAAAGCTAAGAGGAATGGATGTGTGCCAATAAAGTAAACTCACAGCCACGAAAAACTTGAATTTTGTGTCATGTTTCATGTTAACAAACATTATTCTTTTTAATTTTTGAATTGTTTATAAATGTAACAACTATTCTTGGTTCATAGATTATTAATAATCTACAAAAGTAAGCAGCAGGCCAAACTTTACACAGTTTGTAAAGTTCTATTCTTCATTCTTTACTCTCATCACATTAGCAGATGACTGATAATCAGGTAGTATATCCACTCTAATATCTTACATCTTTAAAAAATCTAGAATCTAGCACTGAGGTGCAGCAGGTTAAACCATGACCTGCAGTGCCAACATCCCATATGGGTGCCAGTTCGAGTCCCGGCTATTCCACTTCTGATACACCTCCTTGTTAATGTACCTGGAAAAGCAGCAGAGGATAGCCCAAGTCTCTGGGACTCTGCACCCATGTGGGAGATCTGGAAGAAGCTCTTGGCTCCAATTTTCACCTGGCCCAGCCCCAGTTGCTGTAGCCATATGGGGAGTGAACCAGTGGATGGAGGCTCTCTCTCTCTCCCTCTCTGTCCCTCCTTCTTTCTATATATAACTCTGCTTTCAAATAAATAAATAAATCTTTTAAAATTCTGCCTTTGATTCTCCAAGTATTTCTAGCTACTATATTATTTCTCTGTTAATCTTCACAGCAAAACTTTGTAAGGCTTTTTTGCACATTCTACAGCTTCATTTCTTAATCATTTTTTAATGATTTTAATGTATTTTCATGTCACTGCTGTTTTAAAAAGGTAATCTTAAAGGTTACCAGTTATCTGTTGCCAAATCTAATGACACTCTCTGATCTACATTTTATTCAATTTCTCAGCAGTTTTCAACTCAGCTGAGTACCCCCATCTTGAAATGTTCTCTTCTTCCTCATATGAAGATGACGTATTTTTCTACCTTGTTGGTCATACCTTCTCAGTCTTTTCGGGGGCTCCTCTGCATATACCATAACGCTGGGCCATTCTTTCCCACTTTCATTCTTTCTCTCTCATAAGTATCCTCATAACTTTAACTCTATAGTCTGTGTATGTCTTCTGTTCAGACTATTCCTCTGATCTCTAGATTTCTATAACCAATTACCTACTTGTTCCTAAGATGCATCTCAGAGTTGATAAGGCCAAATGGATTTCTGTGTGCAGCTGGATTCTTTTTCCCTCCAGCACCACCACATAACCCAGATACTGAAGTCATCCTTCATCTTTCTCTTTTCTTTTTATCCATTACATGCTAATAATCAATAAGTTTTATCAACACGACCTCCAAAATATATCTTAAATCTGTTTCTTCCTTTTAATGTCCAATGTGTACCTCTCATTCAAGCCACTATCTCTCTCAACTAAATAATGATTACCTCTTCTCTAATGCACCTCTGCCAGGTCAATATTGTCTCTGTACACAAAATTGAAAGTAACCACATGATGCAGAACTAATCGTGTTACTCACCTAATGTAAAGCCTCCTGTGGTTATTCATGGCATTACCTCTGTCTACTGAGCGCTGCATGACCTGCTAGCTTTTCCCATTTCATGTGTCTTTTCCCCTGGATGACTATCTCCCAGCCCTTAACCACTTGCTGCTACATCCTCAATTATATTAACATCTTTCTGGCTTCAGGGACTTTATGAAGGCCATCTTCTCTATGAAAGCATTCTTCTGAAGTCTATTTAGATATGTTTCTTGAGGCTTGAGGATTCCATAAACCCAGTCCGCCACAGCCTACCACCATGACATTTATTCTCTAACGCAGGTAAGCTCCTACTACTAGTTGCATTATTTACTCATTATAGACACAGCTTAACAGATATACAGATGCCCCTTGACTTACAATAGGATATATCCTGATAAACTCATCATAAGTTAAAAATATTGTAAGTTGAAAATGCATTAATACAATTAATACAACCTACTGAACATCATAATTAGCCTAACCTATCTTAAAGGTGAGCATAATGCTGAAATTAGCCTACAGATGGGGAAAATAATTGAATACAGGCTTATTTCATAACAAACTGTTGAATATCTCACATGATTGATTAACTACCTATATCCAAAAAATGCTATCAATGCAGTTTATCAACTGTTCATCTTTGATCAAGTGGCTGTTTGTGGTGTACAGCTGTCAGTTACTGCCAATCATGGTGAGAGAGGAGCATATCACAAGTCACTAACTTGGCAAAAGATCAAAATCCAAATGCATAGTTTCTACTAAATACATGTCACTTTTATACTGCTGTAAAGTAAAAATAGCTTAAGTGAAATCATTATAAGTCAGGGACCATCTGTATAAATGTGTTTTATTTCATTCTGTTTTGTTTCTTGTTTACTGGGGCAGGAGTTTTGTCTATCTGCTTTCCCATTGTATGCACAAACACTCTGTATAATAACTGACACATGTTGAGCAGACCAAAGCAAAAACCCAACACACAAAAGATGCTACAGACTTAATTGTTGCATCTCCTCAAAATTCATGTGTTCAGTGTTTGTGTATCCAAAATTCGTGCCATACCTGATGTGATGGCATTAGGAAGTAAAGCCTTGAGGAGGTAATTAGGTCATGATTGTGGAGACCTCATAATGCGACTAGTTCTCTTATGGAAAGAGACAAGAGAAAAATAACAATCCTTCTTTTTACCATGCTAAGAATACAGGAAGAAAATATACAGGATCCTCATCAGGGACTGAATCAACCAGCATCTTTATGGTGGACCTTCCACTTCTCTCATTTAAGCCATCCAGTCTGAACTTTATTAATTATAAGAGCCCAAGCAGACTAAGACAAAAAGTAAACCTCAGGATGTCAAAATCGAAAGAGACTGTTAGTGACATTTAGTCCAATTCCTGATTTTGCAGATAAATAAATTGAATCCCCACATGTGGCTGTTAAGTTGAATGAAGTCATGGCTTAAACTAAGACTAAAATACAGTTCTCACTTCCAGCCTAGGGCTGCTTTTGTTCTACATCACAAGGGACAAGACCTGGAGATAATAAGAACAATCTTTGTTCTGTACCTCATTCCTTTTTCTTGATTAAGATTAACCATTTCAATATTTAAGTAAGTTCCTAGAGCATAAGGACAGTCTTTTTAATTTGGTTAATGCAGCAAATACAGAGATCACTGTATAAATGTTTTCTAGATATAGCCCCAAAGTCAGTGTCCAGCTGAATTGAAATTGAATTTAACCTAGCTTTTAATATTTCAAATCATAGTTGGTTCATGATTTCCTTATAAAATCAGTAGCTCCATCTTAACATTTTGCATTTCCATCTTCTTTTTCCACCATCAAATTGTCTGGCTCTCCCACAAATATGGCAGCCAGATGACAAATGTTCTTCTAATAACCCCAGGAATGGGTGCCTCTCTGAACCACAGTTAGGCAGCCAGCCCAGAAAGTGGAAACAGTATGGGTTAGAAACCAGACACCCTGCCATTTCCCAAAGACGGAGGCATGACAATACCAGATTTCAGGACATACTACAGGGCAGTTGTTATCAAAACAGCATGGTACTGGTACAGAAACAGATGGATAGACCAATGGAACAGAATAGAAACACCAGAAATCAATCCAAACATCTACAACCAACTTATATTTGATCAAGGATCCAAAACCAATCCCTGGAGTAAGGACAGTCTATTCAATAAATGATGCTGGGAAAACTGGATTTCCACACGCAGAAGCATGAAGCAAGACCCCTACCTTTCACCTTACACAAAAATCCACTCAACATAGATTAAAGACTTAAATCTACGACCTGACACCATCAAATTATTAGAGAACATTGGAGAAACCCTGCAAGATATAGGTACCGGCAAAGACTTCGTGGAAAAGACCCTGGAAGCACAGGCAGTCAAAGCCAAAATTAACATTTTTTTTTTGACAGGCAGAGTGGACAGTGAGAGAGAGAGACAGAGAGAAAGGTCTTCCTTTGCCATTGATTCACCCTCCAATGGCCACCGCGGGCGGCACGCTGCAGCTGGTGCACCGCGATGATCCGATGGCAGGAGCCAGGTACTTATCCTGGTCTCCCATGGGGTTCAGGGCTCAAGCACGTGAGCCATCCTTCACTGAACTCCCGGGCCACAGCAGAGAACTGGCCTGGAAGAGGGACAACCGGGATAGAATCCGGCGCCCCGACCAGGACTAGAACCCGGTGTGCCGGCGCCACAAGGCGGAGGATTAGCCTAGTGAGCCGCGGGCGCTGGGCCCAAAATTAACATTTGTGATTGCATCAAATTGAGAAGTTTCTGTACTGCAAAAGAAACAGTTATGAAAGCAAAGAGGCAACCGACAGAATGGGAAAAAATATTTGCAAACTATGCAACTGATAAAGGGCTGATAACCAGAATCTACAAAGAAATCAAGAAACTCCACAACATCAAAACAAACAACCCACTTAAGAGATGAGTCAAGGACCTCAATAGACATTTTTCAAAAGAGGAAATCCAAATGGCCAACAGACACATGAAAAAATGTTCAAGATCACTAGCAATCAGGGAAATGCAAATCAAAACCACAATGAGGTTTCACCTCACCCCAGTTAGAATGGCTCACATTCAGAAATCTACCAACAATAGATGCTGGAGAGGATGTGGGGGAAAAGGGACACTAACTCACTGTTGGTGGGAATGCAAACTAGTTAAGCCACTATGGAAGTCAGTCTGGAGATTCCTCAGAAACCTGAATATAACCCTACTATTCAACCCAGCCATCCCACTCCTTGGAATTTACCCAAAGGAAATTAAATTGGCAAACAAAAAAGCTGTCTGCACATTAATGTTTATTGCAGCTCAATTCACAATAGCTAAGACTTGGAACCAACCCAAATGCCCATCAACAGTAGACTGGATAAAGAAATTATGGGACATGTACTCTATAGAATACTATACCGCAGTAAGAAACAATGAAATCCAGTCATTTGCAACAAAATGGAGGAATCTGGAAAACATTATGCTGAGTGAATTAAGCCAGTCCCAAAGGGATAAATATCATATGTTCTCCCTGATCGGCGACAACTAACTGAGCACCAAAGGGGAAAGCTGTTTAAGTGAAATGGACACTATGAGAAACAATGACTTGATCAGCCCTTGTCCTGACTGTTGATGTACAATGTAATACTTTATCCCATTTAGTATTTTTTTTTGTTCTAATACTATTGGTTGAACTCTGTAATTAACACACAATTATTCTTAGGTGTTTAAATTTAACTGAAAAGTGATCCCTGTTAAATATAAGAGTGGGAATAAGAGAGGGAGGAGATGTACAATTTGGGACATGCTCAATCGGACTTGCCCCAAATGGTGGAGTTAGAAACGAGCCAGGGGATTCCAATACAATCCCATCAAGGTTGCATGTACCAATGCCATCTCACTAGTCCAAGTGATCAATTTCAGTTCACAATTGATCACACTGATAGGTCTAAGAGTCAAAGGGATCACATAGACAAGACTAGTGTCTGCTAATACTAACTGATAGAATAAAAAAGGAGAGAACGATCCAACATGGGAAGCAGGATACACAGTGGACTCATAGAATGGCAGATGTCCTAAACAGCACTCTGGCCTCAGAATCAGCCCTTAAGGCATTTGGATATGGCTGAAGAGCCCATGAGAGTATTTTAGGCATGGAAAGCCAAGACACTCTGGCAAAAACAAAACAAACAAACAAAAAAAAACAAAAACACTAAATATGAAAGATCTCTGCAAGTGAGATCCCAGTGGAAAGAACAGGGCCATCAAAGAAGGAGGTACCTTTCTCTGAAGGGAGGAGAGAACTTCCACTTTGACTATGACCTTGTCTAAATATGATCAGAGTTGGTGAGCTCAAAAGGCTTCCATAGCCTTGGCAACTCATGAATAGAGCCTAGGGAGATTACTGACACCATAAACAAGAGTGTCAAATTGTTACGTCAACAACAGGAGTCACTGTGTACTTACTCCTCATATGGGATCTGTCTTTAATGTGTTGTCCAATGTGAAGTAATCCTATAACTAGTACTGAAACAGTATTTTACACTTTGTGTTTCTGTGTAGGTGCAAACTGATGAAATCTTTACTTAATATATACTAAATCGATCTTCTGTATAAAAAGATAATTGAAAATGAATCTTGATGTGAATGGAATGGGAGAGGGAGCGGGAGATGGGAGGGGTGCGAGTGGGAGGGAAGTTATGGGGGGGGGAAGCCATTGTAATCCATAAACTGTACTTTGGAAATTTATATTTACTAAATAACAGTTAAAAATATATTACAAAAAAAAAAAAGAAAGAAGCCAGACACCCCCGTTTACAATCCTGGTTCTGCCACTGATTCCCAGTGTCACTCTGGACAAGTTGCCTAAACACCTTTGCCACAGTCCTCGATTGTAGAATCAAAAATTCAGAAAAAAAATTTCCCAACATTTCTAGTCAATTCTGTCTTTCTATGGTTCTAAGATCTACACATTAACTAAAACTTTCCACCATAGGATTAATTGATGTTACCTTCCTCTCTCCCATTTATATCTCATTTGTATCCTTCCCTTACGATATGAACTCCAGAAGGAATCCTCTCCTTTCCTCAAAATCCACATCACTTCTAGGAAGGTTCAATTCCCTATCACCATTTTGCTCTAGCCTACTCAAGCTGTTGCCTTAAGCAAAAAGAATGTTTGATGTCACGGTTATTAGTGACTCAACAGGAAGTCATGCTCATGCTCCAGGCACCAGATTTCCAAGAAATTGCTATAGGAAATTTTCAGGACCTCTGATATCTGTTCTTCCACTGTGGATAGCAGATATACACCCAAATACCCAAGAAGAATAAAAACCTTTTGGTCTAGAGTATTCTGTTTCCTGCTCAATTTGGAGAGCACTAAAACTATAACATCACCTTTATCTAAGTCAGAAGCCAGTACAGAGATTGACTGTCTCAAAATGAAGTCATACATTCTTTAATTCAATTATATAATGTAACAAATATTTTTCAGTAATTACTACATGCCAGGTATTGTGTTATCTGCTGGAGATCTAGACTTGGATAAGACGCTAATCACTGACATCAGACAACTCTGTCTTCCTGCAATACCAATAAGGAACGATGTATTGCAGTTCAAAGACTTGTTACAGTTTCTTTGTACAGGTTTCATGGTTACTTTGGGTGACACTGGGAGTTGGTGGGTCTGGAAGGCTTCATGGTATGTATCTTCAGCACTCAGAGCCTATAGAAGACTTAAGCTAGTTGTATGCTTCAAGAGCAGAGTCTAGGGTGGGAAGGAGGAGTGGTGATTTCATCCTTAGCTGAGGAAACATCTCTGGGAAAGTCAGCCACATTTGCATGGAACATAAAACATCAGCATGCCATTTTTAAGTCTCAGGCTAATGACACACACTCTATGCAAGCCTTAGAAGAGCCAGACAGCAGAATTTTGCCTAAAACTAAATCCTGCTCTTGTCCCTGCACCTCTTTTAGTCCTGCTATAGGAGATTCATGCCTTCCTGTAGAAGAAATTCCCTACAAATCCAGAAGAATTCTTTAGCTTAGCTTTAGCTAAGTCCCAACTGCACCACATCCTCTTACCCATCAGCTGACACAAGGTCCCATGGCACTATTGAGAGACAATGTGAAATTCTCATTACCAAAAGTGATTTGGAAAAGATGGATTTTTTGCTCAGTTATTATAAGATTTTTATTTCAGTGTACAATGTATTATAGTTGCCTTAATTATTTAACTATAGTACAGAATCAGAGGGTATGGTAAACCTTAGGAGGATAATAAAAAATAATATTTATCAAGTATTTACCAGGTACAAAACATGGTTTATACTTCTTTAAGTACCTCTTCTCCCTACATCCTCCCAAGACTCTTATAAGTACTGATGTAATCGTGATCACTTTACAGTTATGTAAACTGAGGCTTAGAGAGTTTAAATAGTATTCCATATGACACAAGTAGTAAGTAGCAATGCTACTAATGCTGAGACAGTAACTGAACATCCAGCTTCTCACACCCTAAATGTTTACTTATATGTTTAGCTATCTGCCTCAAAGCTTTAAGAACATAGACACATTGCTGAGATGGCAATGATTACAAATGCTTATTAAAATAAAATTAGAATTTTAAAAAGCATGCAACACAAAAATTTCAGGTAAATTGTAATGGTGAAATAACAGATTTCAAAGATATTGTTTTTTTTTTTTTACCATGAACCTATGCAGCCCACTCTTCTGGATATGAATTTACTCTCACTGGTTGTTAGAAAAACAATGGCTGAGATGAGCTATGGTAAATGTATCAAATACAAGTGCTTCATCCAGTTATTCTATCTCCAAGTTCATGTCCTCCTCTATTCTAGTAAGATGGCTGTTCTTTCAGGTAAGTCTTCCAAACCCATTATCATTATCCAAGCACTAGGCCTTTAATCCACAATTCCAGTCTGAATAGCCCCTCACAGAGTATATGACTGTATGAATTATGACTCATAATTTCCATTTCTGGCCACAACATCTCCAGGCCAATATATGAGGGTTGAATATCAATAAAACTTGACAGCAGATGAACAGGGATATCAGAGTCAACAGGTGCACTAATCCTATCTGCATCAACTCATATTGTTAGCCAACTGGCATACCATCTCTTCCAGGAAGAGAGTGAACAGCAACAACTTTAGGGAAACCCAATAAGCAATTGCACAAATGTCATTCTCCACGGTCACAGACATGAACCCTAGATAAGCTCTTAAGGTCAGTGGCGTTCACTCTAATGGCAATGGTCCTTGCTCTTCTTATACATGCTTGACACATGAGGCTTAAAACTCTGGCTGGAATCTCTCAAACTCAATGCAACTGTATTTCTCATCCTTGATCATAATGAGAGTATCAATAGAACCAGCCTCTGGAGAGAGGATGGGAGTACATCTCCACCTGTAGGACTGTTAATGAACAATTAATCACTCTTATCCATATAGAGCTAAAAGAGCTGAGACCTTTTATTCCTATCTAAAACAATATATGTGTGTATAAGTATATTAAGAGAAGAAAATTTCACCAAGATAGGCTCAATTAATTTTATACAAAATACCTTTGTCAATTTGAATATAAATATAAATATTTTCAAATGACTACCTGTGGTTGGTTTTCCCTTATGTTATCAAAGACAATGGAGTCAATATCAAATAACTGACTGAGGGTCTTAGATGATCTATAGGATTTCCATCCTCTCTGTCACTTTATTTACATAACGTTTTTCCAAAACCATTCTTCAGCATTTATGTGAAGAGTTTGTTCCACATACAAAGTTTCATGCACTTATCTGGATTTTATAATTATTTTACATGTGAATTTCTAGTTTTCCATTTTGGAGCAACAAACAGACATTTTGTTGATATTGGGTAAATAGTTCCTTGCCAGATATTCAGTGAATAAAAGATCAAAGAAATGCTGAGAGTTAAGAGCAGAATCTTTGGCATGTTTATATGAAATTGAATTCCTGGGATGGGTGTTTGGCCTAGCAGTTAAGATGTCTGCATTCCACATCAGACACCTGAATTCCAGTTCCAACTCTACTTCTGATTCTAACTTCCTATAATGTGCACCCTGGGAAGAAGCAAATGATGGCTTAAGCAGTTGGGTCTTTGACATCTATATAGGAGACCTAGATTGAGATCTTGGCTCCCAGCTCCAGTCTTTACAGGCATTTAGGAAGTCAGCCAGAAGATGGGAGCTCAATCTCTCCATCAATCATCCCCATCTATCTTTATTTTTCTGCCTCTGAAGTCAATAAATAAAAAATTTTGAATGTTGAATAATTAGCCAGCAGAGCAGGAAAAACAAATACATGAATGTTACCTAAGTGTAACATTAGCCCAAATTAATCTTAATTACATAATAAGATAAGGACAAACAGGACACTTCTAGCTTGCTTGGGTGGAACAGGCAGGAGGTGGGAAGGATTTGACTGAGTTCTGTCCATTTATTTTCATTGTCTCTTCAAAATGACTGCAACATTCATTTTGGAAGAACTTGATGCTGATTCACTAAAAAACTTGAAGGTAAGCCATTGGGATCTTTCACCTATGTTTTGAGATCAAGTATATATGTGTCTGCAAGAAAAGTCAAGTGTAAAATTGATTAAAGATGGAGATGACTACATATCTGTAACAGAGAGAATATTTTTACCCTAACTGCAAGGTAAATCTTTTTTTTTTTTTTTTTGACAGGCAGAGTGGACAGTGAGAGAGACAGAGAGAAAGGTCTTCCTTTGCCATTGGTTCACCCTCCAATGGCCGCCGTGGCCGGCGCACCACACTGATCCGATGGCAGGAGCCAGGTACTTATCCTGGTCTCCCATACGGGTGCAGGGCCCAAGTACTTGGGCCATCCTCCACTGCACTTCCTGGCCACAGCAGAGAGCTGGCCTGGAAGAGGGGCAACCGGGACAGAATCCGGCGCCCCGACCAGGACTAGAACCCGGTGTTCCGGAGCCACTAGGTGGAGGATTAGCCTAGTGAGCTGCGGTGCCGGCCTTGCAAGGTAAATCTTTTACTCCTTGATGAAGTGTTTTCCTTTGTGTCAGCCCTTGAATTTAATACTTACAAAAAATAGAAAGGGGTTTGGGTATGAAATAATATTCAACATACCATAAAGCCAAGGAATAAGGTGGAGGGTGATAAAAAATTGACATTTATGACTACTTAGTAGATGTTTCTGAAAGTTTCAAACCAACATTCTGGAAGTGTGACTTTTGTTTAAGTTACAGAAAATAAATGGAAGACGTTAGTTAGAGTGGGGTGTCCACATGGCTAAGCTTCCCAAATGCTCAGGAAACTGCCACAGCATGTTACTCTTTAGTGTGACTTTCCTGACTCATCTGGCACTTATTAATATCCCCAGAGCAGAAAAATACAAAAAATTTAAACAAGAACCAATGATTTTTTAAATTTTTTTAAAAAAATTTAAGGTGAAAAAATTTCATGTGTTTTATATAAAGAGAAACATGTGATACTTCCCAACCCACCCTTACTCTATCTTCTTTTCTTATTCCCTTTCCTAATTTTTACAATGCTCTATTTTCAGTTTAATTATATTCCTAAGATTGACCCCATACTAAGTAAAGAGTTCAACAAATAAAGGAAAAAAACAGTGTTCCTCAACAGTAGAGACAAAGACTGTTCAAAATCATCACATCTCAAAGTGCTGATTTTACTTTGATAGATTACCTTTTAGGTACTCTACTAGTTACCACCAATCAGGAAAAACACATGGTATTTGTCTTTTTGTAACTGGCTTATTTCATCAAGTATAATTGTATCCCAATGCATCCATTTTGTTGCAAAAGACAGTATTTCATTTTTTATGGCTGAGTAGTAATCCATGCTGTATATATACCACCATTTATTTATCCAGTCATTAGTTGATGAGCATCTGGGTTGATTCCATATGTTAGCTATTGTGAATTGAGCTGCAATAAACATGGGGCTACAGATAACTCTTTCATATGCTGATTTCATTAGGTAAATTCCCAGGAATGGAATGGCCAGGTCATATGGTGTATCTACTTCAGCTTTCTGAGGTATCTCAACACTGTTTTCCACAATGGCCATATTAGTTTATGTTCCCATCAACAGTGGATTAGAGTGCCTTTTCCCACACATCCTTGCCAGCACTTACTGTTTGTTGATTGCTTGTTGAGAGCCATTCTAACTGGGTTGAGGTGAAACCTCATTCTGGTTTTGATTTGCATTTCCTTGATGGCTAGTAATTCTGAGCATTTTTTCATGTGTCTGTTGGCCATTTGAATTTCCTCTTGAAAGATGCCAGTTCCATTTCACTCCAATACATTACATTTTAGGTACTAAATTAGTTACCTCATCTCAGTGAAAATATATGCTATCTGTCTTTTTGGGACTGGCTTATTTCACTAAGTGTAATGGTTTCTAGTTGCTTCCATCTTGTTGCAAAAGACAGGATTTCATTTTTTTACAGCTGAGTAGTACTCCATAGTGTATATTTAACATAATTTCTTTATCCAGTCAACAGTTGATGAACATCTGGGTTAATTCCATATCTTAGCTATTGTGAATTGTGCCGCAATGAACGTGGGGGTACAGATGACTCTTTCAGATGCTGACTTCTTTTGGTTTGGGCAAATTCCCAGGAGTATGATGGCTGGATCATATGGTGGCTCTATATTCATATTTCTAAAGTAAATGGACATCTTGAGATTTGATGATTGTTTATAGTCCTAGTCTCTTCCATTGAGAAACTGTTTTTCTTCATACTATTTGCTGAGCCCTTTTATTTAATGTAGGGTTAACTATATGATCATTAAATAACTGAAAATAGATCTCTGTAAAAATTAAGAGTGGGAATATGAGAGGGAGGAGGTAGAAGGATTGGAGTGTGGGCAGGAGGGAGGGTAGTGGGGGAAGTATCACTATGTTTCTAAAACTGTATATATGAAACATGTATAATAAAATTTATACAAAAAAATTTTAAAAAGAAAAATGCATGGGCCAGCACCATGGCTCACTAGGCTAATCCTCCACCTGCGGCACCGGCACCCCGGGTTCTAGTCCCAGTTGGGGCACTGGATTCTGTCCCAGTTGCTCCTCTTCCAGTCCAGCTCTCTGCTGTGGCCCAGGAAGGCAGTGGAGGATGGCCCAGGTCCTTGGGCCCTGCACCCACATGGGAGACCAGGAGGAAGCACCTGGCTCCTGGCTTCGGATCAGCGCAGTGTGCTGGCCGCAACACGCCAGCAGTAGCAGCCACTTGGGGGGTGAACCAACAGAAAAAGGAAGACCTTTCTCTCTGTCTCTCTCTCTCACTGTCTAACTCTGCCTGTCAAAATAAATAAATAAATAAATAAATAAATAAATAGAAAAATGCCTGTTCAAGTCTTTTGCCCATTTCTTAACTGGATTGTTTTGCTGTTGTTGAGTTTCCTTGAACTTTTTTGTAGATTTTGGATATTAATCCTTTATCAGTTGCATAGTTTGCAAATATCTTTCCCAGCCTGTTGGTTGGCTTTTCACATTGTTGAGTGTTTCCTTTGCAGTGCAGAAGCTTCTCAGCTTGATGTAATCTCGTCTGTCTATTTTGGCTTTGATTACCTGTGCTTCTGGGATCTTTCCAAGAAATCTTTGCCTATACCAGTGTCTTACAGAGATTCTCCAATGTTCTCCTTTAGTAAGTTGGTAGTATCTGGTCATAGATTTAGATCTTTGATCCATTTTCAGTTGATTTTTGTGTAAAGTATAAAATAGGAGTCTTGATTCATGTGTAGATCCAATTTCCCCAGCACCATTTGTTGAAGAGACTGTGCTTTCTCCAGGGCTTCATTTTAGCTCCTTTGTTAAAGATTAGTTGGATGTAGATGTGTGGATTGATTTCTGTCAATATTATGTCAATATTCTGTCCTACCAGTCTACATGTCTTTTTTTGTGCCAGTACAAGCTTGTTTTGATTATAACCGCCATACAGTATATCTTGAAGTCTAGTATTGTGGTGCCTCCAGCTTTTTTTGTTAAGATTGCTTTAGCTATTCAAGACCTCTTTTGTTTCCATATGAATTTTTGCATCATTTTTTCTAAATCTGAGAAGAATGTCATTAGTATTTTGATTGGGATTGCATTGAATCTGTAAATTGCTTTTGATAGTATGGACATTTTGATGATACTAATTCTTCCAATCCATGAGCATGGAAGATTTTTCTGTTTGTTTGTGTCTTCTTTGATTTCTTTGTAGACGGCTTTGGCATCCTTGCTTAAATTTATGCCAAGATATTTAATTTTTTGTAGCTATTATGAACAGAACTGATCTTAGAAGTTTTTCTCAACCATGATATTGTCTGTGTTTACAAAGGCTATTGATTATTGTGTGTTTATTTTATATCCTGCCACTTTACTGAACTCTTATGAGATTCAATAGTGTCTTAGTGGAGTCTTTTGGTTCCCCTATATATAGAATCATGTCATCTGCAAACAGGGATAATTTGACTTCTTCCTTTCCAATTTGTATCCCTTTAATTTCTTTTTATTGCCTAATGAGAGCCAGTGATTTTTTACCCAGTATGGTAAGCTGAATGTTGCCTTCTGAAAAGTATATACATCCTAATCCTCAAAAGTCTAGATAGGCTACTTTATGCATCAAAGGGGACTTCGCAGATATTAGTAAGATTGGATCTTGGGAAAAGGAGACTCTCATAGGTTGTTCAGATGGAACCAATATAGCCAATATAGCCACAAAGGTTTTTGTAGGAAAGAGACAAGATCAATGTTCGTAAAAGGTAACAACAGAAGTGGTGATCAGAGTAAGGTGCTGAGTGCCAAGGGAAATTCGCAGCCTCTAGGAGGTGAAAGAGCACAGAACAGATCCTTCATGGATACCTTTGGAAGCATCCAGCCAATCACAACTTTTATTTGAGCATTTCAAGGTTCATTTCAGACTTCTCAACTCCAGAATATAAGAGAATAAATGAGTGTTTTTTAGGCCACTCAGTTTGTGCAGCACCATAAGAAATTATCTAAGAAACCATGTAACCTGATAAATAAATCTTTCTTGAAAGTCAACACACTTGTCTTCTCATTCCAGCTTGGTCACTAATTAGCTTTGTGACTTGAGTCTGTCATCAAACTCTCCCTATATGGGTTTTCTCAGAAATACAATGGATAAAGGGATAGATAAAGCAGAGCTTGAGAACTCATGGTATGTAACTTGGTTTTGGCCTGTTATGTGTATAAAAAGTATACACGTTTGAAAGTATAGACTAGTCACAAACTTAAAAATCAAGGGGAAAAATTATATAATCTGTTGGAAAAATATCATATATAAGTTACTTAATCTTTTGAAAATAAAGCATTTTAAATATAGTGCTTATATATAAAAGATATAGATACATATAGATATAGACATAGATATCTTTTGGAAGTATGAAGGATTTGATAAAACCAAGCCATTTCCTTCTTGGATATTGATTTCCAGTGCTAACACTACACAGTCTACATGTAGGCAGCCTCACACATTTTTGGTAACTTTCTGGCACTGTGATCCCAAAATATAGGAATCAATACCTTAAAATATCTGGCAGGATGATTAATAGTTCTTGTATTTTACAATTTGATCATTATTCTTTGTCAATAGTCAGGAAACATAAAGTAATGCAACTTAAACAGGGATGCTATGTTGTGGCAGGCAGAATTCCAAAATGTACCCCACCTGAATTTGTCCACCCTAATTCACAGGATTGTACATAGGATTAAGGGGCAAAAGTGATTTTGCAAACAGAATTATATTGACCAATTCATTGAATTTGAGTTAGTCAAAGGGAAATTATCCTTGCAGACCCCACCTTACCACACAAGTTTTATAAAATCAGAGTTTTTCTCTGGCTGGTAGCAAAGGAAAAATTTTAAAACTCAAAGCAGGAAAAGGAGTTGACAGCTGTTGCTGGCTGGCAGATGGAAGGGGTCAGATTCAAGAACCAAAGAGCCACCTAGAGGAGTTGAGGGTGACCTCAGCTAAAAGTAAGGAAAGAACAGGTGCCTCTGTTCCACAGCTGAAAGGAATCAGATTCTGCCAACAACCTGAATGCCCTTGGAAAAGGATCCTCCACCCCCCACATAGCCTCCAGACAAAGGTACAGCCTAGTCAGCACGTGGATTTCTCCCTGGGAGACCTTAAGCATAGAAGTGAGCTCTCTGCACCCCGATCTACAGAACCGTGAGCTAAGAAGAAGGTGTCCTGTTATGCCACAGGGTTCATGGTAATGTTGTAGCAGCAACAGAAAAGTAACAGATTGTAGGAATTCTGATAAGGAAAAGTTTCATTCTTGCTGCTCAGTTGAAGAGGTAGAGAAATGTGTCTTCTGGGCTAGTCCTGCCATCTTCCAAATCACCTCTTATTGTATTAGGGAATTTGCCACATTCCAGCATCTGAAATCCCCAGACTGGTAGACCCAGAAACATGTCTTTTTCAACATACTCAGATAGGTCTCAATGGAAGACTCATATTAGACATATTATGCATAAACCATAATGTTGGCATGGGCATTTGGCACAGCATTTAACATGCTTCTTGAGATGTCCACAACTCACATCAGAATGTCTGGGTTTGAGTCCTGGCTCCACTTCTGATTATAGATTCCTGCTAATGTGTCCCCTAGAAGGCAGCAAGAGACGGCTCGAGTATTTGTGTCCCTGCCTCCCATGTGGGAGACCCAGACTGAGTTCTTAGCTCCTGGCTATAGCCTGGCCCACTGCCAGCTCTTATGGGTTTATCTCTTTCTCCCTCTCTCTTTCTCTCTCTCCGTCTCTCTCTCCATTTGAAATAAATAAAAATAAAAAATATACAATACCTTAATGTCATGTATTGACTCACACAGACAACCAAGACACCTAAAGTATGTAACATCCAAGACAACTAAAGTAGAAATGGCAACGTTACCATCATAGTATATTGGAAAAATAGAACCATAATTTCTCTTATAAACAGCATTGTGGCCAATGTTCTTACAAGTAAAAGTTTGGGCACAATATTATAAATTTCTTGAGTTGAATATCCTAGGACACAATTTAAGTATGCATTTAATTAAGTCTTTTGATGCACATTGCCAATTGCTTTTCAGAAGATCTGACCCACTGGCCATCCCACTTACAGTATGTATTAGTACCTATTTTCTCAAAATTTTATCAACACTGGTGACTTTCTCCCTAGCCTTATTGAAGTAGAATTGACCAAAAAAAAATGTATATATTTAAGGTATTTCAAAATATCTTCATATGGTGAAATGGTTGCCACACCTAGTTCATTAACATATCTATCACCACATACATAACTTGCCTTTTGCTTGTGGTGAGAATTTTTTAAATCTCTCTTAGCAAAATTTAAGTATACAGTATATTTTTATTAACTACAGTCACTATGTTATATATGAGGTCTCCAGCACTTACTTAGGGTAAAAAATAAGGTACAAACATAACTGAATGTTTGTACTCTGAATTGTGAGGATGATGGTTATTATTTTTTAGTGACTTCCAAGCAACAAAACATTTTTTCACTTTAAATGGCAAGTTTTTAATCACTAAAAGTGACTTTTGTAGTATTTTTACTGGCAACTTGTCTATATTTTTTGAAATGACTGTTTATAACCTTTGTCCATTGTTTTGTATATATTTTTCATCCAAATTTATTGGAGTCTCTCACATGTTAAGAATATTAGCACTTAGTCATATGCTTTGAAATATCATTGTAAGCTATTGTTTTCTTCAGTTCATTTAAAATAGGGCAATCTTTTCTAATTTTTATGAGGTTAAGTCCTTTTTATCAATTTCTTCTTTGGTGACATACTTAGAAAATGTTGCTTCAAGGTCATATATTCATTTTTACCTATTTTCTTCCAAAATTTGATGGATTTTTTTCCATCTAACTGTTTAACCCATCTGGAATTCATTTTATCATATGGTATTAGATAGGAATATACTGTACTTTTTTCCAAGTTGTTAGCCAGTTGCACCAAGACTATTTAGAGAATAAATCAAGAACAATGTGAGATTTAATATCTCAGAATTCACTCAAATAGTATAATTGACATGTCAGTATTTTTCTCTCAATGATGATGACCACTTTGTTCTCATTTGCACAGTGTCCTCAAATATTCTTTCTTCAAAAAAAAAAAAACTACTCTCTGGTAAGGGTCATATAAAATCTCTTTTAAGAAGGAATTCACTGCCATTGGCTGAATTCCTTACTTAACATAGAATTAATCATAGATGTATTAAGTCAATTGAAAATAGATTCCAGTTAAAAATAAGAGTGGGAATGAGAGAGGGAGGAGCTGTACAGATCAGCACACATTCCCACAGACTTACCCTAAGGTAACTTACTATAGGACTCCAAATCCCATTTAGCTGCATGGCACTAATCCCATCTTATGTGATAAAGTGATCATATTAAGTATGGAATTGATCATATACATAGGACCATCAACCAAAAGGATCACATAAATAAGACCAAGTGCCTGGTAATAACAATAGATAGAATTACAAAGGAGAGAAAGTTCCAACATGGGAAGCAGTCCACACAGCAGACTCATCAAATGACAAACACCCTAAATGTCACTCTGACCTCAGAATCACCTCCTAAGGCATTTGGATCTGACTGAGAATACCACGAGAGCATTTCAGGCATGGAAAGCCAAGACATGGTAGCAAAATGATTCAGCATGAAGGATCTCTGTGATTGAGACCCAGTGGAAAGAAGCACCTTCAAAGAAGGATGTACTTTTCTCTGAAGGGAGGTGAGAACTTCCACTTTGCATATGGCCCTGTCTAAAAACCGACAGAGTTTGTGAACTCAAAAGGCTTCCATAGCCTTGGCAACTCATGTCAAGAGCCTCGAGTGATCACTGACCTCATAAATAAGAGTGCCAGTTGTTAAATCAACAACAGGGGTCACTGTGCACTTGCTCCCCATGCTGGACCTCTATCCTAAATGAGGTGTACTATGAGAATTAAGTTGTCTTCAAACTGTACTTTATACTTTGTGTGTCTGTGTGGGTGCAAATAGTTGAAATCTCTACTTAGTATAGAATTGGTCTTTTGTATATAAATTCAATTAAAAATGAATATTAATGGAAAATGAAATGGGAGTAGGATGTGGGATGGGAGTTGGTGTGGGAGGGAAGAAACACCATATCCCTAAAAGCTGTATATATGAAATTTGTATTCATTAAATAAAAACCTTCAAAAGAAAAAGAAACATAATAAAGAAAATTTTAAAAAAATGAATAAACAGGGTCCAGTGCCTGTGGCACTGGCATCCCATATGGGCACAGGTTCTAGTCCTGGCTGCTCCTCTTCCAATCCCGCTCTCTGCTGTGGCCTGGGAAAGCAGTAGAAGATGGCCCAAGTGCTTGGGTCCCAGCACCCACATGGGAGACCTGGATGAAGTACCTGGTTCCTAGCTTCGGATGAGCACAGCTCTAGCCGTTGTGGCCATTTCAGGAGTGAACCAGTGGAAGGAAGACCTTTCTCTCTGTCTCTCCCTCTCACTGCCTGTAACTCTACCTCTAAAATAAATAAAATCTTTTAAAAAGCAAACAAATAAATCTCTAAAAACAAAAGAAGAAGCTATTCACACTGAAAACTCATTCAATATCCAAGTGTTAAATACTGCTATAATGAAGACTCTAGGCTACTGAGGACACAGGATTAATTCAATCACCAAGCTTATCTTCAAGAAGTATATTAGTTTAACAGTGAGACACACAATTAGAGACAATTTTGAATGACCTGCAGAAGCTAAAAACTGGACTGGGAAAAACTGCACAGAATTCAGAGAACTAGTAGTGCTAAACAGAGCCCTGTCTATTGGTCTGCAATAATATACTTACAACCATTTATTGAGCACTTACTGCATGCCTCTCACTGGTTATTTTTCTGTTTCTGTTCTATTTATTAGGCTAGGATCTGGACCAAGTGTATGTGTGTACATATATACATACACACATAAATACACAGGTCATTCCAGTCACAATAACTGTCTCCTGGCTGTAATTGATGGGTTCAGGGCTTGGATGGCTATAACTAGGAAAGAATATTTATATTCCATATGTGGAATCAGGTGTTACTCTGCTAAAATTTGGTTGTTTGTAAATATTTTCATAGAAATGATCATAAGGTACTTCCATTTGTGGCTCTTGTATATCTTCAAGGTCATATGTATCTTTCTGTGCTTCCTCAAACCTGAAACCTTGGAAGTTAACTGAAGAGTTGCTTGTGGCAATTTCCTTCCAGCTGGCAAAATACTTATCATATCATTTTCAGAAAAATGGGAGCACCATACTGATTCTCATTTTCTTAACGACTCATTCTCCTTTAATGAGTAACTAAAGGAGCAAATTTTCAAATGCTGAGGTGGACTGGCATAGTATCATTTTCAATCTACTCCATCAGACCTGCAGGATTATATAAAACTGGGTCACACCAAGAAATCTGTACTCAGTGGGGCGAGGGAAGAGATTTGTAGGCCATGTCTGTTGATGAAATGACCTGCAAAGATTAAAAACCGGACCCAGGACAACAACACAGGATTCAGAGTGCAGTGCTCAATGGGGCCCTGAATGTCCATCTGCCAAGAGCTTTCCTTAAGCTTTTCCTTAAGCTTCCCTTACCTTTCAGGATACCATTGGGAAGCAAGTTCTTTTGTGGGTAGTAGGAAGTTTCTCCTCATGCTCAAGTAACAAATGATTAGAGTTGTGGTGGATTTGGGGACTTTGACCAAAATCCAAAGGACAAAGAGCAATCTAAATACTAGGATGAAGGAAAGTCATACAATTCTTTTTTTTTTTTTTTTTTTTTTTGACAGGCAGAGTGGACAGTGTGAGAGAGAGACAGAGAGAAAGGTCTTCCTTTGCCGTTGGTTCACCCTCCAATGGCCGCCGTGGCCGGCGCGCTGCGGCCTGCGCACCATGCTGATCCGATGGCAGGAGCCAGGTGCTTCTCCTGGTCTCCCATGGGGTGCAGGGCCCAAGCACTTGGGCCATCCTCCACTGCCTTCCCGGGCCAGAGCAGAGAACTGGCCTGGAAGAGGGGCAACCGGGACAGAATCCGGTGCCCCAACCGGGACTAGAACCCGGTGTGCCGGCGTCGCTAGGCGGAGGATTAGCCTAGTGAGCTGCGGTGCCGCGAAAGTCATACAATTCTAAAATGGAATGTAATTCAATGATGTGATTGAGAAAGTCCCTTGTGAGTTTGGATTGAGGACCATCAATGATTCCAGTATGGACACAGTGTTGAATGACCGGATCATCAGAGGGAGCAGACATCAAATGGGCAAACAGGAAGAGAAGCAGAGAAAAAATAATGAATTCAGTTTTGTAAATGCTGTGAGGTAAGGTGTCCGTGGCCACCAAGGTAGAGCTGCCTGAGATGCACGTATAGGAATGGTTTTCAAAAGACAGAAATAGAGTAGAGTTCTAAATTGTAGCAAAATTATCCATCCAGATGAATTCACAGGGAAAGAAAGGAGGGACAATGGCAAACCACATAAAATGCAAACATTGAAAAAGAGAAGATAAAAGGCTCTTTCAAAGATGGAAATACATATCAGATAAATAGTATAACAATAATCATGAAATAAGGCTGTCAAGGAAATGAATAGAAGCAAAAATTTCAAGAAGGAAGAAAATAACCAAATAAAAAAATAGAGTTCCTACTTTATGACATACGTTAAAACATTTCAGGTGGATTAAAAACTGAGATATGAAAAGTACAACTGAAGAATTATTAGAAGGAAAAAAGAAAATGATTTCAGGAGTTGTAGGTACAAAATATAAAGATCAAAAAGTAGAAAGATCATTGAATTTGTCCCAATAAAATTTTTTTTATTTTTTTTTATTTTTTTTTAACTTTTATTTAATGAATATAAATTTCCAAAGTACGGCTTATGGATTACAATGGCTTCCCCCCCATATCGTCTCTCCCACCCGCATCCCTCCCCTTTCCCACTCCCTCTCCCCTTCCATTCACATGAGGATTCATTTTTAATTCTATTTATATACAGAAGATCAGTTTAGCATACATTAAGTAAAGATTTCAACAGTTTGCTCCCACACAAACATAAAGTGAAAAATAATAGATGATTTTTTAAATGATGATGAAATCAGATCAGACCTATTGTCATGTTTAATCCCAGTGAGAGTCAAGTTGGGAATTGATAATTTCTTCTTTTTTTTTTTTTACAGAAGATCAGTTTAGTATACATTAAGTAAAGATTTCAACAGTTTGCACCCCCACAGAAACACAAAGCGAAATATACTGTTTGAGTACTCATTATAGCATTAAGTCTCAATGTACAGCACATTAAGGACAGAGATCCTACATGAGGAACAAGTGCACAGTGACTCCTGTTGTTGACTTTACAAATTGACACTCCTGTTTATGGCATCAGTAATCTCCCTATGCACCAGTCATGAGTTTCCAAGG
This sequence comes from Oryctolagus cuniculus, assembly GCF_964237555.1. NCBI lineage: Eukaryota > Metazoa > Chordata > Mammalia > Lagomorpha > Leporidae > Oryctolagus > Oryctolagus cuniculus. Next base: position 145,169,692 of record NC_091437.1, read on the forward strand.
CTATGGAAGCCCCTTAAGTTCTCCGACTCTTATCTTGTTTAGACAAGGTCATAGTCAAAGTGGAGGTTCTCTCCTCCCTTCAGAGAAAGGTACCTCCTTCTTTGAAGACCTGTTCTTCTTTCCACTGGGATCTCACTCACTGAGATCTTTCATTTAGGGTGTTTTTTTTTTTTTTTTTTTTTTTTTTTTTTTTTTTTTTTTTTGCCAGAGTGTCTTTGCTTTCCATGCCTGAAATACTCTCATGGGCTTGTCAGCCAGATCCGAATGCCTTTAGGGCTGATTCTGAGGCCAGAGTGCTGTTTAGGACATCCGCCATTCTATGAGTCTGCTGAGTATCTCGCTTCCCATGTTGGATCACTCTCCCCTTTATTTATTCTATCGGTTAGTATTAGCAGGTACTAGACTTGTTTATGTGCTTCCTTTGACTCTTAGTCCTTTCATTATGATCAATTGTGAACTGAAGTTGATCACTTGGACTAGTGAGATGGCATTGGTACATGCCACCTTGATGGGATTAAATTGGAGTCCCCTGGTATGTTTCTAACTCTACCATTTGGGGCAAGTCAGCTTGAGCATGTCCCAAATTGTACATCTCTTCCCTCTCTTATTCCCACTTTTATGTTTAACAGGGATCACATTTCAGTTAAATTTAAACACTTAAGAATAACTGTGTAGTAATTACAGAATTAAACCAGTCATATTAAGTAGAATGTCCCAATAAAATTTAAAATATATCCTCTATAAAACAAAACTACAATAAGCTCAAGTCTGGAGAAGGGTATATTTAAATCATGTATCCAATAAATTATGAGAAAGCAAAATATGTAAAGAACTCTCTCTCTACTACACACACACAAACAACAAAAGTTCAGTGGAAAAAATGGCCAAAGGGTGTGAGCAGAAAATTCGCAGATGGGAAAATCTGAATCATTAATGAGCATTTGAGAAAATTTCAATTAAAACAATAGGAAACTATTTCACTTCCATCACACTGGCCAAACTACAAAATAGTGACAGAGCCAGCTATCTGTAACAGGATGTGAAGCGCTACTGACATTTGTGGTTGGATAATTCTTTGCTGGGTGGTAATGGCAAGGGAGGGCTGTACTGTCCATTGTAAGATTTTGAGAAGCATCCACCTGCCTCTTCCCACTAGAGGATAATAGAACCCCCCTACAGTTGTGACAACTAAAAATATTACCTCACAGGCAAAAAAAAAATATCCCCTCCCACCTCCATGGGGACCACAGATGTCAAAAACTACAGGTAGGATTGTAAATCGTAAAGATTTGGAGATATAATATGCCAATAACTGGTAAGACTGATGATGTTCAGAATCTATGATACAATAAAATACTGCCAAGTATGTACCTTGCAGAAGCATAGGTGTTCAAAGAAACATGTTCAAAACTATTGCAGCATTGATTTAATATTGAAAATGTGCGAACAATCTAAATATTGATCAAAAAGAACAGACAAATTGTGTTACATTCTTAATGCAATGCCATCCAGAATAAGACAAAATGTAAATGAATTCAAACATAATCACCACAGCTAAATCTCACAAACAAAAAGTGGAAGAAAGTACAGAAGAACAGATATATGATGCTGCTGTCAACAAAAGATTATAAAATATATATTCTGAGAGTTTGAAAGTAAGGAAAGCAGTGCACATATTATTTAAGGATATATATAAATTCAGTGAGTCAAGGTCAATGACTGGAGCTTTTCTGAATGATTTGAAAGGCAAAGAAAAGCAGCCATTTTACCTCAAGGGTCAGTGTCAGAGTCAGGAGCTATCATACAACATGCACATGGTATCAGACTGGTGTCCTCCTGTTGGCACAGAGCAGCAACCAAGCTACCAAGCCTCAGCTCCTCCATATTAAGTATGGAATTGATCATATAGACAGGACCATAAGTCAAAGACCACATTCAGCTTCTGAGACCAACATCGACACCAGCTTCCACTATGTCACCCTCATCACTGAGGTTAGAGGCAGTTAGTGAAAGCTTGATGTATATTCCACTAGGTCCCCACTCTGTTCCAGTCATGTCCACCTTTGTCATCTTAGATGCCAACTGTGCTAATCTTAAGACTCACAACCAGATGCAGAGACAAGAGAACTCCACTTATAAAATGGCTCCTACCACCATAGAAAATGCAATCCCCATCGCCAGCGCCTTCTTCCCTATCATTCTGTTTCTGCTTCCCTGCTGGAATTTTAACTGATGCGTATGTTTGAGAATTAAACCTGCACGTACAGGTTAGTTTGTAACCTTTGAGAATGGAAAGGGAGAATAGACTGGCTGTGGTTCACCAAGGTTTTCAATGTTATTTATATAATTAATTGTAAAATTATCCACAATTCATTTTTATAAAAGATTATAAAATATATAGACTATAATGAATTACCAATGTTGATTTCCTACACTGATAGGTGACTACACAATACTTGAATAAACAAGCAGATAACATTGGACAACTTACTGAGATTCTCACTTTTAACTTCTTTATCTTCATAATAAGATTAAATTACATGTATGGTCCCCTCTATGGTGCTTCATCAACACAATCTGTTGATTTATAACATATCGGAAAATGAAATACCTGTTTTCAAATATTTAAAGGTCATCATGGAAAATGATGATTTGTTTTACCTTATGTGGTATTTGAGAGCAATTTAAGAAATGATTCAAATTTATCATCAGTTAGAATCCCTCACCAGAGTAGGCAGATGACTTCAAAATTAATGTGTTCATGATTCCTAGAACAATCGAGGCAGAGGAAAAATGACTGTTTATCATGAGGGCTACAGCAGAACTTACAACATTGGACAGTGATCAAGCAAAGTGGCTTCTAAACAACTCTCTGAGCTTGAATTGGCTATGTTTTCTGTATAAATATTTTCCACTTAAACTATTAGCTTAAATGGTTACAAAAGAATAGTCAAGTTCCAAATTTTTTCAATTATAACAGATGTAACATTACAGTTTGTAATAGTTGATCAGAGCATAAGCAATTTCTTGCTTGTTAATTTGAACATGTGGCCAGGAATAAATAGCACACAGTATGTGTAATGCAATCTTAAAAGTGTTTTATTGGAACAATGCTTAGACCTCATACAAGGAAATGAAAAAATAAGAAATGTAAATGAATGTGATGTCAGACTGATGAAGCAAGTCTCTAGAGATCCTGGGAAGTTAGAATGGATTTTAAAATTCATTATGATTGAATTATAAAATAAATGAAAACCAGCAGGGTTAAATATGAGGTTGATGGGAGCAGGAAAAGAAAGTTCTTTGGATACCCATAGCAGGAAGCAAGCAAGTTCAGGTTCACCTCTGGGACAAAGAGGCATTTTCTTACAGGTTTTTCTCTCTCACTGCTTACGTTGAAACAGGCAGGGTGATAGTCATTTGAGATAGAAGAAAGCGCAGTTTGGACATCAAAGCTAAAGCTTTCCAGAAAGCAGATAATAGTAATAGCAATAATAGTAACACAAATAATAGTCATAGCAATGAAGTAATAGCTGAAATCTTCAAAGCAGTAAACATGTACCAGATACTAATCTAAGCTCTTTACACATAAACTCATTTCACTCTCACATCAACCCCATGTGGTAGATACTGCTTTATTCCTGTTTTATGGATACCAAAAGTGAGGCACAGGTGGATGAAGTAGCTTACTCAGGTCACACTGTTCACAAGTGGCAGAACCAGGTTCCAGACACAAGCAGATTTGGATTCAGAGTGCTCCTGACAGCACACCTTACTGCCTCTCTCACCATAGCAGTGTTCCAGAACTAATAAATCTGGAGATTGTACTTTGAAGATGTTTACTATTATTCGTTTGTCATTTTAACAATATTTAGTTCAATAGTTTGAAATATAGACTTCTAGTAAATACTAGAAAGACAAGAACATTCCATAAAACTTCGCACAAATTAAGGCATAGATGGGAAAGTATTTGATAGTTTTGTCCTTAAGAAACCTGTCAGTGCCAAACAGGCCCATGATTCATTTTGATTTTATATTGCAAATGCTTGCTGAATGCCAAACACTTACTGGATGTCAAATACTAAGTACTTCTGAGGACAGGAAGAAAAGATAGACTTAAGAGACTTTCCCTGACTTTCAGAAGCATAAACTCCGATAAGTAACATAAGCCAAGTACACAAGCAATCACAATAGTGTGCATGTTGGGATATGTGCCTTAAAATTGGCCACAACATGTTCAAGAAGTTCAGAGGAGCATCAGGAGGTCCGCAGGAGGAAATGACAGCATGAGTGTTATGAAGGATTTTGATAGGTGAGGATGAGTAGAAGATTAAAGCATCTAGCAAAGGAAATAGTGGAGTAAAAAAATGGGGTAGAATCCAAAGCAGGATTCTTAGTGATGAATTAGTAATGCTGGCTGGTTGAAGAGAGTGAAAGATATAAATGAAAAAAATAAGTTGAGGGGAAGGTGTCTGGCAGCAATATAGATGCTGCTTGGCTACCTTCATCCCATACTGCAGTGCCTGGGCTCAAGTCCCAGCTCTGTCCCTGATTCCAGATTCCTGCTGATGCACTTTATGGGAAGAACCAGGTAATATCTTGAGTACTTGAGTCCCTGCTACCCACATGGGAGATCCAGATTGAGTTTCTGGCTCCTGGCTTCAGCTTGACCCAGCCCTGGCTGTTGTAAGCTTTGGGGAGTAAAGGAACTGATAGAAGATCTCTCTCATCTCTCTGCCTTTCAAATGAATAAAAATATCTTTTTAAAAAGTCATTTGAGTCACTGTAGGATGATCCCTGAGGAAGTAACAACCCAGAACTCTCATGATAAAAGGTCTTATTTACCAGGGACAGAACATATTTATTTATTTTTTAAAGATTTATTTACTTATTTATTTGAAAGTCAGAGTTACACAGAGAGGAGAGGCAGAGAGAGAGGTCTTCCATCCTATGGTTCCCTCCCCAATTGGCCACAATGGCTGGAGCTGTGCTGATCCAAAGCCAGGAGCTTCCACCGGGTCTCCCATGCAGGAGCAGGGGCCCAAGGACTTGGGCCATCTTCTACTGCTTCCCCAAGCCATAGTAGAGAGCTGGATCGGAGTGGAGCAGCCAGGTCTTGAACAGGTGCCCATATGGGATGACAGTGTTTCAGGCTAGGGTGTTAACCCACTGCACCACAGCACCAGCCCCAAATCATATTTATTATTTGCCATTTTTGTTTGATCTCTCCTCTCTTCTCCTTTCCTGTTCTCCTCCCCTCCCCCTGCATTCACCCCCCTCCTCTTCTCCTCTCCTCTCCCTTCCCTCCTGCCCTACCTTCCTTCCTTCTCCTTCTTCCCTCATTTCCTTCGTTCCTCCCTTCCTTCTGACATTTTCTCTCCCTCTATTTCTTTTTCTTCCAGAGCTTAGTAGGGTACCTGGCTAACAGGACCATTAGACACCTCAACCAAAATCATTACAATGATCCTTTATTTCTTCTGTAGAGCACACATAAAAATCTTTCTCTGACCAAAGTGAAAAACAAAACAGTAAAAGTTGTTGTATTTGTACGATTGCCTAAAATATTAAAATATGTGCATAATTTAAAATACAGCATCATCTTAGAATTTTATTTTTCATTTAATAAACCTTTACTTGGGACAGCTACACACCCATTGCACAAGAAGCTTGGAGAATTCTAAAATGTCTAAATCAAAATTCATGGGGCCAGCTTTGTGGCCTAGCAGGTAAAGGCACTGCCTGCAATGCCAGCATCCCATGCAAGCACCAGTTCAATTCCTGGCTGCTCCACTTCCAATCCAGCTCCCTGCTAATGAACCTGGGAAAGCAGCAGAAGATGGCCCAAGTCTTTGTGCCCTGCACCCACATGGGAGACCTGGAAGAAGCTCCCGACTCCTGGCTTTGGTCTTGACACAGCCCTAGGCGTCACGGCCATTTAGAGAGTGAACCAGTGGATGGAAGATTCTCTCTCTCTCTCTCTCTTTCTCTCTCTCTATCTCTCTCTCTCTGCACTACCCACCCCATAACTCTGCTTTTCAAATAAATAAATCTTAAAAAAAATCATGTCTCCTCTTTGGTCACAAATAGTAAGAAAATGGGGTAAAGAGGCATAAATAAACAGGAATGAGGAAATGGGGAAAACAGATAGAAACAAAACATGAAAATATTGAAGAGGTACCCCATGGTACCTGGATGATATGTGGGTTCAATAAAATTTATCAGGTAGATTGAAGGAAAAGAGCTTGCTGGCAAAGAGAAGGGCTTATGCATAAAGATCAGCTTGGCTTATTTGGAGAATAACAAGAAGTAACTGGGGCCTGAGATACAGAAAGGAAAATAGCAAGGGATGTGACTGTGTCAATTAGAGCTAGCTGTAAGTCCAGGTATGGCAGGTGAATATTGAGCTATGTGCTGAAGGTCACTGGAAGACAGTAGAGAAAAGGCTAGACTTAGTCTGAGGTTTTTTTTTTTAGGATTTTGTTTTATGTATTTGAAAGGCATAGTCACAGAGTAAGACTGTCAGAGAGAGTTGAGAGAAAGAATGAATGAGAGAGGGAGTCACACACACACACACACAGAGAGAGAGAGAGAGAGAGAGAGAGAGAGAAAGAGAGAGAGATCCACCATCCACCTGCTCACTCCTCAAATGGCCACAATGGCCAGGGCTGGACCAGACAGAAGCCAGAATTCAGGAGCTTCTTCCAAGTCTCCAGCATGGGTACAATGGCCCAAAGACTTGGGTCATCCTTCTCTGCCTTCCCAGGTGTACCATCAGTGAGCTGGAACAGAATGGAGCAGCTGGGACTTGAACTGACGCCCACACGGGATGCCCACAGGAAGCAGCTTAATCCACTACACCACAATGCTGGCCCCAAGTCTGAGTTTTTAGGTAGATTACTGTGCTGGCAACATGAAGGATGAATTGAACTTGAAAACATTACAGGTATAAAAATTAGTTAGAATATTATTGGAAGAGTGTAGATCATAGATGACAGTATCTAAAGAACAGCTTAGATGTGACAAGATTCCCCAGGGAATAAAAGATGTGCCATTTTGTAAGTCAAATGCTTTTGTCCCTTTTTTCTCTAGGCCCTGTTTATAAGTTACATCTTCTCTGTGCATATAAATAGATTCTGAAGTAAAGAATCTATATTAGCAAAAATTCACATAAACTATCTTCTCAATGATTTCCACATGACCAAATTTATCAGAACCCAAACTTACATTCACTTTAAGCCTAGCCAACATTTTGAATTTATCTACATGAAATATTTGCTCAATTGTTAAATTAATTACTAGGAATACAATACTAAGCATAACTAACATTTTTGAACATTCAACATGTGCCAGGCACTGTTGTGATTGTTTCCACCTTTTTTATTTCAACCTCTCCTCACCCCTGAGGTAGGTTCTGTTTATTGTCTCCATTTCACAGAGGCATTCTGAAGTTCTTCAGCATCACACAGCTAACAAGCAGAATATCCAGACTGAAGGCTAGCAGACAACAAAGCCTACGTCTTTAGGCTTCATGCTGTATTGAGTCTCAGTCATGAATTGTAACTGTCATTAGGTATAAAGAGACATCTAAGACCTCAACACCTTGTTCACCTCCTTTTGTCTTCACTAACTTTTAGGAGTTTACTTCTCCATCCTGAATTGGACTTGCACAATAAAAAGGATAGCTAAGTCATTTGTGTAATTATACCAGTATTCAGACCAATCCAGACTTGGGGATGTTTATCCCTCTGTTTAAGAGGGTTCCTTAGCTACTCCGGCTCACTCTCCAGCTGGGAACAAGGAAGCATCCAACTGGCATGAGTAGGTCATGGTCATCAGACCATTGGGCAAGGTATGTAATTGGGAGATTTTAAAGTGGTTTCTGATTGTCAAAGTCAAGACTGAGATCCAGGGGAAAAGCAAAATTTATTTCACATGAAACCCATTGAAGACATTTTTATAAAAAACATTGTGAAGAGCAAAACTCTTCCTTCAGACCTGAGATCCAAATGTGGAGATGTTTTAAAAATAAGAATAAAACAAAGGGGGAGCTACTTCTCTCTCAGCTTGAATTCAATACATGGGTCACAGTTTGCAGCATGATTGTACACATATTTTTTCAATCTTCTTATTATGAGCTACACAGTTAGCAACACAAAATAAAATGAAGTTAAAAAAATAAATGAGCTCTCAAATGAAAGCTGGAACAATATACACATAAATTGTTGTGTGGTTATTGTGGTAAAGAAAGTTCAATGGCTTTCTGTCATCTCATAATTCTCAATGTATAGTGTTCCAAGAAATGCGGATAGCCCTATAATTATCCACAGATATATTATGCAACATAATTCATAAACCTGACATCACATTAGCATTGAACAAGATCTAATCTAAATACACATGAACTCCTTCTCTATGAGTGCTTACAATCTGTTAAAGGAAACATTTAACATTTTCATTCAAAAAACAATCAATCTCCTTGACTTGCCTTAACAATAAACATTTTGGGAGACAAATCCAAATGTACTAGTTGGAAAAGTACAGAAATCATACATGTTATGAGCTTATAGATGTCTTATTGTACACCAAGAATTTACATGTACTGGCTCCATATTCCTTACTTCATCTCTCTCTGAAAGAATATACTATCTGAAATAAGCCAGTCCCAAAACGATAAATATCATGTTCTCCCTGATCTGTGACAACTAACAGAGCACCTAAAAGGAAACATGTAGAAGTGAAACAGACATTATGAGAAGCAATTACTTGAACAGCCCTTTTCTTGACTGTCGAGGAATACTTTTATTAATTCACTTTATTTCTTTATTCTTTTTTTCTTCTGTACTTAATACCATTGGCTGAATTCCTTACTTAACATAGAATTAATCATAGATGTATTAAGTCAATTGAAAATAGATTCCAGTTAAAAATAAGAGTGGGAATGAGAGAGGGAGGAGCTGTACAGATCAGCACACATTCCCACAGACTTACCCTAAGGTAACTTACTATAGGACTCCAAATCCCATTTAGCTGTATGGCACTAATCCCATCTTATGTGATAAAAAGTGATCATATTAAGTATGGAATTGATCATATACATAGGACCATCAGCCAAAAGGATCACATAAATAAGACCAAGTGCCTGGTAATAACAATAGATCGAATTACAAAGGAGAGAAAGTTCCAACATGGGAAGCAGTCCACACAGCAGACTCATCGAATGACAAACACCCTAAATGTCACTCTGACCTCAGAATCACCTCCTAAAGCATTTGGATCTGACTGAGAATACCACGAGAGCATTTCAGGCATGGAAAGCCAAGACATGGTAGCAAAATGATTCAGCATGAAGGATCTCTGTGATTGAGACCCAGTGGAAAGAAGGGGCCATCAAAGAAGGATGCACTTTTCTCTGAAGGGAGGTGAGAACTTCCACTTTGCTTATGGCCCTGTCTAACAACCGACAGAGTTTGTGAACTCAAAAGGCTTCCATAGCCTTGGCAGCTCATGTCAAGAGCCTCGGGTGATCACTGATGTCATAAATAAGAGTGTCAGTTGTTGGAGGCCAATGCCATGGCTCACTTGATTAATCCTCCACCTGTGGCGCCAGCATCCCATATGGGCACTGGGTTCTAGTCCCAGTTGCTCCTCTTCCAGTCCAGCTCTCTGCTGTGGCCCAGGAGGGCAGTGGAGGGTGGCGCAAGTGCTTGGGCCCCTGCACCTGCATGGGAAACCAGGAAGAAGCACCTGGCTCCTGGCTTCGGATCGGCACAGTGCCAGCCATGGTGGCCATTTGAAGAGTGAACCAACAGAAGGAAGACCTTTCTCTCTGTCTCTCTCACTGTCTAACTCTACCTGTCAAAAAAAAAAAAAAAAAAAGAGTGTCAGTTGTTAAATCAACAACAGGAGTCACTGTGCATTTTCTCCCCATGCTGGACCTCTATCCTTAATGAGTTGTACTATGAGAATTAATGATAAAATTTGTCTTCAAACTGTACTTTATATTTTGTGTATCTGTGTGGGTGCAAATAGTTGAAATGTCTCCTTAGTAAAGAGTTGGTCTTCTGTACATAAAGTCAATTGAAAATGAATTGTCATGGAAAATGGAATAGGAGAGGGAGTGGGAGGTGGGATGGGAGTGCAGGTGGGAGGGGGGGAATGGGGGGAAGAAGCACTAGATCCTTAAAAGCAGTACATATGAAAATTTGTATTCATTAAATAAAACCTTAAAAAAAGAATATACTATCACTCCCAATTGAAAAAATAAACCCAGAGTTTACATTTAAATATCTAATCCAAGTTTACTGAGCTAGTAAGTAGCAAGCTGAGCTTAGAACTCAGTTCAGTCTAATTCCAAAATTCCTTCCACCTCAAATGGACTCTCTGTGAGTAATAAGAGCCATGATCTCTCAAAGTCTGAGTTTAATGGAAATATAGATATTAAATAATAGACATGAAATAGTAAAATGTTAAACTCAGCTTTACAGTGAGTGTATGAAATAGATTTATGTAATGTTCTTACTTTACATGAAAGATGAAATAATACATAGAAATATAAAATTTATATGTAGAAATATATAATTTACCCAGTGATAGCCTATAAGAATCACAGCAAAATTATTAAGAGATAATGATTTTCTAAAATACTATATTATCCTAGAAATTGATTTATACCAGAAAAATTGAATATATGTAATAATGGAGTGATATTCACTCTAGTAATGAAATTTCTAAGTCACATTATTGAAAAACTAATTCTATTTCTGTACTATATTTTAAACAAGGTGAAGAAATTAGTCTCAATGAAAATTTTATGTGAACTAAAATGTGTGCTGCAAATGACAAAACCAACTTAAACTCATGTAAACATTATATGAAATGAAATAAATAAAATGCTTACAAGATTGGAAAATCTGACCTATAGCCAGCCTCAGGGATGTTTGACTCAGGGATGGGGGAAATGTCACACAGAATTTCATTTTTAAGCATCTCTGCTCTTCTTTCTGCTGGATCCTCTCTTAGAATTCCCTTGAAGTCTCCCTCTGCAATATTTGTGTTAGTCATGGCTTCCATAGATACAGACCTGACAACATTGCTTCACACTGTTGTGGAGAAATGTGATGTCTCCTTTTATGGTTTCTGCAGAAGAAAGACAAAACTATGTTCTTTTCCAAAACTTCCCAATCTGTTACTTATTTCATTAACTCTGATTGGACTCCTCAACTCACTGTTGTCAAAGGAATGAAATATGGGTATTCATGTCGACTTCCAGGGTGGCTACCTTGTACTTGTGACTAGGCATCTCATCAAAACACTTGGACAAAGAATTAGGAAGGGCTAGTTTCTCAAAGGAAAACTCAGGATACAATTAAGAAGAGAAAAGTATGCTGAATGTCCTCCAATTTGCAAATGCCCAGTATGAATTTCTGGGCAAGACACTGCCATGAGCACAGGTAAATCTCACAGGCTGCACTAATGCCCATAACAATAATATGAATAATTAGATTAAGTAATAGACATTTATTGACTACTAAGTATTACCCATACTTTACTTGACTGGAACCTCACTACTGCCTATGAGACAGGTATTATCATCATGTATGTATTTTACAGATGATGGAAGTGAGACCCAGAATATTTAACTAATTTTTCCAATATAAAAAAGGATAACAGCCTGCACCCTCTGTAAATCATTAAATGATGCAGTAAGTTGAAGATAGAAATGTTGATGAAGAATTGCTAGATATAATACAGATTCCACAAATATTTACAGAACACTTACTACATGTGAATATTAGGTTAGCCATTGGAGGTACTGTTCTGGTTCCTGAGTTGAAAAGAATCCAATTTGGGGCCTGAATTGTGGTGTAGTCCAAAGTTAAGCTGCCACTTGCTGGTTTGAGTCCAGGCCACTCCACTTCCCATGCAGTTCCCTGCCAGTGGCCTGATAAAGTAGCAGAGGATGGTCCACGTGCTTGGGCACCCAAGTGGGAGACCTAGAAGTAGCTCCTGGCTCCTGGCTTCAGCCCAGCACAGCCCCAGCCACTGGGACCATTTGGGGAGTGAACCAGTAGATGAAAGACCTCTATGTCTGTCTCTCTCCCTCTCTTGTTGTAACTCTGCCTTCAAATAAATAAAAAAAATTAAGAAAACAAACTCAAAAGAAGTCAACTTGTGAATCCAGTCTATAAACACAGTGTAGTCACTCTAGAATTTTCATGGTGCCTCAAATCCATGAAAGCACTCCTCCTCAGGGCCTTTGCACATGCTGTTCCATCTACTTCCTCCCTGCTCATAAGTCTCTTCCCTTCCCATCTTCATCTTTAAGATCCACGGCCCACATTATCATTGTCTAATACTTAAACTTCTGCTGATTTTCAAATTAGCACCACCACAAATGCAAGGTTACTAATCCCGGAAGAGCTTGCATTGCAACTAGGGTCTCGCTCCTCGGTTTCTGTCTTTTTGCAATTGTCTTTCCCAAGTCTCCTTTGACCCTACCTCTTCCTCTGACTCACAGCAATCTACTTCACCTACTCTTTCATGAGAAAAAAAGAAATAATTAGATAGAAACATCTTCATCTCTACTCTTAGCCCTAACCCTGAACCCTTCCAATGTGATAGGGCTCAGAATTCTTTTACCATAAAACTTCCCCCTGAATCCACTTGAAAATATTCAAATTAAACCAACCTAGATTATGCTCTTGAGGAATTAGAGCTGAAACTAAGGAATTAGGCATTCAGGTGTGTGTGCTTTCTTTCAAGTGGAGGAGCTGTGTCCGTATTCCATACTATGCAGATTTAAGAGAGGAAGCCAGTGTGCCTCAATAAAGAAGAGTGTGCCAATTTAGAAAAAAAAAAAAAAAAAAGGAGAGATAAAAGGAAGTTTCTGGATGAGTTTCCTAAGACTTTCCACTTCTTAATTCTAGGCATTTTTTTAGTGTATTTATTTATTTTTACTTCTTTTGAAGTCAAGAGTGCTAGAGTGAGATATTTCCCATCTGCTGGATCAGTCCAAATTCTCAACAAAAGCCAGGGTGGGGCCAGACTAAAGCCAGGAGCCAAGAATTCCATCACAGTCTTTAGGGTGGCTGGCAGGGACACAAGCACTTGACCCATCGTCTGCTGCCTCCCAGGGTGCACATTAGCAGGAGGCTGGATCGGAAGCAGAGGTGGCACTCAATCCCAAGCATGCCCATATGAGATGCAGGCATCCCAGGCAGCTTAACTCACTGCTTCACAACACCCACCCCTGATTCCAGGCAATTCTAAAGCATAACCTGTATGTCTTGATTTCCTAGGAGGCATCCCTGTAATCGTATAATTAGGTTTGTTCTGCTTTTAGTTAGTTTCTGTCGCTTCTGAGTATAATAAATATAAAATGTTTAGTTTGTAACTGTTTCTGAAATTGTTTTCCTTGCCCCCATCTCTACTCCATACATTGGTCCCAGCTATCATCTTTGAGCTAGACAACAGCAAGGGTCTTCTAATTGATCTTACATGCCCTTGTGTTCCATCCAGTCAATTCTCTAGCTGGATTAGATTCAGGTCACTTAATTCTACCACATAAAAGTTTTTAGTGACTTCCCTTTATTAAAAAGTAAAATTCTTGGAGCACGCATTGCGGCACAGTGGGTTAATCCACCACTCAGGGTCCCTGAATCCCATATTGGAGTCCCAGCTCCTCTGTAGCTGATACAACTTCCTGCAAATGTACCTGGAAGGCAGCAGATGACAGCCCAAGTATTTGGGTCCTTGCCACCCACATGGGAGAGCTGACATGAGTTTCTAGCTCCTGTCTTCAGCCTGGCCTCGCCCTGGCTGTTGCAGACAGTTGTGCAGTAAACCAGCACACTGAAAATCTCTCTCTCTCTCCTTCTTTCTCTATCACTCTGCTTTTCAAATAAGCAAATAAATAAATATTTTTAAAAGGTAAAAGCTTTAATATAGACCACGCAGACCCACACTAACTAGCTTCTACCTCTATGGAAGCCACATTTTCGAATAGTCTTCCCATTGTTCATTGCCTTTTAGCCTACCCTAGAACTCATCAAGTATGTCTTCTTTATTGATTCTTTCTCCCTCTTCTTGGTATACCTTTATTCTCTCTCAACTGGTTAAAGCCTACTCATCCCTCAGATTAGGCGTTAAATTACATTCACAATTACAAACATCTCCCTTCAATTATTTTTTAAAGGTCTGTCCCCTATACAAGACTGTTAAGATTAATTAACTAGTTATGTTTTCAACATTGTTACATTCATAGTATCTGAAATGTGGTAGAAAATCAGAGAGTATTTGTTAAATAAAGACTTGGGTAAAATTCAAATCCAAGATATGCTACCTAAATATGTAAGAATATCAAAAGGAGAAAATATTACAGAAGCAATAAAATGATTGAACTACAGGAAGACAATTTTTCAGAGATGAGTTAAATCTGGACAGAAACGCTTCTACAAAATATGAGACACAAAGAACAAGTTTGATATTGCATATACACAGAAGAAAGAAAAAGAAAAAAATAATTTACCTTCCAAAGAAGACTCATTACTTATCAGTGATAGCTTCTATAATCTTAAAAGGCAAATGATAATGAATTAATACTTATAAGCATCTAAGAGACAACAATCTACAAGCTACTCTCCAGTAGCCTACTGTTTATGAACATAGACTTTGGAACATGACTGCCTGGGCTCAAATTCTCCACTTCCCAATTGTTTCACTTGTGTCCCAGTTACACCATCTTCAAAATGGTATCACAATAACAGCTATCTTACAGAAGCTCTAAAAGAGTCAAAATACAATTAGGGCTGAGAACAGCTTAATCCAAATACATAATCTAAAGTAAAACTTTTCCACCCAAGAATTATGTATTCAGTCAAGTTATTCACCTGTACAGGACTTTGAAGAAATTAGTCATATACTCTAGGCTTTAAGTTTTTAATATGTTAAAATGGTCACAAATACAAAAAAAATAAATAATTGAATTTCATGAATATTACAACATGATCCTTTATCATAAATAAGTATGTGAAAAATATTGATATAGAGGAATTTAATCTTATGTGCAGTAATGCTAAGTAAATGTATATGTAACAGTATATCCATAAAAAATAAATTTTTCACATTTTTGGAACCTTAATAAAAATTACAGTGACTTCTTTAAAATTTCAAAGAAATAAGTGATCTCCAGGCAAATTAAACTGTTCCAATGCAAGCAAAAACAGGAAAGCTTTCTAATTCATTTTTGTAAGCTAAAATCAATTCTAACAGATTTAAAAATGGGCCAGTACTATAGCACAGTGGGTTAAGCCACAGCCTGCAGTGCCAGCATCCCATATGGGCATTGGTTCAGTCCAAGATACTCTACTTCTGATCCAGCTGCCAGCTAATGAGCCTGGAAAAGCAGTGGAGAATGGCCCAAGTGATTGGGCCCCGGCCACCCTTGTGGGAGACCTGAAAGAAGCTCCTGGCTCCTCGCTTTGGCCTGGCCCAGCCCCAGCCATTGCAGCCATTTGGGGAGTGAACCAGAGGATGGAAGATCTATCTGTTTCTACCTCTCTCTGTCTCTGTAACTCTGCCTTTCAAATAAATGAAACAAATCTTAAAAAAAAAAAAAAAAACTCAGTAAAAGATTTGATATATAAATTCAAGAAAGTAGAACAAAAATTCTTAGAGATGAAAAATAAGCCAGAGAAAATTTTTAGCATTTGATGAGCAGTTTAGGAAATTTCACATTCAGCTTAAAACATTTCTAGAGGGGTCAACACTGTGGCATAGCGGGTAAAGCCACTGCCTACAGCGCTGGCATCCAATATGGGCGCCAGTTTGAGTCCCGGCTGCTCCACTTCCAATCCAGCTCTCTGCTATGGCCTGGGAATGCAGTAGAAGATGGCCCAAGTCCTTGGCCCCTGCAACTACATGGGAGACCCAGAAGAAGCTCCTGGCTCCTGGCTTCAGCTTGGCACAGCTCTGGCTGCTACAGCCAGTTGGGGAGTAAACTAGCAAATGGAAGACCTCTCTCTCTCTCTCTCTCTCTCTCTCTCCCTCTATTCTCTCCGTGTAACTCTGACTTTCAAATAAATAAATAAATCTTTAAAAAAAACATGTCTAGAGAAATAAGCAAGAGAAAATGGAGAAAATTATCAAATAAATGATACAAGAAAATATTTCTGCATTTAAGGTACACCAAATGGAGTAAAATGCATGGATGGATAGATGCATTGATGGATGGATGGATGGATGGACAGAGAGATAGGAAGAGAGATAGATAGGCAAACCGTGACCTTGTGAAAATTTAGAAACCTAGGATTTTACACAAGTTTACAAAAGATTTCAGAGAGGAAATACATCACCTACAACAGATTAGGAGTCAAAATGTTAGTTGAACTTTTCAAA
Organism: Oryctolagus cuniculus; assembly: GCF_964237555.1. Lineage (NCBI taxonomy): Eukaryota > Metazoa > Chordata > Mammalia > Lagomorpha > Leporidae > Oryctolagus > Oryctolagus cuniculus. Next base: position 145,186,087 of record NC_091437.1, read on the forward strand.
AGCAACACTAAAAACTGGAATATAATAGGACAATGGCTTCAAAATTCAAGACTAAACAAGTTCCAGTCTGGCATCATATACCTAGCCAAATTGTCAATCAAGAATAATGGACACTTTAAGTACATATGATTTTAAAAAGTGTGCATGATAACCGGCGTCGTGGCTCACTAGGCTAATCCTCTGCCTTGCGGCGCCGGCACACCAGGTTCTAGTCCCGGTCGGGGCACCGGATTCTGTCCCGGTTGCTCCTCTTCCAGGCCAGCTCTCTGCTGTGGCCAGGGAGTGCAGTGGAGGATGGCCCAGGTACTTGGGCCCTGCACCCCATGGGAGACCAGGATAAGCACCTGGCTCCTGCCATCGGATCAGCGCGGTGCGCTGGCCACGGCGGCCATTGGAGGGTGAACCAACGGCAAAGGAAGATCTTTCTCTCTGTCTCTCTCTCTCACTGTCCACTCTGCCTGTCAAAAAAAAAAAAAAAAAGTGTGCATGATTTCCATGAAATCGACTAGAGGAAGTGTTCAACCAAAAACACGGGAATAACTAGAAGAACAATCACACCTGAGTTTACAAATCATCAGATCCAACCCTGTAATGTGGAAATGGAAGTTTCCAGGTATAGGGAGAGTAATTAAATTAGAGGAAAAAAGACACACTAGAAATCCATTCATAGTGGACAGCCAAAGTTATTCATCTATGTCAGTGTTGTGCTTTCCTGCCTATTTTTAGGCAGAGCTTCCATTTTGTGTAGTATTGATGGGATAGTAGAAGATCAAGTGGTCAAGTGGGCCACCTTTGAACAGGTTTAGATGAAAGAAATTAAGATCCAATTATCTGCAAGCCTGAGAATAAAGACAACAAATCCTGAGATAGTCTCCATAAAGTCAGAGACTTAGCAGTATGTGGAGATAAGAGAAGCAGCAGATGCTAATAAATGGAATTGCAAGTGGGGAAGACTTGGGAGATCATGGAAGCACCTAGCCTGTTCAGGATCCTTGTCAATGGAAGAAACTCATCATCCTTTATCTAATGAGTGTTTTTGTTCTTATTTAAGGTGAGTGAGGGGTCGGTGCTGTGGCGTAGCAAGTTAAGCCGCTGCCTGCAGTGCTGGCATCCCATCTGGGCACTGGTTCAAGTCCCAGCGGCTCTACTTCTGAACCAGCTCTCTGCTATGGCCTGGGGAAGCAGTAGAAGATGGTCCCTGCACCCACATGGGAGACCTGGAAGAAGCTCCTGGCTCCTGGTTTGGGATCCGCTCCTCTCCAGCTGTTGCGGCCATTTGAGGAGTGAACCAGCGGATGAAAGACCTCTCTCTCTCTCTCTCTCTCTCTCCCTGCCCCTGCATCTCTGTAACTCTGCCTTTCAAATAAATAAATCTTAAAAAAAAAAAAAAGGTGAGAGTGAGAGAGAGATTGATTTCCACTGGTTCACTCCTCAAAATCCCAAAACAGCTAAAGCTGAGCCAAAGCCAGGAGCAAGTCTGAAGTTGATAGCTGGGAATTCAATCCAGATTTCCTACATGGGTAGCAAAGACCAAACCACTTGAACCATCATCACTGCCTCCCAGTGTCTGCACTAGCAGGAAGCTGGAGTCAGAAGCCAGAGCCAGGAATTAAACCCAGACAGTCCCATGAGTAATGTGGGCATTCTCACTAGTGGTTTCACGGCTATACCAAATGCCTCTCCCTTACCTGACATTCTTACCTTGCTCAAAGTCTCCATTTCTTTTCTTGTCCCAAACTCTAATTCTGCAGAGTCCAATGCCAACAACATATTTGGAGTAAGAAAATTGGATCCAGAGGAAGGATGCTTATGTTTACATGTAGTAAAATAATGCCAAGCTTTTGTTAAATATATATATATATATATATATATATATATATATATATGGGACTGTGTTCACAAGGATGGATCCTGAATGTACCCAATTAAAGAGACTTTATGGTAAAGAATAAATTTTCCAGAAACTCTGAATTCAGTGTTCTAGCTTAGGCCTTTGGGGCAAGTAATATACATTTGGACTCATAGTTGGGCTGCACCCAATGAGTTGAAATCATTTAGTTCAGACTATGGGATAAAATTCTAATATGGAGTAAACAAAAATGCAGGAATAGACTTATATGTTTTCACTCATCTCACCTAATCAAGGAGATGTTCCTTTATTACTGAGAAGTTAAAATATTAATTTGGAAGGTGACATCAAGCATCTTTAAATCATAAATAAATCAAAGGGACCAGCCCAGCAAATATCTTAAATCAAAGCATGCTGTAAAGAGATAATTGCTTTGTGAGAATTTGTTCCTATTATATAAGGGATCTTCAAAAGGTGTGTGTATAACATAAATTATCTTTTAACTCCACTTTCCCGCAGGCTTTTTGAAGTATCCTTGTATGGTTTTTTTTTTTTAGTGTGATGTGTATTTTTATAGATATGGGGGCTGAAATGTGCATGTTAAAATGCCTTTATGCATATTGGCTCATGATGTAAAACATGTTTCTTTCTGTGGGCCATAATCAAAAATATTTGAGAGCCACTGTTCTAGATGAGTTAAAGAAGGCCTGGTACCAGGCTGGCACCAGAAAGAAAGAATTCTGAAAGTTCAGCTCCACTCTGGAGAGTCCTGAAAGACCATGGGAAAGAGTTGAAATTTGATTAGTACATCTGGCTATCCAGTTAACCTGAAGAGAGAGATGGCATGAAGGTGAAAATCACACTAATCTGTGCTTAACAAATGTGAGGTGTTCACAATGGCTAAGAGAACAGGATAAAAGGTTGGTCCTAGCCTGGAATTCATATTGGACAATTTCCAAAAAGCTACTTTGGGAAGAAGGGAAGAGTGTGTGGGAAGAGGCATATGAATGACCTGGAAAGGGAAACACAGCAGTGTGTGCGATTGTGCTGTCCTTCATCTGCCAAAGAAGAAAGCCAGTGGCTAATGTACGAATGTGAAACCCAATGAAAGAGTACAGTGTGGGAAGAACCACTTAGAAGTCCAGATTCCTTAGGCCCAAAGGTTGGGTCACTCTCTAACAACTCACCCCAACCACACAACGTACTGGTTTCCTGCAGTACAACCTGTATTTACTGCACTCACACTCACTGAGAGAAGGGTAATTTGGCACACACTTCTGGAAAGCAATTTGGTACTTCGTATCCCAAGCCACAAGTTATTCAAACCTTTGCTTCTATAATTCTATTTCTACTAATCTCAGGAGAAGAAAAATGAAAACTACTGGCAGAAAACAGTAAGAAAGAGAAAAAAAAAAGTCCCTGACTATGTGCTGCTGCCAGCTAGGTTGTGAGTTTCCCTGCTGTGAATTTCACAGGACGTCGGTCTTGGAGGAGGACACAGCATGACAAGCCCCCTCTATAATCACATGGACATACAAACCATGTTCAACCACAAAAATGACCAACTTACCCCATCCTAGATAACATAAGAGCACATTGTATATTTTCAAAAAAATATTTGTGATCTATTCATCCTGCTTACAATAAAGGTAATTAAAATAACCATCCCTCACATTGATTCTGTGCATCCTCTTTCTCTCTCCTGCAGAACCTTGTCAACTGCAATACTTTCCTCCAGCCACCACCTCCTCTAATCCAGTGTAAATTCCTGAAAAACTTATGGATTCTTGAATATGGCTTTGACCAAGTATTCCTTGCCAATATATGACAGGTCATAGGTAGGTAGATAGAATTTTTAAAAAATTTTTAAAATCACTGAACTCTGCAGTTTGTCATTTACACTCTTCCAATAGTTGGCAACTGTGGTCCATTTTCTAACCTTATCTCATTACTTTCCTGTATTCCAGACAAATAAACCACTTATCATTTCCTGAACAAGTCCTGAATTTTCCCTTTCTTATGCCTTTGTTTACACTGTGTCTGTTCAACCCACATTTCCAGTTTCAAAATCTTATCCATGCTTAATCTAACTCACTGTCATTTAGTCTCCAAGACAATGTGGTTTAGTGGAAAGACAAACAATGGACATGGAATTATAGTCTTTTCTGATACACCCTGCCCAGTCTCCACCACACTCATGTTCTCACAGCAAACAAATTAATCTCATCCTTCTGTATGCTCTTCTGCTGCTTTGCTTATGTTTATTTATAGGAATTATCACATTTTGCCTTGTGCAGTAGTTATTTTTACTTCATTTTCCTACTAGGTTATAAAATCCTGAGAAACAAAACATATTATTCATCTTTGATTCATGCTATGAAGTATAAAAGAATAGTCAACAAATTAATTGGCCATGTGAACATTCATGCTATCAAATGCAACAAAGTTCTGTGACCACACCTCTCCTAAAAGCTGTATTATTTCTGAAAATTCAAACACTGGGTGGTAGAGGATGCATAAGCATCTTTAGCTTCCAAGATATCATTTATGAATAGGAACTATCTCGAAGATAATCTAATTGAGGAGGGCATTTGAACCACGGGTTAAGATGCCAGTTAGGACACCCATGTCCCCCATTAGAGTGCCTGGGCTCAAGCCCCAGCTCCAACTCCTGATTCTAGCTTCCTGTTAACATGGATGGCAGTAATGATGGCTCAAATAGTTAGGTTCTTGCTACTCACATGGGAAACCTGCACTGAGTTCCTGGTTCCTGGTTCCATTTGTTCCAGCCTCCCTGCCATTTGTGAGTATTTGAGTTGTAAAACAGCAGGTGGGATCTCTCTCTCTCTCTCTCTCTCTCTCTCTCTCTCTTCCTGTTAAATACAAAAATAAAAATTTTTTAAATATATTTTCCTTCTTCCTTCAGGAATAGTAATTTAAAATTATATAGGAGTTTGTCTTTATTCAAGTAATGCTATTTCCCTTTCTCTTTGTATGCTTGGCCTTCAACATTTAGAATGCGGATCCTTCATCAGACATGAAGCAATCCAGATAGGTTATTCTTTAATCTGATGTCCAGTCCCTATGTTTGTGCCTTGGTCACTGGCACCAATTCATAGTCTAAAGAACTCTTGTAAAGGGAGTAAGAGTGATTTCACTCTACCAAGCTCTTACAAGTCATAGAGAATTCAGAGTGACTGAGGGCCATGTTCTTCAGCTGTGTGTTGGAATAGTTATTGACACCTGGAGTTTGGAATGTGGTATAAATATGTGCTTGCTAAACTCCTCTGGAGTTTATAAAATTTTTAATGACCTATTCGATTTCCAAAAAGTCAATTTTCCTGTAAGAAATCTTTAGCTAATAGGAGAAATAAATTCATAAGTATTTATCACTTCTCTAGCTAATTTCTAGCTTGAATTGCTTTTCGAAAATTTTTATTTTTAAAAAAAACTAACAAACACAAATTGTAAATATTTATGGAATAATCTGTGGTGTTTCATTACATGCAAACATTATGTAATGTCCAGTCAGCATAAACACATATTTCTCTTTGTGCATTTAACATTTCTTTATAGGGAAACACACAGCATCCTCTTTCTAGCTTCTCATAGTGAAATATATGGTACATTAACATTATCTATAGTCACCCTACTATATAATAGAACTCCAGAACTTCTTATTCCTATCTCATTGTAACCTTAAATTGCTTTTTGTTCCCAAGATTCTTTTTTAAGAAATTCACTTTAAAAAATTTAAATGTGGGCAATAAAAAATGTTTCCAAGGGTGATAGCTCCAAACATTGTGTTTGATCTTTTACTTCCCATCATTGCTTCTTCTTTGCCCTTCATTGTTTCTGGAAAAGCAAGAATTCACGGGATCTGTCAGCACAATGAGAGGGTGTGATTGAAATTAGCCACATAGCAGGATACCACATAGGGCTGGCCTGCCTGTATATGATGGGAATCGCTTTGTGCTCTACCGACTCCCTGGGGCACCCAAAAAGGGAAATATGAAGGAAATCCAGAAAAGAGCAACAAAATTATTAAAGAGCTGTGAGGCTGATTTACGAGACACATTATGAGAGCTAACTACATGTGGCTTGGCTAAACAATGACTGAAGACACAATGAATGTCTGTCAGTTTGCAGAGAATATAATCACTGAGGGGCTGGCACCGTGGCACAGTAGGTTAATCCTCCACCTGCAGCACCAGCATCCCATGTAAGCACCGGTTCTAGTCCCAGCTGCTCCTCTTCCAGTTCCGCTCTCTACTATGGCCTGGGAAAGCAGCAGAAGATGGTCCAAATGCTTGGGCCCCTGTACCCATGTGGGAGACCAGGAAAAAGCACCTGGCTCCTGGCTACAGATCAGCACAGCTCTAGCCATTGCAGCCATCTGTCTGTCCCTCTGACTGTCTGTAATTCTACCTCTCAAATAAATTTTTTAAAAAAAGAATATAATCACCAAGGAAAGAAGAGTGAGGGGGTTGTCTTGAAAGTGGTAATATTATAATCACTATTTGTATCTCTTCCATTTTTTAATATGGGGGGTGGTTGTTACTTTATATTCTCAATGCCCACTACAGAAGTAAGTATAAATATTTTATACAATTCACAATAATGAGAAAGATAACACAACAGCAATGGAAACAACTTAACATTTTACCTTTACAACATGTAGGAAGTTCTCTAGATATACTCTGGGCAAGAGTACTGACTGATAAGTAATGTGAACACATAACAATTAACAGCCTATCAGAAACAGAAAAGGTAGAAACGAGCCTCTTGTTGTCATATCTAAGATGAGGGGGAAAGAGGAAAAGAAGAAATGAAGAAAAAAAGGAAACTGATCAAATTCCTTGCAGCTCATAACCCACGGAGTAACCACCTTGGCTAACTGCCAAACCCAGCAATGAGGGAAGAATCTCAAAGAAGGTCTCCCCTAACTTCCCAAGAGACCTCAAGTGCCACACAGTTTAAGAGACAGTGTCCTGGAGGTGACAAACATGATGTGACACGAATATCATCAGATGGTTTTACCTTCAACTGTTGCAATGAGGAGATCCTATCTAGAAGCATTTAGAGCATATTGTAAAGTGTAAATGTGTGGCTTCGCTTGTCAAACTTGCTTTCCTCTTGAAGAATAATGTTTGCCTTCCCTAAAGGGCTGCTTTTTCTCCCATTCCAACCACGTGGTGTTAGCTAACCCCCATATTTCACCTTCCTTGTTCATCAATTAGCCTAATTACCCCATCCAAATCTTTTTCTGCTAAGGAAGAGTGTTATGGTGCAGTCTCTAGGAAGTGATTAGATTGGGCGGGGCTCCCCATGATTGAATCCTAGTGGCCTTGTAACAGACAAAAGCAACACAGATACAAAGACAAATACCTTCCCACCATGATATGATGCAGCCAAGAAGGGGCCCCTCACCAAAGCCTGGGGCATGCTGTTTGGTCTTTGAAACTTGAGAACCACAAATAAAAATAAACTTGTTTCTTTATAAAGTAGCCTGCACCAGATATCCTATTAGACTGACTAATACAGACAGGGACATTCCTTCCGTGTTGGTAGGCAGTTTGGAATGACTGCTCCCTTGTATGGAAGAAGTTGACCTAGGTCGTGAGAGCCTAAAGCTCACAGTAGAGAAGCAATAAGGACAAAGGGAGTGAATCTTGTCATCCTCCCAGGCCCCCATCCTGTGGCTTCTGAGGCCCAGCTGTGCCATTCCCGTTCCATTACCACCTGCAACATCAATAGCACCCTTCCAACAAAGTCTTGTGTTAGCCAAAACCCATTCAGGCTTGGTTTCCATCCTGCACAACCGACAGTCGTGAGTAGCAGTTCACATCAGCAGTGACTTCTTGGCATTTTCAGCCTTATCTTAAAGTGACATTCTTCTGCTGCTCACCCTTACAAAGAAGAGCTAGCCCAACCTCAATGTTGCCAGATTTTCCTCGTTCTGTCTCAGTTGAGTCATACTTTGGAAACTTGGCCAATGCTATTTGCCTTCCCATTAGCTATGCTTCTGGTTTCTCTCTCTCCAGGTTTCCTAAAAGACAGCTCCCATTTCAAAGTACATCAAAATGCTGTCTACCAAAAGCCAGCATCAGAGAATGCAACTGAATGGATTGAGTGTAGGGCCTGGGAATATGTTCAGTTTGGGTTTTGGTTTGTAACATCCATGCCAGTTGATTCTGATGCACAGCCAGGTGGAGGCATCGCTAAGCCAGAAGCACTCATGAAGACAATTGGTTTTAAGAGTATTTGAACGCCCTAGTGAGGAATGCAAGTTAACGGTCCTCATCTCTAATTAAGCTTTGAACACTGCCCAGTCTCGTTAACCTCAAAGAAAGCAGAATTATTAGAGGTTTGCAAATGTGTCATAGCACTTCCAAGCCACTCAGAAAACTCGGGGCTTGGGGTGATTTCATCGGCTGGGGGCGTTGCAGGGGCAGGCCTGGTCCCTGACACAAGCTGCCTTTGATTTCCTTCACGCTGGAGACGGATGATGTAGAGGCAATTTGTTTCTTTTTAGAGTCTAGAGTTACATCACGGGCCTGTATAATTTTTCTTATAAAGTGTCTTTCCAAAGCAGCTATCCTCAAAGGAGCTGCACATAGTTTTCCCAGGGGCGGCAGCAAAGCTCAAGTACAAGGGAAAAATTGTGTTAAACTTTTCAGGCAGTGTCGCCTTTGGAGCAGTAAAATTGCTCTCTCTTTCTCATGAGGGCTGACAGGCGTTTCACAGCAGCCGTGTATTGGAAGTGGCTGCCAGGTGGGAGAAGGATTTGATTTGCGGAAAGGTCAGCCAAGTCAAGCAAGCACCTTCCTCACTCTTTCCCTAACTCGCTGAGGTTTGACAGTGGCTAAAGCCAAACCGCCCCGTAAAATCCCCAAAGGCTCCTGTGCTTTTTCGATGTGCTGTTGTGCGTTGGCAAGACACTGCAGGTGCTCCAAAGCTTTCTTCCACTTTCTTCTTTTATTTTTCTTTTATTACACTTATTGTACTTTTATTGTATTATGTTTGACTTTTGTTTCTAAAGTACCTGGGGGGGGGGGGGTAGGGGGCTTAAGCCTCCACGCATCTTGCAATGATGAGCATCAAAAGAGCTTTGTCATTTTGTCAGTCCAGCCTCCTTCCTGACATACTGATTCTTTCCTTCTTTCCTCTTGGGTTCCCCCCCACACCCCGCTCTCACTTTTTCCCTGTCTCTCTTCTCCTTTCCTCCAACCCCCCCCCCCCCCCAACACACACACACATTCGATGAGTTCCCGAAACGGTGACAAACTTGCATGTGCTTCTCTTATGACTAAACTCCTGGGCCTCTAGCCAGTCCCCCGCAGATGGCCCCACACTTCAGGCATCCCGTCAAAAAGGCCCTAGGTTTGCAGCCCTGTTTGGAACGGCCAGGGTGCAGAGGGGCTGCTGGGGAGTGGCGGCATCCTCGTCCTGGGGGAAGGTGAAGCAACTTCCAGGAGGAAACGGGCGTTTCCTTCCCACGCGCTCAAGCGAGCCCTGGGTCTCGGCCTCGGGACTCCACCCAGCCCCTCCCGGAGCTCTGGGAAAAGCCAGTCGCCACACACAGGCACACGCAGGCCCAGCGCCGCGCCCTAAGGAGAGCAGCCCTGGGGCCAATTGCCATGGCAACCCCAGGGTTCCTTCCACGCCCCACCCGCGGGGCCTCCCTCCTTCGTGCGCTGCAGCCAACCGGCTTGTGCGCGTCCCGGGAGCGCGCTATAAAACCTGCTCCGGGGGCGCTCGCTGCTCAGCCGGACCTGCAGGGAGGCGTGCGTGCATCTATCTGCAGCCAGAAAAGCGGGAGGCAAAAGCCTGAGAATGCAGAGTGCGCAGAGCCCAAGCCTCTGTCTGCGAAAGCAGAGCCTTTGGCTGGCCTCTCTGCTCCTCCATATCTTGGGCCAGGTAAGTGCCACACCGTTGAGATGCCCCCTGCGTACTTGGCCCTCCTGGTTGCCCCCTGCGTCGATCACAGGGGTCGTTCTTCCTTTGCCTTGTCACTGCTTAGCGGGTATTTCTTCTCTCCTTTCCCTGCTCTAGGTGGCTACGACTCAATGTTGCCCGTCCACGTGCCCAAGCCAGTGCCCCTCGACGCCTCCAACCTGCGCCCCCGGGGTGCGCGCGGTGCTCGATGGCTGCTCCTGCTGCCTGGTATGCGCCAGTCAGCGCGGTGAGAGCTGTTCTGAGATGCAGCCCTGCGACCAGAGCAGCGGCCTCTATTGCGACCGCAGCGCGGACCCCAGCAACCAGACCGGCATCTGCATGGGTAATCCTGCCCCCTCTGCCGCTTGACCTTCTGGCTCGCACTGCATGAGGCTGTCCCCACCATCCTCTCCTCATCCTCCCCTTTCCAGAGGATGATAAGCTAATAATAACGAGGAGGAGGCAGAGAGTGACGTTTATGGAGCCCTTATCTGGGTGCCAGGCATGGTCTGAAGGCGCTGGGGACTTTGGGGAGTGCCAAAAGCCAGAAAAGAAACCTGTCCGTGGAGGTGAGACGGATTCATCACGTGCCTCCCTAGAGAAGCATCTAAATCAGTGGGGAGCAAAGTCAAGGGCCAGTGAAATCATTTCCTTTGGATATTTCCAGGAAAGTGCCTGGGGGTGATAGACTCACAGGCACACAGTTCCACCAACTGCAGTCCAACAGGTTTGTTTTCACACCTGTAATTGTCCTGTTTGAGCCAAAGCAGCTGCTGGCCTCCTGGGATGACTATGTAACCCCCATCTGGGCTGCAAATAAAGTAAAAATACAGGCAATCAATCTATCGGGGCTCATGACCTTGAATCAATCAAGGATCGATTTTTCCACGTGGTGCAACCCTGTAGTCAGAGGCTGTCTCTGCCTCTCTAAATAGGAGGGCTTGAAACAGCATTTTATCTTTTTTTTTTTTTGGTCTAAGTTATTGAGAATGTATTGTGTTTCCATGCCAACAAGTCCCAGCACCCTTCCCAATTTGACCAATTAACCTATTTGGAGACTATGAAGTGCACTTTTTAAGTCTAAGCTGTTGAAATAGGGGAATCTAAGCAGATTCTTGCAAGATGACTTTCTTATTGAGTTTCACAAGCATGGTGCCTTGAGAGTGTCACTTCCCAGTTGTTGTTCTTTGTGTTTTATCTTGAAAATGAAATAGTCTGGGGGCAGAGGGAAATCTCAAACTGTGGTAGAGGGTATTTTAGAAGACACAAATCAGTCAAATTATTTATATTGACAATATCTAAGGTTTACATTCTTTGCACTCTCTTTCCTCATCCATAAAGAAGTGACAGAGCTCAGTTGTTTTGAAATTTCCTTCTAGCTCTGTGAGGCCTCCATGAGGACCTCTCTATGAGAGATGCATAAGGAGCCAGATCACCTGAACTAAAAAAGGAATGACGTGGGGTTTGGATCACGTCCACCAAATCTTACATAGCTTCTCTGGTGTACTCTTCCCTCTCTGCCTTTCTTCTCCAATATTCTAGTGCTAGAAGGAGACAACTGTGTATTTGATGGGGTCATTTACCGCAGTGGAGAGAAGTTCCAGCCAAACTGCCAATACCACTGCACCTGCAGAGATGGGCAGATTGGCTGTGTACCCCGCTGTCAGCTGGATGTGCTACTGCCGCGTCCTGACTGCCCAGCTCCAAGAAAAGTTGCAGTGCCTGGAGAGTGCTGTGAAAAGTGGATATGTGGCCCAGATGAAAAGGGGACATTGGGAGGCATTACCCTTCCAGGTGAGACAATGAAAATACTGAAGGGGGGGGGGGGGGGACAGGGTCACAGCCCAGGGGAAATGCAAGCATGAAGCATGGATTTGAAATGAACAAATGGCCTTAATTTCTGACCAGTTGTGGATTCCAGATGGCCTGCTGAGATCAAACAAAATTTTGAATATGTATCCCATTTCTGCTAAAAAGATTCTACTGAATTTGGTCACTGCTTTGTCATACTTCTGTTTTATAGATGACTACTATTTGCATTTCAGTACATCCCTCCCAGTTGATCCTTTAACTCTGCAAAGATAACAGCAGAAAACTTGTTTTTTCTCTTCTGAATTCCATACACCACCTCTGCTGTCTTGAAACAGCCTCCCTATACAATGCTGTTCATCCCTGGACAATTATCACAGAGACATGTCATCTTTCCAGATGCATTAGGAATGATCATGTGATACTTTTGGACCTTTATTTTGTGTATTACAAGTTAAATAGTTTTGGAGGAAAATGCAAGAAAGTAATAGAGATTATTTTAGAAGTCAGTAATCAACCAGATTATTTATATTGGCAGTACCCAAAGTTTTACAATATTTCTTATGTCAGAAATTATCAGCCATGTTTAAAGATGGGAAAACTGCCATGTGGAAGAGAAGATGTATCTCAAACCATGCATAGTAAGTGTAAAGAGAGGATTTTCTTGTAATGGAAGTCCAAATGTCTATATTGCACAATCAAAACAACCAGTTCTATCTCCAGAAAGCAAAATGTTGCTTTCAATACTATATTGACTTGGCTGATTCTACTTACTCATCACAATTAAGATTTTATACTGATTCGCTTTATACACAGACTCATATGTTGACATAACAGTTTATGGAATTGTTGTTGATGTCATTCTTAAAACTACTAAGCTTTTTAAAATGGGTTCTCCTAAGCTTTGTAAGGTCAAGTTGGACAGACATTCCACATGACCTGCAATGTGCTAGGTATTACACAACCTGTTAGGGATTCATAAATAAGGAAATTCAGTTCTGTCACCTGGAGGCTTCACTGTTTATCAGATACAGAATTGAATGAGACCAATTTCTTTTTTCTTATTTATTTGAGAGGCAGAGAAACAGAGAATAATAAAGGCAGACATAGAGAGCTACTATTGATGGTTTACTCCCCAAGTACACACATAAGCCAGGGCTGGAGCCAAGAAGTTAGAACACAATTCCAGTATCCCAAGTGGGTGGCAAGGACCCAGTTACTTGAGCCATCATCTACACCTTCTCAAGGTCCGCATTAGCAGAAAGCCTCAATCAGGAACCTGAGCCAGGAACTGATCTAGGCACTTGGATGTAGGATGTGGGAATCTTAGTCCCTAGGCTAAACACCCACTCCTGAGATCCATTTCTAATGTGAACTGAAAAGACTACTTTTTGATCCCCACACTTTACCCGATATGACTGTCTTTATACAATCCACAGCCTACAGACCAGAAGCCACCCTGGAAGTTGAAGTCCCTGACTCAAGTAGCAACTGCATTGAACAGACCACAGAGTGGAGTGCATGTTCCAAGACTTGTGGCATGGGTTTTTCCACCAGGGTCACCAACCGGAATCATCAATGTGAGATGGTAAAGCAGACGAGGCTCTGCATGGTGCGGCCCTGCGAACAAGAGCCTGAGCAACCAACAGATAAGGTAGGAGCCTGGATGAAACCTACAGTCAAACCGAGGCGGCAGCCTTTCCTCATTAGCCTGGACTTCAGAACGTCCTGGTGACATAATTGACTCCGAGTCCAGCTCCAGCCAGGAGTTAACCCCAAAGAAAAGGCAGAGTGGTTAGAGAAGCAGCAACTCACAACAGATCTACAGGTAATGTGGGAGGAGCTAAGCAACTGGAATACTTTCCCAAATTGAGAATAATCTAGGAAGCCCCATTCCATTCCTAGAGAGAATTGTCTACCCAGTTGTCAAGTGTCAAGCACAACTAACTTTAGAGACGTCAATTCTGACCTGAGTTTCCTTCACCCTTTAGGTTCAATCTCTATGAAGCAAGGGGGTCTGCCTTACCCCTCAATCCCCAACACCCTATGTGGTACATACTCTGTGCATGATAAGTAATTCCTGATGAATAGATGAATGGGTGTCTGGGAATTATTGTCAGTATTTTTAAAAGCTTAGTAGAAATAGTCCACATGCCAGCACAAGGCGATATGAGCCAAATAAAGCAGCATGTTTCTTTTTCTGGAATTATATCAAATGAATGTGCTAATGCTGAGTGTAAAGGATGCAGATCAACATCTCCGATCAGTTCCTGATGTCGTCACAGGCCTTGTTACGGAGTCCTATGTCAAAAAAATAACACCCAAAGTGAGTGACTTTAGAGACCCTCATACAACCCCAAGAGCAAAAGAAAACATCCCCTAACAATTCAGGATGTACATATCTCTGCACTGAGGCAATGTCATCTAGTGCTTAAGGGGACAATTCTGGAGCCAAAGAGCTTGACTTCAAATCCTGTCATTCAACATTAACCGCCTGTGTTATCTTGGGCAATTTTCTTAACTTCTTAGCCTCAACTCCTTCCTCCGTAAAATGGGGCCACTGAAAGTACCTGCCTCAGAATTGTCAAGAGGATTAAGTAGAATGAATTTGCAAAGAGTGCTTAGAAGGAGTTCAGTTCTCTGTTAACATTAGCTCTCATTCCTTAACATCTATATTTATTGAAAAGATAAAAGATCCCTTCGTGGTTACATTAGTTATACGGCTGCCTAGCTATATATGATGCTTTCAGGTTCATCCCAACTTAATATTTCTTCTATCAGTTTTAAAGGAACACATAGAAACACAGTTTCTCTCAAATATGTGCCTCCCCAGACTTAGGGAACATATATACAGTACAGTAAGACAAGTTCTGCCACCGCCACATAAGCAGTCACACAAACACATACAAGGATGTTGCTGGTCTGTGCCTTTTTTGTGAATTTTGGCAGGAATATATGCTAAGCATCAACTAAAAAATAGGAGAAACAAGAAACCCTAAAACATTTGCAAGGGTTCTGTAATTTTTTATTAAATAAAGTTGTTATACATCTTGCCTCTAATATTTGCCTTTTTCTGATGCTTCTATTTTCAAAATCTGTAATTCTTTTTGTAACTTGCATCCTGTTCAATAATGGAAGATAGTGTATTTATGATTTCTTTAAGATTCATTTTATTTATTTGAAAGTCAGAGTTACAGAGAAAGGGTGAGACAGAGATAGAGACATTCTCCACATGCTGGTTCACTCCCCAGATGTGGCCATAAGGGCAGGAGCTGAGCCAGGCCACAGCAGAGCTTTATCCAAAGCTCCCACGGGAGTGGCAGGAGCCCAAGTACTCATGCACTGGTTTCCCAGGTGCATTACCAGGGAGCTGTAAGATTTTAATTCCAGTATACATATAAAAGTTATAGACATTTATTTGGAATATAGGGAAATACTAAAATAATAATAGAGATGTCCTTATCACCAAGAGATTCTTAAATCTGAGAAAATGGTTCATTCATTTGGTGAGGTACCCAGAGCTGTGGCATCATCTAAAAACATGTTGGAAAGACAAATTCAAGGGCCGGCGCTGCGGCTCACTAGGCTAATCCTCCACCTTGCGGCGCCAGCACACCGGGTTCTAGTCCCGGTCGGGGCGCCGGATTCTGTCCCGGTTGCCCCTCTTCCAGGCCAGCTCTCTGCTGTGGCCAGGGAGTGCAGTGGAGGATGACCCAAGTACTTGGGCCCTGCACCCCATGGGAGACCAGGAGAAGCACCTGGCTCCTGCCTTCGGATCAGCGCAGTGCGCCGGCCGCAGCGCGCCGCCCACGGCGGCCATTGGAGGGTGAACCAACGGCAAAGGAAGACCCTTCTCTCTGTCTCTCTCTCTCACTGTCCACTCTGCCTGTCCAAAAAAAAAAAAAAAAGGAAATACAAATTCATGGGCCCTACATCATACATACTGAATCCCATGTGGGTATGAGATCCAACAATGTGGGCTTCAAAAGATCCTGTAGACGATTTTAATGCCTGCTGAATTTTTTAAAAGAATTATTTATGTATTTGAGGGGCAGAGTTACAGACACAGAGAGGGAAAGACAGAGAAGTCTTCCACCCTCCGGTTCACTCCCCAAATATCATGGCCAGAGCTTATTTCGGGTCTCCCATGTGGGTGCAGGGATCCAAGCATTTGGGCCATCTTCCGCTGCTTTCCCAGCCATCAGCAGAGTGCTGGATTGGAAGTGAAGCAGCCAGGACTTGAACCAGCACCCATATGGGATGCCCTGTGGAGGTTTACGTTACTACACCACAGCACCACCCCCTTAAGAGCCCCTAATTTAAAAGACTTCCAAATTTAATCAGCCCATAAGCTATAGGCTATGCCAAGGAAGGTAAGGAGTTGAGAACTGAAACAAATTGATAGATGAAAAAATTTAAATAGGAAATAAGTTTGCTGAATAATCAATACTGGAGTTCCTCATTAACTATCACTAATGGAATATTGAATAAATTGTCACTTACTTTGCCTTCATGGAAAATAACCATATATCCCATTGTCTTAGAATTTCCTGAGTTTATCTTCTAACAGAAATAATGGGCTCTGCATCAGACAGAATCAAATAGGAAATGTTTTTGATCACTTTACCCCTTGGATGTACCTTTTCTTTATCTAAAAGCCTTGAGACTGTTCCTTGATGAATAATTATTCTTTGTTTATAATGTTGTTTCTGAATGTTGTTAAAGCTAACTGATTTAATATCTGAAAAGTATTTAACAAGATTAGCAATACTGTCAAATTTATTTCCTTTATAACATCAAAGAATGCATCCATCTAAAAATAATACCAAAGCCTGTTATAATGGCTTTTAAAAATAATTTCATTATCAAACTTATTCTTTAATGTTTATACTCATCACATCAAGGTCAACAGAAGGTTGTGTATGATTAGGTATAATATTTGCATTCCAGGGGGGAAAAAACAAACACAGGAATCAATTAACAATAGTCCAAAGGATGAAAGATTTCCCGCATTCTCTTGGTCTATGTTTTCACTGACCAGAAATTTGTTACAAGACCATCTTAAGCAACAAGAAGTTCTGGGAAAGCAAGTACTCTTTGGTTGACTACGTTGCCCAAATTAGTTTATATTCTATTAGCAAAGAAAGATAATGGATATTGAGCAGGCAACTAACAAGTTATTCTGTATCTCTAAAGTAGTCTATTTTGGGCATAATTCCTTTTCTTCTTTTTCAGAAAGGAAAAAAGTGTCTCCGTACCAGGAAATCACTCAAAGCCATGCATCTACAGTTTAAGAACTGCACCAGCCTGCAAACCTACAAGCCCAGATTCTGTGGGGTCTGCAATGATGGACGGTGCTGCACCCCTCACAACACCAAAACCATCCAGGTGGAGTTCCAGTGCTCCTCAGGGCAAATCATCAAGAAACCCTGGATGGTCATTGGGACCTGCACCTGTCACACCAACTGTCCTCAGAACAATGGGGCTATCCTCCAGGCACAGGAGCCTGAGACCAGCAGAGAGGAAATCTGACATGTTCCTGAAGAAGCACAGCTACAGAAGCAAACTATAGCTGCTGCATGACCACCATCAAATGAATATAAGAAAAATAATGACAAATCATTCTTTCATCCTTGAGTCTTATGTATTTTTCTGTGATCATATGAGGTCATTCATATATGTCTTTTTT
This sequence comes from Oryctolagus cuniculus, assembly GCF_964237555.1. Taxonomy (NCBI): domain Eukaryota; kingdom Metazoa; phylum Chordata; class Mammalia; order Lagomorpha; family Leporidae; genus Oryctolagus; species Oryctolagus cuniculus. The sequence goes on from NC_091437.1 coordinate 145,203,372, forward strand.
AAAAAAGGAAAGATACTCCAACTATAATATAAACTTGGAATCAAAGTAAGCTCAGGATATGGCTAAGGGATGATTTACTTTCCTGTGGTGTTTATTACAAATGCAAATTTCTATAAATTTAGGAAGTCAGATAAATGACTTACTTTGTAGACTATATCACATGACACTCATCTTAATTTGATGTGCACTAGTGCAATTCCAAAACAAATCACTGTAATGAATGACGTGGAGAATCTAGGGTCATACTGCACACGTCGTCATAGAAATATTTCATCTTGTATTGGGGTGTGACTCCCAGGTTCTCTATTGGGCTCTCTTCTCGGAGTAAGACAACTCTGAACTTCCAAGCCCAAGATCCAAGGAAACATGCAATTCTTCAACAGGAATTCCAGAGGCAATATTAGTTTTCTGTTTAGCTGTATACTAGGAAACACGCTGTATCTACAGTAACGAAGTTTGTTAATTAAGTGGACTGGTGTCATACACTTTCTCTGTTCCATACAAATTGACTCCTTTCCAGTAGGAAGAAGCTAAACTGAAAACTCCCAGTGCAGAAATGATGGGCCTCATGGCCCTCAGACATTTGGATGCTAAGGCTGCTGAGGCTCACTAGTGTTCTAACTCAGCAGGAGCCCAGGCATATGAAGAGTGACCCTGTCATCAGTAAATAAACTGAGTAGACTGGGATGAATACGTTGAGGCCCAAAGCATCTGATTGCAACCTCTGATGACTTCCAAATACACACTTAGTAGAATTTTGGAAGAAAAAAAAAAAAGAAACAAAATAAACATGACTGTGGTGTGATAGACCACAAATTTTATGGGAGTTTAGAATTATTGTGGACATGCCCAAAACGTATCCTTAGGCCATAATTATGAAAACCCACCAGCAAGATATATGTGTGTACACAGGTAAATCTAATTTGCCAGGTTAAAGGATAGGCTGTGAAATTCAATTTATACAATCTTCTAATGTCACCAGAGATTTTCCACTTTTCTCTTTAAAGTATTTATAAAAATGTAAATTATGCAATATGTAAAATAGTCTTTAATTTCTGTACATGTCAGACTTGACTAAATAAACATGATGTTAACAGTGTGTGGCTCTGGTATTTTACACTTATAAATTTAACACTGTTGTTTACGAAAAATTTTAAAAAACTAAATGAAAACTTAGGAATTAGAGGTAGGCATTTGGCTCAGTGATTGTCACTTGAGATGCCTGCAACCCATGATAGAGAACCTGGTTCAAGTCCCATCTACTCCGCCTCCAACCCAGCTTCCTGTCAATGCGTACCTTGGAAGGCAGCAGGTGATGGTTCAAATACTTTGGTTCCTGCCACCAACATGGGTGACCTGGATTGAGTTCCAGGCTCCCTACTTTGGCCTGGCCCAGCCCTGGCCTAGCTCTTGCAGGCATCTGAGGAGTGAATCAGCAGATAGACACTTTCTCCCTCTCTCTCCCTCTCCCTCATCCCTCATCCTCTCGCTCTCCCTCGCAACCTCTCTCTTTCTGTCAAATAAAACAAAAATAAACAATTTTTTAAATTTGTCAATTCAATAGAATGTCAGTTAATAGCATCTATTGACATCAAATGGATATTTTTGGGTGAGCTTATAGTTTCTTATCAGAAAGGAAACAAAAAAAAAAAAAAAACAGTTCTAAGCTGGATAATCTCCACTGCCAAGGCTTCAAATGTGTTCTACACTATTTACCCAGTCATCTCAAGCCCTGATATGTTTTTTCTGGACAGCTCACCAGACACCTCTCTATATTGAAATTTGAAGCTTGATATGTGACCAAGCAAAACTCATCTCCCTAGCTTCTTTAGCCAATAGATGGGCTCTCCATTCTCCAAAATACTATTAGATTTTTTTTACCATTCCCTATTCTTGCCACATAACCAAAAAACTATACAATGAGCCTTCTATATCCATGAATTCTGCATCTGTGGATTCAGCTAAATATGGATTGAAAATACTAGGGGGAAAATGCTATGTTATTGCTTATGTATCTGTACTGAACATGTACAAACTTATTCTTATCATTACTCCCCAAACATTACAATATGACAACTATCTGCATAGCATTTACATTGTACTAAGGATTATGAGTAATCTAGAAATGATTTTAGAAAATATATGTAGGGTCAGGTATTTGGCTAACAGTTAAGATGCCACTTGGGATGCCTGTATCCCATAATGGAATGCCTGCGTTCAAGCCCTGGCTCCTCCCTCAATTCCAGCTTCCTGTTAATTCGCACCCTGGGAAGCAGCAAGTGACAGCTCAAGTATTTGGGTTCCTGCCACCCTGGCTCCCAGCTTCAGCCTGGCCAATCCTGGCATTTGAACAATGAACAAATGAATAGGAATTTGTTCTTTCACTCTCAAATAAATAAAAATATTTTAAAGTAAAATAAAAAACTAAATTAACTTAAAAAATACTTTGAAGAAGGCTAGCATTGTGGTATAGTGAATAAAGTGAAGACCTGCAATGCCAACAACCCATTTGGGCACTAGTTCCTGTCCAAGCTGCTCTACTTCTGATCCATCTCCCTGCTAATGGCCTGGGAAAAGCAGCAGCAGACAGTCCAAGTGTTCTTGCCCTTGCCACCTATATGTGGGACCCAGATGAAATTCCTGGCTCCTGGCTTCAGCCTAGCCCAGCGCTGGTCATTGCAGCCATCTGGAGAGTGAATCAGTAGTTGGAAGATCAGTCTCTCTCCCTCTAACTCTGTAACTCTGATTTTCAAAATAAATAAATAAATCTTAAGAAATGATTTAAATTATGTGAGAGAAGCATAACTTATAAGCAAATATGCCAGTTTTATTTAGGAGATTTGACCATCTGTGGATTTTAGCTTCCAGCAGGGGTCATGGAATGAATCTCCCATAGATATCAAGTGAGGACTGTACTTTTGGTGATAATGCAGAGAAGGGCCAGGACGAGGGCTACGATCTGGGCAATGTGACAGATATTGTTCATTTGAGTTGTTTTGAAGTTTTTGGCTGGTGAAATGTAAGTCTAAATTTTTTTCATAATTTAAAAATAAAATAGTCCTATTCCCACCTTTACTTCTCCCGTCTGCATCCTCCTTCCTATCCACCTCTTCAGCTGTTTTCTATTTGTCCTTTAAGATATATTGGAAAGCAATTTGGACTTCTCGCAGTTTATTCAAAGGCGATTACTCAGGGCAATGAGTACTTTGGAGCACTTTCCTTGCATCATATTGTTTAATTTGCACAAGAGCCCTACAAATTAGGCACTCTTTGTGTCCCCAAGTAACAGATCATGAAACAAACAACAACAACAACAACAAAAAACTAAAATAAATTAGTGGATCTAGAATTCACACAAAAGTCCTTCTGCTTCTACACTGCTATAACTGACCACAGAAGTCTGGACAATGATGATCTGTTCAGATGTTATATATATATATATATATATATGTATATATATATATATATATATACACATACACACACACACCAAAAGGTGTAGAACTATGAAAAGAGTGATTGGCTTTCGTTCAAAAGATCTGTATACATGAATCACTATGTGTATACATGAAAAAAGACCAAGGAAATAATAGGCAACACAATATTATTAGTGGTTATATAAAGTTGCTCTTATTTTCTTTCCTTTTTGTTATTTAACTTTGAAAAACTGGGAATACACTAATTCTATAAATGCAGACTACATTATTTGGTATATACTTTCCAGCACAGTTCTCTGCACACCTCAACTCTGTCATAGGTGTTAACTACTCCTCCCAGCTTCCAAAATATTTACTAATTCACTCATTTTGTTCATTCAACAAATACTTACTAACTGCTTCTGTGAGCCTAGCATTTGTTTTAGGCCCTATGAGAACGATTATTAAAAAAAATTAGCCAGTTACTCTTTCTTCCTGGAATTTACATCCTATTGCAAAAGGACGTAAAAAGGTGGGGGGAGCAGTAAAAAGTAATAAAAAAGCTATAGATAAGCAATCAAATAAGCTAAATATCAAAAAGTGAATAAATTCTTTGATGATGACCAAAACAAGTGAAAATAGATAATTTTTGGATGGCTAATTAGCTTGAAGTACTCAAAGGAGCTCCTTATGAAGAGGTGACACTTCATCTGAATGACAGAGAATGACTCTTCCAGTCAGAATAGTGAATGCAAAAGCCATCAATAAACTTGGAGCATAAGAAAGACCCATGTGGTTCCAGTAGCTCAAGCAAAGTTATGAGGGGAGGTGGAGGCGAGGGCTTGCCTCCACCCCGTCTCCACACCAGTTTGCAACCAATTCCTCTTATCCCCAGATGAGCAGGCTAAGGCTAGCATCTCAGTCTCCTTTTGTATCTGCCCAAGTTCCTGACACAGAGTAGAACCTCACTGTATACCTACTGAATCAATGGTCTCTGTGTTGACAAAAGGCAGAATGTTCTTCGGAATAAATGTTAGCTTGTTAAACTATCATTTTCATTATCACTGCCATGTGGAGAACAATCCCTCATTCTCCAATATACATAAACACTCAGACTGACATTTAATCCTGAAATTATAATTAAAGGCAGTAGATAAAAATGTGCTCTGATGTACAAATATTTGCAAAATTCAGAATATTCTAGTAATAGAGCAAGGAAAGCATCATTGACCAAAAAGAAAGGACAAAGGCTTCATGTTGAAACCTGGACTTGAAGACCAGGCCTATTCTTTCCCACCTATAAGTTATTGGGCAATTTGTACACCCTCTGAATTCCAGTTCCCACATGCATAAGATAAAATCGATAAATTGATAGGTGACCAAGTATTCTCATTTGTACTGGACTGAGATTGTTTCTGAGTGTCAGAAATTTCATAAAATCAGGACAGACCCAAGGCAACAGGAACAAAATGGTCACCCTAAATACCAATCACATAGTCCTACAAGATAGTAGATGTTAATAAGTACTTGATTGCTCCTGACATTGGTAGCCTTGCAAAAAAAAACACCTGATACTATAATATTTAGTAGAGCCATGCATCGCCTCTTATTCTATGCATTTAATGTTCAGAGATAGATTTATCAACCTCATTTTTACAGGAAAGTATGTAGATACTCAAAGAAGTTATTGACCTTTTAAAGACACAGTAAGTGAAGGAACTAGGATTCAAACTCAGGGTCTGTCTGAGCTCACAGCCAAAGCTCTATCCTTTCGCAGTGCCACAGCCAGTGAGGCCAAGTATATTTTCAGCAACCAAAACAATTCCAACAGTTTTCATTTTTATTCTATTTTCCCAAACTATAAATGTGCTCTTTTAGAAATAGCATTGCAAAGCAGTGAGACTGTTGAAATCATTCTGTGAATGTGAAATTTTGAAAGCACTTAATTGCTGGTACAGTGATAAGGCACACTTTGTTGGCAATTATTATCAAAAATTATTTGAGGATTTTTCTTTGCCTTTTCTACACAAGAAATCAATTGCACTGTGAAGCAAGGATAGCTTTGACTACACAGTAAGATAATTTGTTTTATATGTATATATGTGTATTTAATGAGATTATTGGTGAAGTTTTTGATAGGACTTCTGGGGACAGTACTCTTCTCTCCAAGTGTTGTCCTTGTAGGTACATGCTGTCAAGCTTCTGAACAAGTTTCACTTCCAAAGGCTCAAAATCATAAGTCAAATCATCAAAACAGTGTGTCCTTTTGGCTGTGTGCTATCGAGCTCAGTTTGAAGATCCATTATTGTTGGAAATGTATTCATCTTAACCACATCACATGATTCTTGAAGGCACTGCTATGCTGGCTTGGCCACAGAGGGCTCACAAAATTCAATTACCACTTCAATAGCACTGCTGGCACTTGCTGAACCCTGAATAATGAAGAATTCTCTCCTGCCTTCCAGCTGAGGACTGTGAATTACTGTTACATTAAGCCAGCTGTTCTGGGAATAATCAGGAGGTGCAAAGGGTAAGGATGACAATGTTGTACCAGTCTTCCTAGAGGATGTGTGACTTTCTCCTGGGGACAAGAAAATGAAGATCTGGAATTCAGCCCATGGAGCTCTACAAAAGAATATACAGTTCCATTCAAATGGAAACATTTCACAGAGTGTCAGCCCACAGATCCTCCTAGAAGGAGCCTGGAAACAAATATTTTACAATCCAGGAAGAAGATGTTGCTTGAACTTATATTAGCAAAATCTGAAAAGCAGACCCTGTTGTAGCATAGATTCAAAAGTTTGGAAGATGTTACAAAGTTTTGAGCTTGGGTTAAATATGGGTCAATATTCTCCAAGCCAACCCAGACTTGCCCCACTAAAGCAAGGCCACCCAAAACATCTTTGGAGGATGTTGGCCCAGAATATCCCAGTCAGTGGGAGGTCTAGTTCCTCTCAAAGTTCAGCAGTGACAATTCTCTCCAATAGTTAGTAGAGCACCACAGCCCTACAGGAAATAGGATGAAAAGTGTAAGAATCTTGTTGAGCATGCCATGTCATCTTCCCAAATGCTACACTATGTTGCAAGAGGCTACTTCATCTTCCCCAACAAGACATCTTGACTGCTACCCTTTTACTTGGGAGAGAAGTGGCTACTCCGTCCTTTACATTCAACTGCTCCTTGTAACAATTACTATCAGAATAACTAAAATCCTATCTCTGTTATTTGCTCCTGTATCTGTCTACCACAAGCCTCTAAGCTCCATCAGATCAGGGACTTTGTCTTGTTTTCTCATAGACTCTTCACACAGTGCTTCTCAGATTTTCCAGAACATTGTTCTGAACAGCAGAATGTACTGAGCACTTAGTATTTGAAGTTCAACATTTCAGGTCAAAGTTTCTGTGGTGCGCCACATTTTTTTCTTTAAAATAGAAATAAATTTTGACTTTCCTTTAATATATACATGCTTATTTAAATACAGAAAATGAAGTTTTTTCTTTTTAAAAAATTTTATTAATATAAAGAGAACAGATTTCATGTGTTTATGCATACAATTCTAAGAAGATAACCTATTTCTCTACCACCCTGCCTCCCTCCCTCGATTCCCCACCTTCTTTCTTTTTTGTTTTTTATATTTTTGCAAAAAATACAATTTCAATACATTCTATAATTACAGACTTAATGCACCACTAACCATAATATTCAATATGTAAAAAGTAGAAAATCTCAGTTTCATGGGAGGATAAACAAGAGCTAAAAACAATAATCAAATCACAAGAATCAAATTTATTTCCATATATTTTTTCTATTTGATATTAACTACCACATATCAAAGAAAACATGATATTTGTGTTTTGGGGACTGGCTTATTCCACTAAGCAAAATGGTTTCCAGTTGCATCCATTTTGTTGCAAAAATTTCATTCGTCTTATGGCCGGGTAGCATTCCATAGTGTATATATACCACATTTCCTTTATCCAGTCCTCAGCGGATGGACATCTGGGGTGATTCCATATCTTAGCTATTGTGAATTGAGCTGCAATAAACATGGCAGTACAAATAAGTCTTTTATAGACTGATTTCATTTTGTTTTGGTGAATTTCAAGGAGTGGGATGGCCAGGTCATATGACAGATCTATTTTCAGATTTCCGAGGAATCTCCACACTGTCTTCCATAATTTTGTACTAGTTAACATTTCCACCAACAGTGTATTAAGGTATTTTTTCCCCACATCCTCACCAGCATTTATTATTTTTTGATTTCTGGATGACTGCCATTCTAACTGGGGTGAGTTAAAACCTCATTGTGGTTTTTATTTGCATTTTCCTGCTGGCTAGTGATCCTGAGCATTTTTTCATGTGTCTGTTGGTCATTTGTATTTCATCCTTTGAAAAATGCCTGTTAAGTCCTTTATGCATTTCCTAACTGGATTATCTTGTTGTTGTTGAGTTTCTTGAGCTCTTTATAAATGACTGGATATTAATCTTTTATCAACTGCATAGTTTGTAAATATTTTCTCCCATCCTATCAGTTGCCTCTTTACTTTGCAGTGTTTCCTTCGCAGTGCAGAAACTTCTCAGCTTGATATAATCCCATTTTGGGGGGGATTTTATTTTTGTTTTCATTCCCTTTGCTTCTGCATTCTTTCCCAGGAAGTCTTTGCCTATGACAACATCTTGCAGAGTTTGCTCAATGTTTTCCTCTAGTAATTTTATGGTATCACATCATAGATTTAGATCCTTGACCCATTGCAAGTTGATTTTTGTATAAGGTGTAAGGTGGGGTCTTGTTTCATATGTAGATCCAGTTTTCCCAGCACCATTTTTTGAAGAAATTGTCCCTCTGCAGGGATTGATTTCAGCTCATTTGTCAAAGATTAGTTGGTTGTAGATGTATGGATTAATTTCTGGGACTTCTATTCTGTTCCATTGGTCTACATGTCTATTTTTGTGCCAATACCAGGCTGTTTTGATTATAACTGCCTTGTAGCATACCTTGGAAGTAGGGTGTTGGCTCAGGTAGTTAGAATCTGTTACCCACATGGGAGACCTGGTTTGAGTCCCCAGCTTTCCCATTTATCCCTGGCCTTTAGTCATTATTGACCTTTGGGAAGTGAATCAGAAGATGGGAGCTTCTCTCTCTCTCTCTCTCTCTCTCTCTCAAATATATTTTTAAAAAATCTTATTGGCTAGATTATTTAACTTTTCTTATCCAAATCTTCAAATGAAATTGATGCTCTAGAAATATGTACCATGTTCACACCAAGGCCTCTTACATCATCTTGCATACTTCACATAGTCAAATCACACTAAAAATAATAAATCAAAAAGTTTATCTCACTGTAGGTGTTGCTGATTGCTGTATACACTATTAATGTACGTATCACAAATTTTTAAATTCTTTCTGTTGACCTGGAACACACCATCAAGTGTAACACTGATGTCATTTCTTGAAATGTAATACATTTTCAATATTTATTTGAGAATACATAAAATTTAGAAGAGATGAAAAGGAAAAAGGTAGAGGAAAAGGAACCTATTAGGTTCCAAGTACTATGCAACATGGTCTACCTACAGTGCCTCATTTAATTTTTTTTTATTTTTATTTTTTGACAGGCAAAGTGGACAGTGAGAGAGAGAGAGAGAAACTCTCATTTAATTTGATTCTTATACCTACCCTATGAGGTTGATGTTATTTTATCTTAATGTAACAAATAAGAAAAATAAAGCTTAGGAAAAATAGTGGGCACAGGAACATACCTCTATTATGTCGCAAAGCTGGCATCTGCGTTCTCAAACTCTGAATCCAAAATTTGTATATTTAATCCATTCACCTTATTGTCTATCTCTTGGGTTAAATGTACTCCAGCTGGAGAAGCAAAGTAGTGAGTACTCAAGAAATTCACACTAATGAATGAGCTGCTACTAAGCTGTGCACCATTTGTATTACGAAAAATGGTGACCACCTAACAAACTTCCCTGGTAGGAGGTCTGGGCTTTTTTTTATTATTTATTTATTTTTAACTTTTATTTAATGAATATAAATTTCCAAAGTACAGTTTATGGATTACAATGGCTTCCCCCCCCATAAATTCCCTCCCACCCGCAACCCTCCCCTTTCCCGCTCCCTCTCCCCTTCCATTTCACATCAAGATTCATTTTCAATTCTCTTTATATACAGAAGATCAGTTTAGCGTATATTAAGTAAAGATTTCAACAGTTTGCACCCCCATAGAAACACAAAGTGAAAAATACTGTTTGAGTACTAGTTATAGCATTAATTCACAATGTACAGCACATTAAGGACAGAGATCCTACATGAGGAGTAAGTGCACAGTGACTCCTGTTGTTGATTTAACAAATTGACACTCTTGTTTATGGCATCAGTAATCACCAGAGGCTCTTGTCATGAGTTGCCAAGGCTATGGAAGCCTTTTGAGTTCACCGACTCTGATCATATTTAGACAAGGTTGTAGTCAAAGTGGAAATTCTCTCCTCCCTTCAGAGAAAGGTACCTCCTTCTTTGATGACCTGTTCTTTCCACTGGGATCTCACTCACAGAGATCTTTCATTTAGGGTTTTGTTTGTTTGTTTGTTTGTTTGTTTGTTTTTGCCAGAGTGTCTTGGCTTTCCATGAGGCCTGGGGTTTTATGCAACTCTTTGCCAAGAAAAACTGTTAATTTCAGATGACAACTCTGAGACCAAAACTACCAGGAACATGATCCTGAGCTTTTTTCTAACCACTGAAATTAAGATAGTATTCTTTCTTTTATGTGTGATTATCTACTATACTCCAAGTAATATGCTAGAACTGAGGAGAAAACAGTGAACAAGACCAATATATTCCTTGCCCTCATGAGGTTTATAATCCGGTGGGCTGTTTTAATTATTCTTTAGATCCCAATTCCACAATCTAAATCATCAAGCCTTTTCAGTCTTTCTGCTTCTGCGCATCATCTTCACCGTGCACATATGAATAGAATTCTTAGAGCTGAGCCCACTATCAGACCCCTTAAATTCCAGAGAAGAGCCTGAGAACACAAGCTCTGTCAAACTGAGCCTTTAGCAGTCCACATACCTGTTCTTGTGTAAGCCAACTTCTCACCTGAAGTCTCCTCAGATATCAATTTCTCATGTGGAAATCAGCTACTTACACAGATCTCTCTGTGGCACCATGAAAAGAGGGTTTCTTGGACCTACTAAACATGTACATAAAAGCTTCCAGAATTACAAAGAAGTGGAGATTCTAGAGATCTCCCTATAAACCTTCATTCATTGGGAAAACCATCTAATTCTCATTCCTGAGTTCAATGGATTATTCACAGGCATCATGGGGTGCTTTCCTCATCTTTGTTTGGAAGGTTAAAGATTAGTTGTGCCCATATCCTTCTCATTGCCATGTTATCTACCTGAAATATCTTTCTCTTCTCTCTCACCAACTTATTAATGCCTTATTTTCTTTTCTTCAAAAGATTTTTGGGACATATAAGCGAACCAAATCAATTGGTCCATGGGGATACCATTGGGTTATAATATTTGCTCTGTGTGCTCATTGATGGCATCTTTTCTAGAGAGTAAAGCTATCCAAAGTGGCTTAATCAAGCTTCAGAAACTATTCTGAGATCTTCTCTAAACTTAAAAGGTGTAAAGAAAAATAGAAAAAAATCTCTAACTTAGCAAAACTAAGAGTGAGCCTTAATCCATCAATATGATTGCATTGAGCAACATCAAACTCAAGCTGACACTATCATAGTCTGCATTATAGATCATAGTTAGATTATATTTTATTGATTATAGATCATAGTTAGATTATATTTTATTGACTATTTAACTATATTTAACTCTTCTCTCTCACCAACTTATTAATGCCTTGTTTACTTTTCTTCAAAAGATTTTCGGAATCCACAAATTTTTTTATTTTATTTATTTTAAAGACAGAGTTACAGAGAGAAGTTAAGAGATAGATAGATAGATAGAGAGAGAGAGAGGTCTTCCATCCGTTGGTTCAATCCCCAAATGGCCTCAAGGGCCGGAGCTGAGCCGATCCGAAACCAGGAGTTCTTCCAGATCTCCCACGCAGGCAAAGGGGCCTGCTTTCCTAGGCCACAGCAGAGAGCTGGATGGGAAGTGGAGCAGCCGGGACTCGGACTGGCACCCATACAGGATGCCGGCACTGAAGTTGGTGGCTTTAACCCACTACGCCACAGAGCCGGCCCCTACCTCTGTAAAATTTTAAGCAATATGCTGCACAAAATGGGCACTTGAGGAATGCTAGATTTAAAAAACGATAAACTGGTGAAAGGATGACAGGGTGATTATATGGAGAGATTAGATGGGTGGATAAAGGTATTAATTGATAGAGGAAAAAAATAGGACATTTTATATTATTCACTGACACTTCAAATACAAATTTTACATTTGCAAAGTCTACAGTTCTATTAACGACCATCTCTTGATTTTTTTCTAGAGTTCAAACCTGACTGCACCAACAGCTACATATTCCCTTTCCGGGTTCACGGCATCTTTCGCTACAGTTCTACGCCTCATTTGACATTGTTTATGTTGATTCTGCTTCCTATCCTCATCCTGTTCCAATGTTTGATGTGTATCTTTCAAGCATGCCCTCTCCAATTTGGTCTTCCATTTTTACAAGTCTAGCCAGCAAGGTTGACCCTCTTACTTCCAACCTGTCCATCAAGTTACGGAAATCTGATGGCTTACTTGAGATGTTAAACCTAAAACTAGCACAATTTTAGTTGATAGTTTATTCCCTTTAACCTTGCCCAAAAAAAAAAAAAAAAAAAAAAAAAAACCAAAAAAAAAAACCCTCTAACATCATTATGTATTATAATACATAATGCCACCAGACCCAAATTTTGCTCAGGATTAAGGCCATAGTAGCTGAAGGAATGTAGTAATCATTACAGGGCTAGGCAAAAAATAGCATATAATACTCTGCAAATTCTAAATGTCCATTTGAAATGTTACTATTAAGAGTTATTAGCTATCTGCCCCTCTCCAAGTCAGTTGAATACAAAATCAATATTTTCATCATTTGGGTGGTTGATACTTGAAAAATCTCATTGGCCCTCTAGTCCAAACTCCCTGGATGATTAATGGAGAAAAAAGAAGAAAAAGTCAATGTTTTCCTTCTCGTAGGCATTTTTCCAAAAAAATAAAAAGCTTAAATATCCCATGCTGCAAACAGAGAAGTAAATATTATAGCTAGTTTCTTAAAAAATTTATTATATCCAAAAATAACCAAGTAATGTGAATCACTTAACTAAAAGAACAAATGATCAGCAGCATTTAAACAATTTTTTTATTTTGGCCATCTTTTGGGGCTTTGCAGAAAATCATATCAAATTCTTCAGAGTAAAACTCCTATGACAAGCATTCTTTATGGCGGCAAGAAGGTGAAAATCCCATGGAAAATACCTTTCTCTACCATGATTCAATTTAACAAAACAATATTTACTGAGCAACTAGTATGCATAAGGTTATTCTCATGAAGCTGATGGGGAAAAAATGTCCCACAATTTTGATATTTAGGATTATCAAACAATTTCATAATGATATATATCATATCATAATTTATAATATAACTTTACAGCACACTTATGAAATTCATATACATCAAGATTCTCCTTTCCTATCATAGAAGATAGTACTATCCTGTGGAGACTATTGGAAGAATTCAGTTGCATTTTTTTTTTCAGCCTTAAAGGAACTTCTTTGCTGCGATTATCAGATTCTGAGTTTCTGACCTGATGCTATCCCCCCAACAGTCATAACAGCTTCATTTGGTAATATACAGTGAAGTAAGAGATAGAATGAGGGAAACTAATCCTCCCAATAATATCACACCCAGGGATATAAAAGACTAATACTATCAGGGCCTGCACCGTGGCTCACTAGACTAATCCTCCACCTGCGGCACCAGCACCCCGGGGTTCGAGTCCCGGTTGGGGTGCCGGATTCTGTCTCAGTTGTTCCTCTTCCAGTCCAGCTCTCTGCTGTGGCCTGGGGAAGGCAGTGGAGGATGGCCTAAGTACTTGGGCCCCTGCACCCAGTAGACCAGGAGGAAGCACCTAGCTCCTGGCTTCGGATCGGCGCAGCGTGCCAGCCGTAGCGGCCATTTGGGGGATGAACCAATGGAAGGAAGACCTTTCTCTCTGTCTCTCTCTCTCACTGTCTAACTCTGCCTGTAAAAAAAAAAAAAAAAATTAATACTCTCTTCCCTTAGGGTACTATGACCTTTATTCCTCATGCCAAATATCTAATGAATTATGATGTGAGCAAATGAAGAGTCAAGTAGACTATATATCAAAATATTCATACATGGTAATAGATAGGAGGAGAATTTAACTTTGTGAAATTTTTCTCTTTGTGCCTCATTAGGGAGGGAAATCCCTGAAAAAAGAATGCCCCAAATGAATTATCTATTTTCTCTAATATTCTCTCATTCTGTTCACACAATACTTTTTCATTTTCTCTTCTCCAAAATCTAGTCAATTCTCTCAGACATCTCTATTACTTCCCAATAAAGCTCTTCTATCTTGCCTTAAGGTTTACAAACTCAAGTGCCTCAGACATTGGCCTTAGTTAAGGGAGGTTCTACCCTACTTGATCCTGTTTGGATTATGAGGACAGAACTAGATCAGAGTCCTTTGAGGGAGGCAGAGAGTGAATCTCTTGAATTTTACGTGCAAGTGATATCTTCATCAGTTTGCCTAAGAAAGTAGAGTGCCTTGGGGAAATGATTGATTTTTTTCATTAAAAATAAAACAAACCAAGAACCTGGTCTATCCTGATCATGAAAGAAGACATGAGTTAATTAAACATGATTTTAATCGCACCCTTTGTGGAAATATGACCATAGAATTATTGAAGAAGGTGTCTTTTAACACTTTCTTAGACTTAATTTATACTCCGTCTTCCTGAAGGAGTAGCTTCAGTTCTAATTCGGTTGGTTTCCACTCCAAATATCTTTACACACATTATCTCATTCAATGATCATAACTACCCACTGGGGTACTGTTTTTTCTGCCCATTTTACTTGATAATTTCTGTGAAGAACTTTCATATTATAGTTAATGATTATGGCATTTAAGAGAATACCATATAATACATAAACTCAAATAAATAAATTATAGTAAGTTCATTTGAAGCATCAGTCATATTTTCCACAAATGACTTAAATCTTTTATTGACTTTTTCAAAAATGAGTAGAAAGGCATCTTGTTGCTTTTGTGACTCTTGCCTTTTCTATAAAGACCCTAACAAACTGCATTAGAGAACCTAGAGAAGACAATCTCCATTCAATGGACAAGTCCTTTTCATAGGCTGGAAGTATGCCTACTGTGGTGCATAGAAAAATATGTTACACATTGCAGTATCACAGACTTTATAAATCATAACCCATTTTGAAGATGACTGACCTACTCACGAATAATGAAGAAATGAGGGTGAGATTTCTATTTTCCACAAATCATGCTCCATTCCAATTTATCTTCAATATCAGAGAAGGATAACTGATGCTATTTGGATGACCTCATTTAAACATGTCAAACTCTTTTCAAAAAGATTAATTACAGTGTGTCAGCTATGATGGTGGCAAAGGCATTTTGCTTAAAGTCTTCAAGAAGTAATATACAAAGAAGGATTATAAGTGCTCAATCTTTAGCATAACATGCATAAAATCAATATTTCAAGTTCCTTTGGGAGTTACAGCCCAACATGCTGCTTATGAATCGTCATAATGACCTCAGCCAGCCCCTCCTGTCCAGTGGGGAAAATGGAATTACTCAGCCTTCAAGGAGAGACTCAAAGCCTGGGCAGTTCCCAGGGGCTGTGGACAGGCTGACGGTTTTCTAGAAGACAAATGTCAGATGTAGAAGTTTCCTAGATGCCATGCCATAATTAATCCCATCTGCTCCAAACTCAGAGAGCCAAACTTACTCACTGGAAAAGCTCTGGGACAGCGAAGCTTGAGCATGTTCAAAGTCCATCATGAATGACTTTGCACTGTCCAAGAGGGCTCAAGTAGCAAGACTCTTAAACATTTCATGTAGACAGGGACCACAAAATGTTTTTCAGGAAATCATAATTTGTATCACACTGAATTAAGTAGTTCCCATTGACTGATCTCTCTGGACTTATTAATATTTTTAATTTTTAGGCTTCTCAATTTTGTAAAAAGTTGAGGCTCTTCTTTGTACTCTGGGAAGTCTAAGGTTTCCACCATTTGGACTACTGGTATTTAGAAATTTTAGCCCTACTTGAGGACTATTTCAAGGATACTCTGAAGAGGGTATGATTTAAGATGGTATAATTTTTCTTCCTAGAAAACATCTTGTAATGTAAAGAAACATTTGAATGTAACAAATGAGGTGGGGTTGGGAGGAATCAGGGGAAGTGTGAGGTTACCATGAGCATCTAGTGGGTGGAGCCAAGGATAATTCTAAATATCCTCCACAAGATAGCATTCCACAACAAGGAGTCATCTGCTCCAAAATGTCAATAGTGCCACTGCAGAAAAGCCTTATAATTCCATAAATAAAGTTTCAGTCTAATCCATAGTAAAAGCTCAAATTCAACCACAGATAAAAACTCCTTCATACCTAGTTGCAGGAGTCAAAGAAAGAAACACAAGCCAATTATTCCAATGTTGAATAACAAGAAATCTCTGAGAAGAGGTATTACAGAGGTCATGTTTGTGACATAATCAGGCAAGCCAGAAAATACATGCGGCCCTCCAGTTGGCTATTTGAAAAAATAGATACAATTTGAAAAAGTAGATTTCAGAGATAGCTTGAAAAAAGAATTGATAGCCAGAAATATTTCCCACTGGTGATGCATTTTAGCTGACTTAAGGGCCCACAAATCCCTAAAGAGTTAATTTCCAGAAAAATTGAAAGAGGAAGATAAAAGGGTTAAGACAAACATCAGCTGTGGGTTGTTGTGAAGCCACAGTTGAAGAGAGAGCTTAAAATTTATTTATTTTTCATTCATGTTCTCTCTTTGTATCTCCCCTATGTGAGAAACATGGCATGCACAATTGGCGCCTATATTATCCTCTGGCCAATACTTTACCCCAGTTGCCTTAGTAACTGTCAATATTTGTCTGGTATGTCACAGTCCCAGTTGGCTGATGATTGCTTCAACATCTACTTGTAAAGTTTAGGAAAGAGAGACACCCAGTGGCCTAAATTAGCTGAACTGTTGAAAGACATCTCTCACTTCATTTTATTTTCACTTAAGAAATGTTCATTAATTTTTAAATCCAACCCTCTTTTAATGATCAACCATCTTCACAATGAAAGTTAAGGAAACAGAGACGAATACACTTGGTGTATTTACTTTTTCTGTGAAGAGCCAAACAGTAAATATTTTAAGTTTTGTGGGTTCTGATGATACTACTCAACTTTGCCATCACACAGCAAAAGAGACATCAGACAATATGTAAACAAAATTGGCTGTGATCCAATGACATTCTAGTTACAAAAGCAGGCAACAGGGCAGATTCAGCCCACAGCCAATAAATTGCCAACTCTTGCAAAAGAAGATATAATCTATTTACTCTTTCAATATGCACAAGCAACTGTACCTCTACTCCCCCAAATTTCAGCCCACATGAAATAATTGCTGTAGAAATATCACAATACCATCACTCATTCAGTAGCATTTATGCAAGTATTTAGCATGTTCTGAACACTGTTCTAAGTACTGGCATAGTGTCAATGTGCTAGACAGTTACTATGGATTAAACGTTGTGTTCCCCCAAAATTCAAATTTTGAAACCCTAATCCCCAGTGTGATGGTACATGGAGATGAAGCATTTAGGAAGTAATTAGGTCATGAGAACTGATGCCTCACCAATGAGATGAATGCCTTATAAGAAGAGACATGGAACAGTTTGCTTCACTGCCCTCTCTCTCTGCCACATGAGGAAACAGTGAGAGGTGGACATCTACAAACCAGGAAAAAAGCCCTCACCACATACCGATCTGCCATTTGATCTTGGTCTTCCTAGCATTCAGACTGTGAAAAATACATGTTTGCTATTTAGGCTACCTAGTTTTTTGTATTCGGTTACAGCAGCGCTAAGACAGCTGTCTAAAACCCCTGTTTTTGTGGAAATTATATTGTCGGTAATATAATACATAATTCAAATGCCTTCTAAATCAAATGATAATAAGTGCTATTAGAAAATTGCAAGGGGCTGGCGCTTGGCGTAGCAGGTAAAACCCCTGCATGTAGTGCCGGCATCCCATATGGGTGCCAGTTCAAGTGTGGCTGCTCCACTTCCAACCCAGCTCTCTGCTATGGCCTGGGAAAGCCGGCAGAAGATGGCCCAAGTCCTTGGGCCCCTGAACCCACATGGGAGACCTGGA
The DNA here is from genome assembly GCF_964237555.1 of Oryctolagus cuniculus. Taxonomy (NCBI): domain Eukaryota; kingdom Metazoa; phylum Chordata; class Mammalia; order Lagomorpha; family Leporidae; genus Oryctolagus; species Oryctolagus cuniculus. Next base: position 145,221,184 of record NC_091437.1, read on the forward strand.
GGAAGCTCCTGGCTCCAGGCTTTGGATCGCTGCAGCTCTAGCCATTGTGGCCAATCAGGGAGTGAACCAGCAATGGAAGATCTCTCCCTCCCCCTCCCCCTCCCCCTCCCCCTCTCTCTCTCTATAACTCTGATTTTCAAATAAATAAATCTTTATAAAAAAAAAAGAGAATTGCAAGGAGGAATAAGATAGGGAATATTTATTTGAGGAAATATTATGGATTAACTTGTGTTTCCCACATGGGTGCAGGGCCCAAGGACTTGGGCTATCTTATACTGCTTTCCTGGGCCATAGCAGAAAGCTGGACTGGAAGTGGAACAGCCAGGCCTCGAACCGGCACCCACATGGGATGCTGGCGCTTCAGGCCAGGGTGTCAACCCGCTGAGCCACATTGCCGGCCCCAAATTCCTATTGTCTTAAGCCCACAGTTTGTGGTCCTCCATTCAGATACCTCTAATAAAACAATATAGAAAGGGAGAGAATTGTCATTTTAAAAAGGAGTTGTAAGGAAATACTTCAGTGATAAAGTTAGGGTTATCCAAGCAAGAGTTAGCTTCCTGGGTAAAAGAAATCGCACAGGTGTCCTTGTACCTGCTGCAGAATGAAGAACAGGGGTAAAACAGCATCATAGAAGTAAGGGCAGCAGAGTGACAGTTGGTCTGTCTTTCAAACTGAGATAAGATATTAAAGGATTTGGAGCCAAAGGGTGACATACAATGTGACTTATTTGTTAAAGGCTTGCTCTGTGTACCCTACTGAGAATTCAAAACAAAGTTGGAAGCAGAGGGGCCAAATGCAGGTTAAGCCATCGCTTGTAACACCGGCATCCTACATTGGAGTGCCAGTTTGAATACTAGCTATTCCACTTTCACTGTCAATGTTCCTAGGAAGGTAGCAAGTGATGACCCAGACGGGAGGCCTAGCTGGAGTTCTGGGCTCCTGGCTTTGGCCTGGACAAGTCCTGGCCATCACAGCCATCTGGGGAGTGAACTAGTGAATGAAAAATATTCTCCCCTCACCCCGTCCTTTCCTCCTTCCTTCCCTCCCTCTCCCACCCTGTCACTCTTGCAAATAAATAAATCTTTAAAAGGGTAAAAAACAAATTAAAATTACACATTTACTTGTTATTTGTCTAATATCTGTTTCTCTCACTTGTCAGTTAGCTTATGCCTGAGTCAACATTTTGTAAAGTATATTGTTGTTCAAAAGATTCGTTTCTTCATGCTTTGGAAAATGAGCTATTCCTGCTATAATGAAGTCAGGTGTGATCATGGAACTTTCTTTAGCCAACGAAACGCGGATGTGAATTACATGTGCAATTTCTGATCAGAAGTTTTAAGCGCTCTCTGGGGTCACCTACCACGATTTCTGCTTGGGGAGAAGAGAGATTACGAAGGGGAAAGTCATGAATTGTTTCTTCTAATTGAAATGAAATTCATATAACACAAAATTAACCATTTTCAAGTTAAATTCTGTGGCATTTAGTAAATGAAGGAGCTGCTTCTGTTCTTAGTGACTCAGGACAACGTGGGGCTCCTTGTAGGAAGCAACATTCAGAGACCTCGGAAATGGAAACCATAGGAAAAGGCCCCCTCCCTGGTCAAGACCTCTGACTCCACCACAGGTAAGACGAGAGAAAGAGGAATCCCTGATTCTACCAAGCGTGGTTGTAATATAAAGTAACTATAAAATAGAATTAGACAGGAGATATTTGGAATAAGTATGGGATTTCTTTTGGGATTGCAGTGATCTCAAAGCTGGGCATAATCAGGTAACTCTAGGTCTACAATTCCCAGGGGATTCAAGAAATATGGGAGAATAGAACTGCTCCTTTTCCTACACCCTTGCACCAAGGTATAGAAGAAAAAGATAAAGGAGAGAGAGAGCAAGAGTGAGAGAGAGAGAGAGAGAGAGAGAAACATCATGATAAGAGGAGACATGGAGTCAGGAATTACAGGTGCTGAGTAGTTTTCAGGTTCACTTTAATTTTATATCATCCTGTCAGGAGTAAACTGGTTTTATCTAGAGAATGATGGTGTTGGGGAAACTCCCCACCTGAGATAGCATTTCTGTCAGTCAAAGAACAAAGAAACCACCAACCCCTTCATCAAAATGTAGAGGAAATCACAGCTTGGGGTCTGACAAAATTACTTCAAATTTCTCCCTAAAGCTATGATTTCTGTTTCAAATAATAAATATGCCCAGGGACTACATTAATATTGGTTTACAGTTGGAAGTCAACAGAGAATATGTGTGCCTACACTTTTCATTTCATAGGTAAGGACACACAGAGGCCCTGATTCTACTCAACAGAAACACGTTTGACCCTGAGAGAGTAGAAGACATAGCTGATCATCACAATGAAAGTTTTAACACCAACGATTTCTCAATGCAATAATTTAAAGTAGGAAAGGTAAAAGGACCTATGTTGAAGTAGGGTTTCCACACTTGAAGTGATAAAGTGTTGAATGTTGTCATATCCAGAGTGAATACAAGAACACCATACAAAGAGATGGCCTAAAAAACATTTTAAATAAATCAAGAAGGAAAGATAGAGAAATTATGGAAACAAAACAACAAACTTAAACCCTAATATATCAATAAGTACCTTAAATGGAATGGTCCAAACATGCCAATTAAAAAGCAAGATTTGGGGCCAGTGTTGTGGCATCATGGGTGAAGCCACCACCAGTGATGCCAGCATCCAATATTGGTGCCAGTTCCTGTCCCCAGCCGCTCCACTTCTGATACAGCCCCCTGGTAATGGTCTGCTAAAAGTAGCAGACAATGGCCCAAGTGTTTGGCCCCCTGCCATCCACATGGGAAAACTAGAGGAAGCTCCTGGCATCTGGCTTCAACTCAGTCCTGCCCTGGCCATTGTAGCCATCTGGGGAGTAAACAGATGGAAGATCTCCCCCTCCCCCTCTCTCTCTGTAACTCTGACTTTCAAATAAATAAACAAATTTTAAAAAGAGAGAGAGAGGGATTGTCAGCATGGATACAGAGAGGTAGAGGGTGGAGAGACTTCAAAGAGGTCAGACAAGAGGGGATGAACTGAAGAAAGCAAAGGGGAAATGGAGAAAAATCAACTTTGCCTATTTGCATATAAACAAATGTAGAACCTACTCAAAACCATGAAGTGTGCAACATACTGTGCCAGGTCCAGACTGGCTGTCCCCCAGTCTACATAATCCATAATGATTCATTTTTCTTTTCCATCTTTTTCTTTTACAAGATACATTTTTGTACCAAAAAGTAGATCAGCACTCTCCTGACTTCCCATCTTTCCCTATAGAGTTGGTTTTTCGGGATCCATCCCTAAGCATACTCTTACCAGTTTCCTCTGTCTCTCCATACTTGATTTAACCTGTTAATTTCCTTCCCTGGATCAATCCTAGAACTAATGTTCTCCTTCATCATACCATGCTGAAAGTGTTTACTGAATAGTGTGAATTGATGACTTCCTCAATGCTTCCAAGTACATTTTTTGTACCTATTTGTGATCCATTCTTTCATCCATTTCTTGTCATTTTGTTTCAAATCGTCACTATGCTACAGCGCTGGCCCTTAATATTTTTAAAATAAAGTGAGGGGGGTCAGCAGCAGGCAAAGCTTCTGCCAGCAGTGCCGGGATCCCATACGGGCGCTGGTTTGAGCCCCGGTTGCTCCACTTCCAATCCAATTCGCTGCTGTGGCCTGGGAAACCAGTGGAAGACAGCCTAAGTCCTTGGGCCTCTGTACCCTTGAGGAAGCTCCTGGCTCCTGGCTTCAGATCGGTGCAGCTATGGCCATTGTGGCCAATTGGGGAGTGAACCAGTGGATGGAAGATCTCTCTCTCTCTCTCTCTCTCTCTCTCTCTGCCTCTCCTTCTCTCTCTGTGTAACTCTAACTTTCAAATAAATAAATAAATCTTTAAAAAAAATAAAGTAAGGGTTTATCTGTTCAACCAAATTATGCAAAACTGGCTTCCACGGGTTTGCATCTGCAAATTCAATCAACCATGGATTGAAGATACTTGGAAAAACTGTACCTATATTGAACAGGCACAGATTTTTAGTCTCATCATTATTCCTTAAACAATACAAGTATGTGCAAAGCATTTATACTGTAGTAGGCATCAGAAGCAATATAGGGATGATTTTAACAGAGGACTGCATAGGTTATAGCAAATAAAATGCTACTTTACATAAGGTATTAAAATACTTGCAGGTTTGAGTATTCATGGAGGGTCTATAATTAATCCCTACTTGGTATCAACTGTCATTTATGAGTGACTAAAATGTTTTTGGGGGCAAAGGAAATTTTCTTGGATTTCTGTGTGGGTAACTTTGATTTAAAAGGGAAACCAGCAATATCTGCATTTTGGAATGCCCAACACGCCGATTTGTTTAATACCACTTCAAATATGTCCTTTTCTCTAGCAAGAAAAAGGCCACTAGGGAGCACCCTAACTCTATATATGTCTTTCTATGTGGTCAAGTGATTTATTTTAGGGCAAAGAACTATTTTTGAAAACAAAAAGTTTATTATGTTCACATTTGCTCATTTTTGGCTTTGAAGAGAAAATTAAAGTGTAAACTTCTTACCCCCTATCACCCTTGTTCATACCACTCAAATCTCTCTACAAATAGTCATATTTGCATTATTTCCAATGAGGAAACAGAACTTGAGATTTTTCCTATGACTAGAAAATTCTTCACCTAACAGATACGATCTTCAACTACAGACATGCTACTTACATAGAAAATTTTCAACCACCAGTTATCAGATGCCAGGCTGTGTTCTGGAGTGTAGATATAGAGAAAGTAAGAGGAAAGACACATCTACCATTAGTTTGTTCATACTCTAAGGTAAAAAGTAAATAGTGTCTGGCCGGTGCCATGGCTCACTTGGTTAGTCCTCAGCCTACGGCGCCGGGTTCTAGTCCCGGTTGCTCCTCTTCCAGTCCAGCTCTCTGCTGTGACCCAGGAAGGCAGTGGAGGATGGCCCAAGTGCTTGGGCCCTATACCTGCATGGGAGACCAGGAGGAAGCACCTGGCTCCTGGCTTCGGATCAGCCATTTTGGGGGGTGAACCAATGGAAGGAAGACCTTTCTCTCTGTCTTTCCCTCTCACTGTCTGTAACTCTACCTGTCAAATAATTTTTTTAAAAAAAGGTAAATAATGTCTTATATTTTGAAAAGGTCATTAATACAGAAGAATGTATATTTTCTTCTGGAAGCAAAAAGCTATTTGAAAATTTCCAGGTTGAATCTGTTAGAGTCAGCCAGGCTTAGAGGAGAAGAAAGCCACTTTAAGAAGAATATATGCAAAGAAATGTAAAAGGACAGAATTCTGTGTTTAGTAGGACCCTGGGTCAAACATTGAAAGTCTGCTTGACCTTGTAACTGAAAGGACAAGGTATAAGTTTTCAATAAATATAATGATATTGCTCCAAATTGACAACCAAATCCTCATTCAACACAACTTGAAGCTGAACAAAAGATTGCTGGATATCAGATTTCCTAGACCATGAGGCTCTGATGCTGCGAGGCCAGGAGAATTCAATACAACTTCTAGTAAGACCACTGTAACAATGTGATACCTGTAAGGAAGTTGGAGACTGGATTAAAAAAAATCACCTTGGGTTCTTTTTTTTTTTTTAATTTCAAGGCCATTACAGTAAGATCAAATTCAAAACATGGCCCCAAATCAGATCACATCTTGATTGGTACAGATCAGCTCCACTTCACAATTGCCAAAAAAGAATATAGAACAAGGAGAAATGACACTTAATTATATGTTATTTACATGAGATACATTTTACATGCCAATAGACAAGTAAAATGTAAAATGCATAGAAAATATGTGAAAAACACTGAGCATAAAAATGCAGGTGTAATTATTTTAAAATAAAATATATTCCTACCAAAAGTCATCATCAGATATAAGACCACTGTAAATCATATTTATCAAAAAACCACAGTACTTCAAAATGTATAAGACCTAAAGATCAGAGCTTCAAGAATACATGAAGAAGCCGGCGCCGTGGCTCAATAGGCTAATCCTCCACCTTGCGGCGCCGGCACACCGGGTTCTAGTCCCGGTTGGGGCGCCGGATTCTGTCCCGGTTGCCCCTCTTCCAGGCCAGCTCTCTGCTATGGCCAGGGAGTGCAGTGGAGGATGGCCCAGGTGCTTGGGCCCTGCACCCCATGGGAGACCAGGAAAAGCACCTGGCTCCTGGCTCCTGCCAGGATCAGCGCGGTGCGCCGGCTGCAGCGGCGGCCATTGGAGGGTGAACCAACGGCAAAGACCTTTCTCTCTCTGTCTCTCTCTCTCACTGTCCACTCTGCCTGTCAAAAAAAAAAAAAAAAAAAAAAAAAAAAAAAAGAATACATGAAGAAAAACTTGACAAAATTAAATTGAGAAGTAAACAAATCCATACTCATAAAGATTTTAATGTACTTCTCTATGTATTTGATATGAGTGAATTAAAAGACCAAGAGTGGTTGAACAATTCTATCAATTTAATCTATTTTACTTTAACAAAGGACTAAACTAAATAGCTGAAGAATACATATTCTTTCAAGTGCGAATGGAGCATTAACCAGAACATCCCTTATGATAGGTCATAAAACAAGTCTCAAAAAATATCAAAGAATCATCATCATTATATTTCCTGACTAGGTCACTACTCAATCAAATTTAAATCAATAACTACACAAATATCTAGAAAAACCAATATTCTGGGAAAATCAGCAGAACATCTCTGCATAACAAAATTTGATCAATTAATAAATTACAAGGAAAAACTAGAAAATATTTCATACTTGATAATAAAAACATGACATATTAAAATGTCCAAGGTGTACCTAAAGTATCTCTTAAAAGGAAATGTATAGTATTAAATGCTTTTATGAGAAAAGAGGTATGGCATCTATACTTGAAGGATCTATGCCTTCCATGTAATCACAATTTATATATCTGTCTTTATGTAACCCTTTCCAATACTGAATTAGGGCTAACTCTTTATAATGAACTCTTTATAATGAAATAACTGCAGAAATGATGATGAGTGACTCCTAAGCTAGACCATATGAGGCATACAGTTTCCACTTTGATTTCTTAGGCTATTTACTCTTAGGAAAATCAGTCACTAGGTCATGAAGCCACTCAAATGGCCCATGAGAAAGGTATTTGGAGAAATCCATTCTTTTTACCAAAAGGCAGCACTAACTTGTCAGTCAGATGAGTGACACATTGGAAGTGAGTCTTCCTTCACCAGTCAAGTCTTCTAACAAATGCAATCTTATTAATATCTTACTGCAACCCTACAAGAAACTTCAATTTAGAATGTTCACACATGAACTCTTTCTAAATTCTTTACTTATACAACCTATGAGCTTAAATATTTATTTTATTTCATTAAGTTTTAGTGGTAGTTTGTGATGCAACATTAATAACTGGAAGAAATGAATAGCCATTGATCTAAGTTTTTGGCTAACAAACCTAGGAAAAAGAACATCAGCCATTCTTGGATAACAGCAGTTTTAGTAGAGCTCTGACTGTCTTTCCTTGAACCTTTTTATTAAGCAGCCTATCTTTGTTGTTATTATATCTGGTATGTAACTTCCACTAAAATAGATTATTCTTAAATTAGGTTTCAAAAGAAACCTTATATCCAGTATAATTTTTTTAAATTAAGGCAAAATAAAGACATTTCCAAAGGGACAAAAATTAAGAGATTTTGTTTCTAGTAGACCTACTATACAAAAAATGCTAATGGAAGTTTTTCTGGCTGAAAGCAAATAAATCTAAACACTAATTTGAACTAACAAAGAAAAATAGAACATTGGTAAAGGTAGTTGTGTAACTACCAAACATGGTAGGATTTTTTTTATTTCTACTCATTTCTTCTCTTAACTGATTTATAAATATACATTTATATCATATATTTACATAATTTTGTTGTTGGCTCCAAAGTATGTGGAAATGTAATGTATTTGAAAGTAACCCAGTAAAAGCCCAGATTGATTCAAAGCTATACTGGAGCAAGGGAATAATGCTGGATGAAAGTATGAATCTATAAGAACAAAGGAGGGGCCCATGCTGTGGTGCAGTAGGCTAAGCCTCCACCTGCAGTGCCAGCATCCTGTATGAGCACTGGTTCATGTCCCAGCTGTTCCTCTTCTGATACAGCTCTTTGTCTATGGCCTAGGAAACAGTGAAAAAATGGTGCAAGTGCTTGGGCCTCTGCACCAGCATGGGAGACCTGGAAGAAGCTCCTGACTCCTGGCCTCAGATTGGTTGTCTCTGGTCATTGTGGCCATTTGGGGAGTGAACCAGAAGATGGAAGACCTATCTCTCTGTCTCACCTTCTATCTGTAGCTCTGCCTCCAAATAAATAAATAAAATATTTGAAAGAAAAAAGAACAAATGAAAAGAATCAGAAATAGTAAATAAGAAGGTTAATATAACTGTACAGACATAAAACTTCTCTCCTATTTCTTTAGTAGATATATAATCATTATAACAATGTATTTGTGGTTTATAACATATATAGAGATGTTATCAATAATAGCAAAAAAGAAGGAAGAAGGAATAGAACTGTATAGAATTACATTCTATAATTCATTAAAATTAAGTCAATATAAGCCTGATGCAGTTTCTGATCCATTAAGGATATATATGATAAGCCATAGAGCAACCACCAAGAAAATCATTAAAAACATATAGTGAAAAATCACTAACAGAATTAAAATGAAATAGTGAAAAATACTGAGTCAACAATATAGAAAGCAATAAAGGAAGAATCAAAGAACAAAAAAGACATGAGACACTATGTCAAAAATAACATTAAATGTGAATGAATAAACAATCCAATCAAAAGCCAGAGGCTTTCAGATCAGATTTAAAAACATAATATCCAACTACATACTGTCAACAGGAGATACAGTTTAGATTGAAATGTACAGTTGAAAGCAAAAAGAATGGAAAAAATATCATACAAACAGCAACCATAAGAAAACTGTCAGTATACTAATTTTAAAGAACAGCAAAAGACTTTAAAATAAATGTATTACTAGAGATAGAGAGGAATATTTCATAACAATAGAAGGATATGTTCATTAGAAAGATACAACAATTAATAAATATATTCAGACCTAGCCTTAGAGTGGTAAAATACAAAAAACGTTAGCTAAATGCTTATAGAATTGAAGAGAGAAATAAACAATTCAAAAATAATAATCAGAGGCTTCAATAGTTCCCATCCAATAAAAGATAGGACAACTAGGTACAAGATCAAAAAGGAAACAGAAGTCCTGAACATCATCACAAACTACGTAGAACAGACACTCTGCTTAATGAAAACACAGTATACGTCCCTTCTCAAGCACCATGGAACATTCTCTAGAAAAATAATGGGCTGGGCCATAAAATAAGCCTAAATAAAGTTAAAAAGATTGAAACCATTCAAAGTATTTTCAAACCACAGCAAACAAAAATCAGAGACTGTGAATAGTAATTTGGCTCCTAAATATTCCTAAATATTCAATGGCTCAAACAAGAAATCACAAGGGACACCAGAAAAGACTGATGACGAATGGAAATGAAGTCTCAACACAACAAAACTTATGGGATGCAACTAAGGCAATTCTTGAAGGGAAATTTGCAACTATATGTGTGTCTACATAAGTAAAAAATAAATCTTTTAAATTAGTATCCTAAATTTCCACCTTAGTAAGATCCTGTAAAAAGAAGTGCAAACAAAATCTAAACCACACTGAAGGAAAAAGAGATTAGAATGTACATCATGAATATATATATAAGGGAATAAACAAATGTTTACTAACACATCACATTAATGAAATGAATAAATTCTTAGAAAATCACAATTACTGACACTAAATCAACAATAAATATAAAATCTGAATAAACATGAAAAATAAAAAGTGGATTATGTTTACAAATGCTCACAAATAAAAGCCCAGTTCCAGATGGCATCACTGGGAAAATCTACCAAATTTTATATAAACAATAATAGCAATTCTAAAGAATCTTCAAAAACCTACTAGAACTAATAAATGAGCTCATTAAAGTTGCAGTATGCAACATAAATATGCAAATCAATTATAATTATAGGTGCTGGCAATGAATATGTGGAAACAAAACTAAAAATATAATACAATTTATAATTGCTCAGGAAAAAAATGAAATAGGAAGGTATAAATCTAACATAATACATACAAGATACATATGCTTAAAACTACAGAACACTGTGAGAGAAATCAAATATCTAGAGAGATGTGTTTATGAATTGAAAGCTTCAACATGGAAACATGTCTATTTTCCCCTAATTGATATAAAGCTATAATGAAATTGCTAGTAAAATCCCAGCAAGGCTTTTTGGTACATAAGCAATATATTTTGACATATGGACTAGATTACAATTCATACAGAAAGACAAAAGAATAGCCAAAATAATTTTGGAAAAATAAGAATATTACTTATTACAAAGTAATACTAATAAGGCTGTGTGGTGCTGGCAGAGGAGGTATATAGATCCATGGAGTAGAATAGAGAATCCAGAATAATTCCACAGAAATATTCAACTGTTTCTTACAAAGATGTGAAAGAAATTTAGTGGAAGAGAAATGGACTTTTCAATAAACAGTGCTGGATTAAGTGGACATTAAAATCAAAGGATCAAAAATCTAAAATCAAAAATGTCTAAACTCCATGCCTTCTAAAAAATTTAACTCAAAATATATCACACGCATGAAGTTAAATGGAAAACTATATAATTTTTTATAGAAACATAAATAGTCTTCAGATTACAGAGTTGGCACCAAAGCAAGACCATAAAAAGAAAACATTGATATCATTGATCTTGTGAAAATTTAAAATATTTGATCTGCAAAAGATCTTTACAAGAGGGTATAAAGGGAAGCTACAGAATGGAATAAAATATTTGTAACTTTTCTTACAAAGAAAGAATTCTCAAAACTGAATGTTAAAAAACATTCCAATTGGGGTTGTCATTGTGACGCAGCATGTTAAGCAGCTACTTATGACTCTGGAGCACCTGTTGAGTCCCAGTTTCTCTGCTTCCAATCCCGCCCCCAGTTAGTGCACCTTGGAAAGCAGCAGAAGATGATCCAAGTACTTGGGTGCTTGCAACCCACATGGGAGACCAAGATGGCTCCTTTGCTCCTGGCTTTGTCCTGGCACCACCTGAGCTGTTGCAGCCATTTGGGGAGTGAACCAATAGATGGAAGATCTTTCTCTCTCTAGCACCATACCTTTCAAATAAATTAAATAAATCTTCTTTTTAAAAAAATTTACACAGCAACTTATCTATAATAGCCAGACCAGAAAACAATTCTGATTGTTTATATATATATATATATATATATACTCATACATATATATAAATTATGGTACGTTTATTCAATGGAATACTACTAAAAGTAATGAACTACTGGGCTAATGGAAATGTTCTCCATGTTACAGTGTTGGTGCATACATGACATGCATTTTTCAAGAATAATAGAACTATATTCCACAAAAAATGACTTTTACTACTTAAAAAATTTAAAAACTCAGCCAAGATGATAGGGAGAAACCAAAATGGAATGTAGACCATAACAATTGAACCCAATTTTCTTTCAAATGAAGGATACAATTCAATCATAGGGGATAGAGAGAAATGAGTTGACTTAAATATCTTTATTAAAAAAGAAAACATGTTGACTATATATGTAAAGTTAAAAACTGCAGATAACCACTGAATTAAAGTTGAGAAATTTGTTTTTTACAAAGATGGAAATGAGTCACCATTCTGAAATTACTTTCAGGATATATACTAGACCAAATTGTAGATCATGAGAGCCAGGGAAAAACATTATAAAGAAGCAAAAGGAAGATGTTGGAATTAACCCTGTGGTGTGCTACTAGATTAGTGTCAGAGACACCAGTGTGACCACATATTTATACTAATGTGTGTTTGTGTATGTATGTGTTGTAGAATCTGTATACCTGTCTATAGGTGTGTATGTATGATTATACAAGTAGGTACAAAAGTAAATATAGATTAATGTGTATACATGTGTTAATAGACATATATGTATTTCCTAGCTCTTTTGTCCACAGAACCCAGAGAAAGTGACACCCCAGCAGCAACAAGTACATTTCTGGCCCAGATATTGGTTTTTGAACACCGCTCTCCCATATAAGGCACCAGGATTCCCTGAAGAAATTATTTACTCTAGAACTTGAATGGGAAAAATACAACTTGCCCGACTTGAGCCTAGAACATATTGAGGTGCCAGCAAATAGAAGTAATAAAAACTTAAAAATGGGGGCCACCTGAAAGAGAGTCTAATGATCAAACCAGGGACAACAAGAATAACAAAAAAAAAAAACCCACAATCATTTTGATTATAACCTAAAGAATAAGATGTAAATGGCCATGAGTCAATACTAAAATAAATAAATGATTAAATTAGTGGTGGAGAAGGGCTAACTTTTCCTTACAGCAGAAATATAATTGATAAATGAAGATGAAATGAGAAAATAGAACATAATAATTTTAATACTGGGATCCAATTTCATCGGTGAATTCAAAACTCAGTAGGTCAAATTTAAAGAGATCCATCCTAGAGTTTTCAAGATGGAGGAATAGAGACAGAGCTTACTGCTCTATCTAGGGGAAGATAGTTTGAAAAAACGTGGAGAGAGAGCAATCTCAGGAAATCGTTAAGAGAAAACGGCAGAGGAAACTCCACACAAATTAGAGGGACATGGTGGACCTACGTGGAGGGTATGGATGTGCACAAATCAAGACCCCAGCAGCCAAGAGCCTCAGTAGCTGCTTTGGAGTGAGGTAAGACCAAACTTCAGCAGCTCAAGCCACTGACAAAAAAAAAAAAAAAAACTGCAGGAAGAGCCTAGAGGGAATCTAGCTTGGAGCCCTCTGGGGGACAGTGTGCCTGCCAACCTAGAGGAGAAAAAAAGAGGGGCACGTTTCTCTCTTCCTGACCACCTGGCACTGACCTCCTGTAACTAGCCAAGAGCAGGTGTGCACCATATTGGAAATATGTAACAACTGTGCAGCTCATGTCCAGGTGCCCAACCAGCCAAGAGACACCTGAGTCTGGCTGGGAGAATTGACAGGGGACTGGGTGGGAACCTTGTGTGCTGGAACTGTGAAAAGACTGTGGCTGTGTGAGAGGGCACAGGGTGTGGCTAGGAATTTGGACTTTCACTGTGGACAGCTCCCTGGTGAGGGTCATTTGCTACAGATCTGTGTTCACACTGAGGACTGCATGGATCCTTTGTATGGTTCTTGTGGCAGCACAGATGAAAACTGTACCCACTGAGACTAGCACCTAGGCATTGGTCTCTTTTGAGGAGAGGAGGTGAGTGTGAATACGCCAACAGAGGAGAACAAACCTCTCCTCTGATAAATAAAAAAAAAAAAAAAAGAGGAGATTCACCACACCCAACTGGGATGTCTCACCTTCGACACTCCTCAGCCTAGAGCACTGAACAGAGTTCCCTAACCACACCCAGCACATGCCTCTGGGTGTTCACACAAAAAGCTGACACTCCACTAAGCCACAGAGGCATTGTCCAAAGATAAAAGTCATCACGAGAAAGAAAAAAAAAAAAAAAAAAAAAAACAAGTAAAATCACAAATGCCTAATAATAAATGCAAGAATAAGGAAGACAAAATGACACCCCAAAAGAATACAATACTTCAATTCTAGAATGTGAAGATGAAGAGATTAATGAAATACTAGAAACCAAACTCAAAAAATTGATCATATAATTATTTAGAAGTAATCAGAAGCAAATTCATGAACTAAAGAAATCCATACATGGCATTGCAAACTATGCAACTGATAAAGAGTTAATAACTAGAATATATAAAGAGATCAAGAAATTCAACAACAAACTTAAACAGCCATTTTTCAAAAGAGGAAATCCAATGGCCAACAGACCAAGAAAAAATGCTCAGGATCACTAGCTGTCAGGGAAATGCAAATCAAAACCACAATGAGGTTTCACTTCACCTCTGTTAGAATGGCTTTCATAGAGAAATATAAAAACAACAAATGCTGGCAAGGATGTGGGGAAAAGGTACCCCAACCCATTGTTGGTGGGAATGTAAACTGGTAAAGCCACTGTGGAAGACAGTATGGAGATACCTCAGAAATGTGAATACAGACCTACCATATGACCCAGCCATCCCACTCCTGGGAATTTACCAAAGAGAAATGAAATCAGTAAATAGAAGACTTATCTGTACCCCCACATTTATTGCAGCACAATTAACAATAGCTAAGACATGGAATCCACCTAAATATCTGTTTACTGAAGACTGGATAAAGAACTTATGGAATATGTACTCTATGGAATACTACACAGTGATAAAAGAAATGAAATCTGGTCATTTGCAACAAAATGGATGAATCTGGAAAACATCATACTTAGTGAAATAAGCCAGTCCCAAAAGAACAAATACTATATGTTCTCCCTGATCTGTGATAACTAATAGAGCACCTAAAAGGTAATCTACACAAGTGAAATTAACATTTTGAGATACAATAACTTTGAACAGCCCTTGTGTTGACTGTTGAGGAACAGCTTTTTTTTTTCCATACAATTTGTTGAACTCTTTACTTAGTATAGAGTTAACCATATGTATATAAAGTTAATTGGAAATAGATCTTAGTTAAAAATAAGAATGGGAATAGGAAAGGGAGAAGGAAGAAGGGTGGGAGTGTGGGAGGGAAGGTAGGTGCGGTGGGAAGAGTTGCTATATTCCTAAAGTTTTATTTATGAAATGTATGAAGTTTGTATTCCTTAAATAAAAGATTTCAGGGTGGGGGGGGCACACTGTGGCATACCAGGCGAGGCCACCACCTGCAGTACCGACAATCCATTGGGTTCGAATCTTGGCTGCTCCTCTTCTAATCCAGCTCTCTGCTGTGTCATGGGAGGGCAGTGGAAGATGGCCCAAGTTCTTGTGCATCTGAGTGGGAGACCTGAAAGAAATGCCTGGCTCCTGGCTTCAAATAGGCTCAGCTCTGGCCACTGTGGCCATCTGGGGAGTGAATCAGTGGATGGAAGACCTCTCTCTCTCTCTCTCTCTCTCTCTAGCTCTGCCTTTCAAATAAATAAATAAATCCTTTTAAAAAATGTTTCTGTGGGAGAAAAGCTACAAAGAGAGTAAAATATGTAGCTTTTGAAACCTTTTTTATTAAAGATGAGAGTTTAAAAATAAAGGTAATAAATGAAAGATCTCTGTGAGTGAGATCCCAGTGGAAAGAATGGGCCATTCCGGCGCCGAGGCTCAATAGGCTAATCCTCCACCTTGTGGCGCCGGCAATCCGGGTTCTAGTCCCAGTCGGGGCGCCAGATTCTTTCCCGGTTGCCCCTCTTCCAGGCCAGCTCTCTGCTGTGGCTCGGGAGTGCAGTGGAGAATGGCCCAAGTGCTTGGACCCTGCACCCCATGGGAGACCAGGAAAAGCACCTGGCTCCTGGCTTCTGATCAGCGCGATGTGCCGGTTGCAGCGCACCGGCCACGGCAGCCATTGGAGGGTGAACCAACGGCAAAAAGGAAGACCTTTCTCTTTCTCTCTCTCTCACTGTCCACTCTGCCTGTCAAAAAAAAAAAAAAAAAAAAAAAAAAGAAAAGAAAAGAAAAGAAAGAATGGGCCATTAAAGAAGGAGGTACCTTTCTCTGAAGGAAGGAGAGAACTTCCACTCTGACTATGGCCTTGTCTAAATAAGATAGGAATTGGTGAACTCAAGAGGCTTCCATAGCCTTGGCAGCTCATGACAAGAGCCTCTGGTGATTACTGACACCATAAATAAGAGTGTCAATTGTTAAATCAACAATGGGAGTCACTGTGCACCTACTCCCCACGTAGGGTCTCTGTCTTTAATGTGCTGTACTATGTGAATTAACAGTAAAACTACTAATCGAACAGTACTCTGTGTGTTTGTGTAGGCGCAGTCTGTTGAAATCTTTACTTAGTATATACTAAACTGATCTTCTGTATATAAAGATAATTAAAAATGAATTTTGATGAAGAATAAGATGGGAGAGGGAGTGGGAGATGGGATGGTTGCCGGTGGGAGGGAGGTTATGGGGGTGGAAAGCTGCTATAATCCAAAAGCTGTACTTTGGAAATTTACATTTATTAAATAAAAGTTGAAAAATGATAAATAGTATTAAAAATGGAAAAAATAAAGAGAACCATCCTATCTGCCTAGCTTCATCATCTCCTTGGAAATATTTATTACAATAGTAGCTTAAGATGTATCTCCAAATTCATTTTTTTCTAAAGATTTATTTCTGGACTGGTACTGTGGCATAGAAAGTTAAGCCTCCACCTACAATGCCAGCATCCCATATGGGTGCTGATTCCAGTCCCAGCTGCTCCACTTCTGATCCAGCTCCCTGTTAATGCACCTGGGAAAGCAGCAGAAGATGGCTCAGGTGCTTGGGCCCTTGCATCCATGTAGGAGACCTGGAAGAAGCTCCTGGTTCCTGGCTTTGGCCTGGCCCCTCCCTGGCTGTTGCAGCCATTTGGGTAATGAACCAGTGAATGGAAGATCTCTCTCTCTCTCTCTCTCTCTCTCATTCTCTTTTCTCTCTTCTCTCCTCTCTCTCTCTCTCTCCTTTTCTACATCTTTGCCTTTCAAATAAATTGGAAGGCCAAATTGGGGGTGGGGGAAGAAGAGAGAGTAGGAGGGAGGGGGAACAGGAAGGGGAGAGGGAAAGATCTTCTATTCCTGGGTTCATACCCCAAACAGCTTCAACATGCCAGGTCTGGGCCAGGTGGAAGCCAGGAGCCTGGGACTCCATTTGGATCTCCCGCATTTGAGCAGGGGTCCAAGCAGTTGGGCCATCTCTCATTGCCCTCTCAGGTGCATCAGCAGGAAGCCATAATGAAAGCAGAGCACCTGGGCACCCGCAGGTCAACCCACTGTACCACAAAGCTGTCCCCTGACCAAAAATCCTTTACTATATTCATCTCCAGAGGAACAGCTTAATTCCCCTCACAAGAAGTATGGGCCAGATTTAATTGCTTGCTCCTAAAATAGAATATGAAAAGAGAAATACAATAACTTCACAGTGAAGAAACCTCACAGATACCACCTCAACAAATGACCAGAGTTAAGGTAAGCAGTAATAAGATCTACTGACATGATGCAGCCTCAGTATCATACCACATCACCTCCACGGTATTCCCCCAGATCTATACCTTTAGCCTGTCATGACAAGACACCATTAAAGGTCAAAATGTATAATGAGAGCTCTTCAGAAGTGCCAAATCAGGAAGACAGAGATGTTGTCCTGGATTGGAGGAGACAGGAGAAACACAGCAAGTAAATTCAATATTGTATCTGGGTTTGGAACCTGGCACAGAAAAAAAAAATATCACTTATAGAAAAAGTGGGAAGGCTGGCGCCATGGCTCACTAGGCTAATACTCCACCTGCGGCGCTGGCACTCCGGGTTCTAGTCCCAGTTTGGGCACCTGTTCTGTCCTGGTTGCTCCTCTTCCAGTCCAGCTCTCTGCTGTGGCGGAGGGGGGGGGGGTTGGGGGGGTGGGCAGAGGATGGCCCAGGTGCTTGGGCCCTGCGCCCGCATTGGAGACCTGGGGTGGGGGCACCTGGCTCCTGGCTTCGGATTGGCACAGCACCGGCTGTAGTGGCCATTTGTGGGGGTGAACCAAAGGATGGAAGACCTTTCTCTCTCGCTCTCACTGTCTAACTCTGCCTGTCCAAAAAAAAAAAAAAAAAAAAAAAAAAAAAAAAAAAAAAAGTGGGAAATGTGAATACTGTCTATAGTAAATAAAATGTTATGAAATTAAATTCTCAGTTTTGATCATTGTATTATGGTTATGTAAGATGTTAACATCAGGGAAAGCTGGGCATAGGCTCTGTTTAAGAACTCTTTGTAGCTCTGTAAGAATAACTGAAAAATGCCAAAACATAGATGACTATCGAAAACATTATGCTAAGCAAAGGAAGCCAGATGCAAAGGAGTGTCTGCTATGGGATTCTATTTACATGAACTTCCAGACCATGTAAAAGCAACGGCGATAGAAATCTCATCCACAAGTGTCTCTGGATAGGGAAGGACTGACTTCAAAAGGATAGAGGGAGACTTTCCGAGGTCATGGAAATATCCCATATCATCACTAGGGTGATGTTTACATGGTTGTTTATATTTGTGAAATCTCATGGAACCGAACACTATAAAAGTTACATTTATTATATGTCACTTATACCTCAATGAAGTTGCTTTTTTAAGAAAAAGAGATTCTGCAGTGGAAATTGAAGACAAAAATATTTATAAAATACATGGGGCATAAATAAAAACACTAACTTGATCATGGAAAATATCCAAGAACAGGCTTAGGTCTGTTTAAAACTTTGAAAATAGTCATAACCCAAAAACTGACCCTAACCTTCTGAGCACTGAAACTGGGAAATGTTCTAAATTTCCAAGAAACAGGGCTGAGAGCAGGCTGTTCCCACATCTTCAGCTAGTTCTGGCCTTCGTGTATTTTTTAGATTAATTTACAACTATTAATATCCTAATAAATGATCAGAACTCATGGCACCATGGTAGGGCTCACTTTGAAGTTTAGGCCATTTCCTTCATCCGCTTGGAAGCACTTGAGGCAAGAGACGGCTGTGTTATCCAAAAAGCCTGTTAAGTTGACCTGAAATGAGACTGGGCAGCACCTTCAAAGAGTTAATCCAAGCAAACCTGGTGTCGCCATCATCCACACCTCTAGTCCCAAACAAAGATCTCCAGGGGACTGCCAAACACAGAAGCCACTGAGAGAGTAAGTCTAGTTGAGGGGGAAAACTGTGGGGGCTACTCCTCCCATTGCATCGATTGACTTTATGTATCTGGGGGAAAAAAATCACAAAATTCCTAGTAGACTTTTATTATGGGGTATATAAATCAGCTTTGAATGGTACTTGCTTGTTGGTAGTGCCTACAGAGTAGTCTTCTGGGTGTAGAAATGAGTGCCTTTGGCCCCATAGCCACTCCTTGGCACAACCACATCAGAAACATTGCCTAAAGATGCTGGGGAACACATCATAAGGAGCACAGAGGACAAGCAGGGACTGAGAGAAAAGCATAAATAAGATGATCAAAGAAGTAGGGGGACTATGGATGAAGCATATGACAGGACCACCTGGTCACCCACTTGACCATTTTTTTAAGATTTTTGTATTTTTTTACTTGAGAGGCAGATCTACAGACAGAGAGAGGGTGAGACAGAGATAAAGGTCTTCCATCTGCTGGTTCACTCCCCAAATGACCACAATGGCCAGTCAGGCCGAAGCAAAATCCAGGAGCCTCCCTCTGGATCTTCCACATGGGTGCAAAGGCCCAAGCACTCGGGCCATCTTCTACGCTTTCAGGCCATCAGCAGAGAACTGTATCAGAAGAGGAGTAGCCAAGACACAAACCAGCACCCATATGGGATGCCGGTGCCACAAGCAGAGGCTTAGATTACTACACCACAGCACCGGCCCTGATCAGTCATTCAGCCACCACCAATAGCTTAGCTACTTATCCCCATCAACACCCAGCACCCTTAAGTCTCTTCCATCTCTAAAAATCTCTCCTTTTATCAAATGAAGGGGCTCCAGAAAAATCCTGAAAAATGGAATTGAAAGATAAATTTATTTTGGTGCAAAAAATGTTAAAATCCATGCATATTAGGGTCTTCAAAATTTCATAAAAATGCATATTGTAAAAAATGCATGGATTTCAAACATTTTTGCATCTTTTCTTTTTTAAAACTTTTTGAAGTACATTCATACAGTTCTTTCCTTGTCATCTTTTATCTCTCATTCCCTTCCCAGTGAAAGTCCTTTTTTTAAAAAAAAAAAAAGAATTTATTTCATTTGACAGTAGAAAAAGAGATACAGACAGACAAAGCTCTTGTCTATGGGTTTGCTCCCCAAATACCCACAACTGCTGATGATGCTGGGCCACACCCAAAGCCTGGCCTCCACGTCTCCCACATGTGAGGCAGTGACTTAAGTGTTTTGGCTATTACATGCTGCCTCCCAGGGTGAGCATTAGCAGGAAGCTGGAATCAGGAATGGAACCAGGACTCAAACTCATGTACTTTGAGATAAGTTGTGGACATCCCAAGTAGACTTAACTTCTAAGCCAAACACCCACACCCCAAACTCCTTTTTCCAAGGACATTAGGTTCTGACTGTTTCCATTTTCTCACCTTCATTCACTTTCCTCAGTTTGAGCCAGCTTCTTCCCTCACCCTCCCTAAAGTTGTCATTGCCAAGATCCACTATGACCAGCCTGTTGCTAAATCCAACAGACAAATATTTATCAGTGTCTACATATTTGCCTTTTCAACAGCATGGGCTCTGGGTGCCACTTCCTCCTGTTTGAGACTCAGCCATTGACTTGACTTACAGAGTGCCACTCCCCATAAGTTTGCCTGTCATGTCTATGGCTGCTCCTTTTCAGAGGCCTCCACATTCACTTCCCCTTCTCACGTGAGGTGTTCACCAGGTTCAATCTCCTATCCTCTGAGTGATCACACAGGCTCATCCCCCTGCCTTTCACAAACACAGCCAATGAGCCCAAATCTAAAACTCCTACCTGCAGCTCGTTCTTGAAACCAGTTCAGTGACTGTTTCTGTTGCATCTCTGAGCTTTGAGTTGTTCATCTCAAATTCAAATTGGAGCTTCAGCCTAAAACCTCTACCTCACCATCAATGCAGTCTACCAAGCCAGAATCTGGTAAATTTCTGGACTCATCCTTCTCCTCAAACTTTCTTTCACCAAATCCCTCTGAGGGTAACTCTTCTCTCAGTCAGATCACTGAGTCTCTGAACAAATGGCAAATGTGTCTTTTTCTTTTGTCATCTTTCCACCAGCATGGTCTTTTTGAACCTCCAATCTGATTATTTGAATCCTGTGCTTCAGCATACTCAAAGACTTCCTATTGCCCACAGAATAAATTGCAAACTCCTTAGCAAAGTGTTCAAGGCACTTTATGATCCCATACCAATCTAAATCTCGAGCTTCCTCCCTCTAGATTCCCAACCTTTTGTGTAATGCTTCAGTCCTTCTCAGACATTTCCAGTTACCCCAGCGAAGCATGCTTTACACAAGTCCCTAGCCTTGGACATTCAGTCTCTTTACTCAAGGAGTCATAATGCTGGGGCAAGAGTTTGCCACAGCAGTTAAGAACATATGGCTCATTACACCTCCCACTTACTAGCCAGTGTTGTGCAGAGTTGGTCCACTCAACTACCACCTCCTCCAAAAAGTCTGCTATGTCCTCCCCACCTGAGACAGGTGCCTGGCCCCTGTGTTCACACTGCACCCAGTCCTCCTCGGACATAACAACCATCAGAAGGCTTTGTGTCATTCCTCTTTTCTGCCCCACTTTGCAGCTCACAAGATAATTTCCCAAAGTCTGTATCCAACCCATTGAATCTTTTATTTTTTACCCAAATAATACTTTAAAATAATACTCTTAGTTTCCCATAATAAAAATCAGGAGACTCTCTGTAATAAGATTTCTTAAACTCTGAATGTCTAATATTACATCAAACATCAGGCCACATGGTTCATCGTCCTGAAAAGTCACAATTTCCTGAGGTGGAGTTCTGCATGCCTCTTTGCAAAGAGAAATTGCTTCCCCAAATTCCACAGTCCTCACATGACCTTCTT
Organism: Oryctolagus cuniculus; assembly: GCF_964237555.1. Classification (NCBI taxonomy): domain Eukaryota; kingdom Metazoa; phylum Chordata; class Mammalia; order Lagomorpha; family Leporidae; genus Oryctolagus; species Oryctolagus cuniculus. The sequence continues at coordinate 145,242,924 of NC_091437.1, forward strand.
TCCTCACTGGGCCTTACCTGCCTGGTCCCCAAGAAGGCATTTGATTTGTGTAAACTCCCAAAAGACTATGTGCTCCCTAAGAACAGGAATGGCATTTTGTTTATTTTACTATCTTTAGTGCAGCTTAATAACTGCTCTATTTTCTCTTCCTCACCATGGTAAGCCCAACAGAGCCCTCTGCATTCAATGGCTGCTAACTAAACAAAAGCTGTTAATCACTGCAACCACGACTTCATGAAAGTAACCAAGATGACTGGGCCTGGGGTTCCATGTACACGCTGGCAAGTGGGAAAGACAGTGGAGCTCAAATAGAGACATCTGAGAGGACTGCAGAGAAGCAAGGTGGCAAGCTATTGCATTCCTGCTACTGCGGCTCTGGGAATCCTACTCTGGTAACATTGGGTTTTTGGTGAATGAAGAGTTGGCCCAAATTTCTAAACACAATTTGAAGAAGGAAAATACATCTAACTTTCCCCATGCTGAGGATACAGCATTTTTTTTCTCCTTGGAGAAAAGACCAAGCTTAAAGATCAGTTTCCTCAAAGAGCTGAAGACTTTTATAACCAGTTCATATTGAATTTGTGACAGCAGACTGCCTTATTCCATCCCCAAGTTAGCAGTATTATGGAAGAGTGATACTCAAGACTGTGGTTTTCTGGGAGAAAAAAAATCTCCTAAGAATAACAATGGAACGAGGAACAAATGTTATTTCAAAGGTATTCCACCTCACCAATCATACATGCCAGGTGAGCACTTGGCTCTCTGGATGAGTCCTGGTGTTAACAAGCCAGCATCTCCCCTGTATGTCTAAAGGGAGGAGGCTCCCCAAACCTGAGCTACAACTGTGCTGAAGATTCAATTCCCAAATAAGTACAACTCCCATCCATCTTCCCTTAGTCAGCTGGCCCAGATAAAAACTATTTTTATACTTTTCATTCTTTCCCACACCCAACACACACACACACACTTCTTTTTTCCTAGCAAAGGAAATTCACAGTTTTAAATTCATTCCATATCTTCACAGAGTTCCTTTTCATTCTTTATTTTTCTTATGCTTCAGAAATAGACATTTTAGATAACTAAAGCAAAGCTATTTCCATTTCAATGCAATACTGTCATAATGGTATAAGCTTTTACATCAGTGAGAACCATGCTCATATCCTGATGCTAACATTTTCTGAGTGACCCAAGTCAATTTATTTAACTTTACATCATAAGTGAATTATTATACATGAGTTTGGGAGAATATTCTGTATTTGAATATATATGAAAATTGTGAAATAAGGAATATAATTACAATGCTATGTGAACACAAAATTTTTTTCATTATCAGTAAAACTAAAGTTTGTAGAATGGTTTTTAGTTAATAAAGTTTTTTTCACATATATAAGTACAAGTGTATCTCAAAAATGTTTTGGAAAGTTGAATGGAAAGATAAGTTTATTTTAGTGCAAAATAATTTGAAATTCATACAGTTGACTACCATGGAATAGCAGGCCAATCGCAGAAATTAGACAATGGAGCAAATGTCAAGCCTGCAAACACACAGGTAGTGATATCTTGGCATCTGAGCTAGAAAAGAAGGAAGTCACTGGCCAGATTCAGGGGACTTACCCATCTCTCTTCACATCATCATCACTTTCTCAAATACATTTTTATTTCTTAATTAAAATGAGATAAAACATTGGGGTCATAGAAATGCCTCAAAGAAAGAGAGTGATCTGGGAAGATGGCATATATTGGTCAACTAACTATAAGAGTCTTAGACAGTGGCAGAATAGCAGCAGATCGGTTTTCCATTCTTTGAATAAGATGGGGCAGGTGAGGGGGTGAGGGGGGAAAAAGCAGGGCATTTCTGTAAGGAAGTATTTGAGGCAGGCTAACTTTACGAAGCAGAGAGCTTTACTTAACTCACACTTTGGGAAGTTCAAATGTATGCCATGTTCAGAGCTTAGCTGTCTCCTAGCTTTGTCACTTAATGACAGGAAAAGAGTTAGTTGTCTCCTAGCTTTGTCACTTCATGACAGAAAAGAGTTTCATGGAACAATGAAATAAAATGTTAAAGTTTATTTTGGTGCAAACATGTTTAAAATCTATGCAGTTTTTTCATAATATACATTTTCCATGAGCTTTCTGAAGACAATTCATATTGAACTATTCCTTGATTTAATTTCTCACTTGGAACATTCCATTTTTAGGCAATAGGAAACTGAAAACTTCTGCAGTCTAACCAAATTGATTTCAACACTTGTGTTCAACTTACTAATATTGTGACATGGCACAGATTAATTAAGTACTGCACTCCTCAGTTTGCATATGTACACTGGGAGGATGATTATAATTATTTGATCCTCAATAGATCAATATAATGTCTTTTCATTAATAGAACTTTGGTATCCTGAATAAATCTCGACTGTGGCTCAGTCTCAATAAATATGGCAATGCAAGAAACAGTTCAGTTATAAAAATTATTACTAGAATAATTCAGTGCTTTATTTTATCTCTTAGAAGAGTTATTCAATAATGCAAAACTTTTAAATATCCCTTTTATTCATCTGTTCCATTCTATTATCCTACAGCTGTTCCAGAAATGTGTTCCTTCTCCCCCCCCCCCCCCACGTCAGGTCTTTCTTTCTCCTTCATATGTGCCTCTTTCAGCTCTTGAGTATCTCAGTTGGCCTTAGCTTTATTCATATTTTCACTTTGTTTCCACTCTCTGCTTTATCTATTACTCAAATCCTTTATGACAAAGGACAAGAAGAATGACTCTTTTCCATTTCCTGCCCATTGTCAGTCCTGTCTCTTCCTCTATTAATTTCCTGACTATACTTTAAAACATAACCAAACAAAACTTAGGAACCAGATTGCCTAGATTAGACTAATTCTCACTTGGGAAGGGGAGGAGGTGAAGTTGGTGAGTGCAAATGAAATTCTGTGTATATAGATTAGGGGAAAAAAGTTTGAGAAAACTTATATATGCCAAAAATGAGAGCTTCCTAAACTTTATCCATATTCAGGATAGCAAACTATGAAATTACTGTTTCAGTATGTAGTTTTCTATCTTGGCTCCACTTACTGTTCTCTGCTTGGGGACACCTATAGGCCTTCAGCTGCTGCTTATTTTTCTCGTATTTTAACCTGTTCTGGAGTACATTGATCTCCCAACTCATTCTTCTCCCTAGAACCCTAGAATGCCGAGTGCTTCAATTTTCCACTTTTCCTTCTTGTTAAATCCAAGGCCAAGATTCCCCCAAGATACCATTATTTTCTAAATTGTGGTGGGAACACATGATATGAGATATACTTTCTTAATGAATTTTTAAGTATACAGAGTAGTAGGTCTGTAGAACTTATTTTGCATATCTAAGATTTTATATCATGGATCAGCAGCTCCACATTGTCCAGCTCCTCAGCCCCTGATAACCACCATTCTAGTTTCTGTTCTGTGAGTTTTGACTATTTTACATACGTCATATAAGTGGGAAAATCTAGCTATCTACTGGTAAATTAATGAATAAAAGAATGTAGTATACATATACAATGAAAACTTACTCAGCTATAAAAAGAAGGAAGTCCTACCATCTATGTGACAACATGGGTAAACACTGAGGATTATTATCCTGTCAATATGCCTCCAAAACGTATGTTGAGAATGGCCAAAGTGATAGTGTTAACTCCTGAGGGCAGAAACATCATGGATGGGTAAGAATAAGTGGAAGAACCCTTGTAAAAAAGGCTTGAGGGAGTGGGTTCATTCTCTGCTCTTCCACCATGTGAGAACAGTGTTTGCCTACATTTTTACATTTCCATCTCTCCCACCATGTGAGGATGCCACGGCAAACACCATCTTGGAAGCAAAGAGCAACCCTCACCAGACACCAAATCTGTCAACACCTTGATCTTGGTCTTCCCAGCCTCCAGAATTGTAACGTCACAGATGTCTGCACTTTATCCATTACCCAAGCTAAGATATTTTGTTAGAGCAGCACAAAGACAAGGACTTTTCCTTACGTTAAATAGTCAGGGTCCATTCCTACAGCTTCTGGGAGACTTTGAGTGTGGAAACTTCCTGAGAAGGTCTGTTCTCATCTCCGTATACCGAGCGCACAGAAGACACTGTGATGGCTGAAGCCGGAGTAAAGATGGTGGCGCGGGCGGAGTGACAGGGGTCCCTCCTCAGCCCAAGCCGGCGGCCCTGGTGGCAGCGGCATCGCAGGCCGAACTCACCGCGCCCCTTTGCCAGCCCGCGACGTCACACAAAAGCCAGGCAGCGGCAGCCGCCCAGAAACGACTGGCCCGGCCTAGAAACCGCGAGAACTGCCTCACAACCCGCGGCCTGGCTGAGCGGCGGCGATAGGTGCCCGGCGGCCAGTTCTGGGTGCTGGGACGCCGGGAGAGCCTCGCTTGTCCACTTCCCGCTGCCCTCCTCCACAGCCTTGCCCCGTGGAAGAGCCTCAGAGGCCTCCGTCGTCCCCTCTGAGGTGTCCGGGCTTTGCCCCGGCCTCCATCTTCGTCTCTCAGGATGGCGAGCAGCCACGGCTCCAAGGCCAAATTCATTGCCAGGGGGAAATACAAACAGGGGAGATCGGGTCTGGCTCCTTCGGGGACATTTATCTAGCGAGTAACATCACCAACAGCGAGGACGTGGCAATGAAGCTAGAATCACAGAAGGCCAGGCCTCCCCAGTCTCCTGTACGAGAGCAAACTCTAAGATTCTTCAGGGTGAGTTTGGCACCCGGCACACAAGCTGGTATGGTCAGGAAAAAGACTATAATGTACTAGTCATGGATCTTCTGGGACCCAGCCCCGAAGACCTCTTCAGTTTCTGTTCAAAAAGGTTCACAGTGAAAACTGTACTTATTTTGGCTTATGTACTTATGATCAGTAAAATTGAGTATGTGCACACAAAGAATTTTATACACAGACAAATTTAGCCGGATAACTTCCTAATGGGAATTGGGAGTCACTGAAGTAAGTTATTCCTTATTGGTTTTGGTTTTGGCCAAAAAGTACAGAGACAACAGGACAAGGCAACACATACCATACAAAGAAGACAAAAACCTCCCTGGCATGCATCAGTGCACATCTCGGTGTTGAGCAGAGTCGCCAAGATGGCATGGAGTCCTTAGGCTGTGTTTTGATGTATTTTCATAGAACCAGCCTGCCATGGCAAGGACTAAAGGCTGCAACAAAGAAACAAAAATATGACAATATTAGTGAAAAGAAGATGTCCACTCCTGCTGAAGCTTTATGTAAGGGGTTTCCTGCAGAGTTTGCCATGTACTTAAAACTATTGCCGTGGGCTGCGCTTTGAGGAAGCCCTAGATTAGATGTATGTGAGGCCGCCATTCCACATCCTTTTCAGACCCTGAACCACCAATATGACTACACATTTGGACAATGTGAAAGCCCAAAGCAGCACAACAGGCAGCATCTTCTAGTGGGGAGGGTCAACAGCCCCAAGCCCCCACAGCTCTCTGCTATGGCCTGGGAAAGCAGTGGAGGATGGCCCAGGTGCTAGGCCCCTGCATCCACATGGGAGCCCCAGAGGAAGCTTCTGGATCCTGGCTCCTGGCTTCGGATCAGTCCAGCTCTAGCCGTTTAGGGAGTGAACCAGCGGATGGAAGACCTTTCTCTCCGTCTCTCCCTTCCTCCCTCTCTCTTTAACTCTACATCTTAAATAAATACAATCTTTAAAAAAAAAAAAAGACACTATCATTGCATATATTACCAAATGAATTTTATCCCACTAAAATTCTGACCCCCAGATCTCTACAAGACACTTAGCTGCATGTAGAGAGTCATTACATCCATTCCTAAATGAATCCTCATTAAATATCCACAGCAATTGTTCCAAATCTTCCATACACCTCTCACACCCAGTGCCATTTTCTAACAACCACCTCCTTTCTTTTTTTTTTTTTTTTTTTTTTTTTTTTTTTGGACAGGCAGAGTGGACAGTGAGAGAGAGAGACAGAGAGAGAAAGGTCTTCCTTTTCTGTTGGTTCACCCCCCAATGGCCACTGCAGTCGGCACACCACGCTGATCTGAAGTCAGGAGTCAGGTGCTTCTCCTGGTCTCCCATGGGGTGCAGGGCCCAAGGACTTGGGCCATCCTCCACTGCACTCCCGGGCCACAGCAGAGAGCTGGACTAGAAGAGGAGCGACTGGGACAGAATCCCTGGCGCCTCGACCGGGACTAGAACCCTGGGTGCTGGCACCACAGGCGGAGGATTAGCCTATTGATCCACGGCGCCGGCCTCCACCTCCTTTCTTTTGGTCAGCCTATTTCATTCTTTGAAGCTACCTAAGGAATAATCTTTGCAGGTAATCATTTAAGTTTATGCTTCACAACTCCCAGCTACTCCCTAAAGATTTCTGCTGACAGAAATGTTTTTCCAAATCACACTATTATGATCAAGTCCATACTTTTTCCTACAAAATGTCTAAAACATATTTTGAACCACATGGAACCCTTTTTGAGCCCAGTGTTTTCTCACAGAAGTCTTTTTCCCTCCAAGTTAGACAGCCTCCAGAACATGCTTTATGAGAAACCAGAGAAAAAAATAAAGAAAAATCTGTACAAATACATCAGTCAGCTTTAGTCTAAAAATATTTGCTCCTAGAACCCTCCCAGTTTTAAAAAAATATCAGGTTATTCCACGTTAAGAAATCTCATACATACTTTCTGGGCTCTAAATAATCTCCATTTTCCTAACAAACAATAGAAGGGTAGAGGCAAGGAGGCATTCACAGATGGGCACAGGCCAGTCATTTAGACAAATATGAGACTGCTATCTTTGGGTGAAAGATTCCTAGTATCAAGAAATTTCCCTGTGTCCATGTCAGAATGAAACAGGCTTGAGTTGATTCAATATTTAAAAAAAAAAAAAAGGCATTTAACCAGTTTCTATAAGAATGGTTCTCACAAGACTTTGAGGAAAATTATTTTGTCTAAGGCACTTTGATGAGTATCTTAGGTCTGGTTCCCTGGAAGCAAAAATTGGGGTGGCCAAATAAATGTAATTTATTGAAGAAGCACTCTTCAGAAAGAATCCATAGGGGAGCAAGAAATGTAGAAAAGAGACAAATAAGAATGTCCAGTAAGGTCCAATCCTCTTTTAAAAAAAAAGATTTACATTTATCTACTTGAAAAGCAGAGATAGAAAGAGAGAGAACGAGAAAATTTTCCATCAGCTGGTTCACTCCCCCAAAAGGCCGCAAGGGCCAGGGCTATGTCAAGTAGAAGCCAGGAGCTTCCTCCAGGTCTCCCATGTGGATGCAGGGGCTCAAGTCTTAGGCCATCTTCTGCTGCTTTCCCAGATACACTAGCAGGGAGCTGAATTAGGCTGCCTGGAGCAGCTGGGACTCAAACAGGTGCCCACATGGGATGCCAGCACTGCAGGCAGAGGCTTAACCTTCTATGCCACAGGGCAAGCCCTAAGGTCTAGTCTTGACCTGAGCCAGCAGGAACCTGGGGTACATAAATTGTGCTTCAAAGTGATATTGTATTAAAACCAGGGTCAGTCTTTTGTAATCCTAAATCAATCAGTCATTAGTAACAGCATTGTGTGCTCTTCTGGGTAAAGTGGCTTCTCTTGCCTAACAGTAGGTAGCTTTGAGTTGATAACAGTGAATACTCACAGCAGTTTGGGATGAGTAGATGGGAGAATGGACATTAGCATGTGTCAGCCACCTCCTGCTAAGCAGTGTACCAGGTGATCTGCATACTTGTATGTGATTGCATAAAATCTTCCTATGAGGAAGGTATTATTTTCCCTTTCTTTAAATAAGTAAACTGAGGCTCAGCAGGGTTATGTAAATATTCTAATATTACTTAACTAGCAAGGGTAGCTGAGCTTAGCTTCTGGAGAGTTCCTCTCAAGCTCCTCTCAAGAATTTAAGATCCAACCTGATCATTTGCAGGTCTGTAACAAAAACTGAAACAATTCCATAGGAGTAAATTTTATCATAATATATATCAAAAAAGTAAATGAAATTTTTTGCACTAAAATAGGAATGCAACCTGACCTGTTTGGATATGGACATTGACTTAATGCCCTTGTCAACAATAACTATATTAATATTCTCCATTGGGAAACCTCTGTTGAATGATTTCTATCAGCCAAACACTGTGCTCAATTGACATCTACGCTGCTTCATTAATCCCCACAATAACCCTGTGAATTGGGCACTAGCATTATCCTAATTTTGCCAGTAAGAAAATTAGAGTCCAGAGAGGCCATGGGAGTTTCCCCAAATTGCACAATAGAAATAATGATAATATCAACTAATCTGTTGAGTTGCAACCACCTGACAACATTCTGGCTTGCATGCCTACTTTAAGGATTAAGCAGAAAAGTCAAGATTTACTCTGAATTTGCCACAAAGCTTTAGGAAGTTAGCACTTTGCCTTCTCTTCTGGAAAGTGGTGCGATGGAGGTCATCTCTCTAACCATAAAAATCCTAAATCCATTAGTCCTTGCATTCCTAGATTCCTGCATTATGTTTTTAGCCATGACCACTAAAGTTTTTTTATAGATCTAGACCTTACTGACATTAGCCAGCTAGTTGACATGAACTCTACAGAATGGGGTGATGTTCATCCTTGATTGTATCACACATAGTGAAATTTCCCGCATTTGAATTTCCCACTCTGAAGTTGGTATCCATGACTCAAATTCATTTTCCATAATCTTTACAGGTTTCAGGCCATTTGTACCGGACACATTATCAATACATTGAGGGAAAATGTCCCAAATATATACGTAAGGATATATCTTTTGAAAAATTCAAAATCTGACTAGGAAACATGATTGTTTCTTTGGTTCTCAAAGGTTTTGTTTACTCCACAAACTCCTATACAGGCATCTGCCTTCAAACAAATTAAACATCCAGTGTCCCAATACCAGTAAAGAGGCAGGAAAAGTCACACAAAGGCATTCAAGAAAAAAATATGGGTCATTCTCCATTTAGGGTAATTTACTACTCAAAAAATAAAAGTCTTGTAAAAATAAAGTGATGAAAAACATATTACACAGTGATAAAAGTGCTGAGTTGGAGTCATCTTGAACAAACCCTTCAGTTTATCTGACCTCTAGCTTTTTGCCTAAAAGCTGGGGACAATTGTGCCTGACCCAGTCACCCCGCATAATTATGGAGTAAGGAATAAGGTCCAAATTGGGCTGAGAGCAAACGTTCCATATGTGTAATCACTTGAAAATGCTATAGGGCTAGAGAAATGCAATAGAGGGTGTTTGTGAGACAATTATGGTGTTGTAGAGAAACCCTTTTATTTAGAAACAGAAGAGATGATAAAGAGTCTTGCTGTGCCTTGCTACTAGGGGGACCCTGACAACAGGGCCATTACTTTGGCCCTACCTAGGTGCTTTAACATATGCTTCCTGTGAGGTGAGGACTATATTTATCTGTTGTTATAAATGAGTCTTTGTGCTTCAGAGAAAAGAAGTTGCCTGCTGCATCTCACTTAGGTGAGAAGCAGCCAGGATTCCAAGTTAAGCAATGTCTTTTTACATCCCAACAATGACACCACCCAACTTGTCCTTGGTAACTCCGCCTGTCCAAATCCTTGTCTTATGATTGGTAAGAAGCTGATGAAGCTTCTCTTAGAGGCTTTGAGATACCTACATTCCATATGGGAGTGCTTGGGTTTGAGTCCCAGCCCCATTCCCAATTCCAGCTTTCTACTAATGCACGCTCTGGGAGGCAGCAGGGGATCGCTCAAGTGATTGGGTCCCTGTTACTCATCCAGGTGGGAGACCCAGATTGAATTGTGGGCTCCTGGTTTCAGCCTGTCCCAGCCCTGCCAGTCATGGGTATTTGGGATAGTAAAGCCATGGATGAAAGGTCTGAGTCTGTTTCTCTGCCTTTCAAAAAAAATTTTGTGAAGGATGAAATTAAATACATGTGCAAGTTTTTAATGACTTTAAAGGCTTAATACACAGGGAAACATTATAATCTTCCCTCTTGCAGTATTTGTAATTTCATCACACAAACCACCTTGAAAGAAATACAAATTGAGCACTAATATTATATTGTTCTAACAATCTATCATCGATGTTCTAGTTGTAGTTACAATCATTAATATATACTTAAAATAAAAATTACCTTTCCAAAGGGTTCATCTTAAAAATAAGGTCATTTTACCAGCATGTTGAAATTGCCTTTTTATGTCATGTCCTTCAAAATAGATCTGAGTTTACAAAGAGAAAAAGTGAGTGAATCCTTGCCTTAGAGGTATTCAGTGTGTGAATACCTTTTCCTTCCAGTTAGTTTTGGCTGATGAGATACAACAGCAGTGGGTTAAAGGACAGGAGGGGACTGAATCAGGGCACTTATTCTTTTAGAATTCCTTCTTCACCACTCCTGGATAGGTATTGTCTGGGTTCCTCTATCCTTTGCCGTTGGTTCACCCTCCAATGGCTGCCGCGGCCGGCGCGCTGCGGCCGGCGCACCGCGCTGATCCAATGGCAGGAGCCAGGTGCTTCTCCTGGTCTCCCATGGGGTGCAGGGCCCAAGCACTTGGGCCATCCTCCACTGCACTCCCTGGCCACAGCAGAGAGCTGGCCTGGAAGAGGGGCAACCGGCACAGAATCCAGCACCCAGACCGGGACTAGAACCCGGTGTGCTGGCGCCTCAAGGCAGAGGATTAGCCTAGTGAGCCGCGGCACCGGCCACTGCTTGGACTCTTGAAACCTTTCCTATTTAAAACTATTTGATGAATGAAATAGACCCAGAAATCTACTGGGATAATTTGTATTTCTTTTTCCTTGCAGTTAATGCCCAAACTCTTTCATGTCCCTTAAATATATTGCTAAGTATTACTCGTTTAATAAACACTTTTAGCTAAAAAAAAAAAAAAAAAAAAAAAAAAAAAAAAAAAAAAAAAAAAAAAAATCACTGCTTAGGCCAAGCAGCCTACTTCTCCAGCTGCAGCTCTTTCTCTGGATGTCAGTATCAACTCCCTCTTTCTCCCTTCAGGTTTAAGGAAAACGTAAAGGTTCCTTCTATATCTAGGCTACTTCAGTCTACCTCATTGGTTTTCCTTAAATCAGCCCTGACATTCACAATTAGCTCATTTATTAAACTCACCCAACCACCTGTGTTTCAGTCATTTCCTATGAAATCTATCTTGGAAAAGTGGTGTTCAGAATTTGGAGACTCATAAATGCCTTGAAATGTACCCCTATGAGTTACTCAACACTTGGGTTAATGTTCGAAAACCATATTACAATGGTTTGAATAAATATTTACATAGTCTCTGTGCTAAGTAGGACCAAGATCTGAGGCTGAACTCATTGATAAAGTCTGTTAGAAAAAGCCATTATGCTGGATTAAATCAATTGAAAAAGCATTGTTTTCAGTAGCAAAAAAAATTAAAATAGTTTGAGTTTCCACCAATAATAAAATGGTTGGATAAATTTTATATCACATCTATAACAGGAATCTATTGAAGAATAAGTTATATCTATAGTTATAGATATTGGAAGTGTATCAGTGAGGTATTGTTAAGTGAGAAAAGATTTGCAGAGTAACATGGAATACACAATCTCATTTTTTATAAAAAGAAAGAACTATACATATATGGTCATAGTTTTTATACATATGCAAAAACTGTAGAAAACATACTAAATTATTAACATTACTTATCTCTGGGATCATTGGTGTAGAAGACATTTATTACTATTTACATAACTGCAATTGTGCAGTGAATGTAGTCTGAAATGGTATTGTAATTTTATAGAGAAATTCAATAAGGAAATTTTAAAGAAAAAACAAAACGTATCTTCAAGCCTAGAGTTACTCCTGAAATCTTTGGACCAGAAATGGTGTCTCCACAAGCTTGCTTCACTGGCCTCAGTGCTGCATAGAATATAAGCTAAGAAATGCTCATCTATTTGGATAAGTAGGTGATTACAGAATCACCATGAAATTAAGATTGGGTTAATGTAAAGTAGTGTAGCTAGTTTTCTTTTATATCAACATGTTTTCCAATTACCAAAAATTTGGTACTGATAAATCACTATTATTTTGGTCTTACCTTTTGACATGTACAGTATACAAGTGTAATTCAAAATGTGCATGAAAAACTGAAATTGAAATAAATTTATTTTGGTATAAAATTTTGAAATCCATGAATATTTTTTCAGAATATGCATTTTCCATGAACCTCTTTTTTCTGTGAAGTAATTTCATCTTTGTAGCCCTAGCTTGCATTTCACCTCCTCTTCCATCCACCATGAAACAACCACTATTGCCAAAAAATGCAGTCTCCAATTTGGCCTAGGCCTGAGCTTGACCTCCAGTCCTGACCCAATAACTAGTAAAAGGGAAATAGCTATGATGATGACTGATTGAAATCATTCTAGAGCCAGTGGAGTTCATCGGTCCCAAATCACAGGACATCAGTGGTTGATTCGTGGACATACTCATGTCCTAAACTGATCACAGGTAAGAAAAGTACTTCAGTTTGATGGTGGGGAGAAGATTCCTTCTTTCATTTCTGGCTGTAAACAACAAAGTACTTGTCCCCAATTACTGCCAACAACCATCTTAATTAATAGGAGGATTTTATAATTATGTTAATGCCTTGGGAAAGAAGGAAGCAGAGTAATAAAAGTAATGGTTGCTTCTCTCATTGAATCACTGAATCAAAACTGGCCCAGAATGTACCCAAACACTGGATTTTTACAGTTATGTAATCAATGTTTTCTTTATTACACTAAATTTTTTTAAGAATTCATTTTATTTATTTGAAAGGCAGAGTTAGAGAGACAGAGGGAGGGAGGGAGGAAAAGAGGGAGGAAGAGAAAAAAGAGATCTTCTGTCTGGTGGTTCATTCCCCAAATGACTGCAAGAGCCAGAGCTGGGCCAGGCTGAAAGCAAGAGCCAGGAGCTTCTTCTGGGTTTCCCACATGGTTGCAGGGGCCAAAGCATTTGGGCCATCTTCTGCTTCTTTCCTAGGCACATTAGCAGGGAGCTGGATAAGAAGAGGAACAGCCAGGACTCAAATCGACACACGTATAGGATACTGGCATTGTAGGCAGTGGCTTAACCCACTACGCCACAATGCCAGCCCCTATTACACTAACTGAAGTTTATTTTTCTGTTATATGTCACCAAAAAAACTCTTTTAAAAGAACCCCTCCCTTCATTATTTAAAAAAATCAAAATTGTATTTCCCCCTATAGATATTACTACTAAGAAACCTCTGACATCCTGCAAATCACCTTGATGAACGTGCCCCACTCACAGGAAGCAAAGAAGAACTAAAACTTGGGCCAGCAAAAGACCAGTATGAATGGTTGCTACCAGGGGCTGGAGTTGAGGAAATGGTTGTCAAAGCAAAATCTCAGTAGGAAAGAATGATCAAGTTCAGAAGATCTGTTCTACTATGTGGTGGTTGTAGTTACTAATGGTGTAGTACATTCTTTTTTTTTTTTTTTACAGGCAGAGTGGACAGTGAGAGAAAGAGACAGAGAGAAAGGTCTTCCTTTGCCGTTGGTTCACCCTCCAATGGCCACCACAGCTGGCACGCTGCAGCCGGCGCACCGTGCTGATCTGATGGCAGGAGCCAGGTACTTATCCTGGTCTCCCCTGGGTTGCAGGGCCCAAGCACTTGGGCCATCCTCCACTGCACTCCCTGGCCACAGCAGAGAGCTGGCCTGGAAGAGGGGCAACTGGGACAGAATCCGGCGCCCCAACTGGGACTAGAACCTGGATTGCCGGCGCCACAAGGCGGAGGATTAGCCTAGTGAGCCGCGGCGCCGGCCTACTAATGGTGTAGTACATTCTTGAAAATCAGTCAGGGAATAGACTTGCTTTTTAAATTTTCATTTTGTGTTTGACAGGCATAGAGACAAAGACAGAGATTTTTCCATCTGCTGGCTTACTACCCATATACCCATAACAGCAAGAGCTAGGCCAGGCTGAGCCAGGAACTGGAAACACAATCAGGGTCTCCTATGTGGTGTCAGGGACCCAGCTAGTTGAGCTGACACCTGCCGACTACCAGGGTAGGCATTAGCAGGAAGCCAGAATGGGAAGCAAAGTAGGGGCTTGAACCCAAGCACTCCTATACGGATTGTGGGTGTTCCAAGCACCATCAACACCTGCACCTAAGACAATAGATTTTAAATGCTCTCACCACCAAAAATAAGCATGTAAGGTAGCACAAATGCTAGCAGTTTAGTTAATCCTGTCACATAATACAAAGCATCATGTGGTACACAATGAATATAGAGTATTCTAAAAAGTTAGTGAAAACAATAAATTAAAATATTTCTATTTGGGTGCAAAAGAAATTTTGAAATTCATGGATAGTTTTTATCTACTACATATTTTCCATGAACTTTCTGGCTTGTCTGCATAGACTGCAAAATGTTTTGCACCAAAATAAGCTTGTCTTTTAGCTCCATATTTAATGAATATTTTCAGTCCCCTTGTGTATACAACTGTTTGTCAATTCCAAAAGTACTTTTGAAAACTTAAATTTATAAAAGACCAATATGGCTTGTCTTTGTGACGACACCCACGGAGCATATTTCCCTACCTAAGGTGGGCTTGACACCAGGTTTTGTATTCTATTCCATCAAAAACTGTTGCCCAACATTTGCCTTTCTCAGGAGGAAAGGCCACAGACGCAGTTGTTGGTATGCCATAAAACTCTTCAACAGAACAGATCTTTGTCTCTGCTGCTAATAAACAGGACGGCCCAAGGCCAGCAACATCATTCTGAAGGAGGGAAAGTGTGTTTGCTAAACTCATCTTCTCTCAGCTCCCTGCCTCTCCTTTGCTGGGTTTCACCCCACATTTGGTCTGAAAGCACATAGACACCTCCCTAGCTCTCCTGGAAGAGTAAGAAGCTAAGGCTGAAGAGCTGGAACCTAGAGGCACTTTGGAAAGTCTCTCCGGCAAGCAAGCACCTTCGGCAGCTTCTGGGGGGGGGGGGGGGGGGCGGTTGTTTCACTGTTACACAAGGTCCTTCAGAAAGTTCATGAAAAATGGAATTAAAGGTTAAGTTTATTTTGATGCAAAAAATTCATTGAATTCATGCCTATGAGGGACCTACAAAATATTCATAGAAATACATATTATAAAAAACTGCATGGATTTCAAAATTTTCTTATACCAAAATAAACTTCTACTTCTACTTCCCACCAACTGTTTGAATTACTCTCATATGTGTAGTCTCTGGAATGAAACACTTCCAGGTTTCAATATAGCCTTTGCTGTTTACCCATTCTGGGACATTAGAAAAGATTTTTTAATATTATTTTTATACCATAATTGACACATAATAATTGTGCATATTTATGAGGTACTGTGTGACATTCCAAAACATGTATACAATGTACAATAATCTGGGTAACTGGTATATTTAAAACTTCATATATTTGTCTTTTTGTGTTCACCAGGAACATTCATAATCCTCCCTACCAACTATTTATTCATTCTTTTATTTAACAGAGTAACAGAGAAAGAGAGAGAGACAGAGAAAGAAAGAGATCTTCCATTCTCTGGTTCACTCTTCAAATGGCCACAGGAGCCAGGTCAGAACCAGGCCAAAGTCACATACCAAGAACTCCATCCTGGTCTCCCAGATGGGTTATAGGGATACTTGGGCCATCATCTGCTGCTTTCCCAGGTACATTAGCCAGGAGCTGGATCAGAAATGGAACAGAAGGGACTTGAACTGGCATTCTGAAATGGGATGTTGGCGTCTCAAATGGTGGCTAAAACTGGTGAGTGAGAACACCTGCCCCAGTACTAGCTATTTTGTAATATTTGAGTAAATGTTGGAAACTTTCTTGACTTGTGCATGCTTCAGCATCCTCATCTAACTAGAGATAATAATGAACACCCAACTTTTAGGGCTGTAAGGCTTTGGCCAAGTGATTTCCAGAACTCGTTCAAGGGAGCCTTACACTCAGGAGCTATGAGCGCTAAAGGTGTAAGAATAGCAGAAGCAGTAATAGCAACAGGTAGCCCAACTGAACTAGTTAAAAATCAGGTAAAAATAATTTCCAGATGATGAACACAGCTGCAGGGAAATAGAGTTTAAGACTTATTCAGCCTTTTTAAGGGGTCTATACTGAATATTATATTTTCTTGACTAAGATTTTGCTAATTCTTGCACATTATTGATAATAACTTTGCCCATCACATCTGTAGACAATCAGATCAAGGGCAAAACCTTCCAGCCCAAGACTCAAGCACTCTTTTCTCCCCTCCGTTACATGCTGAAATTGCTTTTCCAGTCTCCTAATACCATAAACATGCACACAGAGGCTTATTGAGATATATTTTGTGCATGAGAGTGGGAAAAAAAAAAAGAAACATTACTTAAGATCAAACATTGTTTTCAAGTCTAGGTTAGCATTCCTGGAAAATTCATTCACAGTATTTTTCAAGCAGGTTAAAATCTCCAAGCTGTGACCAAACAGTGTGCCAAGAACATGGTCAGACAGACAGGCTTGGAAAACTGGAGAGGAAGGCTTGTTTCCAAGGAAAAGTATAGCATAGTCACAGCTGGCATCCCAGCATGAGGGGCTTTGTGAGTAAGACCATGTCTTGGAGACGGGTTTGGGGCCTGGAGCTAGATCACTATCGGAGCACGGTTTGGGTGCTGTGTGGTGCTTTTAAGGAGTCACTCCTTTCCACTTCTTCATTTAAAAAAATTGCTTCACTGTGGCACTTTTGCCTCCATCAAAACTTGGTAAAACTTTTGAATTGGAATCAGTAGAGGTAGCACATCTCTGTGCTGTATTGTTTGGTTCTGTTCTTTCTATTGTAGTCAACACTCTGATTCCCAGGACAAATGTCCCTAAAACCTGTGAATTGTATAGACTTTCCAAGTAATAATATGCTTCCTCTTCATCTTGGAGTCCTTTGGAGAAAGTTAAAGGACTGAACAGAAGTATTGAGGGGCCTTTCTTTTCCAAGATCCACCACAGAAAGGAACTGGGTTTCAGATTTGGTAAATAGAGCAGGTCTTACTAAGAAGCAATGTGAGCTCGAACTTGACTAATCCTCCCTATCTGGAAAGCCAAACTTTTGTCTTCAACATGATATAAAAAACAGAGCATTGAGATTTAGAAAGAAAGAGACTCGGATTTGACCTCCGATCTTCTCATTACTACCTATGTAATTTGTGGTGGAAAGGTTAAAACTCCTTTTCACTTTCATCATCCGTAAAGTGAAAATAATACAAATGGTTTCATAGCATTATGTAGCTCAAATGAGAGGGTAGATGGTTCTCCTTTGCAAAGGCAAACACAAGGCGCCTGATTAACTTTAAAATGGTTCTAATCATTACTCATTATACTTTCCACTTGCATTGAGACCTATAAAATACCTTTAAGAATAGCACTTTAGCAACGTCAATCATTGCATTTTTTTTTTTTTTTGACAGGCAGAGTGGACAGTGAGAGAGAGAGAGACAGAGAGAAAGGTCTTCCTTTTGCCATTGGTTCACCCTCCAATGGCCACCGCGGCTGGCGCGCTGCGGCCGGTGCACGGCGCTGATCTGATGGCAGGAGCCAGGTACTTATCCTGGTCTCCCATGGGGTGCAGGGCCCAAGCACTTGGGCCATCCTCCACTGCACTCCCTGGCCACAGCATAGAGCTGGCCTGGAAGAGGGGCAACCGGCACAGAATCCGGTGCCCCGACCGGGACTAGAACCGGTGTGCCGGCGCCACAAGGTGGAGGATTAGCCTAGTGAGCCGCTGCGCAGGCCAATCATTGCATTTTAATGTGAATAAAGAAGGTAAATAAGGAAGAAGACATGACTGAAGAAGGGTGCTTAGAAAGAGAAAAAGAGCCTAGGAGTCTTAATATTATCTTTCTCTGCTTCAAAACACTAGTTAAACTTTTCCTCCTGACTCTTTCATGCTGCTATTGGGTTAGCCTTCTCTTCCCCAGCAGAGAAATATAGCAGATATAGACTTTTGTTTAGGAAAATGTATATTTATTGTATTGCATGCTAAGTGCCAAGCTTTGTGATAAGTGTTGGGGCTATAACTAACAGACTTGTCAAAACGCCCTTTGGGTGATTACAATCCATGGAAGCAGTTGGCATCACCTAGAGAAGAGGACCAGGGACAATGCCTTGAGATCAAGTACATGTAAGAAACTGGAGGAAGATGAAGAGAGAGCTATAGCTAAGTAAGAAGAGGTGGGAAGAGAGGGCATAAGAGCACAAGTGAGAAACAGTCTCAGGCAAGAGAAGGGTAGTCTTCTCCATTGATAAAGCTAATTCCCAGTTATTGAATAGATGGCTTTTTGCACTTACAGTTTGTGAAAACTGGACTAGGCCCTGACAACTTGTCACTGAAAAAATTAAAATTGTTACAGATTGGGCTTTCCAGGAAGCAACTTTAATAGGGAGATCAATGTAGAGGAGGTTTATTATGATCAACACATGATTAAGGGAGAAGCTAGAATCAGGATTGGGCAGAGAGAGGGGTCAAACTGCAATGCACCTGCAAAGAGAGCCTCAGAAACCCCACAGGGATCTCTGTAGCTAGAATGGCCCTTCAGAATTGTCCACACTTGGGCGGAGACAGTTGCATGGACTAGTCACTGTAGAGGATGACCCTGAAAGATGGTACTGGCAAGGTAGCTCTCTGTTGCTGATGGAGTCACAAAAGAAGCTGCTTGCTGAAGGCTGTCTACCCACAGCACCCCCAACATCTATGGAACCAAGTGCATCATTGACAAAAGATTGGAAAGACATTACAGTGCATACCCCAAAAAACAATGCAGTCCCTTGTTCCTGCAGGACACAGTATCTCCCAAGGTACAGATATTAAACTATGAAGCCAGCAGGTGGCAGCATCATAATTCAGGTCAGTCGGATTGAAGTAGGATTTGTTGAGTCAGGGTCCTTGAAGGCAAACTGAAAGGGACTGCAGCTATCTAAAGTAAAAAAAAAAAGGGGGGGGGGCGGAGTTTAAGGAAGGGCATGGACTAACTCAGGTAGTAGAAAGAAAAGTCCAAGAAACAAGGTCATAAATGAACAGGAATAGTGAACAGAGAGTAGGTGTCCAGAAGCTCAACTGTAGGAACAGTCTGGATTGGGTGTCTCCAGTGACCCTAGGAGACACTGGTGTCAACATCTCAGCCTCTGGAATGAATTTTTATCTGTGCAGTGCTATTGTGTATCACTGGTTCCAAAATGAGAGGCTGAGGCAGGAGCATCTGGCCTTTCAGGCATCTGTAGTGAGAGGTGAGGTCCTACCCACCACCTCAGCTCTGCAGATACAGAGTCCCAGGCAGAAAAAGATTCAGATACTGCACTGATTAAAAACAACAACAAGAATACATAAAGGCAAAGTCTTGGCCATCAACTTGACTTAGTGCTCATGGGAAGGAGTTAATTAGGGTTATGCAGATTATGGGGCCTCTAAGCACATGAAGGAGGTTGACACAGTGGGCTGATAAAACAGACAAAACAAACACTGAAGACCAGACCATAACTTGGGCTCGGTACCTATGAGAAGGGGTTAGGGAAACTCAAGCAGATACTGGGCCCAGCTGGATAGATGTGGTGTTGACAGAAGGCTCTAGTCCCAGCAGACTGACATGCGCTCAGGAAACCAAAGCTGAGCCTCCGATGGAAGATGGGGATTAGAGAGGAGAGCTGGAGCTCAGAAAGGTGGAGAGATGCCCATCATCCACCCCAGTACAACCTTGGCAACAAGATGAATCCCAAGTCCTTTTCAGTGGTAAGGGTTGGCCCTTCAAATGTAGCCACGTTTGGTCTGAACTGGCAGAGGCACTAAGTAAAGGCTCAATCTGTGAGCTGAAAGTTTTCTAGTCCAGTGACGGAATGGGCTGGAAAAAGTAATACCAGGAGGATAAATAACCCAGAAGGAGTTTTCTTTTCTTTATCTCCTCCAGGGCCCTCCCCCAAAGAGAGGAAAAGGCAAGTAATGTTTATTTGGTGCCAACTATACTAAACACTGTGCTACTCTAAAGCCTCAAAACAAGATCTGTTATTCTCATTTTTCCCGTTGCAGAAGCTGAATATCACAGATGTTAATAACTTGTCCTGAGTCTTAGAGATTTAGAATTCGAGTCTATTCATCCCCAAGCAAAACACATTCATGTTCTGTTGTCTGTACTCTTATCATCACTTGCTTTATTCTCGGTTCCTTATCCTAGCTTTACTGCAACAGCCACATTGTGTTTTTAGAATCATGCTCCTCAAACTGGAATTTATCTTCTCATCATAATACGTCAAGGGGTATCTGAGGTCACAGGCTTAGCATAAAGCACTTTCTGGAATGGAAAATTTATTTGAGAATTGTTCAGGTTACTGGTACATGGAGGATTCACTTAATTGGTTCAGGTTTAATGTAGTGTTGTATGAAAGCAAGCATAGAGGTATTTAAGGTATAAATATTTAAGAGAAAATAAGTAATGTTGAAGAAATCTCAAGTCAATGTGTTCAACCCTACAAATCCCTCTGAGATATGTGCGCATGTTTCTCTGTCATTGGGCTACATGAATAGATAATTTTATAAACGCTAACTGTGAGAAGAAAGCCTGGAGAAAACTCAGGTAATGACGCCACCACCTCTCAAGACCACTCCCAGCATCAGACTGCAGGCTTCATTCTGGAAGTTCTCCTCTTGGGGGGAGGTGATGTGCTAATGACCATTCAGAAATGCTCTGGCAGGAGACATCACTAAATAAAACTGGCAGCCTTTAGAAAGCATGGAAACTTCTAGAGACAATAGAACAAGTCAGAAGCCCAGGAGTAAAGGGGAAATAATGAGATGAGCTAGAGCAAAGGAAAATTTTGGCATGGGGTTGGGAAAATGTCCAAGGAGTAAGAACTGTTAGATGACCGACTCATCAGGACAGGAAATGAGGAGTCCCCGACACGTAGCTCATCAAACCCAATAGGATTCAGGCGGCCTCCTCTGCAGGGAACATTGAACTGACTCCGGAAGGGTAGGATGGCCAAGCAGGTCATTTTCAGCTCCTATTTCAGTTACTCTATGGAACAGGATGATTCAAACCGTATGGCTTTAAAGCCACTCTTCATTTCGGTGGTTTGGTTGTTTGGGTTCTTTTAAGGCACCACGTGACAAAGGCCCTTGTGACAAAACAAAGCACTCTCACAAAGCAAGTTTGTTTCAAACCTAACCCCCTTATCTTCTCTTCCCCATGCATGTAAAGTAATGTGCTTTCTTTTAGAACTTGTTCCAGGGTAAACTGGATTGATGTAGTGCTTTATGGAAACTGTGTGCCAAAGAACAGAAGAATAATGAGAGATCCCACACTGGGTCAGATCGAATTTCAGGGCAGCCTGGGGTTCTGAAGCTGACAGTGGTACCCAGGGATATGTGGTTAAAAACACATTGGTTGTTGTTAACCTCAAAAGGACAGGGAAGAGCCCCAAGTGGACAAATATGCCTATCTGTGGGCAGCAAGTTTTACAATGTCTTGCTTCATCTCCAGAGTGCAGTAAAAATGGCCTGGGCTTTAGGAGCAGAGAAAATGGGATTCTGGCTTACCCCAAACAGACTCTGATGAGTGACTTAATCTTCTCTGAGTCTCATCTGTAAAAAGGACACAATAAAACCCACCACAGAGCATGGCTGAGAGAATGAAATAAGAAAATGTTCAAGGGCCTGTGTTGTGGTACAGTGGGTTAAGCCACTGCCTACAAAGCTGGCATACCATATGAGTGCCAGTTCAAGTCCCAGCTTCTTCACTTCTGGTCTAACTCTCTGCTAACGTGCCTGCGGAGGCAGCAGATGATGGTCCAAGTACTAGTGCCCCTGCTAGCCATGTAGGAGACCCAGATGGAGTTCCAGGCTCCTGCCTTTGGCCTAGCCTAGCACTGGTCATTGCAGCCATTTGGAGATTTAACCCAAATATGGAAGATCTCTATCCATCTCTCCTTCTTTCTAACTCTGGCTTTCAAATAAATAAATAAATCTTTTAAAAAAGAAAGCTCGAAGAAGAAATACATTATTTATGTTTGCAATTGGAGACTGTTACGCTTAGTGAAATAAGCCAGTCCCAAACAGGCAATATCATGTTTTCCTTGATTTATGGTAACTAATATACAAGATACAAATATGTAATACATTTGAGCAAAATTGACACTTTGAAATTTGATTATTGTTTACAGCTCTTGTCTATATTATTGTGGAACAGCTTTTTTTCTGCTTACCACTTCTGGAGTTATTTATTTAGTGGAAGGTTAATCTGTGACTATAAAGTACATTAAAAGTATGTCATTGTAAAAACTAAAAGAAAAATAAGAAAAGATGGAGGGTGGATGTATGAGAGGGAGGGAGGAAGGGTAGCATGAGAGGTATCATTATGCTCTTAAAACTGTATATGTGAAATACATGAAATTGGTTCCCTTTATATAAATAATTATCTCAAAGCAGAAAATTTGCACTACTAAACACAGTGCCTGACACATAGTAAGTGCTTGATAAATTATAACAAGAATATGATGGAAGTTCTATTTAAAAATCCCATAAGACTCTATATATTCTCTCAATTCCTGGTACATTAAAATGATAGCTCATGTGTGGATATGACCCAAGCCAGTATTACAGTTATGCTCCTCTGATGATTCCCACCTAGCCAAGAGATAGCTGGTGCCTATCACAGAGAAAGAGGTAGAGACACATCATGAGGTTTTCCTCTGCTGCTTCACTCCTCACATGCCCACAAGGGCCAAGGCTAGGCCAGGCCAAATCCAGGAGCTTTATCCAAGTCTCCCAAGTGGGTGGCAGAGGTCTGAGTACATGTGCCATCCTCCACTGCTTTCCCAGGCACATTAGCAGGAAGCTGGGTCAGAAGTGAAGCCCAGCATGGGCTGAAACTGTTGGTCATATGGGATGCCAGCATAGGGATTAACCTAGTTCCTATCTTTCAGATGCTGTAAACTAACCTTTATCTTTTAGCTTTACCTAGATTAGCATAATATTCTTTAATATCTGCCATTTAAATCAGAGATTTATTATTTACTTGTGGCAGTGAGATTTTTATGAGTCAAGAGGGAACCCAAAAAAACTTGGATTGCCTGGCGGTATGTGGGCCATCTTCAGGGTCAGCCAAATAACCTCTTCTTACCATTGCTATGATTTTCACAGGCCTTGCATATAATTTTAGAATGCACCTAGTGACTAAATTAGGAGACTACTCTACAGGGAGAGGGCTGAAGCTCTGAAGTTACTGACAGAAAAGCCAACAGGTCTTTTTGTTTCTGCCAGTTTTATAGCCACTGCAAAATTAGAAAGGGATCCTGCAAGATGACCCTGGGCTATTCAACCATCAGCCCAAGTCTATGATATAGTGACTCCTTGATGTGCTAGTTATCACTCATCAATAAAACTGGAGTTCTATTTATCCGAAACTGGGAAATATCTGGGAAATACCTCCGTTGGGTTCCTGACCACACAAACTGTCCTGATGTCACAGATAACTATGAAAAACTAGAGTAGAGGCTACAAGGAACAAAGTCAGAGCCTCAGAAGAACAGTAAGTCCCTGTTCCTTATACAAGTAGCCTTTAACATATGTGTAGAAAAAGGGAATGAAAAGACAAGCTTATTTTGGTACAAAAGCATTTTGAAATCAGTGCATGGCTTTTCCGTAACATGGATTTTCAATGAATTTATTGAAGACCCTTTGTATTTGTTGGGCCATCAAAGGGTCATTTCCCTCACTACAAAATCCAGAAATCCAGGCTTCCTTAGGGCAAAGGGCAGGAGAGGTATTCCATCTGCCATTTTCATCTGTCTTTATCTACCTGGCACTGATTTGCCCTGAAATTTAAGTGCCTGAACTCCTCCTCAACACTGTTAGCTAGCTGTACTTCTAGGAGTATCCTGGAGGATTTGTATGCTAGGGTTTCGGAATGTAAATCACAGATATAGACTCTGGCTAACATAAGCAGAAAAAGAATTGGCTGCACAATAATTTACTGTAAGGTATTTAGTACCTTACAAAATTGGCAAGAAGATGTAACAACCAGACTTTGCAGGAACCAAGGGAAATCCAGCCAAAATCCTTTCTAGAAATGGACTGCAGAGAATTTCACCAGTATTCCTCAGCCACCAGCCACTTATTATAAAGGCACTGAACATGACTCTTCCACAGTGCAGGAATAATTGTTAAGTGGCCATGCCACTTATTCCTTCAACATTCAGAGCTTCATGCTAGGAATTCTGTGGCTCCATGCTGGTCACATGACAATGCCCAACCACCAGAAGGCTGTCTGAGTGTAGCGTTGGTGTTGTGAAGTACAGAGTACCCCCTGCCAAAACTAAGCAGGAAATGAAGAAGAAGACTCCATGCAGCAACAAAGTGCTTGTTAGAACAAGTTACAGGTGGGATGCCAGCCTGGGGCCCTGGGGCACTGAGCTGTCTGGGCAAAGTTAAAGCAAGATTTACGCTACCCCTCATGTAAGAACAGTAGCAGAGATAAGCCTTTGTAGGTTTACAAATCATAAGGGAGCTGCAGATTAAAACTTCTCTTACAACATTTGTTTATTATTCTTTAGAAATAGCCCTTAGGCCCTTTGCTGGCCTGTCCCACATTACTAGAAAGGCTGATTCGCACTTGGGCTTCAAGGCTGGAGAGTGGTGCTGATTAGGCTCACAGCTTCACCCTGCAAGACAGCAAGGCTCAATAAAGCATCACTATGGGTGTGTTGCCATACAGTGGCTACATGACAATGGTTTCCTCCATTTCTGTAGAAAAACATTACCTCCCACCAATCTTAGGTTTCTTTTCCCAAGGTGAAAAGAATATTTATAGATTCTAAGACGTCAAAATAGGTAATATCCATCACAGTCTACCACTTTAGCTAACATTCTCCCAGATCCTTCCTCTGTTCATAACATTTCCAAAAACATTACTCCTAACAAGATAACATCCTCCCCAGGACAACCAAGAAGTCAACATTTCATGAGTGGGAAGCACAGTGAAGCCTCATCTGCTATTACAGGCAGTGCCCATTCTTCTTACTGATATCCTGCCTCCTGGACCAAATAATAAATTTGCCCACTAAAACACATGATATGCACATCATATAAGTATGAGCTGGAATGAGATGACAGAAAAGGAAAGGAAGTACACACACACGCACACTACACTAAGGAAAGAAATATGGTCTGAGGCTCTGTTCCTTATTTCTATAACTGAGAGAGGGTAACTGGGATTGCAGTTTAGGTTCTTTATGGTGTAGATTCTGAGATGATATTTAACTGGCTGGATATTTGTTTAAGAGAGTTCTTGGGCTCAAGATCTGTGAAAGGGTGAGGGAAAAACCAGAGAAGACAAAGGAATGAGTTAGGTCCTAACGCTGGCCCAGCAGTCCTAGCCAGACCCATGTGTACTTGAAAGACAGAACGACCATTCATTTGTCCTCAGCCAGGCAGAGATGACCAGGTCTTCAAAATCCTCCATTGATAAATTACCGAATAAAGGCCACCCAAGAAGTGGCATGAACTTGAGTGAGGAATCTGTCTACAGTAAATCCAATCCATGAAAGCACTGAAAACTCAGAGATTTCTGCATGATCTGGGGCCACAATTCTTTCATGGAAGGATGATCTGAGTGGTGCATCAAGTGGCCACCATAGCTAGTCTTTATATTTCTCTTCCTCTGTTTCTTATTCTATATTGTCTTTATCTTCAACAAGCACTTCAGCTAACTGGGATCCTGCATCCAGTGGAGAAACAATGCAAATTTTTATTCCTTGGGTCGTAATATCCAAACTCACATTATATTCTTCCCCTTCTTCCCCTTCTACAGCAGTAACTGAGACTCCATAGGATGCTCTACTGTTCTATAAAGACTATTAGAGGTGGTAAGATATGGCCAGTTAAATCCCTGAAGCATTATAAATGCATTCTCTAACACCTCTATAATAAAT
This sequence comes from Oryctolagus cuniculus, assembly GCF_964237555.1. NCBI lineage: Eukaryota > Metazoa > Chordata > Mammalia > Lagomorpha > Leporidae > Oryctolagus > Oryctolagus cuniculus. The sequence continues at coordinate 145,268,863 of NC_091437.1, forward strand.
AGGTTTCTCTGTCAGAAGTAGTGTTGTTGGAGATACCAGGACATTTTATAAAACATTCACAGGTTTTAAAATGGTAGCTCTTGCACAATCCAGTGAGGATCAATCATGACCTTTCTGAGGGTTATGCCCAAATTAATCAACCTTCTTTTGTTTTTAAGATTTTATTTATTTGAGAGCCAGAGTTACAGACAGAGGGAGAGAAAAAAAGAGAGAGATAGGTCTTTCATCTGCTGGTTCACTCCCCAAATGGCTGCAACTGCCAGGGCTGGGCTGATCCAAAGCCAAGAGCCAAGAGCTTCTTCCAGGTCTCCCACACAGGTGCAGGGGCCCAAGGATTTGGGCCATCTTCTGATGCTTTCCCAGGGCATAGCAGAGAGCTGAATAGGAAGTGGAGCAGCCGGGACTCAAACCAGCGCCCATATGAGATGCTAGCGCTGCAGGTGGAGGCTTAGCCTACTATGCCACAGCACCCGGCTCCATTAATCAGCCTTCTATAAGGGCTCAGGGATCATTAATGATGCCAGCAATCTGGCTAACCAATAGTGGCAGACCATGTTGTTCAGCCCATGTGGAGTTTATCCTTAACCCTAACCCCAAGAGACCTCATGGTCTTTTGTTCCTGTGTCAGTAAGCAAGCATCAGGATAGATTAGGAAAGACTCCCTCACATGTTGGTTCCTGGATTAAAAGTTTTATTTGCAAGAGAAATACTTTATTGATAATTCACAAATCACGGAACTAATTGTTGCTATACTATGTCAATATTTAAATTAATAGACACTGTTGTTTTTTTACGGCAGTTTTAGGTTCACACCAAAATTGAGTAGAAAGTATGGAGAGTTCCAACCCACCCTCTACTAGACCAACATTAAGATTTAGAATAATATATTTCTTCCTTGAGCTTTTTAAGAGGCAGTATCGTACAATGGCAAAGGGTAAGCCTTTCAAGTCAGACTACCTGGGTTTGAATCTTTGCTCTATCACTTACTAGCAAATGTAACTTTTGAGCAAGTTACTGTCCTGTGCTTCAGTTTTCTCCTCTTTAAAGTAGGAATGATAATTACAGTACTTATGCCCATAATTGTAAGAGGTATATTCATTTCCTATTCTCTCCAGAAAGAAAATATTGATTTCAAATGAGCTCTAATGTTCCATCAATTACAGATACATTTTTATTTCAGAGATGCTTAATGGCTCTTGTTTTAGAAATCAGGAAGACATTGTGAGGACTTTTCATGTGCTTAAAGATATTTCAACTATTGTAACATGTTTGAGTATGACATTTTTCCTCTCAAATTTAACTTTAAAGACTCCATCCCAACTATTCTAGAAGCAAAGTTGATGAATCTAGAGTCAATGAGGTTGATGGGGAGAGGACAAAAGAATTGGCTTTCTGCAGGAATTAGTAACAGGATCTTCAGGCAAGGTTGCAACATTTTATTAGAAATAGAAGAGCTGTTTCAAGTGGCCAGGAAGATTCAGTGGAATGGTGAGTTTATGCCCTGAATTCTTCCACATACTCCTATTCTAATCCATAGGGCCTTATTCTATTTCACTATCCCAGCTTTAAGAGATGGTTAATAAGATTTTAAAGTCAACTGATTTTGTAATTTGGCAAACCACAGAATCAAACTATTTGTTTGACTTTTGGATATTCTAGCCCTCAGGCACCAGAAGATAAGATATTTCTTTTTCCATAGTCAGAGAAAATACTTCTTCTTCAGACTGTGAGCCAAGAATGTAGGAATTTGGGTTACTCAATCTCTTGAAAGATATCTAGTGCCACTAGAAGCAGCTGCCTGTGATGGATGGTCTCATTAGCCCACCATGATGGGCTCCAATTTTTACACCTTGTTCTTTGCCCCTCAAAGTTGACTTCTATGTACTTCATCAACCAGCTAACCTTAACCTTCCAGCTTCAGGCTGGTGCAGTCCATGGGCTGCACAAGGAGGAGATCAAATGGAGAAAGATAAGGAGGAATTTATTTCCTGACCCTCCCTACAAGGCTGTAAGTTAGCAGTGCATAGATTCTTTTACCAAAGTCTACCGCTCCTATTGTAAGACCCCCTCTTGTAGCCACAGCAATTGCTCTGTATGGGTTTGGGTAACTGCTCTTTACTCTTGCTTTCTCATGCCTAGAGTAAGGGACCTTGCAGTTCAAATCCATAAAGTGCTTCACCACCCTTTAACTCTGCCTACTATATTTTAAGCAGACCTTTTGTTAAGATCTCAAATGCTTCATTTGTGTGTATCATTTGTTTCCAACTGAGAACCCAAATAATACAAACCCCAGTGCATGGTTTTCAAATTTCTAGGCTCTTCATCATATTTTAAACCACTCAGTCCACCAAAGCCTTACCTTTAATGAACAATTCTATTCCAGATTACCAAGAATTCTAGCTTAATTGTAAGACTCCCAAATATGTGACAGGGGCTTCTAGATTCCTATCCTTGAAAAGAGACAAAACATAACCAGAACACCACCACAAGTACCATTGATGTCATTGCCACAGTTTACTCAACTGCCATCATCAGTGGAAGGAACACCACTGAACTTGAACCCCTCTGGCTATTCAACGCCAACACAGTTGTGCCCTGTATCCTCTAACTTTATGACTTTTCATTCTCTAATCCATTGGCACCAACATTTTCACACAGTCATAAACCAACCCTAGAATTAGTGTCAACATACAGCTCAGACTTTTTATCCTGTTTGGACTCAGAACTCTGTTGCTTTTCTTGTTCCTCATTCTTTCCACTGCTCCTCGTTCTAAGCATTCCAGCATAGTACAGCTCATTCTGCTCCTGTTCTTAGACAACAGAGTGAAGCATAGCTTTTGTAAGGATTTATGAGTCTGATGCTTATATAAGAATACTTTTATTATTCCTATAGAGTTATTAAGACCTCTTTGTTGGTTTCATTCAATATTCAAATTCCAGGACAAAGTTCTGCTCCTATACAGAAGTCTATCCAAATATTTGTGCAACACTCAAGCTTTAAGATTTTTCAATAGTCTTGGACACTGTTTTATCAAGTAGTTGGATAGTCAAAACATCAACTTGTTTATAGTTTTGCTATATAAAGATGTTTTTATGTAAATGCTCTTCTTGACTCTTTGGTTCTAGAAAGAATCATTTAAAGAGTTTCTGTAAGCTAGATAAACATAAGACAAATGGGCATTAATTGTAATTATTTGGGGGCATTTATCAAAGCTTGTCCCTCCTAATTTTCTTTGTTGTGATAAAGACATTACTGTGATTATATGGTAAATTTTCATAGAGGTTAGAACTGTTTAAAACCTTTGAAAGAGGCTTCAACAGCTTCCATTCTGATGTTCAACATTGGATCCTCTTGAATGGATTGGGATTTCCCCCATTTAAATTCCCCAAATCTTCAAAAAGGGTATCACAATAAACAAAGATGGAGCATGTGTAGAAGACCGAGGTTCAGGCTGGTGCCGTGGCTCACTTGGCTGGTCCTCCGCCTGAGGCACCGGCATCCTGGGTTCTAGTCCCAGTTGGGGCACTGGGTACTAGTCTCGGTTGCTCCTCTTCCAGTCCAGCTCTCTGCTGTGGCCCGGGAAGGCAGTAGAGGATGGCCCAAGTGCTTGGGTCCCTGCACCCACATGGGAGACCAGGAGGAAGTACCCAGCTCCTGGCTTCGGACTGGTGTAGTGCTGGCTGTGACGGTCATTGGAGAGTGAACCAACGGAAAGGAAGACCTTTCTTTCTGTCTCTCTCTCACTGTCTATAACTCTCTCTCTCTGTCTCTCTCACTGTCTAACTCTGCCTGGCAAAAAAAAAAAAAAAAAAAAAAAAAGACAGACAGACAGAAAGACAGAAAGACAAGACAAGACAAGACCCAGGTTCAAAGACAAAGTCTACTGTTTATAGAAAGGGGAGTGATTCCATCTATACAAGGGGCTTATGTTAAAGTTCTCCCTGATCCAACAGCCATTGTAAGCACTTTGAGAGTAATCCATATGAGAATGAACCAAAGAGCTACAACAGTGACAGTTCACCCTCAAAGTACCTTTGGTCCTACCTAACAATAAGAAAGTTTGCTCCCATCTCTTGCAGGAACACTGTGGCAGGCACAAGAATCTGGACCAGCAACATCTTTCTGCTAAGGCAACTAAGGATGCAGTAAATTCAGTATTCAAAAATGAGCCTATTTGTACCATTAACAGGTTAAGCATATTACCTTAGTTAAATGTAGCTTATAACCATAAGATATTACCATTACAGTGACTTCCTAGTACATCTTGGAAGGATATTCCTGCTTTATGATTGGGTAACATCCTCCTGGATTAGTGAATTAGTAAAGGCACCCCTGTGCTGACAGCAAGGTGTACCAAAGTTAAATCCTTGAAGAGCAAAGGTATTCAACTTAGTTTCTTTTCTGTTTCTCTTATACCTGTCTTCCTAAATCTGTGGTATGAACATTATCTGCTGTGGAGACTTAATTGTTTTTCATTCAATGAATATATTTAAAGTTTTACCAGTAAGACCTCATGATTAGGTATAATAAGCACTAGACTGGGAATGAATATACTAAGTTGATTCCCAGACCTCATAAAACTTTTAATTATCTATGCAACTATGGACAAACAAGTTACTTTCTTTAAACCTAGCTCTCATCTATAAAATCAATAAAATGGAAAAAGCAAAGCCATTCTTGACTACAACCCCGGATTACTATAAAGTCAAGTGGAATAATGCATGTGATATTGCATTGCAGATTGGTTTAAACAATGCATAAATGTGAGAGATGACCTCATTCATCTTCAAATTTTAACTGGTGAATTTGGAATTGGCAAACTCATTTGAAATAACATTTCCCTGAGGAGTTCAGGGCCTCTCGATCATCAGTTCCCAAAGGTTTTTAAAGAGAGTCACAAGGCTAAATCTCCACTGCCACATTCAGAGTATGAAAAGCCCATTTAGCTGTCATCCCCTGCTGTTGGCAGACTCTCAGGGAATGCCAGCAAAACGTCTGAAATTGGAACAGCAACCCACCAAGTACATCCAAATCTTTCATCAAACTGTGCCTAGTTTAGAAGCAATATTATGTTAACATTACCCCCACCGTGGATTATTTCTAATGAAACCAATCTGCCAAGGTGAAATGAGAGCATGTGTCACAGAGAGGCATAATTGGGTTGACCTGAAAACTAAGTTTAAAAGTAAATACCCTGTCAATTAAAGATGAGCAGAAAAATTCCAGAAAATATCAAGACTCTTAACTCCTTTAAATCTGTGCCCTATCCCTTAAAGAATAGTATAATCAAATCTTTCAAAGTTTCTCAATATAGTTAGGATAGAAATTTGTATCTTTGTTTATTAAGTCAGATTCTCCTGATGGGTAAACTCTCCTAATTGTAGGCTAGCAAACTTCAAAGGCAGAATCAACTCTTTCAAACTAAGATGACACTATTCAGGATGTGGAAGACAGCAGAGCAGTCTTTAAGTTTGATCTCTGCATTGTCATTTCCTTCCTCTCTTTAACTGTGTCATCATCTTCTTTCTATCTCCATTTATAACTATCTCCTGTGAGACACCAGCATTTTATCATTCTCCTACCTTTTGGACACCATACAGAGCCATGGCACTACAAAAATGTGTAAGACATGAGCCTTGGTGTTGAACACTCTGCTCTCATTCCCAATCACCATCATTGTTCCTTCTCTCAGTTTCTGCTCAGATTACCTGCTCTCTTATGCTTTTCCTTATTGAACCAGGAAGACTTGAAAGTTCTTTCTTTTTGACTTAACTTTCCCTTGAACATACTCCCATTCTAATATCTATGCTGTATATATTGTAGATATTAGTTTACATGTATCTTTGAAATCAGCAGTTAAGTCTTTTTATCTTTGTACTGTAATATTCTACAAGCTATCAGGCACAAAATAGATGTTAAAAAATATTTGTTGAGTAACTGGTTCCCCAATCCAGTCATTCCTCAATCAAATATTTTCACTTCTTCCCTCTTAATGGTTCTTATGTACAAGTCCTTTTTCTTCTCTACTTCTACTGCCCAACGTTGACCTTCATCACCTTTCATTATGCATGTTTTATATTCTTTTCTTGCATACTTCAGATCTACTTTGTGCTCTGTCGTTCCCCCATTCGCGGAGGAATGACACTGGACCCTGCACTGTTCTTTTGTCTGCTCAGCCCTTCCCGGGTTTGCTGCTGGTCCTTCCCAGATTGGCTGCCGACCCCTCCACCTCCGTGGAGGGGCAGCTCCCCCTGCCACTTTCCCCGCTTCCGCAGAGGAGCGGCACACCGCCGGCCGGCTCTCTCGGGGGCTGCTCAGGTGTTCCTTCAGATGTTCCTGGTGCATGTTGACTCTCTCCTCCTTTATAGTCCTCTTCCACCAATCCCAACTCTGCTGCCCACACGCCGAGCACGCAGCTCTCCTCCAATCAGGAGCAGGATCAGCTCCTGCAGCTTATCAGTCAAACTGGCGAGAGGCAGCTGCATAGAGGTTGTTTGGGCTCTCTCTCAGCGCCATATTGTGGGAGAGCAGATGCATAGAATAAGTCTTAATTCCAGTAACTTAGTCTAGTCTCAGTTGCTCCCCACAGTGCTCCCATCAGAACTATCTAAAGGAGGTGGTAGACCATCTTATTCACCAACATCAAATATTCTCTCCTAGTTTCATAATAAAAATATCTGCCCTAATTTACCTTCTTCAACCTATTTCTACTCCTCCAGCCCAGCCTCCTATGCTCCTAAATATCTTAGGTACTTTTTCTATCTCTGTGTCCTTTTTCATGTGTTCCTTTTACTTAGAGGGACCTTTCTTCTTATCCGCCTGTCAAAAACCTGTAAATCTTTAATATTCTAGCTTAAATATTGTAGCACAAGCCAATAAGAACCTGTGTTAAAATTTGCCATAATCAATTCTACAGGCAAAACTATAAATAAAATCTAAGGTTCATAACCTTAGATATCTTTATACTGGCTCTGGTGTGTCTTCTGTGTATATACAGATGACCATACCATGTATGGCCCAATATGGGATACTTTGGACAGTTAGGGAAGGTACTATTAATAATTAGGCCTGGACAAAAATATAAATCAGTATATATGATCAACCAACCAAAATATAATCCCTTTCTGGTTATGGTAAAATTACATGAGTCCTGGGGCTGGTGCTGGGTGCAGCCCTGGCCTGAAGCGTTGGCATCCCATATGGGCACCGGTTCTGGTCCCGGTTGCTCCTCTTCCGATCCAGCTCTCTGCTATTGTTGCTGTGGATTCGTTTCTGGGAGGAGGAGCGTGGTGGGGGCAAGAGGCGCAGAGTCACCACACAGACCCCAGGAGTCAGGTGAAAGCAGGCCTGAGGCAAGCAGCCCGTGGACTCATTTATTTCAGTTGCTACAAAGCTTATATAGCCAAGGCAGCCAATCTGGTCAAGGGGCGGTCTATGCCCTAACCAATCACACCCTGATGCCAGGCAGTTTTCGAAGCCATCCAATCACAGCCTGTTGCCAGGCAGTTTCTGTTGCCAGTGGCCATCTTGACATGGCCTTCTCATTCCACCACATTGCCCCCTTTTCATTTATTTTTGAGCAATGGGAGGCATGATTTTTGGCCATACCATTGTTGACCCCATTTCCATGTGGTCTCTGTATGTGTCTATGCCTGTCTTAGGTTGTCCCCCAGGGGATTTTACCCATCATTGACTAACCAGCGCTCAAAACGGGAGACCACAGGAGTGCTTGCTCGATGGGGGTAGGAATGAGAAACAATGTTAATCAGGAATGGCATGACTGCACACAGGCTGTGGGCCATTTGAGTGGCTGACCAGAGCTAGTGGGGTATAAAACAGTTAAGGATGTGGCTATGGGCAGTTCCTCAGGGTAGGATGCTAGGGCAGGTGCATCCGCTAACAAGGCAGACTCTCAGTCTTGTTCAGCTGGTTCTCGTTGGCTGTCAGTTGCAGGCTTGATGTTTCTGGCTGGTACCCAAATGGGCTGTCCTGCATTCTCTGGAAAACACAAGCATATCCTCGACCCTTGGTTAGCAGAAGCCTTTTTACAGGCGTTGGAATCCAGGGCCTGAATTCTGCATCCACTCCTACATTTACGGCAAATGTGCAGGTGGGATGGGGTCTAGCAGCTGCCCTGAGAGCCTGGGGTACCTGGGGACTGCCACAAATGTGGAGATCCTCACTGGGTGCGGATGGGATGACCTCGCATGGGTTATTGCCTTGAGGTCGTCTAAATTCATCCCATGAGTATTTGGGGGGTGGCTGACCAGGCATTGCTACATTGTCTGCTGTCATGTCATTTTCATTGTCAGAGCTCTCTCTCCCTAAGTCATCAACTGTTGTCTGTGAGGCAGGGACCTGGAGTGTCAGGCTCTTATCACTCACAGATTCATTATGTTTGGTAATCTGTGCGGGATTCTGAGAGGGGGTATCTTTCCCATGTTTGAGCACTTAAGAGCGGTGTGCCTCGCCAACTCTAGCCAAAGGAAAGACATGTACAGCACTGCTGCCATAACAAAGCAAATTCCTAGCACCTCAGTGGCTGATGGCATTCTGCAGGGGGTTCCCTACCTTAGACGAACAGACAGTGGTGTATCAGATCATACGTATGTTCTGTGCTTAGTGGGGGACTTCCTTGATTCATTAGGTCAAGGCCATATGCTCGCACGGTGTCTCCGAAGCGTCACCTCTCTCGAGTGAGGGAAGATAACTTGGTTCTGAATCCTGAGATGATCAATCCCTTATGTGAATTCACCGGGCGAACCGAAAGTAAAAGGAGGAGCAGAGAAGCGGCGTATGCTTCTGGGTGGTGTGTGCCTAACCTGGGGTCACTTAGACCAAGGACAAGGACAAGGAAAGGGGCGTAGGAGGAGGTTCTGCCTGGGAAAGCAATAGAAGATGGCCCAAGTCCTTGGGCCCCTGCACCTGTGTGGGAAACCCAGAGGAAGGTCTTCCTTCCATTGGTTCACCCCCCCAAAAGGCCGTTACCGTTGGCGCTGCACTGACCCGAAGCCAGGAGCCAGGCGCTTCTTCCTGGTCTCCCATGCAGGTTCAGGGAACCAAGCACTTGGGCCATCCTCCACTGCCTTCCTGGGCCACAGCAGAGAGCTGGACTGGAAGAGGAGCAACCGGTACTAGAACCCGGTGCCTATATGGGATGCCAGCGCCGCAGGCAGAGGATTAACCAAGTGAACCATGGTGCCGGCCCCAAAAATACAGATTTTTAAGTTCAACACATGTGCATCTCAAACAAGGATAAGTGCTATGATCCTCTACTACCACATAACAAAATAAACCTGATCCAGAGTGTAGGCTTGTAAAATGCTTGAGAACTTGATGTTTACCTTGAGATCTTAAGAGTAAGCAAAAGAGGAAATAAAGTTCATTCCAGGATTATGGAATAGCAAGATACAAAATCCCCAGAGTCCATGTGGATCCTGGCCTAATCTAGGAACACAAGAAAGCACTGTGTGACAGGAGCACATTAAAGGGAAGAAAAAAATGATAGGAAATACGACCAGAGAAGGAGTCAGGGATCAGTACAAGAAAAGAGTGTCAGCTATGTTAAAAGTTTCTGTTCTTGTTGTTTTATTTGTTTATTTGCTACAAAGAGCAATTAAACTTTAAATACTTCTAAATAGATAGTTAATGAGAATGGAGGCAGGAAGAATATTGGTACCAATTACTAGGTTTTCATTTGGAAAAACCACTTTTGTTGAAGAATGGAGAGTAGTTTGTAGGAGTACCAGAATGGGGCCAGGGAGACCAGATAGGAAGCTATTAGAATGTCTTGGTTGAGAAGGAAGTAAGGGTGATTTGAACTAATGTAGAGGCATACAAAGTACAAGAAGGAAGATAAAGAAGTTCAACTACCTTACTGAATGATGTTGGAGTGAAAAGAAGATAATGGGATAAATCACTCCCACGTGTCTGACTGGATGGTGATGTCCTTCGTTGCAGTAGAAAACACTAAGAGAAGAGCAGGTTGAGGCGAAGCTTATGTATTATTTTGCATAGAGTAAATCCAAGGTGGCTGTGAAACATGCAAAGGTTGACACTGAGTAGAAATGTGTTTGTACAGATAGATGTGAGGCTCTGTGGTGAAACTATGCTGGAGCCTGCTAGGACGTCATCCCTGCTTGTGTGGCAATGGCAGCTGTAAATATGAGTAGATTTTGAGAGAAAATAGAAGAAAAAGAGGATGAGAAGAGGTCCAAGACCATGTGTTAAAGAACCTCAATGCTTAATGGCAGGGTAAAGAAGACCTATGATGCAAAAAGAACGACACCGTAGCCAGCAATGGAGGAGGCAATCCAAGGAATCAATCATCTGGGGTGTCAAATATGGCAGAAAGATCAAGAAAATGCAAACTGAACCTTTCTCATTGGACTGTATGAGTGTCAAAAAAGACATTAGTGAGCATCTCAGCTGTGTTGGAAAGTGACACGGCATAAGCCAGATGGAGGAAGAATGAGAAATGAGTGGAAGATAAGGAAGGAAAAAGTTCAAGTATAGATAGCTTTTTGAGAAGTTTGGCTCTGAAAATTGGAAAGGTTGGCCAGTGCCACAGCTCACTTGGCTAATCCTCCACCTAAGGCACCGGCAGCCTGGGTTCTAGTCCCAGTCGGGGTGCCAGATTCTGTCCCGATTGCTCCTCTTCCAGTCCAGCTCTCTGCTGTGGCCCAGGAGTGTAGTGGAGGATGGCCCAAGTGCTTGGGCCCTGCACCTGCATGGGAGACCAAGAGGAATCACCTGGCTCCTGGCTTCAGATCGGTGCAGCGCGCTGGCTGCAGCAACCATTTGGGGGGTGAACCAATGGAAAAGGAAGACCTTTCTCTCTGTCTCTGTCTCTCTCTCTCTCTCTCTGTCTCTCTGTCTAACTCATCCTGTCAAAAAAAAAATTGGAAAAGGTTTAAAAGAATCTTGAAATAAGAATGGTTAGAAGAAGCTATTAAAACTGAGAAATACAATGTGAGTACAAAGAGAATTCTTTTGCAGACTGAGAGCTGTATGTCTTTATTTCTGGAAAGACCCAGTTGAGGAGCTGTCTTGGTAGTGTAAATCCCTGTGAAGAGAGAAAAATGTAGGTAGGATCTGAGGCGCAGGGTGGGGAATGGCCTTAGGAGGACGAACACCCAATAACTAACACAGGTGAAGGCTGGTTTTGCTGTAGAGGCAGGTAAAGACATGCTGGATGAGTTTAAAGAATTTCCTGTCTGATGGCATCAGTTGCCTCTGAAGGTAAGAGGAGAAGTCAGAAGTTCAGAATGAAGACACATTAAGCATGGTCAGATGTTGGGAAAGAATGGCAGTGGTATGATGGAGTGTGGTGAGAGAACTAATGGGACATCAGGAGGGCCCATGTAAGGATGTGAGCATGAATTTATTGAGATACTACCATGCCCTATTATGTGGCTTTCTCTAACAACACCACGCTGCTTAGATACAGGTTTGGAAAAGTAGAAAATAAAGTAAGGATTCTCCATATCACTGTGAAAAAAAATTAGGCAAACAAGAAATCCGCAAAGAGAAGAGCAGGTCTGAGGGCTTGCATTAAAGCTCTCACTTTGCACATAGCTACCACGGCTATCAAGCGGCCCTTTCACTGGCATCCTTGAATTGCAACTGAAGCTAAAGCTGAACACCAAGTTGTCACATAGATGTCACATTCTAAAGAGAGCTTCCAACACTGACTGCCAACAATTAGGGTCAAACCCACAGCCTTCTGCCTTCCTCTCACTTCCATCATCAGGGCCTACTAAGATGAGATTGAACATATCCAACTACCCCAGGACTGCATTCCCAAATCTACCCAACGTGTCACCAAATATTCATAAGCATCCAAACACACTTCATTATTAAAGAAAATAAAGACTGAACAAGAGAATTGTAGACTTTCTGGAGTGTACAGAAGTGGTTAGAAAGTTCTGGCATTTGTCCAAGGTGTCTGTAAGGGAAGAAGTGATACAATCATAGATGTGTCTCAACCTCAATTCGTTTTCTCCCCCATAACACGTTAGCCACATGAACTGTAACATGACTTTGTATGAAGTAGGCATTATACATGGAACTACATTTTTTGTCAACTCCAATCCATTGTTATTTCCCACTTCTTGTGCTCCTCTCTCTCCCTCCCTCTCTGTTTCTCCCCCACCCCACCCAACTCACTTTCATTGTTTCCAAATCAACCATTCTGTTTTCTCTATTTCCAAAGTCAGCAAGTGGAATAGAGATAAGGACCAAGGGTAAAAAAATCTGTCAAGATTCTCCCCTATGCCTGCCTTTCTTCTATAACTTATATTTGCCCAGAGTAACCAAGAAACAGATCCTCTGCCCACCTCCTGTTGCCAGTGCTGTGGGACAGAGAACAAGAGTTGTCTCCTCTATGTCCTCAGGGGACTGAGGTTTTACTTCACAGTCTGGGGGACATGGCACCTCTCCCAGAGTCAGAAACGAGCAAGGGATGACTGCCAGCATTTCAGTCCCTCTGGTGAGATGAGATCTTACCTTAGTGCAAATCCATCACTGAGCTCCAAAGCAGTGACTTCCTCTCCCTTTTCCAAAACCAACACTTGACTATTTGATGAGTCACTGGTTCCCTGACACTTGTAGAATACCCTTGAAATATTCCCAGAAGAAGGAAAATTATACTGTATTCAAGCTACTCACTCTCCCCCTCACCCTCCCTCTTTTCTCCAGCCTGTGCAAGTGAGGGCCCTGTAAGCTTAAAGTAGAGGCCTCTATAGCCAATAGACCTTTCTCATCTAGTTCAGCTGAGTGAGCTGGTTCCTAGGTTTTCAGAAAGGAAATGAACCTGGTCTCCCTTCAGCCTCACCCAGAAATGGCATACTTGGGTTAATCCTTGTGACTAAAGAGTTGTGGAGGAAGAAGATGGGTGTGATTATATAGGTTGGTGTGATTATATATTTGTTACAGCACTTGAATGGTGCTATTAGAAAGATTAGAGTCAGACAAGGCATTAATAAGGGAGAAAGCACTAGCAGGAAGCTTGTAAGGATTACAGGGATCAGGTGGGTGGGCAAGGCTTAGAGAAGATGAGTTAGTGGAGGTGATTGTGTGGCAAAAAGAAGTTGTAGCAAGAGTTTTGAAACAGAATAGATGCTGATGATGGGATTATGGTATGTGTATATGACTAAGGCTATTTTCTGAGTCTTGAATTGATTCATTCATCTTAGTCTTCAGAAAGAAGACATGACCAGCTCCTAAGTGATTTAAGATTCTTTTAATTAGGTATCAAAACCTAGCTGAAACTAACTGAAGCAAAAACTGCAGGTGTTGGCCTATGTTACTGAACAGTGTAGTGGGAGAGTGGGGGTGCCTATAGTTTGGCTTAGGCAGGGGAACCCAAGTTCTTTCTCTTTCTCTTAGCTTTAAATTCTCTGTAACATTGCTGTTTTTCCCTCCTGAGAGAGAAAGAAGCCCAGCACGATATTTTCCTGGGCTTAACTCTGATGAGAATGAGAATCCTTCCATTTCTTGAGGTTCCATCCAAAGTGCTACTGTATTTTGTTGGTCTTGACCAGGTTATAGGCCATTCAGAATACTCACTGTACCCAGAGAACAGATCTGAGTAACACAATGATAGAACTGGACTGAATTCATGTTTTTCAATTTGCAAAAATTTTAGCAGGGGTAAATAAAGGCAGTTTCTTAAGAGAAAGAGGTAGGAAAATGCTGGGTAGACAAATCATTCAAATGTCCTTATAGTTCTATATGCTCCAAATTCATATGTGGAAATCGAACCCCCAATGAAATAGTACTAAGAAGTAGGATTTTTAGGATGTGATTAGATTACGAGGGCGAAGGCTTTGTCCTTATAAAAGATGCCCATAGAAACCCATTTACCTCTTCTACCATGTGAAGAAACCAAAAAAACATGCCATCTTTGAAGCACAAAGCAAGCTCTCACCAGATAGTAAATCTGCAGATTCTTAATCCTGGAATTCCCAGCCTACAGAACTGTGAGAAATAAATTTGCTTTGTTTATAAATTACCCTATCAAAGGAATTTTGTTATAGCAGCTTGAATGGGCCAGGACACCAGCTTTTGTGATATTTCTGTATTCTGATGATTTTAAAGATCAACAAAATTAGGAGTGAGTATTGTGGCACAATGGGTTAAGTCACCACTGCTACATCCCATATTGGAGTGTTGGTTTGAGTACTGGCTACTTCACTTCAAATCCAGCTTCCTGCTAATACCCCAGGGAAGGCAACATATGATTGTCCAAGTATTTGGGTCCCTGTCACCCACTTGGGAAACCCAAGCATAATTCTGGTCTCCTGACTTTGGTCTGACCCAGTCCCTGCTGTTGTGGGCATTTGGAGAGTGAAGTAGCAAATGGAGGATATCTCTCTTTCTCTTTCTCTCTTCCTTTCAAATAAATAAGTAAACAAGTTAAAAAAAAACTATAAAATTAGAATAAATTAAATAGTCTGACATGTGATACTGTGGTTTTTTTCTGCAAAGAACATTGATAACTTTCATGCCAGGCACTCACATAATTATCTTATTTATTCTCACTTCATTTTAGAGGTTAGAAAGAGATGTTCAATAAAGCTAAGTGACTATTGCAAAATCTTGTTGCTAGTAAGTGGGTGAGTCAATCAGAGCTCCTAAATAAAAATTCAAATAATCAGAAAATATCTTCCAGAGGTCTCATCTAAGAAATTTTTTTTATTTGACAGGTAGAGTTATAAACAGTGAGAGAGAGAGAGGCAGAGAGAAAGGTCTTCCTTCTGTTGGTTCACTCTCCTAATGGCCGCCTTGGCCAGTGCTGCGTGGATCCGAAGCCAGGAGCCAGGTGCTTCCTCCTGGTCTCCCATGCAGGTGCAGGGCCCAAGCACTTGGGCCATCCTCTACTGCCTTCCCGGGCCACAGCAGAGAGCTGGCCTGGAAGAGGAGCAACCGGGTCTAGTACCCAGTACCCCAACCGGGACTAGAACCTGGGGTGCCGGTGCCACAGGTGGAGGATTAGCCAAGTGAGCCGTGGCACCGGCCATCATATAAGAAATTTTTAAAAGAATACCTGAGGCCGGCGCCACGGCTCACTAGGCTAATCCTCCGCCTTGCGGCACCGGCTCACTGGGTTCTAGTCCCAGTCGGGGCGCAGGGTTCTGTCCTGGTTGCCCCTCTTCCAGGCCAGCTCTCTACTGTGGCCAGGGAGTGCAGTGGAGGATGGCCCAAGTACTTAGGCCCTGCACCTCATGGGAGACCAGGAGAAGTACCTGGCTCCTGCCATCAGATCAGCGCAGTGCGCCGCCCACATCACACTGGCCGCGGCAGCCATTGGAGGGTGAACCAACGGCAAAGGAAGACCTTTCTCTATGTCTCTCTCTCTCACTGTCCACTCTGCCTGTAAAAATAAATAAATAAATAAATAAAAGAATACCTGAAGGACAATCTCACTCACAGTTGACAGGGAAGATTTTTATGAGAAACTGTGTAATTTGAAGTCACTTGTAAACTGTGGTGCCCAGCTCCCTTCTAAGACTTCCTTAAATTCATTTTCCTTCCAAGTTAAATGAAAGCAAAAGCTTGATCGCACAAGCAAAATGTTACTGAGTTCTAGAATTCAGTCCATCTGCCTGAATATTCAAATCTCTCCAAGAAGCCAACTGGAGAAGAGGAAAAAGAAAAACAGGAGCAGGGCTTGACTAAGCAGTGTGAGGAGAAGTGGATTTTGGGACATGAAGCAATTGGCAAAGGCCCTGGGTAACAATAAATCCAAAAGCAATTTTTATTATATTTAATTAAATAAGTTAACTTTGTTCTACTCCCCTTCCTACCAAAAAAAAAAGACCCACAAACATTTTCAATGCCTTTTTTTTTAATGCTTTCATGCATTCCTCAGACATTTATCAAGCTCTTGGTAAACCTTAACGCAGAACAGAGATTGAACCAATAGTTTATAATTCAGCCAAGAAAGAATCAGTGGCAAACTACTAACCAAAAATGAAGACATAAATATTATCTCTTACTTGAATAAGTTGTAAGGAGAGCACAAAGACAGTAATAAACAATATTAGCTTTGGAATAAACTATTGGTGAAGATAATATGAGAACTCCACATTGGAACTGAGTAGACCAAAATATCCAGAGATGAAGGATGGAGGGAAGGGAGAAGTTCAGAAAATTCTAACTCCAAATTTCAAGATTCTAATCACTGAATCAGACCAGGGAGGTCATCTAACTCATTTCCATTTTGTACTTGGGAAAATGAAGCTCAGATAAGGCAAGAACACTCTGAAAGTTAGCAGCAGCATAAGATTAGAACCCATGTTACTAATTAATGACTTAACCTGAGGCTCATCTTGATGCTTTTATCCCACTTAATTCAATTAGTACGTATTGGATGTCTACTGGGAGTCACACATGGTCCCAAGACTTGTGGTTGCTAAAATCCCAACTTTGCTTTTAGGACCAAGAAGGAAATGCCTGAAAAATACCAGTTTTTTCTTGCCCCTTTGGAAGCTGTAGGTCTTTGGAGCTCTCCCCCAAAGTCACTCTTGGTTGGCCTGTCTTAGGTATAAAACATAAATGAAAGTCATATTTTCATAAGCGAACCCCAAGAGCCACCTATTCATTGAGCATTCCCATTAATTATTGTCATTTTTAGTGAATATTGCTCAGAAATAAAATATTGTTAGATTCAAAAGAGTTAATTTTGCCTTCAAATACTTGCACTTTTATCATGATGGGGTGGATGTGATATACACATGTTGACAGGCAAACCAGTACTTTTAGATTCAGATTGAGTGGAAGTGTTTACATCTCTCTAGATAAAACTTTTGACCTGTAAATACAGAGAAAAGGATGCTTTATTTACTCACAGTCAGAGCAACAGAACTTTTTATGTCAACAGATGACTAGGATGTGGGTTTGTACAAGCCAGAGAGCTATCTACAGTGACTCTCACAGGACTGAGCTCTGTGCTCTTACTAAAATGCAAAAAAAAAAAAAAAAAAAAAAAAAAAAAAAAAAAAAGGGCAAGATCCATCTCCACCCTCAATCTCCACTCCAAGTTTAAAATTATTCTCCACAAAGGAAAAAATGTTTTGCTTCTGGTGTTAAATAAAAGATAGGCTTTAAACTGCCTTCCTTCCCATCACCCCGCAAAGTTCAGTCAACTGTGAAACTGAGTGCTCAGCCAACTTCCTACTGGGAAGGAGGCTGGTGGAATAGACAGTCCAACCTTCCATACTCATTGTAGCTAGAAGGGAGGAAAAAGCATTGGGTTAAAACTGAGAAATCTGGCTCTGACCTTGTACAGACACGACTTGGAATTCTAGCTCTGGCTCGGACATGTGATAATGAGCGAATTGTTCAGCTTCTCCGAATACTTGCTCATCTACTAAATGATCCCACTAATATACTTACCTTCTGGGCTTTGGGGTGACCTACTCATTCCAGTTTGTCTAGGACTGTCTCAGTCTTAACTCTGAATGTCCCAGGTCGGCGCTGTGGTGTAGTAGGCTCTGCCTGCAGCGCCAGCATCCCACGTGGGCTCCCCTTCGCATCCGCTCTCTGCTATGGCCTGGGAAAGCAGTAGAAGATGGACCAAGTGCTTGGGCCCCTGCACTTGCATGGGAGACCCTGAGGAAGCTCCTGATTCCTGGCTTTGGCCTGGCCCAGCTCCGGCTGTTGAGGCCATCTGGGGAGTGAATCAGTGGATAGAAGACCTCTCTCTGTGTCTCTCCCTCTTTCTGTCTCTAATTCTACCTCTAAAATAAATAAAAATCTCCAAAAAATAAAACAAAATAAAACTGAATGTCCCACAACCTGGAAATCCCCCAAGTCCCAAGACAGTGGGTCACCTGTGTTTTGTAGAGGTTAGATACAATAATACCTATGAAGTATTCCAATCAATGTTTGGAACATGATCCATTCTTTAAGAGATTAATGATTATGCAGTAGCTCCTCCTGAGTTGTGGTTTCATTTTCATGGTTTCAGTTACCCACTGTCACCTGGAGTCTGAAAATATTAAATAGAAATTTTTTTGAAATAATACATCAGCTTTAAATTGCACATCACTGAGTAGCATGGTGAAATCTCCTCCCATCCTTTTGATACCTTGTCCAGAGCATCCTACTGTACCAGGGGTGGGGAACATCTGGCTGGCAGGCCATGGAAGGCCCATGGAATCATTTGGCCTGGCCTTTCCAAGACAATCACAGACCGGGCTTGAAATTCAATAAATCTGTAGCAGGCTAATTCTTAAGTTGATAATTTTGAATGGCCCATGAATGATGTTATAAATATCCAGTGGCCCTTGGCAAGAAGAAGGTTCCCCACCCCTGCAATACTACCTACCCTTAGTCACATAGTAGTGTTAACAATTATCAAGTGGATCTTTGTGCTATCACAGCTCTTGTGTTCAAGTAACATTTATGTAGTAGCCTAATGCTCTGTAACAATGTCAATATAATTAACCTTAGTTTATTTCATCATTGTATCATCTCACAACATTATAGGAAGAGTGAATACAGTAAGAGACTTTGAGAATAAATGATAATATTTGCATAAGTTCTATGACAGCATGTTTTTATAATTATTCTATTATTAGTTATTGTACTTATTGCCTAATTTAGAAATTAAACTTTATCATATGTATGCTTGTATTGAAAAAAGCAATATGTTCGTATAAACAGTTCAGTACTATCTGGCTTCAAGCATTCAACGGAGTCCTGGAATGTATCTCCCACAGGTAAGTGGGAATATTGTATCCCCACTTCAGGCCTCTGAGTTTTCTTCTCCACCAAGGTGACATTCATTGAGCCAGGCATCATATTAGGGACTGTGAATTCAACATCTCTAATTTTCACAAATATCCAAAGAGGTAAATATGACCTTCCCTATTTATAAGTTACCTTACCACAATGTAAGAAACATGTCCAGCAGAGTTTAGACTTGAACCCATGTCTGATTTCAGTTGTAGGGTCCTTCATCATGTTGCACAGTCCACTATTTATGTAAAGGAAACAGCATAGAGAATAGACTCATTTAGCTAAGTGGGCAATTGAGTTTTAGCGGAGTATGGGTAAAGTACAGAAAAAAAAATTAAAAAGAAAAAAGAAACCTTCAGTTCTCTAGCTGGGCTGTTTCCATGGCCTAGCAAGTGTATCATTAACACAGAAAAGAGTGGGCGTTCTCATTTTAAGATGTCAGAAGTTGTAAAATAAGGGCTTCTGGATTACTATTGTGTTTTCATCTCAGCCTAAGGATTTCTACCCAGACATTAACTGTCTCTTAGAATTAGGCTGATGAGCCATTCAACTCTCAAGGAATGGAAATCAAATCCATGCTAGGCACTATGCAAAGTTTTTTGAATATAGTGATGACTAAAACAAGATCTGCCACTTTCAAGGTGCAAGAGATAAATATATAAAAGTCTAGCCCTAGTTACAGTGACTGCTGAGATGACAAAGTTGTAACAGAGGAACAAGCTGAAAGCTTATTAAATTACTTAATTAAAATGGTAATGCCTGTTCAGTGGCAAAGCACTGATAAAAGTGCAAAATAATATAAATTTATGGCAAGGTGACCAGATTACCCTGATTTGCCCAAGTACAAGGTACAACATATTGGAGATACCTGGTCATTTTATATGAAGGTCAAAATCAAATGTGACTAGACAAGTAAGTTAAAGAAGGAAGGGGAGAGTGAGAAAAACAAAAGCACCCAGCACAGTAAAAACTGGCAACTTGTCCTCCCCCTGTGCTGGAAAAAGGAACCAAAAGACTCGTGACATCTAGAGCAGTAGTTATAAATGAAGGCACACATGTGAACCCAGCCAGACACCTGTTTCTGTCTGCCCAAAAATTAATAATGGTTTTTTTGAACAGTTGAAAAAATGTAAAGAAGAGCAATGTTTCTTCATGCATGAAAAATTATGTGAAATTCAAGTTTCAGTGTCCATAAATAAAGTTTCTTGCAGCAAAGCTCAATCATTTACATATTGTCTTGGGTTGATTTCAAACATCAACAGCAGGATGAGGTAGAGACCGCATGGCAAAGCCTGAAATATTTACTATCCATCCTTTTACAGAAAACTTTTACCAACCTCTGCTCTCAAGACATCCACTGACTATTGTGAGAAACAGCAACCTAGAAGCAATAATTCATTTTTAAAAATACTTTGATATTTTGGGGGTGTCATTGTTGTGTAGTGGGTAAGGCTGCTGCTGCCTGTGATGCTGGCGTCTCCAGATGGGCACCGATTCGTGTCTTGGCTGCTCCACTTCTGATGCAGCTCCCTACTGGTGGCCTAAGAAAAGTAGCAGAAGATGACCCAAGTGTTTGGGCCACCACTAACCACATGGGAGAACCACATGAAGTTCTTGGCTCCTGGCTTCAACCTGGCCCAATGCTAGCAATTGCAACCATCTGGAGAGTGAACAAGCAGATGGAAGATCTCTCTCTCTCTCTCTCTCTCTCTCTCTCTGTGTGTGTGTGTGTGTGTGTGTGTATGTGTCTCTCCCCCTCTCTCTTCAACTCTGAATTTCAAAATAAATAAATAACACTTTTTAAAAATAAATAAAATAGTTAGCTATTTTAAGAAAGGTCAAAAATTTTTACATGAAATTTTACATATTGGCATCCACTACAATTTCTAAGATGTGGTGTGGGCACTACCCATTCATCTGTGATCTCTTTTTTTTTAAGATTTATTTATTCATTTTGAAAGTCAGAGCTGCAAAGAGGAAGAGACAGAGGAAGACATAGATCCTTATCTTCCACCTGCTGGTTCACTCCCCAGTTGGCTGCAAAGGCCAGGGCTGGATCAGGCCAAAGCCAGGAGCTTCATTTGGGTCTCCCACGCAGGCAGCAGGCCATTAGCAGGGAACTGAATCAGAAGTGGAGCAGCCAGAACACGAACCATTGTTCATAAGACATGCTGGCATCAGGGTGGCGACTTTACCCTCTAAGCCACAATGCCAGCACCAACCATCCATGATCGTAATCCAGGTTGCAGGATACCGTGTTACAAAGTTTGATCAACTCATCTGTTCTATAATAACACTTACCCTGTGGAAGGCAAATGTATGACAGTTGACTATACATCAATTGCTTTCAATTTTAAATTTATGATTTAATTATTTTATCCATTAGTTCCTAAGGCTTCTTCTCAGCTGCCTCTAAAATGTTTTTTTCATTCCAAATAAAGTCCTCTTTCAATTCCACCTGCTTCCTGCAGTTTCTGTTGATTTCTTCTGTTTCCTTTCTCAAATTTCTTCAAAGGGTAGTCTTCCGTGACTATCCCCAGTGCAGTTTCCCTGTCCCTTCTCATCCCAATACAGCCATGTCTATTTTTCAGATCACTTCATTGACTGTGCATCCAAGAAAGTCACCAAAGGCCATCTCACTGCAAAATGCAATGGATACTTTGAAATTTCTGTTTGACTTAAATTCTGTCTGGCATTTGAATTCACTGACTACTTCTCCTACTTGAAAGAGTCTATTCTTTCACTTTACATTACCCACTCTTTCCTGGTTCTCTCCCTACCTCTCAGACTGCTCCTTCTATTCTCTTTTGATGTTTTTTTCTGGTTCAATTTTATTTAGTTACAATTCATTGAATAGTCAACATACAGCAAGTAAGGTGTTATGGATTTTAAATGTAGCTGGCATGCATCTCACACCACCAGAAATAAAAATTTTCCTCATTTCCTTAAATTTTAAAGTAATAATTTAAACATCCAGCTTATATGACTTGTGTGATGTTTTAACTCAGCTTTTACTGAAGTTCTTATCTTTATCAGAATATGGTAAATAGAAAATGATAGAATTGCCTATCATGCATATCTTCACTGCGTGTTTCTCCAGATCCATTGAAATTTGCTTCCTATTTCCAATGTCCTGGACTCCCAGGATCTCCCTATAAAGATCACACAGTACATACCAGAATGAACCACTTGCTCCAACCTACAGACTTCTCTCCACTTCTGAGTCCACAGAAATTTCCCTTTCTCTCTTGGCATCTAAGGATTGCTTCTTTTCATCTCTTCAATAGGTTTAGGCTTTCACAAAGATAGGAAATCCATTAATTTCATACTACTTCTGATCTCTAGCCCTCTTCTTAAAACGAAACAAAATAAAGCCAAGAAAATACTCTGAAATATGAGCCTTCTTTGGTGAGAAGTAGAGATAAAAATGCAGGGGAAACTTTACCAGTTGGTGTTTCAGTGAGATCTCCCATAAATCTTATCCCAACTTTGAGAAATGGACATTTTTAACTTCATTTAGTAGATGAGAAAATTTGGACTTACACAGCCAAGGTCACATAACTGCAAATCTCCAGTGTTTTGTTGTTGTTGTTTTGTTTGTTTGTTTTACCACTGCCTAACCTGTCTCATCTCTTTGCTTCCACCCTGAAATGCTGCGGTTCTTCTTCTTGTGTGAATTTTTCACTCTATACAATTTCCAGAGGCAATTTCTCCCACATGGATCATATAAACTGACATCCACATAGGAGGTGTGCAAATTCTTCCTTATTTACCTACTTCCTAGTCCTCTTCCCAACGATGACTTGTTCGTACTTTAATTTATGTCTTTCTAAAATTGCATTTATCATCTTTTTTCCTCTCTCATTCTTCCACCTAGAATTCTTTCCTTGTGGCTTCACCATCTCTCCAACTGTCAACGTCTTGGCTTTCCATGATGGGCACCAGTTTCAATCCTGGCTGCTCCACTTCTAATCCAGCTCCCTGCTAAGTTGCCTAGGAAAGCAGTATATCATGGCCCAAGTCCTGCACCCACTTGGGAGACCTGGAAGAATCTCCTGACTCCTAGTTTCAGATTGGCTCAATACTGGCTGTTGTAGTCATCTGGGAAGTGAGCCAGTAGATTGAAGATTCTTGGCTGACGCCGCGGCTCACTAGGCTAATCCTCCGCTTGTGGCGCCGGCACCCTGGGTTCTAGTCCCGGTTGGGGTGCTCCTCTTCCAGTCCAGCTCTCTGCTGTGGCCCTGGAGTGCAGTAGAGGATGGCCCAGGTCCTTGGACCCTGCACCTGCATGGGAGACCGGGAGAGGCTCCTGGCTCCTGGCTTTGGATCAGCTCTGGCTTCGGATTGGCGTGGTGCGCCGGCCGCAGGGCGCCAGCTGCAGCGGCCATTGTGGGGTGAACCAATGGCAAAGGAAGACCTTTCTCTCTGTCTCTCTCACTGTCCACTCTGCCTATCAAAAAAAAAAAAAAAAAAGAAGAAGAAGAAGAAGAAGAAGATCTCTCTCTTTCTCTATCTCTTTCTGCAACTTTCAAATAAATAAAAATAAATATTAAAAAAACAACAGTATCATGCATGTTGGTATAAAAACATATAAATAGACCAATGAAACAGAATAAAGAGTCCATAAATAATCCCACATCTACCTCCATAAACTGATTTGTGACAAAAGTAGAAAAATAATCTAAACAGAGGAGAAAGGACAGTGTTTATTAAAAATAAGGGCTGGGAAAATTGGATTTTCATATGTAAAAGGAAAAAGTGTTGATGCGTACTTCATATCACATACAACACTAACACAGAGTGAATCATAAACTTAAAGGTAAAACCTAAATTGTAAAACATTTTATAAAACATTACAAAATATTTTTGTAAAATATACATGAGACACTTGAATCTGGAATATGTCAAAGCCTGTTAAAACTCAATTATAAAAATGAAAAAAATATTTTAACAGAAACTTTCTAAATAAAATGTATAGGTGATGAGTAATCACAGGAAAAGATGCTCAACAGTGGTGGTCATTAGGGAAATGCCCGTATGAACAGCAGTAAGGAACCACCACTCACTTATCAGAACAGATAACATTAAGGCTATCATACCAGGCAAGGATGTGAAGGAAATAGAACTCTCAACCAGTGCTGGTGGGGAGGTAAAAACAACCACCACTTTGGAAATCAGTTTGGCAGTTACTTAAGCTAAATGCATAGCTCTCTACCATTTGATCAAGCCATGCCATGCCAAGGTATTCACCAAAGAGAAATAAACACTTGTGTACATAAGAAGACTTATACACACATACTCCCAGGAGCTTTTTGGTTTTCATAGTTAAAAACTGGAAGTTACCCCAAGTACCATCAGCAGATAAATAAACATTGGTGTATCTATAGCAGTGGAGTACTGTAGTATTCTATACAATGGAGTACTGCTTAGCAATTGAAAAGGATGAACTATAGATACACCCAATAATTTGAATGAGTCTCAAAATCATGCTGAATGAAAGAATTCAGACAAGAAGGACATGCTGCAACAGTCTTGAGTGACAGAAAGCAGATCAGGGCTTGGTGATTAATGGAAGGGGGGAAACTATGGGGTGGGTATGAAATAGGTTGCTAAGGGATCTAAGGAAATGTTGAAGTGTAATGGATGTGTACACTACCATGATTGTAGTGATTACTTCATGGCTGTATATAAGGCAAAAATCATCAAATTATGTTGTTTAAATATGTGCAGTTTATTTATGTCAGTTTTATGTCAAAAAAAAAAAAAAAAAAAAAAAAGAAGGGAGCTGGTGCTATGGTGTAGAGGGTAAGACCACCACCTGCAGTGCCAACATCCCATATGGGTGCCAGTTCAACTCCTGGCTACTCCACTTCTGATCCAGCTCTCTGTTGAGGCCTAGGAGAGCAGTGGAGGATAGTCCAAGTCCTTGGGCCCCTGCACCCACGTGGGAGACCTAGAAGAAGCTCCTGGCTCCTGGCTTTGGATCAGCCCAACTCCGGCTGCTGCAGCCATTTGGGAAGTGAACCAACAGATGGAAGACCTCTCTCTCTCTCTCTTCTCTCACCCTCTCCATCCCTCCCTCTGCCTCTCTGTGACTCTCCCTTTCAAAATAAATAAAGAAAAAATCTTTAAAAAAAAAAAAGATAAAAAAAATTGAGCTCATCCTTTTCATTTCTACATTTTATCCAAAATTGGACATCCCTGCTAAGAGGGGCCAAGGACATGTACTTCCTAGAAATGTAGCCCAAACAGGAACCTCTCTTGCTCAAGGATGGGCCACCAGCAGTGCCCTCTTTATTCCAGCTGACAAACTTGCACATCTGAATCTTGTTCATCACTGTCTCATACAATCCCTTTCTTCAAAGCCATGGGAAAATTCCCAACGCCTCTTACCACTTCCCACCACAAGGCAGCCTGATCCTGACTCAGCAAAGAGATATTGAAGAAGAACTGAAGTAAGAGTAATACAAATAGGAGGAATCATCTGGACTTGGATGCGGCCGCCCTCTCCCAACCACTACATGGAACAGAGGAAGTTGGGGGCTGCGGCTCTTGGTAGAGTTAAGCAATCCGAGTTGGCACCAGATCCTGCTTTTGTTCAGGGAATTTTTTAAAAAATCAACCCTCTTATAAACAATTTGGAAGGTTTTTAACCTTGAGAAACTATGTGGCTTCTTTCCTGGCTTACCCCATCATAATGAGCTCATTTTGGAGAGACATTTTCTGAATCTATGCACTAGAACAGGACCACCGTGCTAGAGAGCAGTTCTCAATTTTCTCAATCAATGAAAGTATGAATGGACCAAGGTCTTAATATAAAAAGAAATACCCCAACCTAAAATAGTCTTCTAGACTTTATTTTAATATAGTCCTTGTCCATTCAGGGACTTCATAAATAACCCCACAATTAATGACATGTGTTTATCGGCAAAGCCACTCACCTGAAATACACAGTGGTTGATGTTCTCTCTGGGTATAGGGTTTATTTATGAAAAAGAAAGACTTGACCGAAGGATAAAAATAGAGCAGCAGTACTCAACCAAATTTGCAAATGTTCTCCCCAGGAGCCTATTTTGAGAAGAGTTCAATCTGAGGCGATATAGAAATATAGCTTAGCAAGGAGCTCATGCCTATTTTTCAAAAATAGAATTAAACCTTCCACCTTGTAATTCTACAATTGGGAGGCAATGATAGCACTTACTAAGTGGCTCTTCTTAGTCACATGTCTTTTTACGCTGCACTATGTCTAGATCATAGCATGTATTATGGCATGTCCAGCTCAATGTACTGAAGTTTTAAGTCAGATCCTGTCCTATCCTGGCTCAACACTTTTCATTATCTCCTATTTCACTATGAATGGAGTCAAAATGTCTCAAGGGGGCCTATTAGGCTTCAGTGGGACCTCACTTGGTCCCTATCAACCTTACCATTGTGTTCAGGCCCACCCATTTTCTTTCAGAACCTCACACTCCCAACATCTCTCCCTCCACTGGTTCCTGGCCACATTCTTCTTCCTTGTCCCTGTTCTTCTAGAAACCAGACTTCTCATCTCCCAGCTGTTGACTGCAATGTCATTTACAAGGCCCTTTCCTTTCCATCTCCTTGGCACTGTCCACATGTTTAATTCTTTCATAGCACATACCATAACTAACCTTTAGAGCTATTTAATAAGACCTTTCTCTCTTTAAAGTGTAAGTTCTTGTTTTGTTTGTTTATATAAAGGAAACAGATTTCATGTATTTCATAATACAGTTTTAAGAACATAATACCCTTCCTCCCTCCATTGTTCCCACCTTCCGCCTTCTTTTTTCATTTTTCTTTTAATTTTCGCAATGACATACTTTCAAATTACAGCTCTATAGTCAGGAATCACGTTTACTTACTGTTTTAACCCAGTGGAAAGTATAGGTGCTGACATACAGTAGATGCTCACTCACTGCTGAATATGGAATGAAGAATGAAGCATATTCCAACTCATTTTTACCATGCTTGCATTCTATCCCAAACTGCAAAGCCTAATACAAGCATCCCTTTCCATTCATGTCTTCATCCTCCCTGCTCCAGGGAGTCTTCCCTGAGAGTCCCATTTTTTTCAATGTCTAGTGCAAAGTTAGATGAAGTGCCAGGGACATACCTGGGACATGGTGAGTACTTGATAAATGTAGCTATCATTAGTACTGCTATGGTCATCCTCTTCCAATGTATTCCTATAGCTATGTCTCTCAAATGTTACTCTCTTACCACCTTCACAATGTTTCACACATTCCAGTACCTTTTTCTGACTTTTCATGTAATACATTTTTATTTGACACAATGTCTTCCTTTTATAAACAAATACATTTTAAAGGTAAATGTATAGAAATTAAAATTTTTCCTTAAGCCTGTTATGTAAAGTCAATTGAAAATGTGTTACTTCAAAAATTAAAAGAAATTAAAGAAATAAAGAGGTATGTGCTTAAAATTGTAAATATGAAATACATGAAATCTGTTTTCTTTATATAAAAAGTGTTATGAGATAAAAAATAAATAAAATATTATTTAGAAAACAAAAATTTGTCACTGATTATAAAAAGGAGCAACTAAAACATTAACATAATGAAAATAAAGCAACTTGCTGTTCTGTTCTGTTTTCTTTTTCTAAGAGGGGAAAATAGTAACTTAAAAATATGACAACCCTAATATAAGTCTTTTTCCATAATACAATCATAAAGACTGAAACACTGCAATGACGTCCTCACTCCATGCATCAATATAAATTAAAGCATAGCTGTGTCCCTCTAAAGCCAGCCTGCATTCCATTCAGACCCTTTTGTCTTAGTGGATTGTCACTAACAGTTGTACTTGGCATTTTTTGTTCTCTACCTTGATTGGTTAATTACATGTTTATGTCAATGTCTCACTCCACTGTCTTTTTTCTCCTCATATCCTTCATGATTCTTAGGTTAATACCTGGTACAGAATATGAGCTTATTATAGTTTAAAAAGAAGCTGTTCTTCCAAACTTCAAAGTACTTTTCAGAGATGGGGTGTGTGAGGTATTCAGGAGTTCTCTGGTCCCTCTTTCCCTCTACTGCTCTGACTTCCCAGCAATATGTACCTCAACCTTTCCAAGTCAACTCTTTGTGCCCCTCTAACTCAACTATCACAGAAACAACCAGGAAGAGGGCCCAAAAGAAGCAAAGTGTTTTTCACGTGCAAGAGTAGACCTGAAGCAAAGCTTCTAATTTACAAATGAAATAAAGGTCACAGAAAGCCAGAAAAAACTGGATGTGTGATTTATTATATTTAAGAATTGGTCTATAAGGCTTAAATATGTCTGTCATAGTTAACAGCAAATGAATGCAACTTTACAAAATCAGTATTTTGATATAGTACAGGACTAAATGTGGCAACTGTGCATTGGAAAAGTAATATTTCCTCAATGCAAATATCAAATCTGCAGCCCTGTTAAGAAGCTTCCACTAAAAACTCAAGCTGCAGTATTTATTACAAGCTCTACTCTGAACACAAGACTACCTAAATCAAGCATTAGAGAAAAACAGTGGAGTCATTCAGGAATAATATGTCAGATTTGGTACAGGATTAAAATACTTTTTTTTAATGTCCTGGTTTCAAATTAATAAATACAAACACAATATAAAAATATACACCAGTTGATAAGGCTGCTCTGCAGATGATTAGGAAGTTAAATCTCGCTCTCATACGTATGCAGGTATGTCTTGAGTGTCAGGATTTCTGGATAGCTGCGGCTGGTCTTTCGGAAGAAATCCAAACTGGTGAGATGTTCAATGTCCCGTACCCGAGCTGTGTGCATCTTTATGAGGTCTTCTACCCATTTCGACTCATCCTCTGAGCTCTGCAATGGAAATAAAACACAATCAGAGTCAGAATTTTCCAGAGGAGATTCTCCAAATGGTCAGTTTCCTCCAAGTCCACAAACGACCTCTGCACACTCCTGCACACAGAGCCAATGCATGTTGTTCCTTCCTGACCTCCCTGCCCCTCTATTGCAGTCCTGTCCGGAATGTGCCACAAATACCTGCCCTTGGCTGTAAACATTTTCAACAGCAATTAGCTGCACCAAATAAATAAGACATGCGGTACGAGAGGTCATTTTGCTCAATAGGCTCTCACAACATAAATCAAAATTAGGAAAACCAAAGACCCTGGAGAATTCAATAATGTGTTTCTTTTCCCAGCTGTCAAATTGCAATATTGAACACAGAGCACAAGTAATTTGGAATGTTCTTCTACCTCCTAAGAAAAGTAAAGAGCTTGTGCCTGATGAACAAAAGTGTGTGTGTGTATGTGTGCATTCCTAGTTTCTTATTTAAAGCCTACTACATCAGCTATGTTAGGCTGCACGAACTGACACTCAAATAAGGGATTCAAGGTGAAGCATGTGAGTTTAGGCACCTGGGACTTTGGGGTCGGAAATGCCTGAGCTGGAAATGTGGGTCTACCACTTCCTGTCTAGGAGTCCTTGGTCAAACTATTTGACCTTTCAAGTCCTTAGCTGCTTCTTCCATTCACAAGGCTAGTTTTTGCTTACTTCTGCAGCTCCCTTGGAGGTAGAAGAGAGAGGAACTAAAAGCAGAAGGGGGGTAGGGGGGTGGGGTGGAGGTAAAGTTAGGAAACATCATGGAATAGAGAAAATCACCTTTCGTTTGAACTGCTTGCCAGAACAACCACCTCTCACCATAAATAATAGGTGAAAGACATTCAAATGAATCACATTAAACAAAGTATATTCTTTCATTTCTGAGTGAAAGAGTAAGATCCAAGAGCCTCGTGAATAGTGGAAAAATGCCTACCTTCATTAGCAGACATGGGGCAGGTGGGCCTTTTCGAGTAATTGCCTTCCCAAATGTCCCTGCCAGTGCAATGGCCTCCAAGATTCTTTCTACAGGTGGGAGGCTCACTGCAAATCCCAGGGCTAGGAATGATCAGACACGCCCTCACCCAACTCTTGACACTAATGGTCTCAAGGAGCTACCCATCAAAGCCCAAGGACCTGCAGAGGTTTTCTCGGAAAGCTCCAACCCACACAGACCTGGACAGAGAGCTACAGCGCTTGTGCCAGAGCTAAATGTGTACCATGAGGGTGTTGGCTCAGGAACTTGATGACTGGCCATCCCAGACAAAATGAAGGAATGGGAAGAAAAAGCTTTGCAGGCTGAGGAAGTAAGGATTTTAACCTTCCATGCCCTACCCTCCTCCTACCCAACCTAACCAAGGTCTCTGCAATTCACAGGAAGGGAAATACCTAAATATAACATTATCCACAAGGATGCTGACCAGTCCTCAGTGTGACCATATAATTAACAAAGTAGGAGGTCTCCAGATGGGTCAAGACCCCCTCAGAGCAGGCAGAGAATGCATGAGAATGTATTTTGGGAGAATTTTCATATTCAGCTCATTATTTGATTTTTTCAATAGTTCAGTTTTTCCTTTGTAAATGTAGTCATTTGAGCATATGAACAGAGGTGAAAAGGTTTTTCCCAACTTAAATAATAGAAAGCTGGGATTTTAAGACTTCAGAAACCAAATCTGTCTTTTGCTGTTTCTTTTCTTTTTTCTTTCTTTCTTTCCTTTTTTTTTTTTTTTTTTTTTTTTTTTTTTGGACAGGCAGAGTTAGTGAGAGAGAGAGAGAGAGACAGAGAGAAAGATCTTGAAAGGTCTTCCTTCCGTTGATTCACCCCCCATTGGCCGCTACGGCCGGCGCACTGCACTGATCCAAAGCCAGGAGCCAGATGCTTCCCCTTGGTCTCCGCCCAAAAACTTGGGCCATCCTCCACTGCCTTCCCAGGCCACAGCAGAGAGCTGGACTGGAAGAGGAGCAACCGGGACAGAATCCGACGCCCCAACCAGGACTCGAACCCGGGGTGTCAGTGCCACAGGCGGAGGATTAGCCTAGTGAGCCCTGGCACTGGCCTTGCTGTTTCTTTCTTTGCAAATGATTTGCCAGTTTCACCAAAGGGGCATTCTCTTGTGGTTCTTTTTTTTTTTGGACAGGCAGAGTGGACAGTGAGAGAGAGAGACAGAGAGAAAGGTCTTCCTTTGCCGTTGGTTCACCCTCCAATGGCCGCCGTGGCTGGCGCGCTGCGGCTGGCGCGCTGCGGCCGGCGCACCGCGCTGATCCAATGGCAGGAGCCAGGTGCTTCTCCTGGTCTCCCATGGGGTACAGGGCCCAAGCACTTGGGCCATCCTCCACTGCACTCCCTGGCCACAGCAGAGAGCTGGCCTGGAAGGGGGGCAACCGGGACAGAATCCAGCGCCCCGACCGGGACTAGAACCCGGTGTGCCGGCGCCGCAAGGCGGAGGATTAGCCTAGTGAGCCGCGGCGCCGGCTCTCTTCTGGTTCTTGCACACTGCAATTTGGTCTCCAGTTCATCTTTAGGAAATGCTGGCTGGGATTCACAGGAGGAAAATAACTTCTGCCTTGATACCAGCTGGTGATTCACAGAAGCCTTTGCTGATAGAGTGGCGCAAGATACAAAACTGATAAAAATAATTTAAAAAATCATGTACATCAAGCTAGGAAAAAATTTTTTAAGGTAACTTGGAATATTAATGCAAACCAAAGTACAATCCATGAACTTGCTTACTGTCCTTTTAGCTGTGGACACATATTCTTCATGTGCCTTCTTTCCCTGGCTTTTTCCCAAGCAGGTTTGTGAATTCAAGCCCCAGCAGTTTGTTGTTGTTATTGTTGTTGTTTTGTTTTGTTTTGTTTGACAGGTAGAGTGGACAGTGAGAGAGAGAGAGACAGAGAGAAAGGTCTTCTTTTTGCCATTGGTTCACCCTCCAATGGCCGCCACGGCCGGCACGCTGCAGCCGATGCCAAGAGCCAGGCGCTTCTCCTGGTCTCCCTTGCGGGTGCAGGGCCCAAGGACGGGGGCCATCCCCCACTGCACTCCCTGGCCACAGCAGAGAGCTGGCCTGGAAAAGGGGCAACCAGGACAGAATCCAGTGCCCCGACCGGGACTAGAACCTGGTGTGCTGGTGCCGCAGGCAGAAAATTAGCCTGTTGAGCTGCGGAGCCAGCCTAAGCCACAGCAATTTAAAAGTAAACTTCAAACCAAGGGAATTTTTCCATATGGACAGGGGATTCTTTGATAAGAAACAATCTGGCAATTAACTCTATTAAGAATTACTAGAAGCCGGCGCCGTGGCTCAATAGGCTAATCCTCCACCTTGCGGCGCCGGCACACCGGGTTCTAGTCCCGGTTGGGGCGCCGGATTCTGTCCCGGTTGCCCCTCTTCCAGGCCAGCTCTCTGCTATGGCCAGGGAGTGCAGTGGAGGATGGCCCAGGTGCTTGGGCCCTGCACCCCATGGGAGACCAGGAAAAGCACCTGGCTCCTGGCTCCTGCCAGGATCAGCGCGGTGCGCCGGCTGCAGCGGCCGCCATTGGAGGGTGAACCAGCGGCAAAAGGAAGACCTTTCTCTCTCTGTCTCTCTCTCTCACTGTCCACTCTGCCTGTCAAAAAAAAAAAAAAAAAAAAAAAAGAATTACTAGAGAGGACAGGAAGACCTGTGAGGACATCAATGGATTTCATTTTGTATTGTTTGAAATAGTAAGTTTCAAACTTTCCCATCACCAAATTCCCCTAATGAAAGGTGAACCTGAACATGTTTCTCCAGGGTCCTAGGAGTACCTTAAATAGTCTACTATCCATAGGAAATCTCTCTGTTGTCTTGGCTTTATCTTTAAAAATGCATGGTAATTTTGAATTTCATACCATAATTCCCATTTGATTTTTGGCAAGAATTGTTCATCTCTACACACTTTTACTAAAACTGAAGCTTAGAGAAAGTATATGATGTTGAATACCTCTGGAATGTTGTTCTTATGATCATTTTCCATGGCTATCAAGTGCCTGGGCAAGAAGAAGAATCCCTAATGTCCCAAAGTTTACCAGAAAAAATTTTAAAAGAAATTAGGTAAAATGGAAAGAGTATGGGATTTTGGAGTCAAAGATCGTGAACTTACAGCTTTGCTGTACTACTAACCAAACAAGAAACCCAGCAGCACATGTTCCCTTTACTGGGTGTGGGTTTCTCAATAGTTAATAGAGGGGCAGGGAAGACATCAGATCTCTATCCCTGCCTCATAGGATGTTTAGATTATTGGTAAGAATGTATGTGTAGGCCCTGTCCAGGACTTATAGGTCATAACATGCACTTGGTAAATGGTGACAACCACTGCTGCTGCTGGTACAATCACAATGATAACTATTATTACCACTGTATACTACTACTACTACTTCTAAAACATCTGTGTCTAAGCAACCTTTAAAATTCTGTCACCACTTCTGCCTTCATTTCCAATATTCTAGACAAACTCCACCAGCTTTTTAGACCATACTTCAAATGTCTATTTTTCCTGCACCTTTAATTTTGCTTTGAATATTCATAGTACCAAACTTTACTCATAACTGAAGCCATAGACCAAATGCTACCTTGTCCATGAAGCTAACAATCTCTGTTGAAACTATTCCTCTGGCTCTCTGCCTCTCAGTGTGGTGTGGCACCTTCTGTGCCCTGTGAAGCAGGCTGCCAAAATTCATTTTATAATTTAGGAATCTGAATACACACTGTTGACTGAAACCCTTCTGTAGATTATATGCGTGCTACTTCTATAAAGTAAAACAAAATCATGAAAACTATTACTTCTTTCTTAATTTTTTTAAAGATTTTATTTATTTATTTGAGAGGTAGAGTTACAGACAGTGAGAAGAAGAGACAGAGAGAAAGGTCTTCCATCCACTGGTTCACTCCACAACGGCTGGAGCTGTGCCAATCCAAAGCCAGGAGTCAGGAGCTTCCTCCAGTATCCCACATGGGTGTAGGGGCCCAAGGACTTGGGCCATCTTCTACTGCTCTCCCAGACCATAACAGAGAGCTGGATCAGAAGAGGAGCAGCCTGGACTAAAACAGGATGGGATGCCAGCACTGCAGTCAGAGGATTAATCTACTGCGCCACAGCGCCAGCCCCGAAAACTATTACTTCTAAAATCAATCTTAGAATAAGGACTTTCTATCACACTAAAGAGGTCTGAAGAAGCTGTATGATTTGTCCCGGAGTGCTAGGTGAGTACAGCAAACAGCATAGCTCCTGTCTTCCTTCCTAGGAGTTTTTCATCAGGCCATTCTGTCCCCAGTTGTCTCCAAGAATAAGTGACTCTGGGGGCCGGTGCTGTGGTGTAGCAGGTAAAGCTGCTGCCTGAAGTGCTGGCATCCCATATGGGCGCCGGTTCAAGTCCCGGCTGCTCCACTTCCGATCCAGCTCTCTGCTATGGCCTGGGAAAGCAGTAGAAGATGGCCCAAGTCCTTGGGCCCTGCACCCACGTGGGAGACCTGGAAGAAGCTCCTGGCTCCTGGTTTCAGATCAGCAGAGCTCCACCTGTTTCGGCCAATTGGAGAGTGAAGCAGGAGATGGAAGACCTCTCTCTCTCTCTCTGCTTTTCCTTCTCTCTCTCTGTGTAACTTTGACTTTCAAATAAATAAGTAAATCTTAAAAAAAGAAAGAATAAGTGACTCATAATTCTTCTGTGCTCTTTGAGGATGAGGTGATTATTACATCTCCCATAATAAATAGCAAGAGATCATTTATTCAAAAGGTGCATGAGGAGTCTCCAAAAGTTCATGGAAAATGAGTATTATGAAAAATTATGTCTGCATTTCAATATTTTTGTACCAAAATACATATGTTTTCATTATATTTCCATGATCTTTTTGAAATACCCTTGTATATTCCCTCTCTCTCCGTCCCTGTGTGTGTGTGTGTGTGTGTGTTTAAAAACTTTCACTATGGGAATCTTTAAACATCCACAAAAGTAGATAATAATATAATGAACCTCCTTGAACTTTTACCTAGTTTCAACAACAATCAACATTTTGCTACATATCACTTTCTTTTCATAAAATATAGTAAAGATAGTAAAATATAGTTACTATCTTTTATAAAACTGGACACATTTGGACATGTATCATTTATCAAAATTGAACACACAAATTGTACTATGCTAAATGCACAACCCTCCCCAACACACACACATACACACATTGAAAAATAAAATATAATTCAAAGTTCCTAATTGTTACCCAAAGCTCTGGTTGAGTTCTTTCTTCTTCTTACATTGTTATATAATCCAAATGCTTTGCAATAACTGTGTTCTCATTGAATAATGTGAATATAAATAAAGAAACAAAGACCGGGGTTCGTGTGTAGATCTACAGGTCAAGCAGCCGCTTATAATGCCAGTATCCCATTTTAGAGGCTGGTTTGAGTCCTGGCTCCTCCACTTCTGATCCAGCTTTCTGCTAATCAGCCTGGGAAGGCAGTGGAACATTGTCCACATACTTGGACCCCTGCCACTCATGTGGGACACCAGGAGAGCGAGCCAGGTCCTGGCTTCAGTCAGGCCCAGCCCTGACTTTGTGGTCACTTGGAAAGCAAACCAGTAGATGGAAGATTCTCTCTCTCTCTCTCTCTCTCTCTCTCTCTCTCTCTCTTCCTCCCCCTCTCTTTCTCTCTCTCCCTTCCCCTTTCTCTGTTACTCTACCTCTCAAATACATAAAATCTTTTTTTAAAAAAATTAATTGTGAAAGCAAATCCTCTTTGAACTCACATTGCAGCTCTCATCGTTGTCAGCTCGGTGAGGAAGGATGAAAGATGACACAGAAAGGGGGCCATCACACTTGTCAGCGGGCTGAGTGAAATCCAAGCAGCTGGTGACAATACTGTAATAATGAGTTGGAACCGGAATGGAACTGCCTTCCACGTACCTGAAACAGGGAGGGAAAATAAAAAATTATAATTGGCAACACTTTCTTTTTTAAATAGTGGTCAGTGAGTATTGCCTAAGTCACTAAAAATAATTCACACTGGGTTGAGTCATTTTTCACTTCAAAGCACTAGCCCACTTCTATATTACTGAACATAACATTTTCTTTGCCTGGAAACCTCTCTCCCTCAGTCTCACAGAGTAAGAGATGCTAGACCAAGAAAACAACTTGATCTAAGACTTGGAGGCAGGAAATGGGGAATACATCAATGCAACAGAAATGAAAGCCCAGAAGAGCCGATAAAAGACAAATTGCAGTGGGTTCTGCGTACCAAGGTGGGAAGTTTGGGTTTGCTATTTAGGCAGTAATGTTCTGACAAAGGTTTTTTTGTACTAGAGAGTATTATTATTAGATCTGGACTAGAGGCAAGAGACGTTGGAGTTAGGGGACCAACATCTCTCTCAAGCCACAATGAGGTCTTGAGCTTGATACAAAGAACTCATTTGCCAGAGGAAGTACCAGGGACTGAGTATTAGATATCAGCCTACAGGTATAAAAAAACTTTTCCAGTAGAGTGGAGTACAGAAATTTGTGATCCCTTGACAGGTTTTCTGTTATCTTAATTTTAATCATTTTTCTAAATACTAAAATTATTACTGAATTAATAATTTTGGCTAAAAACTATAACAATGATCAACAAAAAGGAAAATGTATAATTAAGATGAGATTTCTCATATGGATGACTGGAAAAGGATTAAGATATTTTCTATGTTATAGTTTTCTGTATTTTTAAATAGTATTTTATTTTCTAATTGTCTATATATTACAATTAAATCCTATTTATATTCTGTGCTGCACTGGTTGCTTCATACAAGTAAAAAATTAAGTAGGAGATTAGAAAAGTTTGATCAATCAGTATTATAGTTAATAGAGCAAATGAGTTCTGATGGGGTTTTCTTTTACATTTGTATTTATTTTATTTGAAAGGCAGAGAAAGAGAGGAAGAGAGAAAGATACAGAGAGCTTGTCCATCCTCTAGTTCACTCTATAAATATCTGCAATACTCACTACTGGGCCAGGCCAAAGCCAAGGGCCAGGAACTCAGTCCAGGTCTCCTATGTGGTTTGCAGGGACCCAAGCACTCGAGCCATCAGCTGTTGCCTCCAAGAATATGCACTAGCAGGAAACTGGAATTGGGAATGGAGCCAGAATTCAAACCCAGGCACTCCCAGGTAGTATGCAGGCATCCCAAGCAGTATCAACTGCTGCACCAAATGTCCACCCCTAGTTCTGGCATTCTATTGCACAGCTGAGTAACTAGAGATAATGATAATGTACTGTATATGTCAAAAAACACAGAATTAAAGATTTTGAAAGTTTTCACCACAAAGAAATAATTAGTATCTGAGGAGATAGACATGGTTAGCTTGATTTGATCTTTACATAATGTATACATACATCAAAACTTCATGTGGTATGCCATAAATATGTATAATTTTTATGTGCCAATTAAGATAAAGAAATAAATTTAAAGGAAAACTTATTCTGAATTTTTTGTGTATGTTATCTTCTTATTTCTTAGCTAGCCTATGAATTCCTGATAAGTGTCCTGTATGCCTTCTCCTTCTATATCCCCCAAAGCACTAAGGAGACAGAGACAACCAGACTCAACCAAAGCCTAAATATACTTTCCTAATGAAATGCACTGACTGTAAAAATCTGATTCCATAAGTCTTCCCAAATAATGGATATAAATGTAAATTATCATCTTCTCACTAAAGAGATGCTGAAGAATAAATGACCAAAATTTTTTTTTTTAATTTTTGAGGGGTGGGTATCATGGCATAATGGATTAAGCCACCACTTGGGATGCCCACATCCTATGTTGGAGGGCTTGAGATGGAGTCCTGCCTCTGCTTCCCACCCAACTTAATGCTAATGTAATAAGAAGGCAGCAAATGGAAGTCCAAATACTTCAGTTCCTACCACCCTTGTGGGAGACCTAGAAGGTATTCCTCTCTGTCTCTCTCCCTCCCCTTCTCTGTCTCTCACCACTCTCCCTCTCTCTATGTCACTCTACCTTTCAAATAAATAAATAAACGTTAAAAATCTTTGACATATTTTCTTTCACATAATGGAAAAGTGTATTTACCACAAAACCCAAATATATGTTCCAAGCACCAACACCACAGTTAATTAGAGGTTCAAGAGACCTATAAATTCAGAAGGAGATTCAAAGAAAAAAAAGACTTAAAAGATATTGTCTGCTCTCTAGTATGTGAATATTTGAAAAATAGCCCGAGTGAGATCTTGGAATTTAAGAATCTTACTGAGTAGAAATGAAAAGCTTACTGTTTAATTTTGTCCTCTGTGTCATGTAAGCCATCATAGTCATAATCAAAAATTGGTCCACTTATCACATTAACTCCATTTCTTTCTGTAGCATATTTCTTCACCAATACCCTTTGGAAGTAATTCCACACCCCTGTGCAAAGATAGAAATCAAGTTTTCAAGAACAAAACTCCTTGCTTTAGCCAAATTCTCTCTAGGATACATTATAAAAGGTAAATAACACAGGGGATAAGACAGCAAAGCTGTTGTGACCCATAACAAGAATCAACCTATTCCAAAGCTTATGTCTGTGAGAGAGGGAGAGAAAGAGAGACAGAGAGATTGACTTACAGACCAACAAAGGGAAACATACAAACCAATGAGACAGTGGTGGGAAGTTTAATCAAGTCTAATAAATCAAGGTATGATTTCCAGATGAAGTTATTGAGCTGAGATGTAAAGAATGGATAGATGTTTCCTAGACGAAGAAATGATGGTAGCACATGCCAAATAGAGGGAATTATATGCACAAAAGAGCAATTACTATGTTTCTGAATAATTGAAATTAAGGCCTCACTATTCTATCTCTTCATGGTCTTATTAATATGCTGGTTCCCAAGTTTGTCTTTAGCCCTGATCTTTCCAAAGAGATCCAGGTAAGTTATTCAGGAATCAATTTCATAATCCACTTGAATTTCTTTTTTTTTTTTTTTTTTTTTTTTTTTTTTGACAGGCAGAGTGGACACTGAGAGAGAGAGACAGAGAGAAAGGTCTTCCTTTGCCGTTGGTTCACCCTCCAATGGCCGCCGCTGCAGCCGGCGCACCGCGCTGATCCTGGCAGGAGCCAGGAGCCAGGTGCTTTTCCTGGTCTCCCATGGGGTGCAGGGCCCAAGCACCTGGGCCATCCTCCACTGCACTCCCTGGCCATAGCAGAGAGCTGGCCTGGAAGAGGGGCAACCGGGACAGAATCCGGCGCCCCAACCGGGACTAGAACCCGGTGTGCCGGCGCCGCAAGGTGGAGGATTAGCCTATTGAGCCACGGCGCCGGCAATCCACTTGAATTTCTAATAGTCATATTAAACAAAACATTATCTAAACACAATTCTTCATTCCCCTTGCCAATCCTTCCCTACCTCTTGCCTCCTCTCTCATTGATAATGGCACTTCCATTCACCCTGATGTCTGGTCAAAATCCTCAGAGCCATCTCTGACTTCTCTCTATACCCATTTGAACAAATGCCATCAGTGCTGTCTCAAAATGCATCCCGATCACCCCAAATCTGGCCAGCTCTCACCATTTTCACTGCTTCCATCCTGGTCTGAGTTACCATCCTCTCTGAAATGAGTTGCAATGAAAGAGTGCTTCCTGGGTTCCCTGTGAAAAACTCTTACTTTCCTGAGGCCCATTCTCCAGATAGTAGCCACATGCAACCTGTTATACCTTAAGTGGAATTGTAATAGACATACCCCGCCCATTTCTAGCACTTTAGATGATTCCTCACTGAAATTAAAATAAAATCCCAACTCTCATCCTGCCTACCCCTATGATCTCTCCTCTTATCTGTCCTCCTTCAGGTAAAGAGCTTTCTTCCTTTCCCCCAACATTGCCAAACTTGTTCGAGCCTAAACCATTACATTTGCTCATCCCTTTGCTGGAACACTCATCCCCTGCTCTGCATGTCTGGCTTTTCCTCTACTACTCATTTCTCACGTTCAATACCACCCCCTTCAGAAGACTTTCTTGCCCACACTAGCTTCATTTAATATTATGACCAATGAGAAGAGCATGAGAGGAGTGCAGTGGGAGAAAAGAAAGGCAGAAGAAGAGAATACAGGATAGCAAAGCAGACAATGAGTTGGTTCTCAAATATCACACCCAGCTCAGCGTGTTGTATTCCACATTTGGGTTGTGATATTCAGGCTGTTATCACTTCTTCCCTCCTCTTATCAAAAAGCACTTGGCCATTTTCCTTCTAGAGCTTCAACTGCCTTTTAAATCTTCTGAAACTGTACCCTATAAGAAGTCAGAGTAGCCCACCACATCCAAAACACCCTGGATCATTATTTGCAGTAAAGAGACAAAGAGGACAGTGGGAGAGAAGTTCAAATGTTAATACAAGCATTAAGAGAGAGAGAGAGAGAGAGAGAAACAACAAGGAGAACAGTCAAAAGGCCAAGCCCACAGAAATGTGGCATGTGAAAAACCATTCCCCTAGCACAGAAAAACAGCAAGCTCTCTGTGAAAGGCCCTTTCCACACCAGCCTCAGGGTGGCACCGTGTGTTTCCTTTATTACTCTTTGGTCAAAAGAACGCACCAATAGAGAAGTCCAGGAAACCCTCATTTGTGGAAACTAAATGAAGTTGCATTTCATGTAACATGGTGATAAATGTACCTATGTGAGTTTCTAAATGTTTCTCGAGTGAGTTTTAGAAGAAACCAGGAAACTTGTTTTAAAGAACTTTAATTTTTCACTCACAAGCAATAGGTTATATCTTTGAACAAAGCTTCATTTACTAGCTTGCACATCAAATAAACATTTTTTTCTTTAAGCCATTTATGCCATTTCATTATTAAGCAGGCGAAACTTGCCACAGAAGGTGGCACTTAACAATCACTCTTTCCAATTTTGAGGTTCTATTTCAGGCCTGAGAGTCCTGTAACAAAGCCCATTCCTCTTCTGTTAACTCAACTAAGGTAGTGATGCTTCTTTTCCAGCCTTCTCCATAAGCATAATGACCCTTTAACTATAAATGAACTAAACAAGTAAAAACTGCCCTATAGTGGGTTCTCTCTCTCCAAATGCATGGGTAGATGAAAGGATGGCGGAAAGGATGGATGGATGGATGGATGGATAGATGAATGATTTACTTGTTATCAGAAATTTATAAATGGATCATTTTGGCCACCGGATAATTAAGTCATAAATCTATGACATAGGTCTAAGCGGTCACGCATCAAACCTCTTAATTTTACCAATAGTAGAAAAAAATGGCTTTTCTGTGATCACACAGCCAGTAGTCATACTCCAGGGACTAGAACTTGTTTTTCGGGGCCAGCACTGTGGCGTAGCGGGTAAAGCTGCCGCCTGCAGTGCTGGCATCCCATATGGGTGCTGGTTCAAGATCCGGCTGCTCGACTTCCAATCCAGCTCTCTGCTATGGCCTGGGAAAGCAGCAGAATATGGCCCAAGCCCTTAGGCCCCTGTACCCATGTGAGAGACCTGGAAGAAGCTCCTGGCTCCTGGCTTCAGATTGGCACAGCTCCGGCCATTGTGGCCAATTGGGGAGTGAACCAGCGGCTGGAAGAATTCTCTCTCTCTGTCTCTCTCTCTCTCTCTGTGTAACTCTGACTTTCAAGTAAAATAAATAAATCTTAAAAAAAAAAAAGAACTTGTTTTTCGGGGCCTGGGAGAATCACGCCAATTCATAGCATCTACAAATATTTGTGTCATGTATTAAAAAAAACCTGCAAGTGTTTAAAGAATCTAAAACAATAATTTACATTGCTGTAAAACAATCTGAAGGCCACTTAAGTTTTTGCTGGGTTTCAGGGTCAACATTCTGAATATATCATCACCTTGAAGGAAAGAAGTGTTCTTGGTTTTTAATGTAATGATCAATAAATAGATATAGGGGCTATTGGATGTCAAATGAACACCAAAATATACCCAAGACCTTTAATAAGTAACAGAATAACGAGCACTGAAATAGATTGGAAGGAAAACATGAACTTGGTTTAGTTCAGCTTCTACCATTTATGACTTGGTCAGTTCTTGTGATGTCAACTTCTTAATTATAGACAAGGGATAAACGGCTTGCCAACTTCCCTCACAGATTCAAATTTTAGATCAACAGTAGAGAATTTACACGAAAGGTCTTCAAAAATTATAAAGGTTAAACACATGAAAGGCATTATTATTATTAAAATCAATATAGAAGTAGAAAAGGTAAGTGGTAAACTTGGAAATATTTATTTTCATAAATTACACTTTATTAGGTAAATATTGGACTTACGTTTGAAAGCAGGATACATTGGAACCATATTGGTTACAAGGAATGCATCATATTTAGATTCTGGTGAAGAGCTCAGATCTAAACATTGGGAAAACAAATAGTGTATGTTGCTCACCAAAATCTACATCAATAAAAAAACCAATCTTCTACAGTAATGCAAACTGCAAGAAGGAAACAGATCTATTCTTTTATTTCTGCTCATTACCTCCTTAAGACATTTCCAAATTACCCTCCCACTCAATCTCTTATCTTCACTCAGCGGTTTCTTTGAAAAATTGTTTACAATGCTTTTTCTTCTTCCCTAGCTCTTAAGTCCACTAATCCTTATGTGAAAGAATTCCTTGATTTCATTACTGCAGTTTAAAGAAATATCATCAAGATAATAAGAGATAATGAAAGGATTTCACATGTTCTTAAGAGATCATCTGTACAGTATTAATTAGAGAACACTTACTGATTTCCTATTTCAATTTCA
The DNA here is from genome assembly GCF_964237555.1 of Oryctolagus cuniculus. Lineage (NCBI taxonomy): Eukaryota > Metazoa > Chordata > Mammalia > Lagomorpha > Leporidae > Oryctolagus > Oryctolagus cuniculus. The sequence goes on from NC_091437.1 coordinate 145,311,225, forward strand.
GATCTCATTTAGTGAAGTGAGAGGAAGGACATAGAAAATTCTCTTGCACTTTAGAATTTCTTTGGAGAAATGGGTGCTTTAAAGCTGATTACTTTTCAGCCGATTTTTTTTTTTTAAGATCCCACAGAAGTTAATCTCTACCATCTCTTGAGTGCCCCCTTCTTAAGAAAACATTAGCCACTGAAAGCCTACATTTCAAGTTTTGTGGTCCAAAATGCACAAAATGACATCCCGTTGCAGCAATCAGATCTTGGTACCCTACAACTTACAAGGAGGAAAGAGGAATCCATAGGACATCTGCTTATCATTTTTGTAGGCCAAACAGTTCTGACTGAAACTCGGAGAAACACGGACATCAGGCCGCACACAGTTGGTCAGATGCTCAGGAATGCCAGAGACCTCGGCCTGCGTGGGAAGTCAGAGGTTTAGTAAAGCCATCACAGGGACAACCCCAAACCAATCATGATTCTCAAGCTCAGCATGACTCTCGTATCAGTCTTAAATAAAACAACATATAGAACAGAATACAAAGCAGAAATCCCACTGTTGAAATAATGAATAGGAGTCCATAGGAAGTGACTTAAAAATAACACTCTAAGAAATAATATAGACATATTCTCTCTGAAAGCAAAGACAATAGACATATACCAGCATAAATACATATATGTATATATATTTGCTATATATAGGTCTATATAGATTTATTTTATGTATATTTGGTATACACTAAAACATTCATAAGTGCACATGGTAAAAATTAACAAGAAACTGGCCGGCGCCGCGGCTCACTAGGCTAATCCTCCGCCTTGCGGCGCCGGCACACCGGGTTCTAGTCCCGGTCGGGGCGCCGGATTCTGTCCCGGTTGCCCCTCTTCCAGGCCAGCCCTCTGCTGTGGCCAGGGAGTGCAGTGGAGGATGGCCCAGGTGCTTGGGCCCTGCACCCCATGGGAGACCAGGAAAAGCACCTGGCTCCTGGCTCCTGCCATCGGATCAGCGCGGTGCGCCGGCCGCAGCGCGCCGGCCACGGCGGCCATTGGAGGGTGAACCAACGGCAAAGGAAGACCTTTCTCTCTGTCTCTCTCTCTCACTGTCCACTCTGCCTGTCAAAAAAAAAAAAAAAAAAAAAAAAAAAAAAAATTAACAAGAAACTGTGTTTGGGCATAAAAGTATTTTTTATTTGTATTCCAAAATTGCAAACATACCTCAACTGCCAACTAAGTTATGATATATACCTACCTATCTCATCCTCACTAAAACCAAAACAAAAAGATGCTGATAGTAGAAGAGGCTGGTGGCGAGGGGGAGGATTAGCAGGGAGTATATGGGAACTCTCTGTACTTTCCACTCAATCTTGCTGTAAGCCAAAAACGGCTCTAAAAAATAAAGTCTATTAAAACAAATAAGCAAACAAACCTTGGTGACTTCTGTAACTATTGGGCAGTGACTTAAGCAGAGTAAAAGGAACTAAAAGAGTTAGTATGTTTCCTTCAGAATTGAACATATTACCATGAAATTATTAAAACATTGAGGAAAGATCAGTTCAAAATATCTTGCAATAGATCCAAAGCAGAATTGCTTTCATCAGGAAAACTTCAACTATTTTCTGAGACAAAATTCTATTTAGTAAGCGATGATGGGAGTAATGCAAGGAAGGTAATGGAATGAAGAACATATAGCAATTTTCTCAATGACCTGTTTGGAAACAGTATATGATGTCCAAAGTGGCATTAAGAATATTTCACTGTAACCGCTTTCAAAGTCAGTATGATATAAGATGTCGTATCTAGTCCGATAAAGCACTGCTGGCCGTCCATAGAGGAGGTGTCTCTCTAGGAAAGAAACAAATAAAGCATTTTAAATGTATATAAATGCAAATGTTAAAGAAATATTGGAAGAGAGTCAAGTTGTCTAGAATTTGCTAGCTCACTTATTAATAACATAGCACCTTCTCCTTAATTTAATCAAGTTGTTTTCCTAGTACTTTTGTAGTTTATCTGATGACCTAAGCATGGGTCAAGGCTTACAGTTCTCAAAACAATAATGTAAATATCATATTTCTGTTAATGCTTTCTTCTCTTGTAAAATGTAAAACTGTCACAGAAAAGAACCACTAGGTGGTCAATTTGGAAATGATTCAGCTGAGTGAAGCCAATGATCGAAAATCTTTTGTAGAATTAATTTGATCCCTGAAGAAGTTTATCACGTTGACCAATGATTTAATTAAGAGGAAGGCTCACTTTATCATTATTTGCAAACTACAACTGAAATGTGCATTATTGCAGCATAAAAAGTGAGTAGTAATGAGCATTTAACATAAGCAGCTTTGTCACATGGGGTAAAAGTCTTTAGGTAAGAACTTAAAGAAACATGTATAAATAAAATAAGTGGACATTTAAGAGGGTCCTTTAAATACAGAAGAAGGATATGGATGTTACCAAAGAACTAAGTAAAATTTGGAGGTCTGCAAATTCAGATGCCCAAAGGAAAACTCTGCTCTCAGAGACAAAAGTCTAAAACATTACTCTTTGAGGAAGAAAAGATAGCAGTTTAACGTGCAGATCCTCACCCTACATCCAAAATAGATGCCTGGGGCTTGATCTGCCCACTTTGGATAAGCCAAAGTTAAAACTTCCAAAGATTCTTGGAAATTGGGATCCCTACTGACCAAAGTATTTAGAGATTGAAGTTTAGGCAATTCCATGATTCCCTAACTGATAATTTTAAAAAATGTATTATTATTCTATTAGAGAAAATCAGTTCTGGCAATCACTTATTAAATTATGTATACATGTTGCTTTAATTAAAGTATTATCAAAATACGCAAGTAACGGAGAAAACCCTTAGTAGAATACTTCGCAAGAACCCTCCCAAGTAGAACTGCTGATTTGAGGCAAAGCAGCCTACACTATTACAACACAAGTCTGTTCTTGGTAGTTTGGCTTTACAAACGACCATTACAGTAAATATAGAAGTCTAGGTTAAGCTGCCAAATTTGGGGACCCACCCATAGGCATTAGAACATAATATGACAATATTAAGCAAATTAAATATAATAAACAAATAAAAAGCCAGCAAATCATAACAGTAGTACTTGGGGCAGTTGATTAACCCAGACTTTCCTTCAAAGCTTAAACCAAACCTTTTCTAGGTTCAAAATTTCCATTAATGTTTTCCTTGTTTTCATTTTTGCTGCCTCTGAATTTCCTGGTTTCAGCTGGAAGCAGAAGTATCAAAATTCTTTGAGAAGCTATTCTCTTTCCATCTTTTAAAATTTTGATGCTTACCAAATACACTCCTCCAAACTCAAACTCAAGCCTGGCATATAATCAATTTTCAGTAAGAAGACAACAGAGTAGCAGTAATGTTTCTGCATGGGACTCCTCTGCTTGGAGCAGTTACTAAACAAAAGCTTTGGACAACATCCAGTCTCCACCAAATTTGGCTTTTCCTTCCGCCAGATCCCCTCAGTTCTTGGCATTCTTCAACACAACACTCCATTGCATGAGGTCTGATTTATTTGCAAAACCCTGCCCATGAACATTAATAGCAACTCCTTACAGTGATTACACGTTATTTCTAAGAATTAACAACATAAATAGCAACTCCATGTGATTTCCCATATTATTTCTTTTCTCTCTATGCGGCATTAACTTCTGCAGCCTTCATCACCTAGCTCCTTCCGGACTTATACATGGATGTATTCCCTCTCATCAAATATTTTCTGAGTACCCACTTGGTGCCAGCTTCAGGATGCAGGACGGAGACACTGGGCAAAGATGATGAAGATAAAGCTCTAACTCTCAAAGAACTTACAGTTCAACAGGAGACGAGAATGACACAAAGACCTGAGATGCAATGCAGTGAATCAAAGGCATCTACAGAGTACGGCAGGAACACAGAGGATGACGAATGTCACAAACAGGGTGACATGGCACCCGTCACGGTCTTTCCAGAGCATACGACGCTAACCCAGGATAACCTGTGCCTCAGTTTACATCAGTTGCCCTCCCACCCAAAGTGCATGACCAATAATATGGACACATAATTTGGCCTTTATTTGTAGAAGAGCCATGAGAAAGAAAGGGAAGGGGGCACAAGAATGAAGGGGACACCTGAAGAATCACTTTCTCCTGAAAATCCTCCCTGATGAAGCATCTATATTTCTGCTCACTCTTCCACTCTGCACAGAGAGAATCAATTTGCTTCAGACATTTGGGCTTCCAAGCTTCCAAGCTTCCAAGCTATTGTTATAACTGCAGTTTATGGCACACATTTAGGGCACAAATGTGTCCTTACCTGACTGACTTTTCTCAGCTGTGACTGAGCATGAATGGTGTAAAGAAAAAAAAATACAGCAGCTTCAATAGCCTGTTAAAATTCACCCAAGACTCAAACTGACCCAATGAATCTATCTAGGTCTTCCTGAAGCTTAGATTTATCTAAGAGGTACAATAGTCTTGTGCAGTAAGAAATATGAATTTTTACATCCAGAATCAAAATCTTTGATTTTGCCTTGTCATTTTACCCAAGCATCAGAGATCACAGGTTCTTGGCCAGAGCCTGGCTCCACTAGTTTTTAAGACATTTGGGGCTTGACACTCATAGCATTTCTGTTTAACTGAAAATCCCCCCTCAGGCCACAGAATGCACTTGGATGTCAGTCTGCATATGTTAAGATCTTTGTCTAGAGACCAGCAATCCTGGAGATCATGTGCAGACCTCCTCCTCTGCCACATGTTCCTGGGATTTCTTGAAGTGAATCTAGGGTAGTCGTCGTCTTCACAGAATTCCAGACAAGCCTTCATTCCACACCCCAGTTCCCTGTTTACAATAGTGTCTCTGGCATTTTCAGTACATGCCAAGGCCCTCCTCCAGATACCACATTTGGCCAAATCCTGTGAGACAAATCTTTTTAAGTGGTGTGGACTTCCCTAGCACTCATTCTTTTTGTTTTCCAGAACTTGGTCTTGCAAACTTGCATTTGTGTTTCTTTTCCCTCCTCAGTTTCCTGATTCATATTCCCACAGATTAGCTGGCTAACTTGGGAGCCACATGAAAATCTCTCCACGTTTTTTGTTTTGCTAAATGTTCACTACCACAATAATATGCTTTTCAATGTGACCACAAAATCTCTACCCAAGGTCTTTCCTGTTCCTGTCTGCTTTTCTCCTTTGCTTTACAAGTGACTACTATGATTCACTGCCATTTCAACCTTCCCATGGGATTCTATTTAATATCTCCATTCCTGCTCTGTTCTTCTTTAAAAAAAAAAAAAAAGATTTATTTGTTTGAAAGTCCTAGTCACAGAAAGAGAGAGAGAGACAGAGAGAGAGACACAGAGAGAGAGGTATCTTCATCCACGAGCTCATTCCCCAGATGGCTGCAATGGCTGCAAAGGCTCTGGCTGGGCCAGGCCAAAGCCAGGAGCCAAGAGCTTCATCTGGGTCTTCCACATGGGTGCAAGAACCCAACTACTTGGGCCATCATCTGCTGCTTTCTCAGGCCATTAACAGGGAGTTGGATCATAAATGGAGCCGCTGAAGCAATGAACTGACTCAATATGGGTGCGGGCTTTGCAGATGGTGGCTTTACCTGCTATGCCACAATGCCACCCCTCCTATTCTTTTTTAACTCAACATCTAAAACATTATGCTAAAATTCATCAGCTGGCTAAATTCTGTAATAGGACAATAACTTTATGAGGATAGGAGTTTATATCTCACTGATCACTGAATCTCCAATACTGCCAATCATGTAATATCTATTTGGTAAATACTGTTTGATAAATGAATGACTGTCAGCCCTTAAGGCTTCCTGGTCTGGCTGAAAAGCCCGTGACAGCATTTCAGGCATAGAAAGCCAAGACCCTGAGGCAAAAAATGTTCTGTATGAAGGATCTCTGTGAGTGAGACCCCAGTGAAAAGAAGCAGCCATCAAAGAAGGACGTACTTTTCTCTAAAGGGAGAAGAGAACTTCCACTTTGCTGTGGCCATGTCCAATACTGATGGGGTTTGTGGACTCAAAAGGCTTCCATAGCCTAGGCAGCTCATGTCAAGAGCCTCGGGCAGTCACTGATGTCATAGATAAGAGTGTTAATTGTTAAATTAACAACAGGAGTCATTGTGCACTAACTCCCCATGCAGGACCTCTGTCCTCAATGAGTTGTATTGAGAGTTAACTGTAAAACCAGTTCTCAAACAGTTTTGTGTGTGTGTGTGTGTGTGTGTGCAAATTGTTGAAATCTTTACTTAGTATAGAGTTGGTCTTCTATGTACAAAGTTAATTGAAAACGAATCTTAATGGAGAATGGGACAGGCAAGGGGAGAGGGAAGAGGAGGGGTGGGAGGGTGGGTATGGAAGGAAGAATATTCTTATTACTTATGAAACATGTATTCCTTAAAAAATAAATTAAACATAAGTAAATGAATGGATGTTTTTGTTTTCTTTTAAAAGCACTGGCTTTGCATAAATGACCTGTCTCATCACCCTCATGGCTAGACTGGGCGGATCAGTATCTCTCCATTTCACCGATGAAGGAATTGGGGTTCAGGACTTATAGAAGATTATTCAGCTCCACAGCAGCACCCAGGATCTGGGCCTCCATCCTCCTGCCCACTCTCCTAGCCTGTGAAGCCACCTCCAGCCGGATACTGACTGCTGAGCTATTCCAGTGAGCGATATATTGCAAGAGGATTCAACCGCTCCTGAGCACGAGCTCTGCTTGGGTTATACCTGCCAGGAAGCAAATGAGGACAGCAGTCTGTATCAGAAACAGCTTCTAAACTTGGATAGGCCCTGAAATTCTCTCCTGACGTGCTCGCTCTTTCTGACTCTTGGAATAAGAAGCATTTTCAGAGGAAAGCATGTGGGCTTCAGTGTCATACAGGCCTGGAGTAAAATCAGCTCAGCCATTATAGCCCTGTAGCTCTGTACCTTAATCTCCCAAAGCCTCATATCTCACTGGAATGCTGCACTGCTCAGAGGCCAAACTTGGAAAGCACCTAGCTCAGTCGTGACCCAAAGAAGATGCAGCTGTAGTAACTGCTGTTGGTGTGAGCTTTGCTTCAACGTCAGCAAAGGATATTGGTAGGTAAAGCTTATTAAAATTCAATAACTGTCATCAAATTCATCTTGAAACCACTATAAATCATGAAGAGTTAGGCTATGCAATGATTTCTTTCAAGTCTTCACAAACATGCAAACACACACAGAAACATGAGTATATTTCTCTGTCTTTAGTACAACCAGAATCTCCAAAGAAGTAGCAAAAATGAGAAATAATTCAGACCTGAAAAGAGCTACAGAAGAGTTCCCCTCTCTGACCATATTCAGGCCTTTGAAAATAAAAGAATTACTATTGCTTAAGTTGCCTTTCTACCCAAAATGTGTGAAAAGAAACCAAACACCTCAGAAGTGTCAAAATGCTTTATGATTCCTTTTCTTACCACTAATCTAAGAACATATAAAACATTTTCACAGCAATGTAAGTAGAGAAAAGTGAAAAGAAATAGTATAATTATTCTTATAGTGAAAATTATACTAACTATAGTGTCAAAACTGCTTGCTGGGAGAGATTTAAAATTTTCTGCTTCATCCATTTATTCATCTGTTGATTCAATGTCACAAGGAAATGAGATTTCATTGCACAGAAAGTTTGGCCAAGACATTAGGAACAGCAAACATAATGCAATTAAGATCCAGAATTTACCACATATCTAAGAATATTAAGACTTTAACAAACAGTTTCAATCACTGTTTTTTGAAGATTATATTTTTCTTAATCTTCATGTTAGTAAAGGATTTCATTCTATACCAGTTTGAATATTTATAGCAAAATATTGCCTGTGCTTAATCGAGGACACATCTCTCCTTTTTACCCTCACAGACCTCATGGGTTTCTTCACTACTGGTATGTGGGGCTTTTAAATGTGTTTTGTAAGAGGGTACATCAAAAAGTTCATGGGAAATGGAATTCAAAGATAAGTTAATTTGGATGCAAAAGGAGCTTGAAATCCATTCATAGTTTTTTTCATAATAAATACTTTCCAGGAAGTTTTTGAGGATTCTTCATTTGATCCAATTAAAAAAAATAAACTCATCTTTTCAATCCATTTTCCATAAACATTTTGAAACACCCTAGTAGAAATATATAGGTGACTATTTAGTATATGGCATCGAAAGAGCCACCTATGAATGTTGCAAGTAGGGAGTTTATGGGACATGGCTTGTTCTGAAAAATATGAACTATCTATGTATGTGTTCTTAAAAGCTAATGACAGGAGCCAGCGCTGTGCTACAGTGGGTTAATGCCCTGGTTTGAGGCACTGGCATCCCATATGGGCGCCAGTTCTAGACCCGGCTGCTCCTCTTTCAATCCAGCTCTCTGCTGTGGCCTGAGAGGGCAGTGGAGGATGGCCCAAGTTCTTGGGCTCCTGTACCCATGTGGGAGACCAGGAGGAAGCACCTGGCTCCTGGCTTCGGATTGGCGCAGCTCTGGCTGTTGCGGCCATCTGGGGAGTGAACCAGTGGATGGAAGACCTCTCTCTCTCTTTAACTCTTTCAAATAAATAAAATAAATCTTTTTAAAAAAAAACTAATGATAAAAATAGTACAACTTTATATTTGTATAGAATTTTACATATATAAACCCTTTAAAAACCTCAAAAGGTATTTGAAGGTATCCACAAAGGGGAAGTAATTACTCTGAATGCAAGATGCACATGGACTCACACACATGGGGAGTCTCACTCACAAGGTTCTACTGTTGTGGAGCAGACACTTAATATTTAAGTAAGAGACTGGATTTGTTATACAAGTGACTTCAAGAAAGAAACACTGCAGCTGAAGAAATGACTGAGATCAAACCCTTACAGAGACAAAGACTAAGAGAAAGAAACAGAAGTGAGAACATTGAGTTTATACGTATTACAGAATTAAAACAAGAAAATGAATGTCCTACACATAGTAAGACAAAGATATATGACTATAATTATTTTTATTTCATACAGTGCTTCTAAAGTCCCTCTCTCAACATCAAAGTCTGTTCCCACTAGGCTGTAAGCGGACCAAGGTCCTGTGTTACCATGGTTCTCCCCTATTATTTGACATCATCCTTTTGAAGCCCTGGGTTGGTTGGAAATTCTCAGTTTCACAATTGTCTCAGAGAAACCAGAGTTTCTCTTCCAGGGTGTGCATATAATAAATGCTTGCTGAAGGATCCCATGAGGGTCCATTTCCACGTAAATACGTAAGTTTGTGTATTAAAGCTTAACTTTAAGTGTCAGTGGTACAAAAAGACATTTCAGTGGTATAAACAAGAACCTTTCTGCTCATATCTGGGCACAGCATTGCAGAGGTGATGTCACACTGCTCCTCCTAGCCCTGAGAATCTGATTCACAAAGAAAATGCCTGTTGCTTTCACGCTCAGAGAAGTTTGAGGCTAGTGTTTATGCTGAATTGTGGAGCTGGTTTTGTCACAAGCGCTACACTGTTACCAACCTAAATTTTTTTCTCAGATGGAAATGTTTTAGTTTCAGGAAAAGCCAGAGTTTGAATCAGCAAAAACAGGGAGTTCATTAAAAGTTATCATGAACAATCTCTTTAGTGACTTTTGGAAGAGAACATCTCAGTACTAGCTCTCTGCCTCGTTAATTGACTAAATGAGATGCTCAAATCACGAACCTCTTCACCCCTTGCCTCTAGAAAATCCCAGTTTTTAAAATTATGACAATCCAGTCCTCTAGATGTTAGGTAACACACATTTCAAATCCCTTGTAGAGTTGGTGAAGGATTTGTGTCCTATCTTTAAAGCGAAGTCCTATCTTCAAAGCTGGCTTCATCCCATTATGTGTTTCATCCCATTATGTGCTGCTCAGTCTGTGTTCTGTGTTCAAAGGGAAAAGGGGGAGGGTGGTGATGCAGAAAAGGAAGAAGGAGGCAGATGAAGATCTTTATAAAGAGGAAAAATAAGTCAAGTAAATAAAATCTACTGGTTTCCTCTACCTCTATTTAATCAGATTGGAAACAGTGCATGTGATAAACAGAACCATATGTAAGCTAAGGACTCAAGAGATGTTCTCAGGGGAACCAGACCATGTGCATCTTTACTGCATGGTTGGAACTGCTGTAATTGAGTTCCATCTGTTTTTTTAAGACACTTTTAGGCATCCCTGGCTGTTACAACAACATATCCATCTACTGTAATAACCTGTATAGGTTCCCCCTCTTTCTATTTTCTCCTAATTCTATGGAACTTCAAAATCAGAAGAAAGAGCTTGTGTGATAGATTGTGTTACAATTCCTAATTATTTACCATGTCCACCCACTGGCATGTGACTTGTAGGATAAAAATCCCTGCAGAAAGACTGTCATGTGCTCAGTTTTGGCCAGTAAACTATGAATGGAAGTACCATATGCCTCATAAAAGCAGGAGCACTAAGAATCAGTACACAGTCCCACCGTGTTCCTTCTCCCTCTGCCATGAGCAAGGAAGTTCAGTTCCAAATAGGAGCTCCTCCTTCAGCCTGGATTCCAAAATAAAGTGTACACAGGGACAAAGCAGCACTTGGTCTATAGTCAGCAAACTGAAATATGAGCAACACATTTTTTTGGATACAAATCACTAAGATCCTTTGTTGTTGTTACTATATCACAAGCTTGCAAAAATTCACTAATACATGCTTGTTATCATTGGATGGAAAATAAGAAGAGAATGAGTTAGGGCTCAAGATGATCTTTCCTGTGAAGAGAAAGATCTGATTTTATCCATTCTTATTTCTCCCACCATGACATGCACACTCACTCTCCAGGCAGGTGAGCCTCCATGTAGGTACCAGCTGCCATTATTTATAATTGTGATTACCATTCCCTTCACAGGCATTCTCATGATAAATTTGTGGCCCATTGAAAACAATGGATTGCTTATTTTTCAGAGGGTTTAAACACTATTGAGGAAAACAAAAAAGCTACTGGAATTTTTCTATAATACAACTAGAATTTTAGGTATGTAGAATAAATGAATACCCTTTGCCAGACAGATCCAAAAATCAGTTGGCAATCCAAATTTGAATATTAAAATACTGTTCTTATACTATGAAGTAAATGAGAATTCTTTTCAATATTTGAAATCTAGAAAACAAAATTTATCTGATTTTTTTTTCTAGCAACTTCTTACCTTCTGTAGACCCTTTTGTATGAAGGCGTTTGTTGAGCTCATCCAATTTGTTCTTCATATGGGAAAACCAGAAAAGACAAAAGGAAAGCAAATCAGAAATACTCCTCTCATCTGAATCCGCTCTACTTAGCAACCTGCTAAATCCCAAAAAGTGTCATAAACTTTGTCACTATGGTAATCTGTTGTGAAATTACTATTTTTTCTCAAATACACAATCTGAAAGAGCTCCCCTTCCTATAAATTTTGTGACTGTGAACATCTTCTTTAATCTGTGACTCTATTTTTTTTTCTTAAGACTATGAACAATCATGTTGGTGATGATAATGATTTGGCCACACATCTATAAAATAATCAGATTAACTCCAGGTTCACAAAAGCACCAAATTGATTTATGAAATCACTTTTTCTAAAGCTAGAAAGAAATGACTCAGCAATTTTGAAAAGTAGTGAATCGGCAACTCTACCTTTCACTATACATCTGAGATGTATACTCTATCGTAAGTGGATAAGAAGACATTTGCAGTATGCCTGCGTAGCACTGTTCATAATAATTAATGTTGGAAATAGCCAAATGTTCTCAAATCATTATGGTATATTTAGAGAATCAAATATTAACTATTATCAGTAAAAATCAGTGAGCTAAAGCTTCATATATTAATATACATAAATGTGTCTCAAAAATATATAATGATGAATAATCTACTTGCAGGTACATATAATATATGTATGTAGCATAATAGCATTTATATAAAGTTTATAATATGCAAAACTATACTATAGGTTCTTTAGGAAGCCACACATGTACTAATCCTTACTTATATGTTATTTAAAAGATACAGGAATATGGAGTAGAAGTACAGAAATATGCATGAAAATTATACACACTATATTCAGGATATATTCGCACTGATAACATCTGGGTAGGAAGAGCGGGTCAGGGAACATATGGAGCCTTCCCTGAATCTGTAATGCTTTCTTTATTATGAAGTGTGGAAGTGTTGATTTTATTCATCTCTACATTTTTTTCGGTATGGATAGATTATATTTTTTAAAGAAAAATGGGGTACTCTGTGGCATAGTGGGAGAAGCTGCCACTTGCAACACCAGCATCCCATGTGGGCACCTGTTTGTGTTCTGGCTGCTCCACTTCCAATCCAGCTCCCTGCTAATGAACAGCAATGGAAAATGGCCCATGTGTTTGGGACCCTGCCACCCACAAGGGAGACCCACATGAAGCTCTGGGCTCCTGGCTTCAGCCTGACATAGCCCCAGCCATTGCAGCCATCTGGGGAGTGAACCAGCAGACAGACGATCTCTCGCTGTTTCTCCCTCTTTTTCTATAACTCTGACTTTCAAAGAAATAAACAAATCTTTTAAAAAAATTTGAAAAGAAAATGAAAGTAGCCTTCTAGAGAAACTCATAGACAAATAAAGACAATTTAGAAATTCTCTAACATAGTTTAAGACAAGAGATTCAAAATATTTCTGTTCTCTAGAAGAAAGATGATTCAGAAAATATGATACAAACAATAGATTCCTCTAAAATTATATGTGGGATCCTTGTCACAAGGCCACTTTAAGTTGACTTTGGCAGCTCAACTCGTTCCCACTACAGGCTGAGCACTACCTACTTATAATAATGAGTTTCCTTAGTTCTTGGTAGGCACACGAGAAGGAAGGAGAAGAAAAAAGAAACAGGGGAGAGGGAAGAACAAACTGAATCTTTCAAATGGTGAGTGTCCCAGACTGTGGCTCCTAGGTCACAAGAAATCCTGAAAGGTAGCAAATGATGGAGAAGAGGATAGGGCAATAGGAAAATTACTTTGCATTTTTCTGAGGCCTAAAAGAAAAATCATACTTCTATACCTAATAAAAGCAAACATGTAAAAATATCAGATTTCTTTGCTTTGGGCTGGTATTACATCAATTCATTGTAGTAACATTGGCTAATTCCTGCTATTAGAAGCACTGATGACTTTAGAGGTCTTTCATCAATATAAAATTCAATAGAAAAGTTATTGCTAATCCTTGTAGCTTATTTGGTATTCAGAAACTGTCCATACATGTCCTGATGGGTTGTCTCTGTTCATATCACCAGCAATTCATCCACGCTGCATCCTTCCCCACTCTGCTCTGTGTTCTGGGAACTGACTTCTAGAGATGTTTCGAAGATACACCTGCAGGTCAGGCATTTAGCCTAGTTGTCAAGGATTCTATGTCCCACATCAGAGCACCTGGGTTTGATACTTGACTCTGGCTCCTGTAGGTTCCTGCTAATGCAGACCCTGAGAGGCAGTGGTGATGGCTCCAATAATTGGGTACCTTGCATTGAGTTCTCAGCTTTGTGGCAGGCATCTGGGGAGTGAACATGTGGATGGACTAACAGACTCTCTCTCTTAAAAAAAAAAAAAAAAAAAAAAGTGTTTTTGCCACTTGCTGTCTGGGCTCCAACAATAGGATCCACCTGCAGGGGAGTAGAGGTAAGAGAAGTATGTTGCTTCCCTTGCACCCTCCATACCCAGTTTTGATGCATTAGTTGCACTCATCTACTAAATACAGAGGTTCTCACCAATCCAAGCCCTTCTCCAAGTCCTCGCATCTTGCTCCTTTCCTTCCACCTCCAGTCCTTGGAGGGTTCTCTGCTAACTCCAAGGCACTTCTCCATTACTCACTGGCTTCATTCCTCCCTGTTGAGCTTTTGTAAATAGTTCTCATGAAACATAATTGAAGCAATCTCTTTAAACCCTCCTTCACTCCATGGGCCACCTGTTTCCTGGCCAAAACCATGATTAATAGACATGTGATCCATAGGGAAATGAATAAATAAAAATACAGAGTGTGCTTGAGAATTCACTCCACAGAACAGCATCATGAATTCTACATTTTTCCCTTCATTCTTTATACCTGTGCTATTCTATACGGAAGTTAGGAAGCACAGACAACTCTTTGATTTAAAGTAATTAAATTAAAATTTTAGTTCCTCAGTCACACTAGCCAGCTACCAATTTGGACAGCAGAAATATAGACCATTTCTAATGCTAGCCTAGAAAGCTTTATTGGGCAATGTTATTATATACCCAGCAACTGTTTCTTTTTTTTTTTTTTCTTTTTTTTTTTTTTTTGACAGGCAGAGTGGACAGTGAGAGAGAGAGACAGAGAGAAAGGTCTTCCTTTGCCGTTGGTTCACCCTCCAATGGTTGCCGCAGCTGGCGCACCGCGCTGATCCGATGGCAGGAGCCAGGTACTTCTCCTGGTCTCCCATGGGGTGCAGGACCCAAGCACCTGGGCCATCCTCCACTGCACTCCCTGGCCACAGCAGAGAGCTGACCTGGAAGAGGGGCAACCGGGACAGAATCCGGTGACCCGACCGGGACTAGAACCCGGTGTGCCGGCGCCGCAAGGCGGAGGATTAGCCTAGTGAGCCATGGCGTCGGCCCCAGCAACTATTTCATATGATGAATATAAAGATTATTTCTACCTTGGGCTCTACCTTATCATCACAGGTGCAGCCTAGGTCAAAATCAGACTGAAGGTACATAATCCCTGGATAACTGGGCCTAGTGACCTCCTCTGGCATGGTTGGCCTGAAAGTATTGACACGCAGGAGATGATTCAAACTTCCATGAGTTCCATTATTAGGAGCTGGCTTCAATCCCAGAAGATCTGATGAAAAGAAAGAAAAGAGTCCAGGTGTTAAATGTTCTCTGATTACAGATGGTGAGACTTTCACTGTCAAATGGTCTGAAGGCTAAATACAAATCAGAGTTGACTAACAAGAGATTTGGATGGCAGGAAACACCTCTGTACCTACAGAACCATTCTGGCTTGACCATGTCTTCTGATAGCTTCTTGAAATAGCCAGGTCCATTGTTTGACAATGAATAAGTCCCAAAATGAGTGAAGGCACAGTACCCTAATAATAGTTACTGCCTGTGTCTGTGGTAGTTATAACTCAAGAACTATCGTTGTCAGTATCACTGCTTTTCTGCACTTCTCCAGGTTTTTTTCATCCCAAATCTTGAAATGGGACTTATAATCAATAAATGACCACAAGTCTGCCCTCTAATGCACTCTACAGAAGTGTGGGGACAAGAGGAAACTTTGGCTGTGTGCCTTGAATCACCGCTGTGAGATGAACAGGCTGATTTCATAGCAAGTGAATGGTTGCCAAGTGGGCATACAGTGACTTGTCTAAGCTGAGAGGCAGGACAGGGGAGAGCTAGCAGCCAAGATGGGAAAAGAACCCAGGAGACCCGACTTGCAGGCTCCCCCTCTAACCACCAGACTGGCACTCCCTTACTAAATAGGAAAAGTTGTCCTCATTCAGCAACTGAAAGCTCAAGGAAGAAAAATAATTAGGAGCACATAAATAGCTGGCCAGGATGCAAGTTGGCAAAATTGTAACTGGGCTGCAACGCGAGAGCTAGAGGTGGGAGAAAGCTCTGTGCGGAACTCTTGCTTCATCAGGTCTCTGACCAGTGGTGTCAAACTGTAATGCTATGTTGGATCAGCCAGAGGCTGCCAACAGCAACACTATGAAAACTCCCCATTAGTCAACTGTTCAAGGAAGACAAAGAAGCCTTAGAAGGGGATGATATTCTGCCCTTTGAACCATTGGGCAAGTTACCACATTCTTCTGCAGGGAGAGGAGGTGGTCCCGGAAAATAGGCACCTCATTTTTTTCTCTGACATTGAGGAACTTCACAAATTAACTAAGGATTGTTTCATTGGTTTTGATTCAATAAGGGACTTACCACACATAACATTGTAAAGTTCAATGTTTTCAAATGGAGGCACTTTAGTCTTGTACTTAAATGTTGGGCCATAACCTACAAAAACAGTCTTCCACAAGAAAAGAAAACAAGCAAAAAACAATTAAAAACTCCAGATATCTGGTAGCAACCCTTCCTCCTTTATAAATTCTACATAACTTCACTCACACCCCATTTCCCAGCCCATTTAAGAATAACCAAAACACAGGTTCAGTTCACAGTCTGTAGTCATACCTGCATGCTGTTGACCTTGTTATCAAATCCATGGTCTCCCTGGAAAAAACATTTTCCTGATGGCTTCTTATAAACATCCAAAGGTTTCCTACATTGAAAAGATTGTTGGATCAGTCAGGATTCCTCAGAAAATCATTCAGATAAAAAGCCAATTTCAGGAGACAAAGACTCTCTTAAAAAAAAGTTTTGAAAGCCTGTTTGTCTCTCTTTCAATTGCATCATCATTCGGGTCATGATGAAAAGATGCTTCTGTTCATTTCTCCAAGTGCCTTGGTGCTGACTAGCACCCAGGTTAAATGAGGACCCATGAGGAGAAGCCATGGTGCCCTCCTCACGCTCATGCTGATGCCGGGCAGAACACTTGTCACAGGTAATGTTCCACCATACGATCCTGTTGGGCTGGTTCACTTTTACAGACCCCTCACTAGACTCCAAATCAAGACATCATAGATACTTTTTTTTTTTTTTTTTTTTTTTTTTTTTTTTTTTGACAGGCAGAGTGGACAGTGAGAGAGAGAGAGACAGAGAGAAAGGTCTTCCTTTGCCGTTGGTTCACCCTCCAATGGCCGCCGCGGCCAGCGCGCTGCGGCCGGCGCACCGCGCTGATCCGGTGGCAGGAGCCAGGAGCCAGGTGCTTTTCCTGGTCTCCCATGGGGTGCAGGGCCCAAGCACCTGGGCCATCCTCCACTGCACTCCCTGGCCACAGCAGAGGGCTGGCCTGGAAAAGGGGCAACCGGGACAGAATCCGGCACCCCGACCGGGACTAGAACCCGGTGTGCCGGCGCCGCTAGGCGGAGGATTAGCCTAGTGAGCCGCGGCGCCGGCCCCATCATAGATACTTTTTAATGTATTATGTTTAATCAATGAATGCAGATCTGTATTATATGAAAACGTTTGTACAAATTTACCTATAATACAATTAAAGTACTACTGCGGGGTTAATTAATGGTAATAGTGACCTTTCAAGAGCCTAGTCTCATTGAGCAATATCCCTGTTTAGAAATAGAAAATGGAAACATGGCTCTTTAGGCATGAAAACAATTTGATCTTCCCTTTTCGACCAGGAAGACATCTTTTGCATAACTGTCATGTGGCTTGGAAAAAAAAACTTTTGATGGTTATTAATACAAATATTGCTTGTATGCCTACAAGGTCCATGACACCGAAGTAAAGCACTTATGAAAGACAAAGAAATATAACAAGCGGTTTTCTACTCTTAAAAAAAGTACCTTGGGTTTAGGGTAATAAGCTATGTATTTATAATAATTCAACAATGCAAGCATTAAGTTAAAAATATTTACTGCTAATTCAAATATCTGGCTTTGGTCTACACTAATTTGCTCAACTGTCATCATCTTTCACTTCTACTCAGTTTCTGTGTTTTCTTCATATAAAATCATCAACTGTGCCAAATTTACTTTTTCTTCCAAGTTGCCCCATTCATATAAGACCCTGCAGAGGACATAGTCAGCCAAGTCATTTTGGTCACTTCTCTGTCACATATCCATGAGGATTGTTCAAGTGTATTCTAAATGATTCCAATCATTTCCTTCAGCATCTCCTATAATTAAATTCTATCTACTCCATATACAGTTATAGTAGGATATTTATCTATTGGTCACATGTGCCTAAGTGTTCAGTATTGATTAAAGTTCCTACAGGATCTACATTTGTCTCATTATCTTCTCTCCCTTGTGAACTCATCAGAGTATCTAGCTAGAAAATATGTAGTAGCATAGCTATTCATTTTTTGCTTCATACTGATTCCCAGCACTTTTCTTAAACACAAAGTTAGAGCAAAGTGAGTGCTAAAGGGCTGCTTCCAGGTCTGTGTGAAAAACGATAAACAATTAGTGAGTCTCCAGTGAGTCTCCAGACATATCCTACATCAGATTCTAAAGCAAGGAAACGTCTCTTTCAAATGGGGGAATCTTCCATAGATCAAAAGAAGGTAAACATAGGAATTATTTAAATCAATATAAAATATGTCCATGGTAACAGAGGTTTTAAGATTAACAACTTTTCTAAAGTCCTCTATAAACGTTGTTACAGGCAATTTCTTGTCAACTAAGACCCAATCAGTCCAGTGCGCTATGGCAATGTGGCAAGATCCCAATTAGACTTTTGACTTCTTGAAGTAACAAAAATAGAGGCTACAACGTAAATTCAAAAATTGAAAGACACACGTATACACACACACACACAGTTGCCCTGGGACTACAGAGACACTTCAGGGTGATGAGACTCAACACAGAGATGTCCCGTCACAGTCCCAGTGGCTTATCTAGCATGCACAATCTGGAAAGAGTGAGGTTTCTGAGATTTCTTTTAATGTCAGCTGAAGACCTTAAGGCATTTTCAGTTGCCAAAGAGGTAATTGTGAAGATGAGAAACAGAGACAGCCGATCTCCAAGTTACCTTGCAACATGCCATCTGCGTTCCACCAGTAAATGGATATCCTCAATTCTTCTGTTGTTGGCATAGTGCAAACGTTTGGGAAGGTGCTGCTTCAAGTAAGGTTTAAAGTGCTGATCTGGCTTTTTACACTGGAAAAAAAAAAAGAACATGGAACTGGGCCTTGAGATGGGGTGTCATCTAGAAAAAGTCCTGTTTTCCTCTCTAGGAAGTTGAAGGAGGCTTTAGGCCAAACAAAAGGCTGATTCCTGAATAAGTGGACTTTGATTCACCTCTATCAGATCATACATGCTGAAAACAAAAGGGTTCAAAAGGGATTAGATAGCTTTGGAGAAGATACGCCAGGCTAGAAGAGAGGAGTGAGGAATTCTAAGACACATTCCTGACTCATGAGACCACAACTGAGGGCAAAGTCAAACTCCCAGGCCCTTCCCCAACTGCTTCAAGTCGAGGGCTGGGAGGTGGAGCAGGAAGAGATGAGCATGTACAGGCCTATCTGATTGCATGCTCAAGTGCTTTAAGGTCTCTACCCTGAATGGGGGAACAATGAAACAGAGAAAGCAAACATTTGTTTAACCATGAATGAATCCTTTTCAGTTCTCAAGGAAAGATCAAATATTCTCGGGTTGTATCATTGCCAAGACCATTAGGGAGCCTGCAGCAGTCCACAAAGCAGAAGTTTTGAAAGATCTGAAGGAAACAGATACACAGGGTGGCAGAGCAATAGGGAGAATGTTCCTCCATCCCCCAGGGGAAGCAACCACAGAAGGTGATGCATAGAAGCTGCTTCCTGTAATTTCCAACACTTACCGTGAGATTAGCAATGATCGCTTTAGGGTCATCTGTTCAAAGAGAAAAGGAAATTGATTACCAAAGAAATGACAATAGACACAGAGAAATATTTTTTGCAGAAAAAGATTCAATTTTTCCCCTACCTCTCCCCACCCCACCTTCCAGAGGAACTATCACCTTAGTGTTTTGTTTTAAAAAAGATAGGGGCATTCAAATGTGTGGGGGGAGGGAGGGGAGGGTGGGAAGTATCACTGTGTTCCTAAATCTGTACATATGAAATACATGAGACTCATATAACGTAAATAAATTAAAAAAAGAAAAGAAAACACAGGGGCAGGCATTTGGCCCAGCTATTAAGATGCCATTTGCAATCCCCATGTCCCATATCCAGAGTGCCTGGGTTGAAATCTCTGCTCCTGATTCCAGCTTCCTGCTTATGTGCACCCTGGGAGGCAGCAGGCATTGACCAACTCGCTGCATCCCTGTCACTCACATGGAGACCTGGACTGAGTTCCGGGCTCCCAGCTTCAGCCTGGTCCATCACTGGCTGTTGCCGGCACTCATGGAGTGAAACAGCGGAGGGGAGTTAAAAATTTTTGGAGGCAAAATAAGCTTATTGTTTAATTCTATTTTATGTGACATTCTTGAAGTCCCCTCTTATAACTGTGTGTGGGTATTTAAAATTTCAGTTAAGTAGAATGCAGCTAAACAAGTCCTGTGATAAATTTCCCAACCAGATCCAGAGTTCCACTTCTCCAAGGGAAACACTCCTTCCACAGCACCAGGACACTGCTAGGTAGTTTGCTTCTTCAAGTTCCCTCAAACGGTTCCTGTATAGCATCTAGGCCTAGGTTATTTGCAATTTAACATGAGAAGTTAAACCGGACAGGGGCAGGCACTGTGGCACAAAGGGTAAAGCCACTGTCTGCAGTGCTGGCATCCCATATGAGTGCTGGTTCATGTTCTGGTTGCTCCACTTCCAATCCAGATCCCTGCTAAGGATCCTGGGAAAAGCGGCAGAAAATAGCTTAAGTACCTGAGTTCCTGCACCCATGTGGGAGACCCAGATGGGAGTTTCTGGATCCTGGCTTCCGCCTGGCCCAGCCCTGGCTATTGCAGACATTTGGTGAGTGAGTGAGCCTGTGAATGGAAGATCTCTCTCTCTCTCTCTCTCTGTCGCTCTCTGCCTCTCTACCTCTCTCATTCTCTCACTCTCTTCCCTCGTCTCTCTATAACTCTTACTTTCAAATAAATACATAAGTAAATATTTTTAAAAAAGAAATCAAACTGGACATTTGGGGTTTGAGCATAACTTCCTGTTTATCTGCATATCTTTGAAACAAGTCATCATCCACTGTAAGATAAATCTTAATGCACTGAGATTTTTTTTAAAAGATTCTTTCCTTGGTAATAGCACTGTGTCTAATTATATAGGTAGCTGCTCCTTTCCAGCCATAGACACGCATATGTACATAACTCCTTCACTTTTACTACAAATAAACAAAGGATATTTTAGTCAATACACTGAACTAGCTAAAAGCAAAACAATGCAAATGATGGCTCTACATAAACAGGATTGTGTTATCTGAAAGCCTCCTTTTCAGGGGTGGGGGGAGTCGTAGGGAGAAAGAGGAGACTGTGTTTTGTTTTCGAAAAGTTTGCCACAGTATGTCATTATAGAATCAGCAGAGAAGGAAAGCAGAGTTCAGAGGATATATCAACAGCCAGAATGCAGCCCTCCCTGGAACATAAACACCAGTGGAGTAGGCTTGGTCCCCACCATTTGTTGCCATATCCCTGGTGCCTGGTGCATAGTAGACACTCAATAATGTTTGTTAATACATATTAATACATATCTGCTCATATTTGTTGGAAATGCATGAATAATCGTGCCTTGCTGTACACTTTTACATACTCTAAAAACCGTTCTCAGAATCTCAGGTCTTCATCTCTCATTTGATTACTATTTATAGCCCTTGCTGTTGGACTATGGTCTTTTTACTTTTTATTTGTTGAACTCTTTATTTAGTAGACCCATTAAACCTTTCATTATAATATAAATTAAAAATGTTATTTCAAAAAAATGAAAACTATTAAATTGAAAAAAAAAATTTGGTCCTAAAGCCATGAAATCCAGTTAAAATGTGGACTCCGTTCTACTTAGATTAGGGTTAAATTTTAGTTGCGTTACAAAGTAAACAATAGTAGTAACAATAATGATTAACCTGAATTGAGTCTACTCCATGCTCTTATCGCTTTATAAGAGCTTTGGAGGCACTTACTCTCTGGTCATTCACAGCAACTCCATCATGTGCTAGTCAATCTTCATTATGCCAATAGTCTTTAAAGTTTTGCCCCTTGAAAGACAGAGAGACAGACAGAGAGGCCAGAGGAGAGCCCCCATCTGTTGATTGACTCAGAAAATGCCCTATACAATCTAAAACCAGGAGCCAGGACCTTAATCCAGGTCTCCCACATGGATAGTAGGAACCCAATTACTTGAGCAATCACCACTGTCTACCAGGGGCTGCATGAACGAGAAGTTGGAGTCAGGAGCTGGAACTAGGTTTTGAACCCAGATCCTTGGGAATATAGGATGCGGGCTTCTTAACTGCTAGGCAATAACCCTTCCCCTACTAGGCCTACAGAAGATAGAGAAGCTTGCACAATGGGACTACTCGTCCATCCCAAGCAATCTGACTGAACAAGCCATGCTTTAAATCTTTACACTCTTTAGCCTCATAAACAGTACTCCTCAAAGGAACCAAAGACAATAAGTTCATGGTCTTTGATAACGAAAAGAAATAAATAACACAGGGCAGTCCTCTACATAGATAAATCCCAGAGAGTTACTAGGAAATCACATATGCCTGAGTCCATGTTTGGGACCCCAGATCCTTCGGTTGTGAAGTGCTCACTGCTGTCATGCTAACAGTCTCCATATTGTGTGAGGAAAGGGCAGCCATTAAGAATCTGCACATCTGGGTTCAAATCCCAGCTCTGCCACTAACTGTCACCTTCTTTCATCCTTCTTTGATCTTGATTTTACTGCGTGTAAGCAGATAATAACACACACCTTACAGGGCCATTGGAAGGGTTAAATAATGTATACATTATTATTATTTATATTATTCAATATTAGATATATACAGCTGAAAGAGTGAGCAGCCAAGGCAGCATCATCATAGCTAACGTTTACATGGTTCTGACTATGTGCTAACCATAACCTATTACATGCACACAATCTCTTACTGAATCGTCCCAAGAATCCTTCTTTTGCAGATGAGGAAGCTGACACGCAGGGTGCTGACGTAGCTTCTCCTGTGTTACAGTGAGTCCTGTGAGTACCTGACACTACCGGGTTTAGAACCCAGACTTCCTACCACTGTTGTCTGTGTTCTTCAGCACTCTGTGCTACTGTCTCCCACACTATGGAACCACATAGGAGGCTGGTGAAGAACAAAACATCTCCTCCTTGGGAGTTATTTTTTCATTTCCCCTGCTCCTGGAAAGTTTTTCCTCCCCTGAAAATAACCTCCCCATGACATTTATTGATATCAGAAATGCTTTTCAAAACGGAAAACATCTTTCTTGCGTAAGCCCAAACACGCAAACACTAAACTCAAGAGGTACGGTCATGACTTTCACCCAGTCGGTGCCGAGGGCCTGCCTATCTCAAATGAGCAGAGGAGAGAGGATACAGAGGCCAGGATGAGCCACAGAAAAGAGAAAGCAGGAACACCAATACTTTGTTTATTTCACAGCGTTGCCTGGAGCTGACCTTGGGACATTTCCCATTTGTGTTGACTCAGGAACATAATGTGGGGAAAGCTTAATTTCCCAAAGTCTTAAGCTTAGTGTCAATGGTTTCTTATTCCCAAAGCTAAAAATGTGAAGGCATTACGATTTTTTCAAAAATGCAGCATGTCTCCAGGAAGTCTATGGACTTCTCAAAAGCTAGGTGGGCAGCTAAAAGTCTTAGTCCACAACTGTATTTATGGAATGTCATAAACTGAATGTGCATAACCGAAGAGACAAGATGATGCCCATTTGTTTTATTTCTAATCTTTTGTAACAGCTGCCTCTTCCCAAAGACCTAGCACTTTGTCCTTCTGGGTGCTTGCACACGTGGGAAGACCCTCCCCTCCCTTCCCCATGCTGCAACAAGGCTTCTAAGAACCTTCAGGGACTGAATAGATTCCTACCAACCATGTCACAGACTCACCAGTTTCAGCTAACAAGCCAGCCTCACCCTCCCGTGGAAATTTTTTTTCATGTAAACAGAAGTTTATGATTATACACACGCCTCGGATTAAGTAACAATTTTCACACCGAAAAAGAAATAAATAAATAACCCAAGAGCAAATATTTCTATAATGCTGCTACATGCCAGGAACCACACTCAGACTTACATATAGATTAATTGCCATGGCAACCTTATAAGATAACTACTGTGATTTATCATCCTCACTTTTCAGATTAAAAAATTAAAACTGAGGCATGGAAGTTAAATGAGTAATCCAGGGCCCTCAGCTAAGCAGTCAGTGGAGCTAGAATTTTTACCCGAGAATTCCAGCTTCAGAGAACAAACTCTTACAGAGTCCACTGTGTTATCACTTTCACTTAGTCTTTTAAGAATCAACTTACATTTAGGATTGTTGCTAAATTTAGATCGAATTCTTCCTAGCGTTCCAGGCACTAAAGTGATATCATCCACATTAGTCAGGTAATTGCTCAAGAATTCGGTTCTATCACATGTGACATCTTCCATTCCTATAGGGAGCAGAAAAAAAGTATTTTCAGGCAACATTAAAATTACCATCTTAAACATTCATAGAGACACTAAAAATATATCCAGGTATCTTCTTAATTAACGTAATGGGAGGAGCCCTCAGATTTGAGATTCAATTTGACTTTACTACATTTTTAACTGCTTTTATATAATCTTGTCACTAGACTTTGGTTTAGCCCTATCATCTTGAAAGCAGGAGAAGGCTGAAAATGCATTATCTCAATTATGATTTTAAGTTATTTGGCAAGAACAGCAGGACTAAAGAAGTAACCATTATTTTTTAACAATTTAGAAAGTCATTATGAAAAAGATCTATTCTTTAAAAAAAAAAAATCATAGATTGCTTTAAATTCTTCCCAGCTGTGGGTAGAGTGAATAACTGGAATCTATAGCTCTGTGTCTCTTTTACAAAACGTGCATTTTCCAACTGTCTCTCTAGTGCACCTCCTGTCTTGAGTACATAATCACCAGTCCTCTCTGCATCTCCACTGGTGGCCTTGGATGTTACTGACAAAACAATACTGGCAACAAGAGAAGAGAGAGAAAAATGTCAGCTCCAATGACCACCCAAACTGAAAAACAAAATAGAGCAGCAAACAAGTCATAAACAATGTAATTAGTCAGAACTGAAAGCTAACAACTAAAGCACAGAAACAGTCTAGGTAGGGAATATGTTTTAGCCAACAAAATATCCCTCTCCCATTTCAAGATGTGTTTTCTGCCCTTTTCAAGGAAAGTTTCATGATCAATGTTTTTTAAAAAAAAACAAACAAAAACATTCTCAACTCTTAGAATCATACACTACAGAGGTTAGGAGAGACTTTCATTGTTGTTTTTGTAAATTATGAGACTTGATGGAATGAAGAAGGTTTACAATACAGTAGTCCCTCCTACTTCACAGTTTCATTTTCCACAGTTTGGGCTCTACAGTCAACCATTGTCTGAAAATATTAATGGAAAGTTCCAGAAAAAAAAACTAGTATGTTTTAAAGTGCTATTCTGAGTAGTGTGATGAAATCTTGCACTGTTTCGCTCCACCCTGCCCAAGACATAAATGATCCTATGGCCCAGGGTACCCATGATGTATCTGCTACCCACCCCAGGGAAGTTCACATGTCCACACTCATGTAACATTTGTTGCATTATATTCTTACAGTTTTCCTATCTTGTACTGTGACAAATTTATAAATTAAACTTTAAATGTAGAAAAAAACAGAATAGGGTTAGGTACTTTCTGTGGTTTCAGGTATCCACTGGGGGTCTTGGAACATAACCCTCTGGGGTAAGGACAGGCTACTGTACTGCTTTACACAATCCAGTACATGGATATCTCTAAGAGGGAAAATAAGTGAGTCTATAAAGAATGTCTAAGACTTTGAAAAAAAGAGATATAACCCAGAGTAGTCCAGATATGGCAAACTTTGAATTCTAACTCCTGGAATCCAAGATTGAAACCCACTACCTCCCTCTCCCCCTATCCTTGCCCCTCCCCCCTTTTTTAAATAAAACAGGAATGAAGAGAGAGTTAAATACATCCCAACATAGCACAAGGGCTATGCATCTTGCTTTTTAACATTGAAGCCCTCAGGAAGAAAAATAAAAAGAATAAAGCTGCTGTGTTTTAATCCAATATTATCCCAGAAAGGACAGTCTCCAAGTACTTATTAGTGGAAGACTGGAAGGCTCTTCCACCTGATACATGTCTAAGCGGTGATTTACTCCACCTAAAAGGTGAGCAGTCTCCCTTGCTTTCAAAGATCACCAGGCACTGCGATTGGTGCTTCTTCACCCTCCAGGCCAACTTTGTATGGGTGGTGGTAGTGTCCTCCCTCACCCTATAGGCGAGGACATTGAAACTTAGGGAGGCCACATACTAAGAACAGCAGCATAGGGCTTTTAAGTGGCACAGGGCATTTTGAACTCTGTTGAAAGTCATTCTGACTCCAAGACTATATTACCGTTTCTGAAACAAATGCTCTGAGTCCCCCAAATCAAATGGATATACTCATCTAGGAAGCCTGCATGCTGCCAACGTAAGACTGTGCTCTCTCCATGACCTCCACAGCACTGTAGCATGTGACTCGTTGGGATCCATCTACTGAGACGTCTGGCCCCAGCAAATGCTCTCAACACTTCTGGACAATTTTAATTGAATCAGCTGGGTCACATGTCTCAAATCCTCCATCCTGTGTGTAACTCTCCACTAAGCCAAATACATGAAGCATGATTTTGCGGAGGGAAACATTTAGTCCCCTCAGGGGAGCAAGTTAGTGCCCACAGCTTTGTTTACCCTAGTTTCTCATAGATCTTTCAGAATACTCTGGACAGACTTTCCAGCTCAGAGCAAAACTTTGACAACAGAGACTTGTCTTTCATTCTTTAACAGAACTGGCAAAGAGTCAACCGATTTTCCTCTCCCAAACTTTGCTAGATGATAGGAGCTCCAAATTCCAAGGCCACTATTTCAAATGAATAGATCTGTAACACAGAAAGACTCTAGATCTCAGTGTCACATCTGTGACATAAGAACGCTCTCTAATGGACAAGCATTTGGCCTAGCAGTTAAGATGTTGGTATTCCAGATCAAAGTACCTGTGTTCATTCCCCAGCTCTGGTTCCTGGCTCTGGTTTCTTTCTACTCTGCACCTTGTGAGGCAGCAGTGATAGCTCAAACAGTTGGGTTCCTTATACCCATGTGGGAGACCAGCATTGAGTTTCTGTTTCCTGGCTTTGGCCCCAGTCCTACCTCAGCTGTTTGCAGGCTTTTGGGGGTTTGGACAAATGGATGGGAGTATTATATTTTTGTCTCTCTCTACCTACCTACCTAATTAATTACTTAAAAAAAAAAAAAAAGAACTTCTGTGAGCCCTCGTACCCACTATCACCCAGCTCTACAATCATGTTTAGCATGCTCTTGGTCATCTCAAAAAGTTGGCCATGAATTTTTACACTTTATGAAGACATTTAGAACAGTTGCCTCCTCAACTGCTTTTTCCCTTCCACAGCGGGGACCTCTGTGTTGGCCTTGAATTTCCTTAGTGAATTCTGGCAAACCATTGGATTTTTAAGTCACTTTCTTGACAGTCCTATATCTCTGCCTTCTCATCACACTTCCATTTATTTGTTTTCATTTCTACTTATTTCTTTTCATTTTAGTTGAAAGCCAGAGAGACAGATGGAGAGACCTTCGTTCCACTGGTTTACTGTCTTATGACTACCACAACCAGAGTTAGGCCAGGCTGAAGCCAGGGGCCCAGAATTCAACCCAAGTCTCCCTCACGTGGTCAGAGAGAACCCAATCACATGAGCTTTCACCTGCTGCCTCACAGGATGTGCTTTAGCAGGAAGCTGGACTGGAAACAGAGAATCCAGGACTTGAACCAGGCACTCGGATATGGAATGCAGGTGCCCCACGCAGTAATCACTACACCAACTGCCTGCCCCTTCATTTATTTTTAACCACATGACCTCAGTGGACATCTTTTGGAGATGTGGCTAGCAGGGATGGAGGATGATCCTGATAGGACACATCCACAAAGGAAGCCATTAATACCACAAGCAAATTGTCCACAGTACTTTAATAAGAGACAGATTTTTGTAGAAAGGCCTTTCCAATAAAAGAAGAGAAAGACAGGAAGTATCTCTGCTTTTGATCAAAATGAACACAGGATCATCTCATGTTGTCTTAAACTTTCAAGTCAACCTCTGATTTCTTTCCTCATCCTGAAGAAAAGGGAAAGGCAGCTAAAAATAGAAGCTTAGAGGGTCAGTGCTTGATGCAGTGGTTAAGACTATGTAGGGGGCTCCTATCCCATATAAGAGTATCTAGGTTTGAGTGCTGGATCTACTACCAATTCCAGCTTCCTGCTAATGCACACCCTGGGAGGCAGCAGGTGATATTTCAAATAATTGGTTTTCTGCCACCCATGTGGAAGACTTCAATTGAGGTCCCAGCTCCCAGTTTTAGTTTTGCCCAGCTCCTGGCTGTTACAGGCATTTGGAGAATGAATCAGTGAACGAGAAGCCTCTGTTATTTCTCTCTCTCTCTCTCTCTCTCTCTCTCTCTCTCTCTCTCTTCCTTTTGCCTCTGAAATAAATAAATAATAAATAAAGATTGAAACAAAAATAGCACCTTGGGTGCTGAGGGCAAGGGCCCCTCTCCTCAACACCATCAGAAACATTATCTATTTATCTCTCCTATTAGCAAAGGAAAAACAAAGCTTTACCGTGGTCTCCAACAAAGATGACATTTACACACCGATGCAGGTTGAGCTGCTTCAGTCCATCCATTAATTGTCCCACAGTTTTATCGATTTCCCTCAGAGGATTTGTCATCTGGAAAAAGGAGTCAGTTAGTTCCCACGAGTATTTTTATTTCCCTTTCAGTTTTTCATTGATCTTCTACCCCTAGAACATTCTGGAAAGAGAATTTCAGGCTCAGAGGCAGAGTTTTGTCTTGGGGAAAATTTGCCTGCCATTCTTGATGAAAATGTGGCTGAAACAGTTCTATTTGTCTTCTCTGAGGAGAATAAAAACCTCTCCTCACCCAATGCCCCTAAAAATTCTATGATATAACAATATCAGAAATATTACTAAGGACACTGTTTTCCTTTAAAGATAAAAATGCCCTTTCCAAATATAACAATATCCTTTAAATCCAAGAGTTTTGAGAGTGAACAGAAAGTCAGATGGATAGCTAAGTCTCTTATTCCCTAAATGAAATCACATTAGGCTTTGAACCATGGTAAGAAGATAGAGGCTAAGTGAATCAAAAGCAGCCCTGAATTTAAAATCATGACCTTCCACTGGGTAATAAATTAGAGCATCATTAATTTAATGGGATCCATGTTCCCAAGAACCTAACTGCCAATTTCTGAGAGCCATAGATTTTTGAAGGAAGAGCCTTCTAAGAAACAAGCTACCACTCGTCAATTCTGACTCTTTCAAGCTGATTCTGAGTGAAAGAAGAATCTACAAGAGCCCTAATTTAAACAGAAGGGAACTACTAAATTGGTTCTATAACATTTCATATTTAGTCCAACGAAATAAGAAAACTCAATTCTTTTCTGAAGAACATTTCCAAAGCCTAAGAAAACATAATCCAGCTGCATTTTTGCTTCAAGTGGAAGTTCCTGATATCATGAATGCCCCAGCTCCTAGAAGCTTCCCCCTCACTCTTGCCTCTAACTATGCAATGGATATGTTTTTTGAGAAACCTCACATCGCACAATATTTGACAGTACTTTAGATGACTTTTACCAACCTCATACATACACCCAAGACAACTAAGATAAGAAGAGAAGGGGTCTGAAAATCATTTTACTCAGACACATAATATTGTCTTCCATTAGCATATTCTCAGATGATTCAAGACCTTTTCTCATATCATTTAAATCGTCCAATCAGATATCAACTTGTTTCTCTTTGTGACAAGAATCAGTATTCCAAATGCTGTCACAGTTGAAAATTCCAGAATCAGATCTGTAATGCAATGGACGGGACTAGCAGGTGCAGGGCTAAGTGGCATTTGCCTCCAAGAAAGCCATGCTCTCCTCTAAAATCTGTGTCTAGACAGAAAAATATAAAACGCACAACATATGTCCTTCCTAGGCAGTGTCTCTGTTCCCTTTACTCAGCAGAATAACTCAGGTAAAAACCAGAACTTATTTCACAGCGATCAGTTCAGACAATCATAAATACAACCCTGCCTCAGAAAGGTGGCGAGGTTTCAGGACAAGGCCCTTGTGAATGAACTGGAAAGAGTAAATATCACTCCTGTCATTATGGGAACCTACACACAACTCTATCTTCCCATCGTTTCCTCTTCCTATCTCAGTTACTCCCTTGTCCAGACCCAAGAGCTCCTCTGATCTCAGCAAGTACAGACCACTAAGGCAAGCCAGTCTTCCATCCAGTTCCAGTCTACATTGTCTGTGCGGACTTCCTCACTGCCTGTGGTAGTGGTGTTCTCAGGAACCAATGGGACTAATTTTTCAAATAATTGCAAGCAAAAACCTGTCAACCTCTTAATAGTCACTCCAGACTAAATGTCAACATGAGTTTCAGGGAAAGAGACTCTAAAGAAAGTAAAAAGCTCTTGTTTTCCATTCTGCAGAAAGTTCAGGAAGACTTTGCATCAGTGTTAACCTCTGAAGTACCAGATTCTACTGGACTCAAAGCCAAGGATATCACACCAGAGTTTTTTCTAAAACTTATTTAGCCAATGTTCAAACCAAGGCACTGAAGGAGACCTGCCCGCCACCAAGCTTTGGAACAATAGATGAACTTACTTTGTCCTGGCGTGATTCCGCAGCATACTGATCCATCCTATGTATTTTCCTTCTTCTTTTCTTTGGAGGAGCAACTGGTCTTTCCTGTCTCCTCTTAGGGGTAACTTTCCTCTTAGGTCTCTTAGCCGGAGTAAGAGGTGGGCCATAACTACTCTCCTGTACTGGCGGACAGAGATGTCTGGACTCAGAAGTCGTCTGTCCCTCTGGGTCAGACAACAAAACTCACACGTTCCCAACTAGGGTCAGCAGAGTCTTAGTTAGATACACTGAGGCTCCTTGTCTGAAAACAAATTGGTGTGAGGGAATGAATCCGGGAGCTCTATCGAGAGAAGCTCCTCTATCAGTCCTCCTGCTGCTGTCACAGCTTCGTCATTGATAACAAGCATGTAATTAAGAGAATCAAGTCACGTGGGCTATTTTGGCCCAAGGAGCCTACTTGTGGACACATGGGAAGGTGACATGAATTCTGCATTTCATAACTCCTGCATTAGGGAGAGACTGGTCCTTGGTTATGGAAAGCTCTCCATTTATAATGAATTGACTGAAAAGTAAACAGAATCCTAGTCACTTCATTACTTCCACATGACATGAGGTTCAGGTGGTTCCAATGCAGAATGTCATGGGTACTTTCTGTCCACATCACCATATGTATCAAAGCAACTGTCAGACTTCGTTGATAAGGATCAGAAAGAACATTTTCAAACCAAGGATGGGATGAAGCACGAATCACAAGCAGCCCTCCTTAGTGGGCAATGGACTTTTCACAAATTGAAAATTTTCAGCAGGAGTGAGATCTCACCAACTATTGAGGTTTTCAGTCCAAAGGCGCTGTAAGCCCAGGCGTAAGCACACTTAGAACAGCGTTTGTGAAAGTTAGGTGAAATGTACAAAGTCACCAAGATCTTTCCATCTCAGTCTACAGATCTAGAGAGAATGTCCTCACACTCTTGGTTTCAGAACCCCTCTCTGTGGGGAGTGGCAGTGCTACTCATTTTGCTTCAAAACTCCAGACAGCAGTCAAGGCTGACACATAAACTGAGCATGGAGGTAACGGTTAGGGATTTCCAAATGCTGGAGGAAAACAGGCCCCTGATTTATTGATGGTGCAAAGGTGAATTAAAGCAGCAAGCCCTACTGTCCACCTAGCTAACCTCTCTCAGTTGGTCTGTCCCAAGAGCCATTCCGATGCAGGAAGGGGCAGGCGGCGGAACAATGTTAGTGAACCCAAGAACATCTGCCATGCGATTTCACTGTTTCCAGGGCAAGCGATTGCACAGCCTCTCCTGTCTCTGCCTCATCCTCTTTCTCTGGCACTGTGATGGAAAGACACCCCCCACCCAGACTCTGGTTTGGTTTGCTTTAATGCTTCTAGTTACAGGCAAATCTCCATGAGAAGAGCAGCAAAAGGAAAGAGGGTTTTCCATTTCATGGTCACCGAATACATTCTGCTAGCGCTCAAGTCTGCCCATCAAACACTAGGCCCATTGCAAGAGACTTCAACATTCCAGAGACTCCAAAGGCGAGCCCTTCCCATTGCAGCAGGTTAGAGGAGCAGAAGGAAAAATGGGGTTTAGCCAAACTGGGTTTTCATCCAGTGATTATAATGCACGTATTTCCTTCTTCAAATGTTAGAGGTAGTTGAAAGCTAAGTTTTCACTGATCAGCCATACTTTAGCCTGAATTTAGAAGTTTTAGCCTGAGGTTATTAAAAGGATGGGGGAGGGGGGAGGGGCGAATTTCCCTGCTTTTCAGAAGGATACTTTGCCATCTGAAGGGAGGGACTAGCCAGCCAAAGCTCTGCCTCTAGGCCTGGGAGAGCAGCCGAACAAGAGATCACAGAGAAAGCATAGAGGATCAAAGGGAAAAAGACTGCGCCAATAATCAAAAGCAAGCGTATTTTGAACATTCACCATTACACTATGAAACCAGGAGCAATACACCATTTCTTGAAGCTATTAACTCAATGTTTGATCATCTCATTTAATAGATTTTGAGAATCATCCTGGAAAAAAAGTATACTCAAATATTAAGCAAATAAAGCACAAACTTGAACTACATTCATCTTACTGTAGCATGCAGAATTTTAGAAGATAGAATCTTTCGATTAAATTTCAAATGCAAGTTATTTTCTAAGTACATGTAAAGGCTAACAAATTATTGATTTAATAAATAACTTTTCAGCTTGTATATTCAATCTTCTCCTGATCTATATATAAATTATATAATATATATGTATATATAGAGAGAAAATATGTAGGTATATAAACCAATTATTGTGGAAGAGAGTTTTTCTGATTTGCTTTGGTTTTATGTTTTAAAATTGTAAACTTTTTTGTTGTTCTTTCAGTTAAAATTGCATTCCTAAAACAAGATGAGAAATCATTGAAATCAGAAAATATCCCTTGCCTTACAAGAAGAAAGTAAGCAAGTTAGCAAGTTATTATTATTGAAGATATACTCCACAGTATCCAATTGAGTGTCTTTATCCAGTACATATATGAGAATATCCCAACTGCAAAAAGTAGTCATACTAAAAAGAACATAACATGAATGCTTCCAGTTCCTAATTTCAAAGGAAATTAAATCTACGTTTGTCTATTTACAAGCAACCCTGGGGAAGGAAACCATCATTGTGGCAAATTAAAGCATCCTATATTATGCTTCATTTATTCACTGCTCAGTACTTTAAAAAAATGGGTTTTTCTTAATTTAAACACATATACATACACTCAGATAGGTAATTGTAACTTAACTATACATCTTATAAATCTAAAGATGCTCATGGATAAGGAATGTTTATTGCTAAAGCATAAGATGTAAGTTATATCATATCCATATCATTAAAAGCCAACTTTTGTCAAAAAGAAAAAGTTCTGTATGATTTGAACGTAGCTATTAACTGACCACTCTGCTTCTCCTCTGGATTGGAGGGAAGTTAAATGATGCCATGGGAAGGACTGTGGTCTGGGAGCCAGAGGCTCTGAGGTTTTATCTCCAAGTTCAGCACTTACCCGCCAGGCAACTTGAGCAGCCCCAAATCTCTGTAAGTACCAGCCTCCTACTCTTAAAAGAATGGTTATCCCAACCCCTGCTTTGCCTGCCCCATGGGGTCTTCTAGGGGATATTAGTCAAGCAAAGTTGAACCTTTAACTAGGGCACATGGAACTACTTAGGTGTTTTGTGTGTGTGTGTGGTGTATTTAACATTTTAATAAAATATGGTTCCTTTTGTTCCCTTTAAATTAATCTTAAAGAAAGTCATTCTAAAGATAAAATAGCCATTCTTGCTTTGGTTTTCTTTCCTGGCATGTATACAGATGTTTATCTCATTTTATCATTTGAGCTTCATGATCATACAACACTAGTTAAACATCAAAGGGGTAGAAAAAGAGTATCAAACTTATACGACTTCAATGATTTAAGACAAACTAAGAACAGTTTCACATAGTCTTTGGTTTCTAGTGCTTAAAAAATCACCACTGAATTGATGGTAAAACTTTCAAAAATACATATTTACTGCCTTTGGATGGCCTGCAATTTTTTCAAAAGAGGATGGCAATACTTAAACCAAGAAACATTATCTGTATCTGTATGCTGAACACAGTGAACTTAATTACACTCAATAGCACAGTCATGGGCTATTACAGAATTAGAGATGGTTTCCATCAACACACTTTTTTATATAATCTATCAGTCAAAATAAAGTTTTATTATATTAATGTAGATTTTACCATTTCCTGTTAAGAAATGCAGGTGAAAATAATTAAAATATTTAAAAGTTGAGATTTGCAAAGCTATCATATTTTTGGATTGTCTATGCTGAAACATTAGGAAAATTGCCATCCTAGAGGGAAGGAACATAATCAAATACCACCATCCCTTTTCCACCTCCTGGATTTGAAGTTATGCCAGATCCCACCTTAGAAACAGAGTGCCTGGGTGCAAACTGTTGAAATCTTTACTTAATATATGCTAAACTGATCTTCTATATAAAGAGAATTGAAAATGAATCTTGATGTGAATGGAAGGGGAGAGGGAGAGGGAAAGAGGAGGGTTGCAGGTGGGAGGGAAGTTATGGGGGGGGGGGAAGCCATTGTAATCCATAAGATGTACTTTGGAAATTTATATTCATTAAATAAAAGTTTAAAAAAAAAGAAACAGAGTGCCTTCTAACATGGTTCAGTGAGTGATATAAGGGTATCACCATGCTCTGCTAAACAAATTTACTCAGCAGTGTGTTTCCCTCAATCAAAAATTCACTTCATTCTGCCGGGGGTGGGGGGTGGGGTGTGATGGAAATGTTCCACTCAAGTGTGCGATGGTTTCATGTGCCTAAACCTACACCAGAACGTATGTAAAACAGTGTCCAGTACTATGACATCTGTCAGTTTCATTATGCCTGTTAAGGTCACTGTGGCTGCTTAGCTGATGGACCCCCTTAACTGCACAATTACCCTAAGGATGCTGAAATTCAATTATTCAATTACAACATTGTAGTTTTCATCGGAAGATTCCTTTCCACTCCTAACCAAGGATGGCAAACGCTAACCCTTCCCAAACCTTCATTTTATGACTCTCACTTGCAAGGAGGGAATACACTCACTTCCCATAAACATCAGCTTTAGGAATGCTTGAATATCAGAGCAAACTGAAAAGAAGTTCCTGTAAGGGGAAAAGGGACATGTGTACATTTTTACATATGCTTTTAGTCTTGTAATTATTTGACTATTATAAATGTTGTAGATGCAAATGCTCCCAAAGATTTTGTACAAATCCTGCAGCAAGGTCAGATCCCAGGCAGCCCAGGGACACAGGTTCTCCTCAGGCAGATGAGAAACTACTAACCTCAGGGCCAAAGGGGCCGTATTTGTGTCCAGAGAAATCGGGTTGTTCAGAATAGAAGGCATAGACTGAAGGCCTACGGAAAAATTGGAAGGTTCAGATTCTCCATTAAAGCACACATAGCAGAGAATATCAAATATCCCCAGAGAGTGAGAAAATTTCCCAGCCATGATCAGTGTTACATGGAAGCTTTTCTCCTACTTCCATGCCCAACACTTCCCCCGCAACATCCCAACTGTGGTAACTGCCTGGTATCCCCTTCAGGAATCAAAAATCACAAAGGAAGATTTGAATATAGACTCAGGTCTTTCTCCTTATAATAACAGGGCCCAGGAATAATTCACACGAGCCAAGGGATCTGCAGCCTACAAGTACAACTCGATTATAGTAGAAAGTCGGCCCTAATGCTTCTCCGGTCCTTAAGATGCTGTTAGCTCATTTATTAAAGCTAAAAACTCTCTTCGGCTCTACTATTGCGGCCAGGATTAATAGCGAGAGTAATCTGTATAATCCCAATAAACAAATACTCCTCAAGGAAATAATGCTTAAGACCAGTGACCACAAACTTATAATAATACCAAACCTTGGCTGTGCTGCTTTTCACAGTCCATCTAGTGTTTCATCCAGTTCTCACCTAAGATGGAAATGATCCAAAGGAAGAAGAGAGAGGGAGTTAGAGGGAAACAAATACCTCTCGTTGTCTGGCAGGGTGAGCCACTGCAGTATGGTTAATATTCTCCGCTCGTGAGGAATGGCCCTGTAATAGCAAGCAAAGCATATTGTTAGGTTGCATTTCCACAAACTCAAGCCTGATGAGTGCTTGCTGTTGCACCCAGGCCAAATGCTCTCTATTTACCACCATCTGTTTTCACTTCATTGTAGGAAAAGGCCCTCTTTGGAATTAGCATTGAAACTCCCATTTCCATTTGCAACATATTATATTGCTCAACCCCTTCCACATAAGACTAGACTGGAAATTCTGATTCATGGTCAAAACAAGGAACCTGTCTTGCTGATCAGAAACCCTCCTCCAAGCGGAAAGGATCCTGGCTTCAGAATCATTGCTACTGAGGGATCGAGCCATTAGCTGTGGCCACAAAGGGACCAGTACCTTCATTTCCCAATCTCTTGCTTGCTGGCAGTGGGACCTATCTTGGCCACTAGGCCTATGGACCTTTCAGTCTCTGCTCACCAATAAAATAAAGGTTAACAGCAAAGCACACTGCACAGGTTGATTGTCATGAGGAAACTTAACAAGGCAAGTAATAGTAGATAGAGTGTAGTAAGTGCTAAGAAAACTTATCTTTACTGATGATTATAATAAGTCATCATCCTGCCTCTAAGCACCTATATGATCTTAGAAACATTATCTAACTTAAAACTTTACATTTCTCCTCTACAAAATAGTGGGTTAGGGAAGATACCCTTGAAATACTCTTCCAGCTCTAGAAAAAAAAAAAAAAAAACTATCAAGAATAGGCACACATAATTATGTGATTGACAAAAAGGGTATAATCTGCATCCACAATGATTTTCGTGTTTAAGTCTCATTCCTCGTTGAAATATAATTACCCTAAGTCTGGCACTAGCTTGAAGAACTCTCAGCTAACATAATAGTACTGTATCCTGACCTGAGTTACAATAAGATGCTCACAAACTGAGCGTCCGTCCTTGTGGGGAGATTCCCTTGCTCTTTCCTAACCAAGGAGCACAGAATGTTTTTCCACCCCCATCCCCATGCAAGACCAGGCATTACAGCATGTTTGTGATGAATTGAAACTAAAGCACAAGTTGAACTGTGGTTAGGGAAAAATATTGTGAGACAGTCTATGAGCCATTAAAACCTTTGCTCTCGGTGGACATGAGCAAGGAGAGAACTAGGAAAATAGATTCTCAAAACCACAGTAGGTGCTAGAATTGGCAAGGACTGTAACCAAGCTCCTCCTCCTCCCCTCCATCACGGTCAACCCCTACTATCTCCACCCATCCCTTGGGGTTTATTTTCTTCTGACAGCCTCTCTGACTACAACTATCAGATGAGACCAGAAATTCATGTTTACCATAAAACAGGTCCTCATATTCCAATGCTGTTGGGGGAAAAAATGTGACCCTATTTATTATATCCTATAATTGAATTTGAAATAGGCATGGGAAAGCCAGGTTAATCACTTAAGGAATTTAATTCTTCACCTCAGAAATCCTTTGTATCTGAACAAAACAATTATAATTGCATATTCTGAATTCTTTCCTTACTTAAAAAAAAAAGCAAATGTCGTAGCTCTTTCCTTTTGCCTTATTTTACTACCTACCTAAAAGCTGCTTTATTTTATGTATAATTGGTGTTAAGCCCCAGAAATGGACTCTGAGGAACCCATTTCCAGTGCTAATGGAAAAATACTAGCTAATAGAAGTTATGTCAAACTCAGAGAAGTCACCCTTCAATGACTTCTTTGGGTGGGGTCCTTGATCAAGAGTGGATAGGGAATTAGAAACACCAGCTCTGAAGCCAGAATGCCTGGGTCTGAATCCTGACTCCATCAAGTGCTGGTGAGGAGACTTTGGCAAGTCACCTAACTTTTTGGTGCCTCTGTAAAATGAGTATAATAACAGTACCTACTTATCAGGTTATTATGAGGATTATAAGAGATAATACTCATTCATATAAAGTGCTTAGGGTAGTACCTGACACATATTAAGGGTTTAGGAAAATGTTAGCTTTTAACATTATGTGCTAGATTTATAGGTCCACAGAGATGATATTTAATAAAGGCATATTATTTTCAAGGTGTGGGTACAAACATAAATAAAGATGCAAGCTACTCCTAACAAAAAGATGATTATGGAGGAGTCACTACACTCCTCTTGGGGAATGTAAGCAGGTGATTATCACTTTCCTGGGCAGGGCTGATTGTGGGTGGGTGGAAGAGGACTCTGGAGATCTGAGTATCCATTCCAAGCGTGACTTTGGCCACAACATTTAGCCTCACTAGACCTTAGTGTTCTAGGTCTTTAATGAAGAGTCATGCAAGAACTCCCTAGAAGTTCTACACAATCATCATGAACT
Source organism: Oryctolagus cuniculus (assembly GCF_964237555.1). Classification (NCBI taxonomy): domain Eukaryota; kingdom Metazoa; phylum Chordata; class Mammalia; order Lagomorpha; family Leporidae; genus Oryctolagus; species Oryctolagus cuniculus. The sequence continues at coordinate 145,349,599 of NC_091437.1, forward strand.
AATCTCAGAGACCAAAAGGACAAGCCTTTCACCACTAATGTTTCAAACACAATGCAGAGACAACATAAAGAAATTTGAGCACGGAAGGGTTTATGCCCAAGCAGAAAGGGAAATAGAAAAGGATATGTCTCTGTCTTCTCCATCATTGCTTGATATGGAATTTGTCAAGCATGTTAGACATGGTCAGAAAAAAATTTTTTGAAGAAAAAATGAAAAATGAGGAACTCAATTAAGCATTTTGCAGTAAGAGAGAGTAAGTAATCTTAGGATATACATAGCCAATGTCTAGTTAATATTGAAAAAAATAATGTGAATAACAAAATGAACACCAATATTAATTCTTTTCTACATACACTGAACCTTAGTAAGCACTTCAAATAAGCTAACTCATTCTATCTTCACATTATACTACCTTATGATGAAGGTACTATAATTTCCATTTGAAGATGAGGACTTTGATGTTTTGAAAGATTAAATTACTTGCCCAAGGTCAGCAATCTTGTAACAGCAGAGCTGAGATTAGATTCAACCTAAGCACTCATACATACTGAGAATGACTGCCTTTGAACATGAATTGACATAAAAGAATGCAATGGGACATCAACTGGGGATGATTTTGGAATGAAATACTATCATTTAAAAAGCAAGAATATAATTTTAGGTTACAGTACAGAACCATGTTAAAAGATGGCCTTCAAAATCTAAGTCTATAGTTTGAATCTGATTTTAGATTTTAAATTTTTTTTTAAATTTTTCAGAATGTACTATAGACCTCTTTGACTTGTATTCCTTCACATAACTGAAGGTATGATTTTTTTTATAATTAAAGCTCAAAAAAAAAATAGGGAAAAATAAATCCAATCATTCCCAGGACACAGAGACAAAAGAATTGTCCAAAAAGTGAAGCAAAGCCACATACATCTTTGAAGCACATAAAATCTACTTTCCTATAAGTGGTTTTGAATGGGTAGAGAAAATTGTCATTTAAAACCAGAACACTAGGCCTTTTCAACAAAGTTTTGCAGCAGTTTGGGGGGGGAGGTAAGGGTGGGGAGTAAGTATTAATTATGTTGTTGGATCCTTTCCATTCTGCCAGGCAAGTAAGTTGTAGCACAGATTAAATCACTTCTATAAGCATCTATGACACTCAGGGTTAAAAGAATGTAATGTATAAGAAAAAAAATTAGATTGGTAAAAGAACATGCAGTTGATGTTAAGCAGTGTCATTTTTAACATACTCACACTTATTTCTCAACTCAGAAACCTCTTTTTTTCAAAAAAAGGAAAAAAAGACTTTTAAAGGGATGCTCTGTTTCAACCTCAAATCACCAAACCCAATTTCAATTAAGCCCTTCAAATCTGAGAAAGCTACTTTTATTCCTGAATTTGGGGAATATAAATAGTTCCATTCTGGATTAATCTGAACCTGTGATTGCTCTCAGCACACTACTATTATGGAATAGTCAGATTTTTGTTAAGCCTAAGAGGCAAATATGGAAACAGCTTTAGGTGGTTAAAAAAAAAAAAATGGAAAGATCATCTCAGTGGGAACAAAATCCCCATGAAAGTTGAAACAGATTCCTTTTCTTTCTAAGAAGGTTTACAAATAATCAACATGTTGACAATTTTATTAGGTAAGTTTCCCATTAAAGCTTAACAATATTAACTACTAATTCCCCTATCACCTCTGTAGGGTCACAAAGAAGTCCCAATTTCTTATTGGGAAGATCGTGGAGTTCACTGGGAAAATGGGATGAAAACGGACGCTTCCCCATAGTCTCGTGTAGGGAACTTCCAACCTCTAGACCACTCTGTCTGTTCTCCAGCTGCCTGACACCACACTAGATTTTTAAAGTTGTGAGCCAAAATAAACATAGCATGTTGTAACATATTTATGGAAAATTATAAAGCAAACCACAGCAATAAGTAGTCTAGCAGAAATATACATTTTCTAACAAGTTACCCAAAATCTGAAAATGGTGATAGGAAAATCAGCAGTATGGCTAGAAAAAGAAGAGAAAATCTTCCTTACTTACCTTTTATTATGAAAAGATGGAAGGAAGGAGAGATGAGGGAGGAAGAGAGGGCGAGGGTACAAGGTGGGAAGAGAGACGGGAGAGGACCTCTGGGAAAAAATACCTACAACTATTCGAAAGTGCTAATCCTTTTCCATTTAACTGAAGTAAAATCAAAACTGAGTTGCTGTTTCATAAACTGAATCACAATTGTAATTTTATAAATCTTGACAAAATAAAGGTAACTTACACAGACCAAAAGAATGTTCCAGCTCTCACCCCTTGCTTGATGGCTGTAATCCATAGCTAATGAGGAAAATATAAGAGGCTTATAACATATTCTGAGTTTTTGTCAAAGAAGAAAAAGGCTTTACAATATATTAGATCCGATATCTTACACTCCGCTCACACCCCACCATAAATTTCACATTATTTGCAACCACTTCTTTTTTCACATCTGGAAGTCAGCATCATTATTTCCATAAATGTTATTCAATACATTCTCTGCAAAAGCTCTCAAAAGATCCACTATGATTCTAGTGACATTCTTTAAAAACTCTTATTTCACCTCAAAAGTTTCTCTCTCCAGTGCCTGTCTTATCTGATCATTGTTTGTACATTTCACTTATGTGGCAGAAGTCTGCTCATCAAAGGACCCTGGGGTGGACCATATGTTTCCTTGACTATTGAAAGTCTTACAGAGGAGAGCCCCAATTTGGCACCCAGATGTCAGAACCCTGGAACCCAGCTTTCCTTGTTTTACTTTAAACTAGATGAATGAGAAGGGAGGGGAGGGAAAAGACTAAGTTTTAATCCAGATTGTCCCTATACTGTTAACCTAGGCTTTTAGTAAATGGAGTTTCAGGGAAAAATATCTGGGATAAGTTAGGAGATCCAAGCATTTTACTAAGGATTTTTGAAGTATATACCAGAATTCAGAGCCCAGACTCTGCAGCCAGACAAGGTGGACTTTTTAACACCTTGCTTCTGTCACTTACCAGCCATGTGGTCTTCCAGCAAGTTACTTACCCTCTCTGTGCTCAGCTTTCTTTACAATGTAGATAATACTATCTACCACATAGGATTACCCTAAGCTTTAATGAGTTAACACATTTAAAGTTCTTAAACCAGTGTTTTAGCATTTGGTAAACACTAGATCAAGTTCAGTCTTTCTTATTATGCAACAATGGAAATAAATATAATCCAGTTATTCTAGGAACATTAAAAACAGCTTAGGATGGCAAGGATCCCATTGAACAGAACTGTGGGATCAGAGACCCCTCACTTTAGGGGAAGAATGGAGGTAAATAGGAGGGAGAACTGTGGTTTGCCTAAAGCCAAAGCAAAATGACCTTGCACTGGTAGCCAGCACTATGTTGTTTCACGGTCTTCAGCCTTCGACAGTATCCCAGGGCTCCAGGTAAAACCTCTATTTTTTGCAGAAATGCATACTTGAGACGTGTAGGGCATCCAGGAGCTTAGCTATGGTTTCTGAAGGACCTGGCATGCAAGGCCATGGAAAGTTCTGGAAGGATTCTAGACCCCAGGAAGCTTCCGAGGGCCCACAGCCTCTGAAATCACAGCTGGCACGTGCAAGAGCACAGAGTGCCTCCCAGAGCCATGGAGTCCTGCTATTCCTTATCCTGGGAGAGGGGAGCCCTCATTCCAGCACATGGCTCCTGGGTGGCCGGCTCTGCTGGTTCCCTGGGATGTTCAGAGAGAGCTGGCTCTCAGATTGCTCTGAGCACCCTGAACTCTGTGCCGGAACATCCTACAGACAAACTCTGGCTTGCCCAGGGCTTCGCAGACCTCTGTGTTCAAAATGCATCCTGGGCTTTCATTCATTCTAACTCTGGTGTCACCACCAGCAAGAAAATGAGCTCAAACTAAGTCCTGGAGCCCTTGTGGGTGCCACAAACCGTGCCCATCTCCAGAGAGGCCAGTTTCCCATACTAAGTGATCTATTTTCACACTAATTTTAACTCCACAGACACAAGCTTAGCATCTTCAGATCCAAACAACTTCCTAGAAAATCTAAGGCCTTGTTATTTCCAAAGGAACTGTACTGGGGGGTACACATTTCAGCATATATGAAATGCAACACCATTCTAGGGTTTTCTAGAGGAAAACACTTCTAAGCACAAGTCTGTCAAATGAGGACCCTACTGTTTCAAAAATCATATTGCAGAATGCATTCTGATATTGGCATCAACTGGCCGACAGAAGTCCCATGAGTGACTGTTAGCTCAGTAGTCTCAGGGAAGAAGCAGGACCAGAAGTCTTTGCCAGGTTAGAAGGAGCACAGAAAGTCAGGATGACAAAGCGACTATTAAAATCGGATGGCAAAAATCAGGAATAGTTGGGCTTGATACTTTTCTGTACTTTCCAAAATGCTTACAGTAACAATTGATATTTGTAATCAGGAAAAAAAAATTCAACCAAATTTAAAATTTCCTCAGAGATTAGTTTTTTTAAAAAGGGGGGAGGGGAAGGCACAGTTTAAAAAACGCTAAGCAAGAAGAGACTGGGTTTGGGCTTCCTGCCTTTAATCTCAGGCCTCCTTCTATTGCTCTACTTTCTCAGAGGCCTGGCTTCCAGCATCTGTGTCCCAGCTGCTACAATGTAGAAAGGGAACAAATGGGAATAATGTGGTGTTTTCTTGATGTGTTATCAGAACTAGAAAGATTTAGATGTGAATTCAACACTCGCTCAAATTGAGTAAAGGATCTAGCTATGAGAGAAGTTTTGAAAAAGAAAATAAGCAGGGGCAGGCATTTGACACTGATGTTTCAATGCCACTTGCAGCACGTGCAACCCATGTAAGTGTCTGAGTTTGAATCCCAGCTCTGCTCCAGCTTCCAGATTGCTACTAATGTGTACCCTAGATGGCAAGAGAGCAGGTAATGGATCCCTGCCACACATGTGGGAGAACTGGATTGAGTTCTGGCATTTAAGGAGTGAATCAGTAGTAGGAAAATCAATCCCTCTCCCTCTCCCTCTCCCTCTCCCTCTCCCTCTCCCTCTCCCTCTCCCTCTCCCTCTCCCTCTCCCTCTCCCTCTCCCTCTCCCTCTCCCTCTCCCTCTCCCTCTCCCTCTCCCTCTCCCTCCCCCTCCCCCTCCCCCTCCCCCTCCCTCTCCTTCCCCTCCCTTTCTGTCCTCTCTTCTCCCTCTCCCTTCTCCTCTCTTCTCCTCTCCCTCTCCTTCACCCTCCCCTTCTTCTTCTCTCTGCCTTTCAAGTAACAGGAAAACAAGTTTAAATAAAATCAGAAAATAAGCAAAAAAATTTTTTTAATTATAAACAACCTATATTTCTAGCATTTCTTTGAAGGGAAGTTATTCATTCAAATGTGTTAAACAATGCAGAGGTAGGATAAACAGAATTCTGCGACAGGTGACTTCAGCAGCAATCTATCCACTGCTGAGGATCTGATCAAACTAAGGAAATGAGAGTTGCAGACACAGCAAACAGACTATGGACCAGTGCGGCTACTGTCCAGGTACTTAGGGCCAGAAGGAAGAGAGTGATAAAGCTGTTGCCATGTGGCCATGGGGCTGCCCCAGCTTAGAAGAGCGGCCACTGTCCTTTGGGATTACTTAACCTAGAGGATGTGCAGGCAAAAACATACCTCAGAGTGAACAGCTCAATCCAAAACTCTGCAGTGGGCCACCTGAATGTTCCTGGCTCTAGATTAGGGTTTCAGAATAGAGAGAGAAACACAATGTGGTCCAATTTATAAAAGAAAAAAATGTAGGGGGATCACTTAGCTTAGCTAGGGCTGGAAGAGTTTGGGGAAGGCCTCCTGGGGGCAGACTGCAGAGGAAAATTGAAAAATAAGTAAGGTGTCAGGTAAGCAGAGCCCATCCTGAATACAGGAAGATACAGTACAAAGAGAAAGGCCACGTAGAAAAGAAACAGAAAAGAGAAAAGGTAAAAGCTTTCTGAAAAGAAGGTAAGGCTTCCCCTACCAGGATAACAACAATAGCTAAGCTATGACTTTCACTTTTCATCAAGCCTAGTGTCGCTCCCCCTCTTCATGGAGGAACGACACAGGACCCTGCGTTGTTCTTTTGTCTGCTCGGCCCTTCCCGGGTTTGCTGCTGGTTCTTCCCGGGTTGGCTACCGACCCTTCCACCTCCGTGGAAGGGCGGTTCCCCCTGCCACTTTCCCCACTTCCGCGGGGGAGCGGCACACCGCCGGCCTGCTCTCTCGGGGGCTGCACAGGTGTTCCTCAGGTGTTCCTGGTGCATGTTGTCTCTCTCCTCCTTTATAGTCCTCTTCCACCAATCCCAACTCGGCTACCCACACACCGAGTACGCTGCTCTCCTCCAATCAGGAGCAGGTCCTACAGTTTATTGGTTGAACTGGAGGCAGCTGTGTAGAAGCTGTTTCCTCCTCTCCCAGCGCCATATTGTGGGAGAGCAGATGCATAGAATAAGTCTTAATTCCAGTAACTTAGTCTAGTCCGAGTTGCTCCCCACACCTAGCCCTTTGGAAATTCACCCTATTTAATGTCGTTCTTTCTCCTCGTCCTCGCGCACGCCATCTTTCTTGCATTTTTACACTGTAAGTAATTCACTGAGATGATCTCTGTACCAACCCAGTACACCACCAGTAAGGAGTGGTACCACAATACATGGCACTGACAGAAAACTGTGCTGGGTCAAGCACCTGGAGAAGTGATAAGAAAACACCTGCTCCTCTTTGAAATGCCTTAGCCCA